>NC_080108.1:9407500-10607500 GCF_950005125.1 Chionomys nivalis | reverse complement strand
GGCGTCTCCAGGGTAAGCCCCTGGGCAGTCTGCATAGAGCCTACACACACACGGTCCCTACACACTTCAAGTCATCTAAGGGTGGCTTACAGTGCCTAAGACAATACAAATGCCATGTCAAGAGTTACACTGTATGGCTTAGGGAATAATGACAAGAAGACTGGCCATTTTCAGTACAGACACAATGTTTCTTAATATGTTGCCTCTGTAACTGGTTGGATACATGGACATTGAACAGACACCACGAGGCTCTACATAGTTAACCAGAATTAGGATCAGTGGGAGCAAAGCGGGTAGTGATCAACCCTGGGGTGCTGCTTGCTGTTTTGAGCTCTGACTGTACCTTTCTCCTTAGTTCAGCCCACTAAACAGTATGCCTAGCTTGTCACTATGTACTTCAGATTGAGCTATGAACTCCAACGATATCACATCCCACACTGGCATCTACTTCACAGAGCAGAGGCTTTCAGGTGTGACTATGGAAAGAATCCTCAAATAAGACTATCTGCATGGGTTTGGAAACTAACACAAGTATGTCATAGGAGGCAAGGAGGGAGGTTCGAGGAACAGAACAAGACTGTGTGTTGATGTGAACAAGGACTAGAGCTCTGCTGGTGGCGCTATAGCTGGAAGGCCAAGAATAGGCCTTTCCCCCAGACATCTGTAAGGAGCGCAGCCCCCCATCAGCTCCACAGTGGACTTCTGTCTTCCAGAACTATGAGAGAAGGCCATCAAGCTCACGAGCTCTTAGCGCAGCACAGGAAAGGAACAGGAGACCTTGGCTGGGTATGGAAGCTGACAGTCATGCTGCCATCTTGAATGACATTGAGCTGCTAGCAGAGGACAGAGGTGGCAGGGAAAGCTGTGCCAAGCTGTGCCAGGCTGTGCTAGGCTGAGGTTGGGGTCCACAGCTCTGAGAAAAGTGATATGTGATAGCAGAGGGTCTGCAGGAGAAAGAAGCTGAGTGAGCCACGCAGAATCCCATGCTAAGAGGTGATAGATTGTATGTGGCAGCAGATGGGTTTCACGAGGGGATCTTGGACAGAATAGGAGCGTTGTGGAGCAAGCAGGAGGATTCCGTGAACAGGACTGACTGAAAGGTCTATTGCTGAAGCCCTGTGAGGGCTTCAGCTGTGGATCCATAGGCGATCTAGGGCACACCCTCTGCACAGAGGGGACAGGGCACCTTAAAAATATATCCAGCAGACTACTATGAGGAAATGAGTCCAAGGTTCCAGTCCACAGGACAGAGACTTTTGGTACCAGGATGGCATCAAGGAACTACGGGTCATCAGAAGATACCCAAAAGGAAACAAGTGGCTGATGAGAGCAGACCAGGCGGGAAGGTAGGAGACAGTTATAGGTTTCATCAAAGAAAGGTCAAGATCCTCATCTCTCTAGAGACAGCCATGTAAAACAGCAGAGGGCAAGAAGACCTAAATACACATCAGCACTAGTTCAAGTACTTTAGCTGTAACATACACTCCAGGTTTTAGATGCCCCAAGGTGAGAAGAATTGGGACTGGACAGATCCACTGCCTAGAGGGAAAACCAGACTTCCTTATTCACAGTCTACAAAACCTCCACGGAGTGCCAACTTCACTGTGTAACCTGTATAATAGTGCACAGGCAACACCGCAGTGTGAGCCAATGAGAGTCACCTCAGTGTGAGTCAATGAGAGTCGTCACCTCAGTGTGAGCCAATGAGAGTCACCACAGTGTGAGCCAATGAGAGTCACCACGGTGTGAGCCAATGAGAATCACCTCAGTGTGAGCCAATGAGAGTCACCACAGTGTGAGCCAATGAGAGTCACCAGATTCACTGCAGTGTGAGCCAATGGGAGTCACCACAGCATGAGCCAATGAGAATCACCGCAGTGTGAGCCAATGAGAGTCGCTGCAGTGTGAGCTACTCCTCATCTCTAGAGTTCCAGAAAGTCCTCCAGGGAACTCAGCAGGGGTCCAGCACACTTCTACCAAGAGCACAGCTGTTGGCATAATCCCAGAACTCTGCTATCAAACTGTAAAGATGAGGACAATCAAGTCCCAGAATGTTGAGTGACTCAATTGTCACACTGTTGGTGAGTCCCTGGGAGGTCACCGGAACGGTGATGACTCCAAGAAGTGGTCTTCTAATCATGGACCATGCCTTTCTTGCTATTAATAAACAGGAGAAAGACAGAATGGCAACCAAAGATATAGAGCCTCCAACTTCCTGGAAAGGGCTGGTGAGAATATTAGGTACTACCATAGTCATGCCCTCCTGACCCCAGGTTCAGATCAGCCCCTGATACATTGTCCAGAAAGCAAGGGCCCCACCATTACTGGGTAATTTGCTCTGTGTGTATGTGGTGGTGGGAATGCAAAATGGGCTCTCACTATGTTTCCTATGTGGACACTAACACATGAAGTTTCCAGAAGTCCAGGCAATAGCCCAGGGCATACAGTGCAAACACAGAATCCAGAAACTCCAGTAAATGCACAGCAGACAGATTGCTCCATTGCCAGATGGGTATTCTCAGCCTGAGGGGTTTGTGGGCCGCACCTGTTATGATGACTTCATCACCATCCAGCAGGAAGGTCCTGGTCTGGCCCTGGCCCAGATCGATGGCCTTTGTTCCCCTCCAGGACAGTTCTAGCATAGAGCCAAAGCTTCCAGGTTCCTTTATAAGAGAAAAGGGGGGGGGCATGCATTTATATCTTGGTGATATAAGAGGTCAGCTCTAATGTGACAGTACGGTGAGACACAGGGGCCCGTAAAACCTTTGAGGCCACTGCAGATGCGTCCTGGTGGCTCAAGAGGGTGTGCCTCCAATCTTCCTGTAAGCATGTTGTCTATTACGGGTTCTGTGCCTATAGCATGCTCAGGGGCCTGCTTTAGTGTGCCTTCTCTTTCCACCGACTGCAGCTCACAACCTCCATGCAGTACCATGCCCAGCACTATGCCACTGACGAGAGACTGTCACCTCCCAGGCACCAAGGCAAGGATCTCACTGAGTGAAGTCAACCTATTCACCACCCCACCTCACTATTTCCAAGTTGTGCACCCCTGTCCCCAGGCCCATGGTGGTGCCAGGGCAGATGAGAAGCCTGCAGCAGTGAGGTCACCTCCTTCTGTGTTAGATGGAGTGACTGCTGCTTTCTGGGGAGACAGTCAAGCTCTGGTTCTCACACAGGTCTCCTTTACCCCCAACTTGCTCAACTGGCCTATCTTTGGCTTGGGGACCCAGCGGGTATTTTTGACACTCACGGATCCACTGATGGTTCCGGAAGCCAGGAGGTCCCCGGGTCTCAAGTTGCATCCATTAGCGGAGTGGTGTGTGAGCTGCTGCAGCATGGTCCAGTACATATGCTGAGGGCACAGACACAGGAGGACATGTGTGGGCAGCCTGCTTCCTGGGCGGGATGTCGTCACTTGCTCCATGCCCATGCCTTTCCTACCCCCCCCCCCCCACTCCATGCATACTTACAATGCCTGTCTCATTTCAGTTGAGATTCTGCCTTCCTCTAGTCTCTCTCCAGATGACCTGCTGTCCACCCGCCTAAGGTTCTGAGCCCCCTTGTCTGTCAGCTTCTACATGGCTTCCTCTGGAACCTCATCTCTCCCAACATCCTTTTCTAAGTTGCCTGAAAGCTGCATCTTCTTAGCCTTTTCTGTCTGCTCAGGTCTACATGTTCATGAGCACCTCAGGCCTGGGAGTTCCTCCTTACTGTCCCTCCTGCAGTAAGGCCTGGCTGACCACCCCCCACTCCAGGACTTGGATCTGACACTATCCCCGGAGCCGAAGTGATTTTAACAGAATGTCTGAGCAGGATGGCAATGACAGGATGGGACGTGAGGTTTTATTTTTAAAGGTTTGATCAAAAATAAGTGGGCTGCTGAGATGTCTCGGTTAGTAAAGCTTGCTGCACGGGTATGAGGGCCCAAGTTTGACTGAGTCCCCGTGGCCCACAGAGTGTGGTATGAGCCTGTAATAATCTGGGTGCGATGTGTGCCTGTAATCTCCGCACTAGGGTGGAAGAGACAGCAGGATCCCTGAGATTGCTGGCCAGTAGGCCTAGCCCATCCGTGAGCTTCAGGTTCAGGGAGAAACCCCGTCTCAAAAATAAAATGGAGAAAGACTAAGGGAGACAGCCACTGTCAGCCTCAGGCCCCTTCATGTATGCATCCACACAGCACTTCCAATCAATCCAGTCCGCGAGGACACGGGATCCAGAGGCTGGACCTTACAGAATGCAAAATGCACCCAGAAAACTTTGGTCACATACATACAGCATCCTCCATCTTGACAGGACTCTGTGATGCCACACATGTCTAGAAAGGACCAGGGTCATGGGGACTTCAGGCTTTCACGATGACTGTCATCTCATCCCTAGTGGCTGCTATTCTCCTGTTCCTGTCCCCTTCTTCCCCTCCACAAAGCAGTCCAGCAGCCCCCAAACTCACCTTAAAGTTGGACCTGCAGATGGTAGCCGCCTGGCTCATTCCTTCTCCTGTCAGAGATTGAGTAGTGACACTCATAAGATTTAGTCCCACTGATCGGAAAGGAAAACTTTCAAATTGGCTCCACTTGTCTGCTAGGATTACACTTAGTCTGTGGAATAAGCTTAGAGGGTGTCAGAGCTTGGATATGCCCACTGAGGCTACCTAGTCCAGGGAGGGCAGAGACGTGCACCTAAGCTACCAGTTTTTCTTCCCATCCAGAACAAGCACTGTGTGCTGCTGAGTTTAGACACAGCTTCAGAGTACCCCTTCCTACAGTGTTCCTAACATCCACCACATAGGCTGAAACTTACATATTACCTTGCTCAAACACAGCCTGAGACTCTCTGGACAACTGGTCTACCTGCTACACTTCTGTACTAATAGATAGTGTAGTCATTCACCATTAATGTCGCAGTCCTTCCTAAGCACCTACTTCATTCAAGAGCACTGCCATCTTCTGATAGTATGAACCCCTACAATGTGCTTTCCTCCCTCAAATCCAGCCCCTCTACCACAGGAGGTATGCTCTGCAGCCCCACGGGAAGTCAGGGTGCCTACAGTGCAGCTTTGCCTCCCTGTTATTCTGATGTCAGCTTGGAACCTCAAAACTGTGACTTGAGCTCTGTACCCCCGGATGTTGTGGCTTCACTCCCATCCCATCCCTCTCCATCAGTGCCCTTCATTGACACAGGGAAATGACCAGAACAGGAGCAAGATAGGAAGGCACTGCAAGGATGTGTCTGGGAGTGAAAGCACAATCTTGGAGCTTACAACACTGGCACTTAGATCCAGTATGAGCCTAGCCAGCCCTGTCGGGAGCAGTGAGACCCCAGATCCTGAATTTCTTGTAAACAACTTGCTTTCCCCTGATCTGAGTGCCTACAGCTGCTCTGAGCACGAGACCTTCAGGAGTTCCTGACGGCAGGAGAGTGGTTTCTGGTGGGTTTGGCTGGGGCGTGGCTATCTCTATATAATCTGCCCCTGAACACAATAAAGGGGGCATTCTTGGGGAATTCGTTGTCTCTCTCTCTGTGTGTGTCTGTGTATTTTAACCTCCAGCCCCCTTGCCCGAAGCTCGCGAACTGGGTGCCAGCACACAGAGTGCAGACAGGGGGGCGCGGTGCGCAGCACAGCCCCATGACTCAGGGTGATCCTTCCTCTCTGAGCCTGTTTCCTGACTTGAAACATGAAAGTATGGGGCCAGCAGATTCCCAGAGGAGGGTGCTGCTATGGCTCTTAGATTTTTCCTAGATGGAGCATCCTGATATTTGATCCTTAAGAAAAGAAAGAAAGAAAGAAAGAAAGAAAGAAAGAAAGAAAGAAAGAAAGAAAGAAAGAAAGAAAGAAAGAAAGAAAGAAAAAGTCGTTTCCTGCCTCTCATGAGGACTGAAACCCAGGAATTGGCCTTAAGGACACAGAACAGAATGTGTGTAATCACAGACCAAAGGAGAGAAATTGAGGGAACAAGGATCTAGCTAGAGTTTGGCCTTGAGGAACTAAATGTCTCCAAATGTGTCCCCAGGCAAGATCTCTTCCACCCCAGACATAAAGATGACACCTGCCCCTTCCTAGTGAAGGTTCTGTTCTAGGTTTAGGTCTATGAATTAGTTTCCTTGGTCATCACATTGTACCATAAACCAAGGCTATAGTTCCCCTCTAACACAGACGGCAAACTAGTGGATTACCTGGTAACTTGCCCAAGCCCCAAAGCTGGACAGGAGTGATGCGGAGACCGGACCTCCACCACAGCCTGCACAGCAGCCCCTCCCACCACAGCTTGGTCTGTAGAGCCACTCACTCCACAGTTCAGTCTGTGGAGAGGCTCAGTGGAGGCAGGTCATCAGCATCGGATCTCTGGGCTGCCCAACCTGCAGTTCAGGGCTGAGCCCTGCTTCCCACAGTCCCATGAGCCTCTGAGATAAGGCTTTCCAACAGGCATTTGATGAAATGTGCCACACCTCTGGGGTGCAGGGTAAGGGTGGTGGCAGGGACAGATGTGACTAGAGACTAGGGTAGACTCTGGCTGGGAGAGCAGGCAGACACAGAATGAAGGACCAGGGTTCCCATGTGGGACAATGCCTCTAAACTGGAGGATGGCCCTCACATTCTTCTTTTCTTTACAAGAGCCCTGTGTGGCTCCAGACTGAAGCAGGTGCCTCTAGTGTCACTCAGCAAAGCTCAGAATCCATTGGGGCAATGACACCTGCTCATGCCTGCCTGCTGAACATGGATAACACCGCTCACCCTGAAACATACCTTTCAAGGCAACAGACAGGTTGATATCAAATGTGTAGGGCTGGCTGTGGCAGAGATACGGCAAGGGCTTGGGGTCCTAGAGGGAAGAGGAGTACATCAGAGAGAAGTGCTGAGTTCCAGCAGCCTCTGCACCCCAGCACAGAGTGTGCCAAGTGGCAGCAATGTTTCTTTTCCAGAGACCCAATCCCTGCTCACTATTCATAGATAGGACAGGAGGTCACATGTGCTAGATTTGAGAAAGTAAGCCGAGGAGGGGGTGCATAAGCAGGTTAGAAGTCACAGGGCCAAAGGAACAATGCTGTAGAGATCTGGGGGATGACAGACTTGGGAAGGGGACCATGGGAAGCAAGATGGTCCATAGAGCCTGTAAGGAAAGACCAGGACAATAGAGGGGGAAGGCAGATGCCCTAGAAAGCAGAGTGCCTAGCAACAGTGAATCTGGCAGAGTGAATTTGGTGCTGGGACACCTGGGGAGGCAGCTGATGGCCAGGCAGAGAGCAAAAAGAGCATTTCCCCAAAAGACAATACAAAAATCATTTAGCGGGACGTAAGATCATGCTGGGTGATTTGAACAGTTGTGTGTTTCTAACAGCCAGTGTGACCTGTGATGCTAAGTGGGAATACAGCTCTTTCCCAGTGAATGAAGGGTTAAACTCGAAACTGCTTTTGAGGAGAAGCAAACAAAGAAGCAAACAAACAAAAATTATGATTAGTTGGTAAGGGACAAGAGTGGTGACAGCTATATATAAATGGTACTGGGCAAGGACAGAGACACCTGGGGTCCAGACAGATCTGTGAAGATGGACCGGGAGGGAGGACAATGAGGGAGGATGTGGGCCATTGAAGGCAGGGGCCCAACAGGCCCTGCGAAGGCAGAAAAGAAGAGGGAGGGTGGAGGGAGACAGAGAAATGGGAAGGAGACCAGCAGAGGGGAGAAGTGGGTGCTATGATGGGGACAGCTAGGGAAGATCCAAGGAGACGGAGTGAAAGTCTTGCAGGGTCTTTTATGAAGGGCCGATTTGCAGGGAAAGTCCCCCAGGTTGTGGAAGCACAAAGATACATGGATGAGTGAGGGAGAAAAGCGGCAGCACACAGGCTCAGGAGACAATGCCAGGGAGAAAGCAGAGAGCCCTGAGCAGAACCTTCTGGACGAGAGTTGGACCCAGAGACAAGGGAGAACCAGAGAGGTCATCTGACAGAGCTATGTTTAAGAGAACATCCATGAAAGCTGGGGCCTACACAGTGTTGGCCTTAAGGCCATAAAGGCAGGGTGACTGCAGTGAAGGGGTGAGACAGGGCATAATGGGACAGAGTGGGGGATGGCAGCGAGGACCACTGGCCCAGCCCTGGGCAAGGGGGTTGGGAAGAGTGACAGAGACAACGCACTTTTCCCTATACCCTCTACTCTAATGCATTCTACAAATTAGACTCCAGAGGGAGCCATTGTACAAAGCTAAATTGTGCTATGGCGCAACCATTCAGTTTTGTCAGGCAGTTTCTTGAGTGCAGAGAACTCTAAAAGCTACAAAAGTATGTTTTCCCTATGAACTGTTAGAGGGACAGAAACCCCTGATGTCACGGCTGCCTGACCTGCACCACGATCCTGCAAGCACGGCACTGTCTCTGTATTTGCTCAGAGGGCAGCAGAAAAGGGCAGAAACAGGAACGTAGAGCAGAGCTTTCGGCAGAGGGGCGTTTACCTGCTCCGGGTTGGACACCACAAAGGGCATGAGGGCATCCATGGGCACCACCCATGGGGAGATGGTGGTTCCAAAGCTCTTCCCCAGGAACGGCCCGAGAGGGACGTATTCCCATTGCTGGATGTCTCGGGCTACAGGAGAAGAGCAAGCTTAGGGTTCATGATGATGTACAGGCTCACTCTAACCTGCTTCTTGACCTGCATGTGATGGAGGTGGGTCTTGTATTAATCTGTTGCTTTCATTGGTTAATTAATAAAGAAACTGCCTAGGCCCATTTGATAGGCCAACCCTTAGGTGGGTGGAGTAAACAGAACAAAATGCTGGGAGAAAGGAGCCGAGTCAGGCAGTCGCCATGATTCTCCCACTCCAGACAGACGCAGGTTAAGATCTTTCCTGGTAAGCCAGCTCATGGTGCTACACAGAATATTAGAAATGGGTTAGATCAATATGTAAGAGCTAGCCAATAAGAGGCTGGAACTAATGGGCTAGGCAGTGTTCAAAAGAATACAGTTTCCGTGTAATTATTTTGGACATAAGCTATGCGGGCGGCCGGGTGCCGGGGACGCAGCCCTGACGCTCATATTACAACATGCATGGACCTCTCCACAGGGCTCTGGCAAGCCAGACCTCCCAGGGTGTCCTTCTGTATATGTGTTGCTTTTATTGGCTAATGAATAAAGCTGCTTTAGCCTATGGCAGGACAGAATATAGCCAGGCTGGAATGAATATATATATATATATATATATATATATATATATATATATATATCCCTCCACACTCAGCTCTTCATCAGCAGAATGAGATGCTGGTGCTGGCAACAGGGAGTGGAGATAGGTGGGGCTTGACAAAGGTTTAGGTACTGTCAGCACCGTCCTTCCATTTATGAGGAAGCCCCTAGGGGAAGCTGTGACTGGCCCACATCCCCAGAGCCACACATCTGTGCAGCAGCCCCCTTGTAGTCCTTGGGCTTCCTGTCCCACAGTCAATCCCCATGTGCCTGTGCACAGAGCAGCGGTGGAAGCCACCAGGTATTACCACTCCAGTCATTCATGAGGACCATCCCAAAAATGTGCTCGTGGGCTTTGGAGATAGGGATCGGCTCTCCGTATCTGTTCCCAGGGCCTACAAAAAAAGCCTGTCACAGGGAAAGTCGGTTAGAATCAAGACAGCCTGTAAGCCGAGTGGTGGTGGCGCACGCCTTTAATCCCAGCACTCAGGAGGCAGAGGCAGGTGGATCTCTGTGAGTTCGAAGCCAGCCTGGTCTACAAGAGCAAGTTCCAGGACAGGCTCTAAAACTACATAGAAACCCTGTCTCAAAAAAACAAAAAACAAAAAAATAAAACAAACAAAAAGACCACCTGTCATTTGGGGTCACTGCCGGTTGCAGGGCAAGGGGAAAGTATTTCCAGCCTGGGGACGAGGTACTAATTCACTGGATCTCTAAGACAAGAACTGCACTCACGTGTGCCCTGTTTTCCTAGCAGCCCCATGATCGTTTCCTCCTGACACTCAGGGCACCGCAGGCCTTTCTGCTCCTTTCTTTGTTCCCTATAACTATAACATGACTGCATAACCTAATGTCTGACAGACAGCTCTATGATGCTCGTGAAGAACTGAAGCATCAGGTAGACAGACTGACACAGCACCTGACACAGTGGCACACATTACAACCTGTCCCCAGAGGAATGAGATGTGTGTGCCAGCCATGAACCAACAGAACCTCCAGTCATGTCCATGGGAAACTAAAAGGTGCAGGCAGGGTGGGGTGGGGGTTGGGGGGTGGGGGGTGGCTCCTTCATCGGCACAGAATCAGCTAATTCATGAAGTCAGGGTTGGTTTTATTTGTTCGGTGACAGGGCAAAGTTTTCATCAAGATAAAAAAAAGAAGAGAGATCCAAGGGCAGCGAGGCATGAAGGATGCCATCACGTTCAAGACCAGGGGATCTCCACCTCATTTCTCATAGCTGCACACGGGTCTTTGGCACTCCCATAATAAAATGTGTAATTTAAATAAAAAGCAGAGCCTGACTGGGAGGAGAAACTTTTGGGGAAAAAATGATTTTAAAATATAAATAAATGTTTAAAAAAGCGGAGCCTTGGTGTAAGCATGTTTCTGAAACGGTGCAGGCCGTGCCACAGGAGTAACAAGGTGACGAGGGCTGCTTGATGCTTGTTGCTCACATATGAACATATAATATCACCATGAATGCCAACAGAACAGGTGAGACTCTGCTCCCCCCAGAGGCAAAGAAATGGTTTTTTGCATCTCCGGCTGCAGCACTCATCAACAGACCAGTCAGCCGTTTTATCTAACCACACTTTAGTTCTTTTTGTTAATGGCATCTGCTCTAGCGTCAGCTCATCAGCACTGAATTCCCCGTCGAGGGCTGCAGCTCAGGGGTGAAGGAGGGTTTTCCAGCACGGGTCTATAAGGGACCTCTGCCCTCTTGCAGTTAGGAGCGCACAAGGGCTCTCCACTCGGGGGACATAATAAATAACAAAATCAACTCAAAACACATGAGTATGTGGGAAATACGGGGGGGGGGGCAGACCAGAAAAATAACACGTGTTTATAGAATGAGATCTGAAACAAGAAGACAGGGAGCCCAGTGTGACCTCCACCGAAGACAAGTGTATGCATCAAGGAGACTCAAATTTTCCACTTCTCCCTGTGGCAATGACTTGTGTTACTATTTGGGTTGCAAATAAGTTTAGCGAGTAGGTGAATTCACGAACACAGGACCTGAAGGGCGAGCATCAGCTTCCCTCAATGGTCCCATGGGGTCACGGGGCTGCTGTCTGTGACTGGACAGGTGTGAACTGCTGCCCCAGAAAGAGAGCTCGCCCGCTGCAGGCCTTTTTGGATCCCACTCAGTAAGGCTTGGCACGTAACTCACCATCTCCAACTCCATGTCCAGGAGTTTGCAGGCACCATACACGGGAGGCTTTGCTGGGGAAGATAGCACATAAAAGGAGCCATCAACACCAGAGTACAGAGCTCATAGCAACAGGGCGGGGCTGGGCGTTGCCAGGGCCTGGATATTTGGAGTCCCTTACAGTTATCAGGTCTCATCTGTCCCATGGGTCTTCGGATTGGGGTGCCAGATACCACGACGGAGGAAGCTCGGCCATGGTATCCCACAGGTAAGTGGAGCCTAACAAAGGAGGGAGAGAGGGGTGTGGGTGCCAGAGATGTTACATGTGGTGTAAAATAAACTTCAGAAAGAAACAATCAGTTCACACTTACTATTCAAAAGTTCAAACATGTGCCCAAGTGTCCACGGACAGAGGAATGGAGAAACCAAACGCAGTACATCACAGGGGGCGGGGTGGGGGTGGGGGGTGGGATGATTCAGGTTTAATAAGAAAAGGCGGCAGGGTGTGCCTGCAATCCCAGCACTGTACTCAGAAAGAGAGCGCGGGCAGAGGCGGGAAGAGGACCACAAGCCTGTAGCAGCCTGGTGTACATGGTAGGTTCTAGGCCAGCTAGGGCTAGCTCCACAGTGAGGAAGAGAAGGAGGAGGAGGAAGAAAAATAAAGAACCTGAGTTTCTCTGACTACAGACAAGAGTTCTGCTGCTTCCTTTGTGGACCCTGCTTGGAACAATAGCTATCCAAGGCTGGGGAACACTTTCAGAGGATGCTTGGAAGACAAGACTATGGAGAGGAGATCAAAGAGCTTTCCCAAATATCAAAGCACTACCGAGCAAGGTGGGGCCGGGGTGCTCTTAGATGAACACACGGACCTACATGTAGCGTATGATACACACCAATGGTTATTTTGAATAAAGCAAGAGGTTATGCCTGCAGAGCAGTGAGTGGCGGCTCCCTCGAAAGCTCTGCCTACCTATACCCCAAACCCCCAGGAAGATGGAGGAATAATCTTTTTAGACGTAACTAACAACCTTGGATCATCTGAGAGTCCCTATATCCCAGAGGGCCTTTGTACAAGGTAGAAGACACGGAGAAGACAGGGGCAGCTAAGAGTGATATAGCCACAAGGACTGTCCACGGCAGCAGGGAAATGGAGAATAAAGGTCAGTCTTGCAGGACACAGCAGGCTGGGCCCGGTCTCCAGACTCCTACTTCAGGTGTGTAGTTACGACAGACTGCCGTCCTGTGCAGGGCCAGGGTGCACTTATCTATCATAAACCGTATGTTCTCATGACCTCAGGGAAAATGATACACAGACTGTCTAGTCCCCAAAGGAGCTGCCTGTCACCAAGTTGCCAGAACGTGTCTAGCCAAAGACCAGGGCTCAGGAAGTAAGGGGCAAGGCCAGTGAAGATATGCTTCCTTACCCTCATCTGGACCAAACTGGGAGCCACAGCCTTTGACTGGCAGCTCCTTCACAGAGTAGGAACAAAGGCCTTCTCCGCGTGATTCAGGGTGGTCCCCGTGCTGCCTTTGTTTATATTATGCACAAGTTCTTTACTACAAAGATCATTTGGGTTGAGCCTCCCTCCTCTAAAATGCTTGAGACTGGAAGTATTTTTGAGTTCTGATTTTTTACCCAGAATGCTCATGGGCTAGACCATAGGCAGTTGGCCAATGAAAGAATCTAGAGATCAAGCATCGCAGGGGATTCATTCCCATGTCTGTTCTCCGGGGGGAGCTGAAGGGACTGACCCACAGGCTCTTGACAGCCCTCCACCCCTAAAATCTGAGAGAACCAGAAGCTAGGTCTGCTGTTTCTAGAGGCCGTGACTTCATCCCTTCTAGTTTTCCCCCCAGACTGCTTTGACCAAAGAGGGTCTTTGCAGCTCCTGGGGAGAGATGATTTCGAATTCATCCCAACGTCTGGTCTAGGACATACCAATTGGGCATCAGCGCGTTCTCCTTGCCCCTGAACATAATGCCAACGTTAGTGGCGTGCTGCCGAGAGGAGTAGAAGTCCGTGTAGTCTCCTGCAGAAGGAAGACCCAAAACAGCCAGTGACCCAAGAGGAGGGATTCACACCCCTCTTCAAGATTCACGGACCCCTTCAGGAAAAGTAGCCCACACTTCCTGATTCAGACAGTGAGATTTAAATATGAAATGGCTGCCCCCACTCCCTCCCACCTGGACCACATAGAGCTGCTATGGCCCTCACTGGGCAACCCTTGGCATGCCTTTGTTTAACATATGCCTGCTCCCTAGCCTCACTTCTCCCTCCCCTCTGTCAGTTTAAATCCTGGCAAGGCCTAGGCCCCACTTCTATTTTTTTTAATCTTTTTTTTAAATTAATTAATTAATTTATTTATTTCTTAAAGATTTCTGCCTCTTCCCCGCCACCGCCTCCAATTTCCCTCCTCCTCCCCCAATCAAGTCTTCCTCCCTCACAGCCCAAAGAGCAATCAGGGTTCCCTGCCCTGTGGGAGGTCCAAGGACCACCTACCTCCATCCAGGTCTAGTAAGGTGAGCATCCAAACTACCTAGGCTCCCACAAACCTAGGCCCCACTTCTGAACCCTTCTTTGGGGTGGGCTTCACTGCGCTCCAATCCCATGCATGCAGATCTTCGAGAAACTGTCACCATTCAGGCCGGTCCCAGAGCAACCCTCAGCACCAAGAACAAGGCATCTTGTATCTGTATTTGGACTTGTATATCAGTGCCTAATGATTGTGATGAACGTGGAAGTTCATGAGCTTCAGGTGCCCTTCTCTCACATGTGAACGAATTACTGAGATCTGCCAGGAAGCCCACTTACGGTACTTTGCTTACCCATCTTTCCTGAACCTTGTACCAACCCCCCACACACACACACAGCAAAGCTGAGTACCCCAATCCAAGCAGCTTGGACAAGAAGTGGAGGTGGAAAGAGAAGGAGAGGGCACAGTCTAGGAACCAGCTAAGCAAGGGGCGGCCAGCCTGAGACCTGCTCACTACTTCCCACCTTCAGTCCTGGGCACAGAAGCAAGAGCGAGTGTGTTTGCCAGAAAATAAACAGGTCCATGACCATAGAAACAGGAAGTCACAGTATCCATTAACTAGAAAGGATGAAGGACCCCGAGAACTAGTTTGCCTTGAAAGTAGAGCATAGTCCTGAAGGGAAGCAGGAGATGAGCCCATCCTCAAGCCGGTCTTCCACCTAGCTGTGGGCATTAGAACCTTTGCAAGACTTTGCCGAGTGGAGAAACGGGTTCAGGAAATTCCATCCTTCCAGGCAGAATTGTGCAGCTCTCAGACCACAGGTGTCCAGGCAAAAGCAGAGGCTCCCTCTCTTGGCTGACATAGAAGGATGCACCCTACGCCTGGCCTCAGGCTGGTGGGCCCATTTCATTTTCAGTCAGCAACTTGCTGATTCGGTCAAATCGGATGCCATGCCAAGCATCTGCCCAGCCAGCCAGGCCCACTAAACTACTCTGGATGACCTAACAGGGAAGCAGGACTCACCTATGGTCGCAGGAAGGTGCATTGTGGCAGCAGCCTGGGAGACGAAGGCACTGAAACACAGAATCAGGGGTTCCATCTGGTCTTCCAGACCCAGAGCCCCCCCCACCCCCACCCCACCATGTGCAACCCAGAACAGGGCTGGGTGAAGCTGCCAGACAGCCAAGCAATGATGCATAAGGCACTGCTAACTACCCCAGCCTCATCCCCCCTGCCATGTCCCTCTTTCCCCGTGTGTTCCTCACCGCTGCAGAAGCTTATTGTCATCTCGGAGCCTGGCTTGGCTGGCAGACAGCAAGTCCTGCAAGGATGCTCTTGCCTCCTTCCAGGCAGCTTGACCCAGGCCCATAAAGCTGTTGAGAGTTGTCTAAGGCCAAAACAGGATTAGAGATGGTTATGCCCGAGAAAATCCTTGAGCCATCTCTTCTGCCAGAGTCTGAGTTCTCTCCATGCACTCACAAGCTGGGACCCTTGTTCATATGTTTGTCTTCTCTGCATAAAGCTAGAGAAAGCTGGTCATCTTTCTTGACACCCCATCTGTTCCTGAATATGCCCCCCCACAATGCTTAATAGCTATTATGTGGACAGCCACCCCAGAACTGCACAAGTCCCACTTGTCTAGTGACAAGACTGACTCCAGGCCAGAGGATGGCCAGGAGGACCGACAGGGAAGATGTGTGCAAAGTTCCTGCACAAAAGAGGTCCTCAGGGAACACCACAAGCACCCCTGCCTGTGTGTCAGGAAAAATCGGATCCTACAAGCCGACCTGTGATGAGGGAGGAAAGTTAGACCCATCCCCCATAGACATGGAGGCCAAACTGGCTGCCTCCAGGCACAACTGCACACCTAGAGGGCAGGGCAGTCACTCTACGTAGACACAAGCAAGGACGGATGCTCCAGGACTGTTCTTTTGAAGGACTGGGCAGCCATCCCCCATGAACAAGAAAGCCAGAATGACTGTATCAAGCTGTACCCCAAATCTGGACTGTAACAGTCATGGTTCCTTATCTCAAGGTTTTCCTGCCTTAGAACACCAAAGCGTGAATAGCCCAGGATAAAAAGAAACCAGAGTTATATACTATCCTCATCTCGTAGGCAACTTGAGAGACCCACTGGAGTCAGGGGCTCACATTCTGCTCAGAGACCACCCTAAGGTGTCAAGGCTACCTCCTGTCACCTCTATGTGTCAACAGCTCCCACTTACCCAGGGATAAGCTGTGACTAAGGAAACACTATCTCATTCACAGTAGGTAGTAAAATGGACACAATTTATGACACAGTGTCCTACCTCATCGAAGACATGTTGGTGTTTGGAAAGGACAGGCCCGGTGAAGAGGTGTTTAATGACACTGAGGTCCAAGATCTGGTCACCGATGGCCACACCAATCCGTGGCTTTGGCTGGGAGGAGAAAGACACAGTCAGTTCTGATAGGCCAGTTCATTCACTGTAACAGAAACCCAATACTCAGGGACCCATGGGTTCCTTTGGGACAACCCTCATAAGGAGAGGACTGAGGACCAGGATCCAGGATAAGAAAGAAAGCAAAGTTGTGACCTCTTGATGGAAAATTAATCAAACACCCCCCCATAGACTAGAGGAAGACCAGGGAGCCTATGGAGGCAAAGTTCCCAGCATTGCTTGCCTGCATCTAGTGATGAGCTGCTCACCACCTTACCAAGAACCTGAATTCCTTTTCATACTGGTCCTAGGACTTTGCTCGGGGCCATTCTCTTACGAAGCAGAGCAGCGAGTGCTCCACATGTTGTAACTTGGAGCGACAGCTCTGTGGTAGCCTGAACGCAGCAGAACTCAGGTGCTGAAGAAGCAACGGTGCTCTGACCACAGGAATGAATTTTGCTTATGCCCCCATAAAAGCTCTGCAGGAGTTTAGATGGATACAGCAGACCAAATATTTTGTCAAGGCTGGCCCCTGGCCCCACAACACTAAGCACATCAGAAGACTTCACTTCCTGGAATTCTGTCCTAAGTCAGGCTTCCTTGACACCTGAACCAACAGTCCAGCCATTCTAGGGATTTCATGGGAGTTGAAAGGCAGACTTCTTGGCTGACCCTGTCTCCAGTGCCTGCTCCTTTCAGTGGGCAGAGAGAAGTACCTGCAAGGCACACCCTAAGTGTTAGGGATAGACCAAGGCCACACGACCCTGAGAAGCTTCACCAGAGAACCCATATGTCCTCAGCTCTGTAACTCTGTGTGCCTCAGTCTCCCCACTCTGCTTCAAAAAACACAGAGCTGAGCTACACGGATCCTGGTGACAGTCAGCTCGGGTGATATATAGGACAGTGTTACAAGGAGAGGGTCCCTTGTTTGTCCCAGCCGCCTGGCTAGCTTATATCCGAAATAACCACACAGAAACTGTATTAGTTAAAACACTGCTTGGCCATTAGCTCTAACTTCTTATTGGCTAACTCTTACATATTAATTTAAGCCATCTCCATTAATCTGTGTATTGCCACGTGGCTGTGGTTTACCGGAGATTCTAACTGATACCCATCTCAGGCAGAGGATTCATGGCTTCTCTGACTCTGCCCTTCTTCCCAGCATTCATTTCTGTCTTCTCTGCCTACCTAAGTTCTGCCCTGTCAGGCCCAAAGCAGTTTCTTTATTCATTAACCAAGGAAATCAACACATGAACAGAAGGACCTCCTACACCAGGACAGACCATGGGGCAATCATCCTATGCCTTGCTGAAGGCAAGACAGAACCTCTATCATTGTATCACCTCTGTGACCTAATCACAGGCATTACCTGCCTGGTCATACATGAACCAAGCCTATACTGCGTCACTTTGGTGCTATAACAGCTGTCAAAGGAGAGGAGTAATCGGTAGTCCTATCCAGACCTAATGCCCATGAGCCACAGCTACCACTGCAATAGCACACTATCCACAATGCGGCAATAACGGCACTTATATATTTCCCAAGGCTAACCAATAGCTGTCTAATTGGACTTAGAGCCTGCTCAACATGAGGGAATCCATGCCTGTTACTATAAACCAAGTCAACTGCCCATGGCTGGCGAGGTCACAGACCCAAGAGAAGAACCTAGTATTGTCGCCCAAATCCCATGCTATATCTGCAATGCAATCCCAACTCCGACGGCTCAGGGAAAATCACCCAAGAGGGAGCAGAGAGACAGTAAGAGTCAGTGGCCCAGGACACCTGTTGACAGATCATTTCCCCTAGACATGACCAGGGAACTCCACCTAAGAATTCTCAACAATATAGTTGACTAAACAAGACCAGCACAATGACACCAGTTGACCTGCCAATCCTGATGCGAAATTCTCCATGTCCCCGCCCCTAGATGAAGAGCTACAGGTCAATCAATAGTTGTCTCCAGGAACAAACTCCTATATAGATGGACCAATTCCAAGCAGTCAGCCCTGGACACAGGTACATATGAACAAAGCTAAATGTGTCCAAGGGGTTATATATACATATGAATATACATGTAACAACAATAAAGAAGGGATCATGAATTTGGGAGGGGGAAGAAAGAAGTTGGAGGGAGGAGCTTCCAGGAATGATGTAGTGCTTACATAAGAAATTCTCAAAAAATTAAAATTTAAAATTAAAAATTAAATTTTTATTACTACTAAAAAAAAGAAGCTGGGCATAGTGGCACATGCCTTTAATCTCACACTCAGGAAGCAGAAGCAGGCAAATTTCTGAGTCTGAGGTCAGCCTGGTCTACAGATCTAGTTCCAGAAGAGGCATGGCTATTTCAGAAAACCCTGTCTCAAAACAACCAAAATGATGATGATGATAAAGAAACAGCAGAGTATAGTGTCTGGAAAGCCTCTAGTCGCATATAAAAGAACAGTAACTTCAGATTCCCCTGCGAGGGCAAGCCAGAGTCCCTTACTACTCAACCAAGTGCTGAGGATGGGCTTGCATGCACAAACTTTCCTGCCTGACCCACCTGGTGCTCCCAGAAAAGACTGAGAGCATCTCTACTGAGGGTAAAGTACTTTCTAGGGGAGGCCAGAGGGAGTATTCTGCCCCCAGAAGGTGGTTGGCTGGCACAGGTTAAGGCTCCACACACCTCCTATGTGGACAGGATGACCCATTAACTTTGCGTCCTTGCAACATCTACTCATGCCTGGTGGTTGTGAAACCACCACTTAGCTCTTCTGACCAAGGCATTAAGCACAGCAGGATACAAAAGGGCAGTCATCTGGGCAAGAGATGTGGAGAACCCGACCAATTGCCAGGAGTCCTTTTCTTCCTTCCTTCTGTTGGTGCTTGCTAGTCAAGCACTCTGCTACCTATCAATCCTGGCAAATATATATATATATTTTCTGACTCCTATTAGGTGCAAGCAGTTCCCTTGGCTCTATGACTTACAAAACTAAACCAACAGTGCTAGCAAAAAGCAAGCAGAAAATGCCACAAACATTTTGAAAGGATGTGCTTTGCCTATCCGAGGATCCCTTTATGTATTTGTTGATAACTCAGCTCCACCAAAACCGTTTTCAAAGATTTCTTTCTAATCAGACTATGTGTACAAGTCAAAGTTCATTTCTCTTGCCCCACTGAGCTTGTGGTCAGTTCAGGGAATGCCCAGCAGGTCACACTAGAGCAGAAAGAATTTAGGCTAGAGGTAAAAAACCTGGTGTCTTAGACTGCACAGTTTCTATGCCAGAAAGTGCTTGCTCAAAATTTATGGGGGTCAGCTGGTACTTTCCAGGTTGTAGGGTCAAGGACTAGCAGTAAAATGAACAACCACCCGGCTTCTTGGAAGGAAACGGCCAGCAGGACTACACGTCCGTTTTTGGGTCACAATAATCGCACGGGACTGCTGTCTAGGCGAGGGGTGATAGCTCCCCTTTCTCTTTGCAACTGGTTCTCGCACAACCCCACAGGAGCTGAGACTGAATTTCAACATCCTGCACAGCCGCATTCGAGCCACAGGCGCCTTCCACCGAGGCTCGGGAGGAACCAACCGGAGCTCCCACCTCCCCGTGCCCGAGCCCAAGCTCACGTGGCTTTGAGTGGAGAAAACGCCATAGGGCAGGTTTTGGATGGGAAAGTCCGAGTCCTCGGCCACCGGAATAAAGGACATGCTGACGAGCACCCAGCAGGAAAACCCGTGGCGGGCAGGGTTTGGCTAGCGGGGCTGTGTTTAGGGCGAGTGGAGCACTCAGACGCAGAGACCGCCCCAATCCAGGGATTGCTCTTCCCCGAGGCCCGAACCCAGTACCGCCTGGCAACACCCCTACCCGCCCCTCAGGACCGCCTCTTCCCCGGCCCCGCCCCACCGCCCCTCCACCTCCAAGCACGCTTTGCGCCTCCCTTAACCCCGGGCCCACCCTCTGTACCACCTAGCACCCCACCCGGGACCACCCTATTCCCATGCCCCTCGACCGCCTCCGCCTCTATACCAGCCCCCTTCCACCCAGGAACCGGCCAGCACCCACCCTGGGACGATCCCATTTCGCTCTTCTGTGACCTCCCCGCACCCAGGACCACCTCACCCAATCGTACACATAAAATAGTCCTCCTTATTCGGCCCAGAGATGACCGGAACCCAGAAACGCCCCGCCCCCGGCCCTCCCCCAGGACCCGTCTACGCCCCGCCTTGGTCCTGCCCCCTTTCCATCCCGGAACCCAGGACCGTTCCGCCCCTGTGTCCATAGGGCCATCTATCTATCTGGTCCAACCCCTGGGTCCAGGTATTCGTTCTCACCTAGAACACCCTAGCCCTAAGGCCCTGTCCCTGTAGGAGCCTTATTTCCAGGCCCTGCAGTGCTTCAAAGCGTCCCTGCCTCCCTAGGAGCCCTGCTTTTTCTCCAGGGCTGCACTTGGGGATCCACCTGGTGACCCTATTCTTCTGTCCAGAGTTGCCTCCAGCTCCTCCGGCGTCACTGGATACTGCAGACGCCCCAGCTCATCTGCCTGCAGTAGCTTCACTCAGGGTCCGCAGAGATGCTTTCTAGAGCTTTTGTTGGTGAAGGGTGGAGTTGGAGCCAAGATCAGGAAAAGACCTCTCAGTGGTCTTCTGCCTCACCATTTTCCCCCTTTATAAAACTAGCAGGAGGTCCGCTTCTGAGTAGATAAAAGAATTCAATTAGTTAATGTTGGTAGACTGTCTAGAATCGTACCTGGCATACGCGCGCACGCGCGCGTATGTGTTTGTGTGTGTGTGTGTGTATGTAATAAGAGGGAGGGAGGAAAGACTATGGACTCTGGGTCCAAAATATTAGAAGTAGGATTAATCACTGACTAGAAATTTGGGCGTGCACGTTAGTTCAAGTAAGGTCTATGGGGGTACCGCTCAGATTATGGCTTTGTTGGTGCAAATGCTTCAGGAACGCAACCCGCTAAAATACAAAGGATTATTTGAATTCTTTTGTATTTGCGAAGACGTGCTTTATGGCTTAAACTGTGGTTTTTTTGAGAAAAAGTTCTATGGGCTTCTGAGAATTTGTACTCTCTAGCTGTTGGAGGGTTTAATGTTTAATATTGTCAACTTGACTATCGGATTTAGAATCACAATAGAAACACTTACCGTCTGTGTGTTCCGCAAAGGTTAACTGAATGTGGACAGCACTGCTCTTTGGGCTGGAGGCCTTGAATAAGTGAAGAAGTGGAGCTAGATGCCAGCATTCATCTTTCTCTGCTTCCTGGTTGTGGATGCAATGTGATTGGCCTCTTCCCTCACGTGCCATACCTTCTCGGGTTCCTTCCCCAGTGCATCTCCTCAAACTGTAAACCTAAATAAACTCTTCCACCCTTAAGTACCCCTACCAAGTATCTGGTCACATCAGTGAGAAATTAATTAATACAGATGGAATATTCTGTAGATGTTAAGTCGGCTTCATCTAAATTGACCTCTGAAGGTTTTTTTTTTAATCGATTTTTAGTCTGTATGACCTGCCTACTGATGAGAGTGAAATATTAAAGTCACCTAAGATATCAGAATCTCTCTGTTCTTTTTAAGTCCATTGGTGTTTGCTTTTTGAAACTGGGAGCTCCATTCAAACTATAGTGCGTATGTGTTTATGATTGTTGTATCTTTTCAGTGGATTTTTACTAATATGTAGTGACTTTGTCTCTTCTAGTTTTGGTTTGATGTCTACTTTTTCAGTTATTAGAATAGCTATGTAAGCTTCTATTCACTTGGTAAACTGAGTGCTGTCACACAGATATGTTTCTTAGAGACAAGAGACAGTTGGATCTTGTTCTTTAATCCAATCAACTAGTCTGGCTCTTTGAATTGAGTGTTATAGTTTACTTTAGGCTATTGTTTTTAACATTATTTTTTTCTTTTGAGTCAAGGTTTTCATTCTGGTACTAAGGCTGATCTGGAACTCAGTAAGTAGTCCAGGCTAGCCTCGAAGTTGTAGCTACCCGTCTCTTGAGTACTGGGACTTTGGCGTCACCATGCCCAGCAATTCAGGCTATTATTGTCAATTCCTACATATTTTGTTGGCTTTTCTGGTTGGTCGGGATGTTCATTCTTTTCTTCCCTATTTTGATTAGAAGTTTGCTTATTAGTTGTGTTGGACACGTGATTGTTCCTTAGTTCCCCTTTGCTTGTGTTTATTCCTCTGATGAAATTTATCCTTTCCCATGTTCTCTTGGCTGAGCCTATCCTTTCCTCTCTGTCTAGGATTCTCCAAGTACACTCTGTAATTATGAGTGGCAATAATGTGTGCTTGTGTGAAAAGGCCTTATTTCTCCATGTGTTTAAAAAAGATAGTTTCAGGTTGGTAGGTTTTTTTTTTTCCCCTCCAGAAATCTATCATCCCATGCTTTCCTGACATCCAGGGTTTCTGTTGAGAAGTCTGATGTTATGCTGATGTTTCCGTTTAACTTGACACTTTTCTTTTGCTTCTTTTAATGTTTTTTTGTACAGTGTATACTGAAGAAGTGCTCTGGTCATGCCGATTGGGGGTTCTAAATGCCCCTTGCCTTTGGATTCTTTCTGTAGCATCGAAAAAATTTCTCCTCTAATTTCATTAAGTGCATTCTCTGTGTTTTTAGTTATTTCAGACCCTTCTAGCCCATGGATTCCTAGATTTGGTCTTTTGTTTAAATCTTGGAAGTTGCGCCATGCTTTACCTTTTATTTACTTAATTTATTTATTTAATATGCACTAGCATGAGGATGTCAGATCCCCTGGAACTTGAGCTGCTATGTGGGGCTTGGAATTTAACCTGGGTACACTGGAAGAACAGCCAGTGCTCTTAAACACTGAGCCCTCTCTCTAGCTCTGCTCACTCCCCTTTAAAGCTTGCCTTTAATCCCAGCATTTGGGAGGTAAAGGCAGATGGTTGAGTGTGAAACTAGTTTGGTTTACATGAGTTCAAGGCCAGCCATGGCTAAGTAGTGAGATCCTACGTCAAAAAAACAAAAACAAAAAAACCCTAAACAAACAAAAAAAAACCCAAACAATTCTCTTGCTTATACATCCATTTAGCTTACTTTCTCATCCGTGTTGCTCTTTTCTGGGTCCTGAATGGATTTCCTTCCTTCATTCGGTTATTTGTATACTCTTTGAAAACAATCTTTTTTTTTTAACATATAAATCTTTTCATCCTTACTATTTTCCCCTACCCCCCCTCCATTGACTCTACTCCTTACCTCACTTCTCCTTGTCCCTTTCATCATCTTTCGCTGCTGGGTAAAAAGGCTCATCAAAAGGTCTTTCTCTTCTGTGTGAGATCGGCTGTGTTTATTGGTTGATTTCTGAACTGTTCTGTTGCACAGTATCAACCTTCCACCAGTACCAATCTTCATTATGGGAGCAATGTAGTTAAATTTTGGAGTATCGACTTTATACTGATTACTCTGGACCTTTTAAGCCATGTTGATGTCCAAAATGTAATTTGCTGGGATTACTGGAATTGCACTGAACTTACCAGTCAGAGTGGAGGACTGAGCCCCCCATCAATGTACACCAGCTCTCTCATTTCATCTTTGATTTCTCTTTAGTCCTAGTTTTTCCTGACATAAATCTTATACTTTACTAGACTTACAACTATCTTTTTGAAGGTAATTGTTAATTCCTTATTCAAAATGCTCTTGCTGGTATGAACACTGACTTTTTTATATATTGAAATCCATAGTTGCTTCTTTGGATTTTGGAAAGTTATGCTACTTCTTTCAGGCTTTTATAGAGGATATGCCATTTGTAAATGAATACAGGTTCTCTCTCCCTTCCCAATCTGAGTAGCTTTCCCTATTACATGAGTGGAGCAATACGAAATCAGATGTAATGGGGGAGGGGGCATTTTCGCCTCGTTCTATCTCAGAAGGAAAGCACCCATTTTTCTCATCTCTTAATATACTAGGTAGGTTTGAGGTATTTTTTTTTCTTTTCTTTAAAGTTTCTCTTCTAGGATCTATCAAAATGATCATAATTTTCTTCCTTAGATTGATGTGATATCAGATGTACAACTAGCCCTGTAGACCAAGAATAAATCCTGCCTGATGGTTGTGTGTAGTTTTTAAAAGAATACATCTTTAGGATCTACTTGCCAAGTTTCTGTTAAGGACTTTTGCATTGACATTTATGAAAAGCACTGATCTACTATCCCGTAATGTATTTAGTAGAAAACATCAGAAAGCATTCTCCCAGGGCTGGAGAGATGGCTCCGTGGTTAAGAACACTTGCTGCTCTTGCACAGAATCTGAATTCAGTTCAGCACCCGGTACATAGTGACTCACGACCACCCGTAGTTCCAGCTCCAGAGGATCTGATGCCCTCCTCTGACCTTTGCAGGTACCAGGCAGGCATGAGATGTACACACACACAGAGAGACACATATATGTAGGCAAAATACTCATACATTTTAGAAATACACATAAAATTTAGAAATCTTAAAAAAAAAAAGCACTCCCTTTGCCACTGCATTTTACATGAGATTTCAGACAATTTAATTTCTTTCTTGTTTAGATTCACTAGCTTACCAGGGGATTTTTTTTTTACTCCCCCTTGGCAGATTATATATTCTTTTTAATGTATAAAACCCTGTTCGGTCTGTGGATTTAGAAGTTTGTTCCTGTGGCTAATTTTTCATCAACTTGACACACACTAGCATCATCTTGGGAGAGGGAAGCTCAGCTGAGAAAGTGCCTCCATCAGATTAGCCAGGAGGAAAGTTCATGACATTCTCTTAATAATGTAGGAGAGTCCAGCACCTATCCAGTTGTAGGCAGCGCCACCCTTGGGCAGGTGGTCCTGGGCTGTATAAGAAAAGCAAACTGAGCAATTCATGGGGAACAAGGCAAGAAACAGCATCTGCAATTGAGCGGTTCATAGGGAACAAGGCAGGAAGCGGCATCAGCTGTTTCTGCTTCGGTTCCTGACATCCTCAATCATTGATGGACTGGGACCCTTTCCTACCCAAATTGCTTCAGGTTACAGTGTTTATCCCAACAGGAAGAACACTAAGGCTGGACTTTTTAAGGAACTGGGCAGTCATCTAAATTATCCAGTTTGTGGGCATAGAACAGTCCATAGGATTCTTTAATCTTTTTTCCTGGGATCTATACTGAATGGCTCTTCTTTGCTCTTAAAGCGACCGCTCTCCCCTTTCAGCACTACAGAGGTTACTGAACGCTGGGGCCTCGGGTTTCTAGTTGTAGAAGTCTTTCACTGGTTATATTCTGTTCATCTCATCTCCATGTTCCTCGCTTACTCCCACGGCCCACTTAGTTCACCATTTAAAAACATCTTCTTTTAGATTTGTGTATGAATGTGTACCGTACACACAGGGAGCCCAGGAATTGCAGATCCACCATGTGAGAGCTGGGAATTGAACCCATATCTGTAAGAGCAACAAGAACTCTTAACAGTTGAGCCATCTCTCCAAGCCCCTCTGAGTTAATCTTAATGATTACATACCAAAAAAAGCATAAAGCTAAGAAGTCAGTATGAAAAAGCAGCAACAAGCTACATAGATCCTTTCCTAAATTCCCCCCAAAAATTAAGTTAAATGTTCTACTCAGTCAAGAGCTGACCTTATCCTAAGGTCTGGGAGGGTCTAAGCATTAATCTTATTCTCTTGGAGTTCTAGAGCGCTGCTTTCCCTCTCTCCCTTTTAACATTCTTCTCTACCGTGTGAAAGGATTAATCTCCCTTTTCTGAACCAACTCTTCCCTCTGGCTCTGTCTCCCTTCCCTGAAGCAACAACACACTATCTTTCCCTGAAACCAGGGCTCACTTAGGTCCTTTGTGAGGCAATCGAGTGGACCCCAAAGCAATCTCAAACATACTGGTGACGCACGCTACCGCGGAAGGTCTTCTGGCTTTTCAGTTAACTCATGTAAAACTGTGAAAACTGGCATCCTGACTTGCCGCCTAGCTAAACCTTACTACTGATTTCTTCCTTGATTTATTAAGGTTTGCCATTTTTCAAATAAAAATCATAAAATGTTCAATGAGGCTGGTTTCAAACTCACAAAAATCTGCCTGCCTTGGCCTCCAAAGTACTGGGATTGAGGGCGTGCACCACCACTGCCAGGCCGTTTTGTTTTATAAATTTACTATTTTGTGTGTGTGTCCCTGCCCATGATAGTAGTTAAAGTCTCTGGAATTTGGTTCTAACAACAGGCTTTTGTGGCAATCACTTACATGCACGCAGCTATTTCACTGGCCTCAGGAAATCCCTGCCTAGTATGCAGTCTGGACCCCATCTCCAGCATTACATACATACACCTGCATAAATTAAGCATGGTGGAAAATGTCCTAAGCTACATATTAAATCTAAGGCTGGGATATAGCAGACTTTTAACTAATCAACCAATCCCTTTCTAATCCTGTCATTTTGTTAACTATGAAAGGAATTTCCCCCCCTTTTCAAGACAAATTCTCACTATATTACCCAGGTCTGACGTTTATTACAGAGACCAGATTAGTCTTGAATTTACAGTAATCATTCTGGTAAGTGCTGGAATTACAGACACATACCACCATACCTGGGTTACTTTATCTGAATCTGCTGAGATAGTCACAGTAGTTAATCCTCATTTAAACTTATTTGCATGATCAGCTAAATATATAATTTTAATATTAAACTATATTATACACACTAGTCAGTAATTAATATTAAGAAATTGTACATTAAAAATTATATTGTAAAACAAACCATCGTCTGTTTTTTAAACAGGTTAACTTCCAGAAAAGTTTGGAAACCAGAGGACAAATAGGTCTTAGGAGGGCTTATAATTTCTATTTTATAATTCTACTGATGCACAGTTTTAATGTCTTTAATCCTATGGAGTAAAAAAGCCCCCATTAGATGTTAATTTGGTGTGTCGGAGTGCAGGACAGTCAGACGAGGGCCAGAATATATGACATCTCAGCAACCTAGTTTTGAAAAAAATGCTAAGGTCTTCAACTCATAATTTGTCATAACAAATTAGCATGAATAGATAGATATAAGACAAACAGTGGTACTCTTAACAAATTAGGAAAGCAAAATTGTAAAAGGTTTAAAAAGACAAAATTAACTACCAGAAAGAAGAAAAAGAAGCAGTAATTTTTCTCGTTTTCCTTTTTATTTAATCAAAGACTGGTGAATAAACATAAATACAGCACAATGACTTGAGATCATTCTTTATACTGTGCACACACAGACCAATCAACAGTAATCTGAAAGAAATTTGCAGTCAGCAGTGAAATGCATTCAGCTTTTCTTTCCCTTGCAAAATAAAAAGAAAAAAACTAAAAAGAAAAAAAATAAATTTAGAATCTCAACAGCACATATTCTCCTGTGACAAATGATTCAGACATAAATAGTGGTGCAAAGAAACTATATGCTAACAACACATGTATAACCTTTGTTAATAAGAAAACAAACAGAAGCAGCCATAATGATTAAGATACATTCAGTTACTGATAACTAGTTGTGCCCAGAAGGGCATTATCAAAAGGGAATCGTGCTGCAGAGAAAAGCTATATATACATACACAATGAGAAATAAACTGCAAGATCAACACATGCATGTTTAATACTGGAAAAATCACAGCCCTCCAGAATTTCTCCACATTTGTTATAAAAGCCCTCTGCACTCAACTAAAATTAAAATGATCTTAAAAGGATAATACTTCTTTTTCAGCCACAGAAACTGCAATGGAAATAAATGTTCAGAGTCATTTTCAAAACAAAAACAAAAATCTATTCTTCTGATGACATGCATGATTCAAAGGTCTATGCAAGATACGGTGCTCTACATTCCCAAGGACTAGGAAAAAAACCTCAAGTCAATTTTTAGTTTGCAGATGGTCAAAGGGTTTTGTATTCCAGCAGGAGCTCAAATCTTCTGGATCTTTTCACCAACAACTACTGGATTTTCTTTTCTGATTTTTTCAGCAGCATCAGCTTTGTAATTGTAAGAGCAATTGTGCACGTCTGAGTAGCGGTGCACACCGCAGTAAACATTTCCACACCGGCATTCAAACCCTGGAGGTGGAGGAACATGTGTACAGCACGGGTTAGGCGGGAGGGCGAGGCTAGTTCTTCCCACAGCTAATGCTAAGTAACACTGTCTTCAAGTCTATGAGGAATCACTGCAAAGTTCCAGAGCCACACTCTCAGCTCACTAGCAGAGCTCCTCTTTCTTTTTCTTTCTCCTATCCTCAAATATGTTTGTACTTCTCTGAATCGGGTTCACTGCTAAACTGAAAATGGGTTGTTTTTCTTTTTAAACTGAAAAAGTGTAATATAAAAACAAGTGCTACTGTCAGAAGGCAACTGTGACACTTATTAAGGCCAGACTAGTGTGAGTCCCGAGGAACTGCTGTTGGGTGATAATGTAACTCCTCCTCCTCTAACTTCTCAGGCAATGTGAACTTTGGGGAGACCAAGAAGGTGGACTCCGGGGTCAGGTTTCTGTGCATCAATGGCCTCAGTATCAGAGGCAAATCACTAAGCTTCCCCGAGACTCACATGTGCACTTTTTATGGAATCATGAATTACTATAAGGATCAAGTGACTGTCCAATATACAATAAACACCCAATAAAAGCTACTTAACTAGCCAGGCAGTGGTGGTGGTACACACCTTTAATCCCAGCACTCAGAAGGCAGAGGCAGGTGGGTCTCTGAGTTTAAGGCTAGCCTGGTCTACAGAGCGAGTTCCAGAACATCCAGGGCCACACAGAGAAGCCCTGTCTGGAAAAAACAAAACGACAACAACAACAACAACAACAATAAACAAACAAAAACTAAAAAGCTACTTTAGGGATAAGCTCTATGGGCTGAAACCCAAATACAGCCACAAACAAAGTGGCAGTCTTTTCCATCCAAATCAGAATTAGGTTATTATGGATTTGGGGAAACGTAGCTCAGCAAAAATCAATATTTTAACCAATAACTGACAATCATTTTTTAAACCACATTTTAACTGTAAATACATATTCTGAATCTTCATGTAATAAAAAACTAAAGCAAACAATAGACAAATTAGATAAAAAGTTAAAGTTCTAGACCTGTGGTCAGGAAGTCTAAGACTCTATGAATATATCAAATATGCACTTGATATTAAATTTGTTTGTTTTAAATTAAATATATATTGGAGAAGAAGGACAGTTTAGGTTAACTTTAATCTCCTTCCTTAGTGACAATACATTCTGAAGTATGAAGTGATCCCAAGGTATCATTTTCTTTTCCATTTTTATGAGGCAAGATCTGATGTAGCTTATGGCCTGTGATCATTCTGTCCCCACTTCCCAAGTGCTGGAATTACAGGCATGTGCTACCATACTCCCCTTTGAAGCACAATTTTCACTCAAAATTTTAACTGTTCTCTATCCATATTTCTAATTTTTATACAAGTATTTGCCATGATGCCTAAGTAAACAATCAGCAAAACTATTTGTAGCTGCATCACTCTCCAGAAGCCAAGTACAAAGCTTGCCGTGCTCTTAGCACACAGCTCCCTTGTCAGAGAAGGGACAGCACTTTTTCCTTTACAGGCCTCCACCCCGCTTTGTTACTTGATTACAGAACTCCTGCCCTGAATGCTCAGGGCAGTCTGACTGTACTTAACATACATTCTTTTCTAAATTCTTTTGAATAGTTACCCCTTAACAATTTTGACAACTTACAGGCATGCACCAGTAAGGTTTTCTACATTGCACCAAGCTGGATTGCTTTTAGCTCACTGACCACGCATGGTCCATGATCAGCACCGTTTCACATAAAGCACTTTACAGCTTACCAAAGTCCCTCCAAAATACCTTCTCTTTGAAGGTAGGAGACATTTCTGCCCTTCACCAGCATTTGCTACACTGACTTTATTTATTAGCAAATACTCTCAAACCCAGTTGACATAATTTTTTTTTTTGGAGGGGGGAGGTCTTTGAGATAGGGTTTTTTTTTTTGGAGGGGGGAGGTCTTTGAGATAGGGTTTCCACTGTAGCTTTGGAGCCTGTCCTGGAACTCACTCTGTAGACCAAGCTGGCCTCGAACTCACAGAGAGATCCTCCTGTCTCTTGCTAGGGTTAAAGGCATGTGCCACCACTGCTTGACCAACATAAATTTTTAAATGCTGAAGAAGAAAAAAAAAAGAAAAAAAAGAAACCCAGAAGCTGACCATGTATGTACACCAATGCTCACAAAGGCAGTAAAAATCTGATTTGGCCAGTAACAGCAAGCATATGTTTTCAAAACATGATCTTAACTTTAAACCGTCCAAGGAGGCCCTTACCAGTAAGTCCCACTTTCTTCCTGCACATGAAACAGCGATTCTTTTTTTGTTTTGGTTTTTCAAGAGACTTGCTTTGCTCTTCAGATGGCTGCTGCGTTGTATCTGATACTGAAGTTGAAAAAAACAAGAAGGTGGCAAATTTAACTATTCAGTAAGAGTTGGTGTTTGGGCGCTGGTTGACCCTCACCCCATACTATCTCATGGATTTGTAATTTAAAGACTAGCTAAGCAACAGACTTAATAGGTCAGGAAAGATATTCATAAATTTGTGTTATTATAAAACACGACCCTCCTTTCATTACATGCATGTATACACATAACAGAATACACAGTGATTCTAAACAGTGACTTACAAATTTTCTTTTCTAATCTAAAGTGGGCAAAGAGACAGAGAGACAGAGATAGACACTACCTATGAAATCTAAGTTAGAAAACAGCCTAAGAAGAAAATAGCCGTATGAAAGCATAACACTGTTCACTGTCTGGTCTACATGGGACTTCTCAGAAAGCAGAAATTTCAATGTTCTCAGAACATGTCACATAAAACCACTTAAGCCAAGTGTTGTGGAACATGCCTACAATCCAGTACCCAGAGGATTACTGTTTACAGAGTAAAAGGCGAGAGAATGAGACTCTTTCTCAACCTTACCCCTACAAGATGTTAGGAAAAATAATCAGACACAAGGAAACTTTAAAATGACGCAATTAAGACTGAAACTAACAAACAATGCATTTTCATATTAAAATCAAGAGCAGAAGCATTGCAACTCAGTCACTGATACTAAACTGTTAATGTGTCCTTTCCTGTCACTTGTCACCCTGGCCCTCCTGGGTGCCCCAGAGACAGCTGTAACCTTGCCTGGTACACATGACATCTAGCTAGGAAACAGTTAAGTAGCCTATCATGGTTCAAACTCCAACTTGCCCATTTTGTAACAACCAGGGACTTTCCCAGGAGTCACCACTCTGACTATCCTGGCTCACCTCTACAAGCTACCCCAAGAGGCTTTCCCATTCCAACCAAGGGTGTTCTTCAGAGTCAAGATCCAATAGCTTTCCCTCGTCAACACTCTGTGGCTTTCCACCCTATTACCCAGGCTTCATGTGTTGTAGGTGAAAAGTAAATAGTTTAAAAGATTCTGATGGTTACCCACTATTCCCCAGGCTAATGTCCAGGGATCTTCACCACTCCTGCCACCCTCTCCCTGGCCATATTATATCACTCCTTAAGCTGACACATGCTTGTGCCACACTGCAGTGCCTGACTTTGACACATCTCTCTCACACCTGTGTGTGCTCGTTAGAGGTCCTTGTTGTGCCTGATCTTTAGCAACTAACTCCATCTTGTCTTTCCTGTTTATACCAATGGGGCCACCCCTACAGTCTCAGAGCAGGAACCCCTCCCTATCCTGTACTCCTATCCAGGTACTTCCTAGGTGCCTAGAACTGTCCATTTTACCTGGCCTAAGTGAATTCTTTGATGGCAGGAACCTGTCCCATCATCCCTGTTACCAGAGACTATCATGATTCCTCTACCACTCAAGGAATAAATGTTTGTGGACCTGCATTAAGTCACTTACCCACTGTATCTACAGCCAGAGCAGAGCACCCCTTATAACCATCTACTTCCAGCAGACACTCACATACTTGTTAGTGGATCATATGTTAACTCATCTAGTATTTTAAAAAGCATGATGTCAGACAAAACACCAAACACTATGAGTGAAATATGGTAATGAAGAATTCTGCAGCGCAACTTCTCTACCAGAAAAGTTAAACCCAGGCCAGAGTAACTTCTACTAATATACAGCCTTATTTCTTATGGCTTTTGAGACAGGGTCTTACTCTGTAGCCCAGGCTGGCCTCAAACTCAGTCTTCCTGCCTCAAAACAAGTGCTGGGATTACAGGTATAAGTCACCACACCTGGCCACATTGTTATTTTTAAAAACAAAACAGAGACACAAAGCTTTTTATTCCTATAAAAAGTGCCCTTAGACATGTCTTTAACAATGTTCATAGCATTGTTTGTCATAGCCAGAAGCTGGAAACAACCTAAATGCCCCTCAACCGAAGAACGGAAAATGAAAATGCGGTCCATTTACACAATGGAGTACTACACAGCAGAAAAAATAACGACAGCTTGAAACTTGCAAATGGATGGAGCTGGAAAACATCATGTTGAGTGAGGTAACCCAGACCCAGAAAGACAATTATCATATGTACTCACTCATAAGTGGTTTTTAAACATAAAGCAAAGAAAAGCAAGCCTACAAATCACAATTCCAAAGAACCTAGATAACAATGAGGACCCTAAGAGAGACTTACATAGATCTAATCTACATGGGAAGTAGAAAAAGACAAGATTTGAGTAAATTGGGAGCATGGGACCATGGGAGAGGGCAGACGAGGAGGGGAGCAGAGAAAAATGTATAGCTCAATAAAATCAATTTAAAAAAAGTGCCCTTAGAATGTGAGATCATTATGGACAAGGGTGCCTTGTTTTTGTCTCTAAAACAGAATTAGGTAAGGCTTGGGTGTATAAATGAACTCAAAAATATATTTATTTTTTTAAATTTGTAAGCCATTACAGCTAACCTGTTCTCAAAAAAATATAGTAGTCAAACAAATTAATACTTAAATGTCAGTAACACTATCCCTGATTTCTTTTCTAAACAGAATTGGTTTAACTACTGGTAAATTTTGAGTAGTATCTGGAAATGGAGAAGCGTAAAATTTCATGCCCTTCCTTTGAACACAAGCAGTGTTACATACTTCAAAGTGAAACTCGATTAGCCCTAAAGACCTAACACAAACTACTGATGGCAGATGCAACTTTGAAGTTAAAAGACTGGTCAGCTGTCTGAAAAGGCCCATACGCCAGAGCTTGCATTTGGCTTGCTGAGTATCAGATATAGCAGAGAGATGATGGGAACATCTGCTCACCCCAAACTATTAGCACAGCCTCAGTTCACAAGCGAGCATTCTGTGAAAGACTGATTCTAAGAAAATACTGTTTCCTTGGTTATATATGTAAGATATTAAGACCACAGAATGCCCTATCCAATTCTGTTTATAAAAGGAACTATTCAATCCCAACTGGAGCTATCTAGTAGCAAAGAAGTCAAAGAACCACGGTCTTACCGACTTCAAAGTTAAGAACAGTTTCTTTAGTACTAGACAGGTTTTCATACAGGGAAATGAGAGCTAGAAACACACCGTATATTGTTAGTAATTATAAACTGGTGACTCTCTATGTCATACCCACTGATCATACAGGTATGTGGTGAGGTCGATGGGACAGCATAAAGGCAGCAAAATCATTAAGAATATGCTGGCCAGCTGAGCTGCTAACTGGAACCCTGACTAGACATGGTCTACTGGCCATTATTGTTAAGAGACTTCAGAAAGCACTGGACAGGTAAGAGTGGTTTAACTACCCACATGGAGGATCACATTCAAGAGGAACAAGGCCCTCTGCTCTGGGTCCTGCAAACAGAAAAAGAATACAAATGTAACAGTAAGTACACAACATGATTTAAACACTACCTATTGGGGCATATTCATAAACACAGTGAAAAACCAAAACTAAACTTAAGATGACATGATAGGTAACCCCCCAAACTCTATCTCAATATGCCCCCTTTCTCTTGGTGGGGGATACAATATCCCCCTCTCTCTATTTTTTCCTCAGTCTTGACAATTCCCAAGAACTAGACAAGGCATTTTTGGTGTGTAGCATTTGCAGGGCCCAAACACGTAAGACAAGCACTCTACCACAGACTTCCAGCCCAGTGGAGGATCAAAACTGAGGAACTTAATTGTTCTGCTTACTTCTGCTCTGAACCCAGTGCTAACACAGAACAAATGCTCTTTAGATACTCATGGTGGTTAAACCACCAACTGGGAATTTTTTCTTTTCAAAAGAGAATTCATTTTCTTTTTTTCTTCTTTAAAACACAACTTTGTGTTGACATTATTTTTTTAAGATTTATTTATTTATTATATATACAATGTTCTGCCTGCATGTATGCCTGCAGGTCAGATCAGAGGGCATCAGATCTCATTACAGATGATTGTGAGTCACTATGTGGTTGCTGGAAATCAAACTCAGGACCTCTGGAAAAGCTATCAGTGCTCTTAACCTCTAAGCCATCTCTCCTGCCTGAGAACTCATTTTCTTATATGGAGATTTAAATTAAATAAAATTTAGATTCTTCCCAGTTTTAAAATTCTATGTAAAATGAGAAAAAAAAATTAACTTCCAAGAGAAAAATCAGACTAGCTCTGGTACTAGCATCCAAAATAAACAAGTCCAATTTTTATTATTTTCTAGGACTCATATTCAGTAGAAACAGGCCTGAGAAGATGGCTCAGCAGGTAAGGCTGTTTGTTGCCACACCTGACACCCTGAGTCCAGTCCCCAGAAGCTACACGGTGGAAGGCAAGAACAACTCTAGTGAGTTCCAGCACCAAGGAAGAACATGCTTTTATTCTCTTCAGAAGTAAGACTGAAGATATTAAGTCACCTGATAATTATCCTTAACTTTTTGAGAAACACCAGATTGCTTTCCAAAGCATCTATACTATTCTGAATTCCCATAATGAGCAAGTGTTTCAGTTTACACACAGCAAACCAACACTTGTTATTACTAGTGTTTGCAGCACCCTGCAGAGGCGTCACATGACAATTCATTACGGGGATGCTTTCCAGTTCCCTGGTGACGACTGATGCAGAGCATCCTCTCACTTGCTGACTGTCAGTTTGTACATCTTCTCTGGGAAAGAAACTACTCAGACCCTTTGCCCATTTTTCTTTCTTTTAAAAACATCTTATTGGGGCCGGCGAGATGGCTCAGTGGTTAAGAGCATTGCCTGCTCTTCCGAAGGTCCTGAGTTCAATTTCCAGCAACCATATGGTGGCTCACAACCATCTGTAATGAGATCTGGTGTCCTCTTCTGGCCTGCAGGCATATATGCAGACAGAATATTGTTTAATAAATAAATAAATAAATAAATAAATAAATAAATAAATAAAAGTATTTAAAAAAAACATCTTATTAATCCTTTGAGAACTTCCCACACTGCATTTAATTTTTTATTAGACATATTTTATGTGAGAGTGTTCTGACTGCCCTTGGAACTAGAACTGGTTGCAAGGCCCTATATATGGGCCCTGGGAATAGAACCCAGTTCTTTGCAAGATTAGCAAATGCTCTTGCCCACCTAGCACGGTTCTACCTATTTTCACTGAATTGTCATATTCTGCATTCTTTCCCTCTTTCTTTCCTTATTTTTACAGCTACTGCAGATTTAAACTAGGATCACATGCATGCTGCCCAAGTGCCCTACCTCTGAACTATATGCTTCAACAGGAAATTTTTCTTTATGCATTATGAGATAGATGGTGTAAAACATTTTCTGTGCTGTTTTTCTATTCTCTTCATGAAAACAAAAGTCATCAATCTTTGGTTGCTATTGCTTTAGGTGTCTTATCCAAAGGCACAAAATTTACACTTGCTTTAAGAGTTGTTACAGTCTCAGCTCTTATAATCGTGTAGGCTTTGGCTAGGTTGTGGGTGAATTTTTACATCCTTTATGAAATAGGGATCCAATTCATTCTTTTGATTAGACTTTCATTTTCTGACTGGATGACCTTAGACGTTTAAGTTCAACTGCCCTTAAGCTTCTGGGTATTATTTCTGGACTATCAATACTATCCCAATGATCTATGTGAGTATCCTTATGACAGCACTTCAGTTTGGATCACTATTATCTTCTAATAAAGTCTGAAACTGGGAACTATTAAGTCTTGTAATTTTTTTCAAGACTGTCTTGGCTGTTTTTACCCATTCTTCAAAATCTGATAAAATTCCTGATTTCGTTTCTTTTTTCTTTTTTGGCTTTTCGAGACAGGGTTTCTCTGTACCTTTGGGGCCTGTCCTGGAACTTGCTCTGTAGACCAGGCTGGCCTCGAACTCAGAGATCTGCCTGTCTCTGCCTCCTAAGAGCTGGTATTAAAGGCTACCACCTTCAGACATGAGATCCCTGATTTCTACACTATGTAAGCTTTCCTAAATAATAGTCCCAAGTTAGCCCAAGAGTTCCTCTACTATGAACTACTGATTAAACAACTCTCCTAAGAATCCAGGTTCTCTCTGCTTTGTCCTTGACAGCCCAGCCCTCCAAAAAGCTGACTCATTCTACACTGGAAAGCTTTACAGTCATCTTTTATTCTAAGTCTCTAACTCTCAAATCATTTGGGTAATATACAAAACAAGAATATCCTTCATTGCTTGTATAGTTCATTTTGCCTCTGCAGTCTGAATTATTTTAAATTTCCTGTAAGGTGGACTTGATTAAAAGATAATGAAAATACAGTGCAGAAATGTTGTCAGTGGTGCATGAAGATATGAAACCGGAAGTTCTACATCTAAACCCCATCTTCTTTTCAGTCTGTACCACCCAAGACCGGGAGGGCTGGGAGGGTAACCAAAGTTCAGCTCTATCATCAACAGGGCAGTCAATCTAGTATAGTAGCATAGAATAACTGATGCGTATGTATTTTGTCTTTAAACTAGTTTTTGTGAACTGATAAGTATGATTTAGATTTTTAAGAAGAGTTTGAGATACAGCTATCTTTTTTAATTAAAAAGGGAAATGAAATAACCAATATAAAGCAATAGGCTAGCTTTTCATTTAACATGAGAAAAGTTCTTTAGAGCCATCATGCCAAAATAAAAGCTGCACCTACTTGGTGGTACCATATTCTAATTATAAGAGGATACCTACAGAGGAAATGCTATTCTGAAAGACCCAGTGACACTGGAATACACACGGATACCAGTCAGCTTGCCTAACCAATCAATCTGACCTACTTGGGGAACAAAGGAGGCTGGGCACACCAGACAGATGCATACAGTGAATCCCAGTCCATATGCACCACAGTGTCTAGTGAAGGGAACAGAGCCACAGTGGATGCTAGGTCCCAGCTCCCCATGTGTGCTGCAGGAGCTTTTTCTGTTTTTATTCATTCAACAGATGAAGACATCATTTCTCTGATTTGGTCAGCAAGGAAATTATGTACAAAGTGTGTGTACAAATAAGTAGATATATATACAAAGAAGCATATTACATTTGTTGACAAAAAGAAAAATACATTTTAAATTTAAAAATAAAAAAAATTTAAAGACAATTGTTCTGGATAAGGTCTGTAAAGTGCTTTGTTCTGCAAGCATGAGGACCTGCGTTTAGCCCCACAGAACCTATGCTTATAAAACAACAGGTGGGTCCAGTGATATGTGTCTGTAATCACTCCAGTCTCTACACAATGTGGTCAATTCTGGCCAGTAAGAGGATGTCTGATAATAAGAAAAGCAGATGGCAACATAGGACAGACACCCTATGTTCTAGCCTCCACACGCGCGCGCGCACGCACACACACACAGGAGGCTGTTAAGAGACTTTAGGAGTTGAAGACTAATCCCTTCCTAAACTTAGGTAAAAGTGAAACATATCTGACTTGTCAAAGAGTCTGTGTGCTTAAGTTATGAATGCTAAGTCTTTAGGGAACTTAATACTGACCCTAAATGTCATTCAAAACATACTTGTAAAAAAGAAACTCTAACTTTCAAAATCATTCCACAATCTCTCCTAATACGACATCTCAAATCACTTTCTCAGTTAATACGCTCAAGGTGGGCTGGAGGGAACTAATATGTTCTCCATATATCAGAATGAGATGAAGCACCTACAATAAATATTATTGCACTATTAATTCACCTACCAATAATCTTTATCTTTTGTCAAACTGTTCAATTCTTACTGCACCTCTAATCTTATTTGTTGGTTCTGGTTCATTTTATCAGGACAGGTCTTACTATGTAGCTCTGGCTGTTGTCCTGTTGTCCACGAAGAACTCAGAAATCTGCTTGCCTCTTCTGGGACTAAAGGCATGCACCATCACAGCCAGCTGCATCTTCAATCTTTCTGAATTCTTTTCACAGACAACAATCTAAAAGGTATTCTGTTCTAACTCCTGGGTGAGCAGCAGCCTTTCTCTTCCTTCTCTGCTAGCCTCCCGCTCAAAACCATTTGCTCCTTGGAACTCCCCTTTGGTGGTGTCTATGGCCTGAAACTAATCAGGACCCAGATAAGTGACCCTGTTTCCTGCTCCACTGCTGGCTCACCTTCCTGCTTTGCTTTCAAACTCTCACTTCACCCAAACTGCAGGAACAATCCTCATCACCTTTCTTCTACCTACCTACATCTTCCAAATAAGCTCTCTCAAATTCTAAATTTATCACTTCTTCCTCACTCATTAACATTTTCCGTAGCAGACTAGAGAGATGGCACAATGTTTAAAAGCACATACTGCTCTTGCAGGGGACCCAAGTTCAATTTCAGGGTCTACAATGAGCAGCTCACAATTACCTGCAACCTCAGCTCCATCAGATGCCTCTAGCTAGCATCTGCCCTCACATGCACATGATCACACACACAATTAAAAATAAAAATAAATATTTAAAACCCTTTCTGTAACCAGTATCTTCCTCACTTCCCTGCCTAGGTAATCACATCACTGTCGCTCTTATAAAGCAAAGCTTTGATACCACCTGTTTTAGTTTATGTTACTAGTGGGTAACTTAACATTTTTTATTTTATGCATTTAAAATAACCCACACATCCCTACTTTTCCTTAAACTTTTCTATTTACAAAAAAAATTGTACACTATATTTTATGAATTTATAGTGCTATGTGGGGGTAGGTTAAAATATTTATGTTGGTCACACAGCAAAATTCACTTCCTGTAGCAAAATCTGCAAATAGGTAAATCTGCTTAAGTAATGACTGGGCAAGAAATAAATCAAGGATAACTATCTATATTATTTAATATAAAATTCAACAAACTTCAAATGAATACCATGTCACCAGGATGCCCATGCGATACAGGATGCAAACAGAGGTCAGTGTGCTCTCTCCTTAAACCCTGCCATGGTGTCACACATCCCTGAACTTGTCTTTGCACAGTACACTCCCTTGATGGAGCCAGGGGGGAAGGGCATGGGGTGCCACCCTAGGGTTGCAAGCAGCTGGACATGTCTGCTGCACTGCAGGTCACATGGGGAGAGGAGTGCCTGGCCACCCGGAAGAAAAGGCCTCAGATAAGCAGTCAAAACCAGAGACAGTCAGCTTCCCGCAAGCCAGTAATCCCAGTGCTTGGAGAACAAAGGTTTTTATACTTAACTGAAGAAAACAACAGAACATAATAGTTTAATGCCTTTACTGGTCATTCTAATTATATTTTCAAACAGATTTGAGTCTTCTCTTTATGTTGATCTCATTATTTAAGTGGGAAGTGGATCCCAACATTCTAGTCAATTAAATATCTGAGACTATGAAATATTCTTCTCAAAACTATCAAAGCGTGTACTCATAAGCAGGTACTTTTCTAATACCCACGTCTATGCTAACCTCTGGCCTCGAGAACTCAAGTGTTAATAAACAACAAACATATGCTCTATCATATGCAAACCTTGCAGGTCTTCTGTCTCGGATACTGCTTTGTCCACAGATGTACTGTCCACTTGGGAAGGTGCTACAGATTCTGATAAAAGTGACTGATTTGATACAGGGCTAGAAAAGCAAGAGATATTTTTATTTTTTTTAACATAAAATTTTAAAAATTATTTTTCTTCTTTGATTCTGAAATAGGGACTTATTCTGTTTCCCAGGATAGTTTAAAACCCCTGGGCTCAAGAGAATCTCCTGCTTCCTTCAGTTGAGTTTCACTGTACCCAGTAATAGTTCAATTTGAAAAGGCCACCTTCCAAATATCCATAATAACTGAAGGGACATAGTAAGTACCACTTACTATAGAACACAGAGACACTTGTAACCTAACAAATCATGGGGGCTTGGAAACCACAGGCTAATTTGGGTCTAAAGTTCATGCTTTGGAAACCAAAGCAACAGCATATATATATATATATATATATGAACCACATGAACAGACTTAAATGAAAACTAGAAAGATGCAGTCTTGCTTCAGAAATTCTAAAACAGAATTAAACAGAGTGGTGAGTGTCTAGTTTAGATTTTTAAAAAGGAACCATAGTGAAAAAGTAACAGCCTGATTTGTAAGAGAAAAAACAGACAAGTCTTTCCGGCCCTCCCCCTTCTTTCTCTTGTCTAGAAGGGCCTCAAATTGGCAGTGTAGTTGAGCCTGGCCTTGATCCTCCATTTCTTAAGCCTGAGATTACAGGCATGCACCAGGATGTTCAGAGGCTAAAACATGTACTTCTGTATGCATTCCTCTATCTCTGACTTCAGAGCTAAAAACAAAGTATATAAAAAAAAAACAAAAACCAAAAACAACTGAGTATTACCTCGTGATAAAAACAAAAAGAAACAGAGACAGGTTCTTCTGACTCAAGGCACTAGCACGTGCAGACCATGCACTGCGATGTGAAGAGCTAACCCGACACTGGACTAGACTAAAGGCACTGCAGCACCAGGTCAGGATGCAGTTGAAGAATAAAGAGAAAGATGTCTCAAAAGGGGATTGAAGACTTGGAAGATCTCTCCCTTGACATAAAAACAGCAAAAAGCATCTTGTAACTAGTGAGTAGCAAGAAGTCAGATACAGTTTTAGGTCAATAGATCCTGCAGTGGCTTTAAAGTGCTCCTTAATGAAGTGATTAGGAACAAAAGACCAATACTCTTTAGTTTTCATCAGTCTTCGAGTTACCTTTCAGACAGTATAACCTTACCCTGGTTGCAGAGATGAAGACGTAGACTCTAGTGCTGACTGAGCGTCTGGGACACTGCCGTCTGTGCACTGTACTGGTAACGATTCAGACAGACTGCTGACAGAAGCTGCTGCAACACAACCACACTGCATGTTAGTAATTCCAACAGCCCAAGACCTGATCCAAAAGCAACATGCAAGATCAACAGCCCACAAAACATAGTATACACATTTTCCTTCTTTAATTTACAACTTTGTAATAATTTGCTGATGGGGAGAAAACTTGTGGGGAGTGTACTAGTGGTTAAACTTAGGGCCTTGTGCTCTACCACTGAGCAATACCTGTATCCCCCACCTCTTTTTAAATGGATTCAGTGGTAGGAGTGTAGCACTGCACACATGAAGAACACGAAAGGGGGTATTGCACACAGTCCATGTGCTTGTCACCAACACTGCTGGGCATCAGCTGGATCACTTACCAGGAGGACTTATTCTACCACTGCTACTGTTCTGTCTTTGAAGATGTTCTTTATAGCATACTGAACACATGCCATTTGTACGAGGGTTGCCATAAAATCCGCAGCCAGTGGAGCAAAGCATAGGTGCTTGGCTGTGATTAGTTTCTTGAGCCATGTTCTTCTGTTGTACACCTGAAATTTGCAAAGAATAAGAACTCAATACACGACTTCAGTCTTATATCATCCAAATATCTTTTTATAATGAAAGGAAAACCACATATGTGCCCTTTCCCTAAGTATTCTATGGTTGTTCCTAGAAATGACAAAAGTAAAGAGCAAAGGATACTTGGTAACTTCTACTTCAAGCTATCCTATATAAGCAAGTCTGTGCTGGCTCAGAAACATTAACTTCTCTAGAGCAAGGGGCCTCTTTCCGAAGAGACTGCACCATTCAAAGATTAACTTCATTTTGGACTCTTACAATAACCAGCAATCACTGAGTTTTGCTGTAAGTTATACTATTTAATTTCTAGCTATTTAAATTTTGTTCCAAGTCCACATTAACTTGTGACTGATTCTGTTTAAAAATTACAGCTGAATGTAATATTCATTCTGGTAACAGTATGTAGAACTGGGCAGAGTGCTGGTAAAATGAGAAATGAATTCAATAATTTTGGAAGGCAATTTAGCAATTCACCTCAAGAGCCCTGCTAAATTGCTCTCTGAATCAGTCACACTGTTTTTCCTTAAGGGTCATTTATAGAACAACATCTAAAGTATAATTCAAAACAGAACAACAAATGCAGATATGCTTCGTGGGCTATCATGATGTTCATAAACTGACAACACCTCAAATTCCTAACATTAGAATAAAGGACTAATGACAAAAAATATTAATGACGAAAAATTCCAGAACCAGTAACATTATGAATGACTTTCTCAGAAAAAAAAATGTTGCTAGTGAAAATGTATAGCGAACTTTATATACAATTTGCTGCTGACTGCTGCTAAAGGAGCAGCTATGATTATAAAAGAGCAACAGAAAACATATTCAAGAATAGCAATGCTAACTGTTTTCTGATATGTTCCTTTTTGTATTAGACTTTTTTTTCAAATGAAGATACCACTTGCCCAAATAGGGAAAACTTTTTTACTTTTTAAAGTATTGGTAATTTTCAAGAGTGAAATTAAAATCTAATGAGACAGAAACATTAATTCCAGCAGCTGGGACTCAGAACTGTTGTGAACCACATGGAGCTGACTGTCAACCCAGAAAGACAGAAGGACTTCACTGCTACCTCTCCCAGGAAGCACCTGCTTATCTGGCACAATCAACCCTTCGGAGCAAACACTATAACAAGCTTATTAAAAAGAACCCCTTACTACAGGCACATCCTTCTGCATTACATACCAAGAATAATAAGACACACAAAATAGAAAACACTTTGTCACTGAAACTGCCTTAATTTGGTAAACACCTAAGGAAAGCATTCACTGTTCACAGGAACCAGAGTTTGCTCTATCTTAGTATTTTGTAGATTGTTGAGAGAGAAGATGTACCAAATTTAAGAACCAAGAACCCTTTATCTGGACTATAAAAGGAGGTTGCAGGCCTAGCATCTACCATTAAAAGTACTGTCCTAGTCTGCATGCTGGAGTACTCCTTTAGTCCAGCACTTGGAGACAGAAGCAGGCACATTTCTATGAGATCCAGTCCAGCCTGGTCTAAAAAGCAAGTTCTAGGCCAGCCAGTGTTACACAGTGAGACCCTGTCTCAAAATAAACAAATGAATAAAGAAAAAAATGTCCTAGTTCTGTGTGGTAATTTATACCTGTAATCACAGTTGAATCAAGACAATCCCTAGTCACCAAGTGAACTACATGGAGTTTCAGGCCAGCCTGGGCTACCTATACCTAGAGTGACCATGCCTAAAAACAGGAAATCACAAACAACAGACTATGTCTCAGGCTGTTAATAGTATTTAGACCTTTAGCTAGACAAGTTCTTTCGGAATCTCATCCTTGCCAGAGTGTATGTGTGAAGCACATACTGCATCAGTCATCGCTCTCCTGTAGATTCATATGTCAACTAAAAGACAATTAGAATGGAGAGAAGCTAATATAAAAAGTCTGATGGCAAGATGTTCCAGAGGGACGCTAATCTATTGCATTTTCTTTTGTGTTTATGTTACTGTGTGTGTGCAGGTGTGCTGAGGCCAGAGGTTAAAACTAAAACTGGGAGACTTCCTTGGTCACTTTCTACCTTGTGTTTAAAAACATATGTCTCACTGAACCTGGAGTTCACCAGTACAGCTAGGCTGTCTGTCTGACCAGTGCCAGGGATCCTTCGGTCTGCACTTTCCCAGCACTGGAATTACAAAACTATGCTGCAGTGCTTGGCTTTTTATATGACTGTGGGGGATTTGAACTCAGACCCTTAGGCTTGTGTATCAAACACTTTATCCACTGAACCATCTCCCTAGCCCTGTACTCTTTTTTCATGTTTGTCTAGTTTTCTTATCAGGATGACTGCTCATCATTATAACGGAGCTGGGATTCATCCAGGTAGCCTGGCTATACCGAGTCCAGGTTTTAAGCTGGCAGTTTTACAAGTATGGTGCATGAGACCCTATGGAGGTCAGTATCACCTGAAGATCAACCAGTTATCTGCCCGTGATCCTTAACAGTGCAAAAGTTGCGGTGTATTAAACACCCAAAGTCTTTCAATGAGCCAAACAGGCGGTGGAATAAACCATACTAGCAGACACCATCAAGCCACACCCAGATCAAAAAGCAATTTATTCATTAAACTTTGCCTAGGCACTCATATCTTATTTTCTTTGAGATTGAGTTTTCTGAGGCCACAGGCATGTGTCACTACATAATTTTAATATTTTGTGTAATCAACTGAGGGGGTCACCTAGGAAGCATTTCTACATTCTGGAGAAATATAAAAGAAAAAAATGGTTGTGCAACTATTTCAATTGTGAAGTGACTGAATTATCCTTTTAATGAACAATTTTATTTGAAAGAATGACTGATGAACTGGTTATTCAGATATGATTATATGGCAGACATTTTCTTAAAAATAAAATAAATGAACCTGCTACACCAAAACAACCAAACAAAAGTAGTCTCTGTCAAGGACAACATTCATGCATTCAGACAGAAAATGGCTTAACAAATCTCCAATATTGAGTATTTTAGTAAAATTATTGGTACTATTAATAAAATGATTAAATGATACTGAACCAATCTTTAAAAAGCTCTGTAAATCAGTGAATCAAGTACCCAATGTATGACAGTACAAAACCATTCATGAACAAAAGATCCATTCAAACTGAAAGACAGGCCGACAGAAGACAAAGGGGTTTTATATGATAGCAGGGTCTTAGCTGCAACCATCCCTGAAGAAACTTTGGGATAATATTAAAGAACACCATCTTTTATCATCTAGAAAGGTTTAAGACATTCTTTTCTCAACTACAAGAGACCAGATTTTCTTTACAGACCTGTATTATGTTAAATCCTCAGCCAATTATGAGAATCTTGTTTTATTAAGCCTCTTATTACTAAAAAAAAAAAAAAGTGTACGAAGGAGTGGATGCAATTTTCCATTAAAACATTTTAAATGAATTAGTATTAAATTTTCTCCTCAGTTTTACTTGTCATATGAAAAATAGCACAAAACATAATATTCATTAGAAAAGCTTTTCATGGTACTCATCAGTTTGAGAAAGTCTAAGATTCTGGACCTAACACTGAGAATCCACTGCTGCAGAATGCACATTTCTCAACACAGGCCACAGCACTTCAAGAGGGCTGACACGGATTCTTTTGGGAAGAGGAACAAAGCTGACTTACTCTTTGTGTACAAACAGACACACAGCATTATCTCTGGATGTAAAATTTTATCAGTGGAGACTACATGGGACACCTAACAAGGCTCTGAGGATAGGTAAGGGAGTAAAGACAACTTAGAAACAAACAGGTTCAAAATGTTACTATGCCATATTTCTAAGCAACAGGTTAAAAAAAGATAAAATGAAAGGAGCTTCCCCCACAATAGATAACCATTTCAGTGTGACTGAAAAATCACAAAAACCCCAAAGAGAGAAGATGTACTTCTATGAACACTCAGGTAAACAGACACAGACAAAAGAGAGAGGGATGCATTACTATGAACAATCAGATAAACAGACACAGACAAAAGAGAGAGGGATGCATTGCTATGAACAATCAGGTAAACAGATACAGACAAAAGAGAGAGGGATGCATTACTATGAACAATCAGGTAAACAGATACAGACAAAAGAGAGAGGGATGCATTGCTATGAACAATCAGGTAAACAGACAGACAAAAGCATGACCATCAGGCTTTCCTACCACAACATTTAACTTCAAGACAAACATTAAAATTCTATACCATCTAATTCTAGCTATTTCCTAAGCCAAACTATACCCTGCACAACAGCAAACTGACAATAATTTTTCAGAATTCAAAAGATACAAGGTATTACACAGGTATATAAAAACCTTCCATCTTATTTATTCTTTTTCAAAACTTTGAAAAAGTAACTTTTGTAAAGATTCAAAATTATCAAAAAAAGAAGTCACAAAAGTTAACAATTTGAAGGCAATGGCACAGCAAGAGTACCATGGAAAAACCACAGTCTGCCTTCACACCACACTGTGCTTTTTCTGGTAGGTGAGTTTGCAAGGCATCAATCTAGCACTGAAACGAGTAGGGAGCAAAACAGGTAAGGGAAAAGAAGAGGGCAGATAGATTCTTCATGTTGCGCTGTGGGACTCCACAGCTGCAGATCCCCGAGGTGAAAATGCCAGGCATAAGCTCGAGTACTGGCTAGCACAGTCTAGTAGTAAAACAGCTCATGAGAGTGTTGAAGCAGTTCTTCAGATCAAACACAGCCCATCACTCCTGCTCTCTAATGCTTCAGTCATTCGCAATTTACTGTGGGACTATTGTTTTATCCTTAGGACTCTCCAAGACCGTGCTATGAGACCCCCAGTTTAAAAATGAGGAAAATAATACTCAAAAAACTCAGTAACTAGTCCAAAGTCACATATCTGGATAACAGACAGATCAGTCTTTTTATATTAAAAAAAAAAAAGAATGGCAATCTATAGTATCTAAAAATAAATCTAATTTTGAAATATTCATGAATTTTTATTATTTGCATTTAAAGACTAGCTTAAATTTATGCAATTGTTCAGGCTTAAGATAATATGCAATTTTAACTAGCTGTAAACAACTGTACTCAAAAAGTTAATTTTTTCCTTTATGTATTTTCCCTAACAAAGTCCTTATCTGTATAAAAATTCAAAATTACATCATCCGAAAATGCCAAAAAATTCATTACTATTAAAATGCCTATAAAAATCAGCAATGAATGAAGACAAAGATGTAATTATAAGGGCATGCCTTTATTTCATTTCTTATAGTCAAATCACCAACCAGTTCTAGTGATTTCATCTGGGAATCTCTCATGTTACTTTACTTTCCATCCGAATGGTGATTCTCTTCCCTTCACACTGGAGAGCAAGGGTGGGGGTGTTTTTAGGCGTCTCATGGGCACAATAGCGGCACTATTTTTCATATTTCTGTTTTTCTACCCTGCTTTCAGTCCATTGACTTTAGGCTTCTTTGAACACTTAGTCTGAGTTACTGTATAGTAACTGTCCTTGAAGAATACTCAACCAAGCATTCATGTTCTACATAATGTACCTAGCTCAGCCTACTTTCCTCGCAAAGTATACCGTGTCTAATGAGAACAGCTGTTAGTCTTCAGAACTTGGGGAATGTTACATAGAAGTTTCAGACTTCCAAGAAAAATAGGAAGACCTCATACAAAGTGAGCTCATGTTCTCAACACTGAAGCTTAAGTAGGCTAGGCAGGCCTGAACTCTAGAATGCCCTCTGTGCCTGCCCACTTGGTAATCAGTCTTCTCGTTATTTTTCAGATTTAAAATATAGTTTTTATTAGTTCTTTGAGAATTTTGTACAGAGTGTTTTGACCATGTTCACCCTCCTTCCCCCAACTCTTCTGAAGTCCACCCCACTTTGTGTCACTCCCTCAACCCTATCAAGGCCAATTTGTGCTGGCCAATATTCTTGGATATGTGGCCATCCACTGAAGCATGGTCAACTTCTCAAAGGCTATATACTCTTTGGGCCCTTCATCTCCTAGAAGTAGTAAAACACACACACACACACACACACACACACACACACGCCTAAATATATGTACGTGTACTTCATGCATGCCTGGGGCTGGCAAAGGCCAAAATAAGGTATCAGATCCCCTGGAACTGGGATTACAGATGACTATGGGTGCTAGGAACCAAATCCAAGGTTTTGGAACCACTGAGTCATCTCCCCAGCCCCTGACCAGAGTTTAGGACCAAAGGAGTTGAGTAGTGTGCACACATATAATGTAGCAAGCAATTAAACTGTTAATCATTGCTATAGTACAAACTCCTTAAAGTCCCTCCACTCTTTTTCGGAATTTTTTTTTTCTTTTTTTCTTTTTCTTTTTTTTTTTTTTTGAGAGTCTCATTTTGTAGCTCTGGCTGGCCTCAAGTTCAGAGAGATCATTTCCTTCTGCCTCCTGAGTCCTGGGACTTCCCAGCTGCCTTTCATTAGTCACGAGAAAGCTTAGCACCCAGACATGGCTAGTTCTCTATTACTGTATAAAAGGAAATGGAATCTCAGAAGACAGCAAAGAATCAAGGTACCCCCTACTATAATTTTTAATACACGAACCAAAGATCAATTAATGGCCAATCTGACAGAAAGTAATTTCTCAGAGTTCTGAACATCAGGATCTTTTTAAGATTTATTTATTTGTTTGTTTATTTATTGTATACACAACAGTCCACCTCGATGTATGCCCACACTGCTAGAAGAGGGCGCCAGATCTCATTACAGATGGTTGTGAGCCATCATGTGGTTGCTGGGAATTGAACTCACAACCTCTGGAAGAGTAGTCAGTGCTCTTAACCACTGAGCCACCTCTCCAACCCAAACATCAGGATCTTTAATTCCATGTAAGTGAAGATTTCTCTCTCTCTCTCTCTCTCTCTCTCTCTCTCTCTCTCTCTCTCTCTCTCTCTCTCTCACACACACACACACACACACACACACACACACACAGTTGTGGGGGGGTAAGTTGTATGCAGAGATAAATAGGAAGGTCACAAAGCAAATAGAAAACACACCTTGACAGAAAACTCTTGGGAAGAAAGTTGCTCACTCTGATGAAAGAACAGGGACTTAGGTCAAAGTTCCTACTGTACTTGTAGGCTTGGTAACTCTCTGCATAGCAGCCCCAGATCCCTATATGTCGAGTTTTCTTTCCTGCTGTTGCTTGCACTGAAAGACAAAAAGGCCATTGAGTCCTCCTAACATATGGGTAAAATCTCTAAAAATATTTTCCTAGAAAACATACATCACATCATTCCTACATGCTAACCACATCAACATAAGAAGTGTAATATTATGAACCCCACTTGCCTAGCTACTGCTACTGAAAGTTTCCACAGGCCTGAACGATAAATCTCATCAAAAGGGTCTGTAACAGCTAGACAGGGAGACATGCCCTCCGCAAGTTCAAAGTCAACAAATGGGGCAAGGTGCAAGTGGTCAGTGTATATGCGTTCATGCCTGAGTACTATACTCAGTAGTATCTCTTAAACTTCTGTAAAGAAATTAATAACATCTAACATTGTGGGACTCAGTTATGTTCTTTATGTAACTGTTTATTCTCATCCCTATATAGTATGCTCCATGGCATAAAAGATTATCTCATGTTGATGGGGGTTTTGGAATTTTCTCATCTATGACTTCTACAAATACAGTTGTTGGGAATATTATGTAACTTTTGGTTAACATGCATTCATACTTTGGCTCAGTACATACCTAAGAGTAGAAAAACTGGATCATGGTATGTGGATATTCAACTTCAGCAGAGACCACCAGTTTCCAAAAGCAAATACAAATGCTTACATGTTCCTAGCACCATAAGTCTCAGGCTATTCCTTGATTCTCCCTACACTGGGCTAAATGATGGCTCCAAAGATACCCATACCTTAACCTCTGAAACCCTATTTCCCAAATAGAGTAAGAATCTGAGGCCATCTCATCCTTGATTAACCAGGTAAGCCTTAAAAGAGAGAGACACAGCAAGCTCTGAGATGTTCAGCAGCACTTTCATTTCTGATTTCTGGACTCTAAAATCAAGAGAATGATTTTTCTTTGCTTTTTACTACTTTCCTTCTATTTAATGTCCTTGTGCCCCCATGCCTTACTGCTTCACCATCACTGGCACTAGCACAGCAGAGGGCATCAGCATGCTGACTGGCTACTGGGCATCCTCTTCTGTCTTCACTGTCTTTTTTGTTGGATGATCCTCCCCACCCCCCCCACCCCGATTTTGCCTACTATGTGCCCTGTCTTTTCCATTTTTAATGCAGCTTAATTCTATAAGCTGATGCTTTGAATGTGTGTTCCCTGGCTGGTGGCAGTGCTTTAGGATGTTGTGGAACCTTTAGGAAGCTGGGCCTGCGGAACAGATTTCTGGGGGCAAGCCTTTGAAGGTGATACAAAGTCCCTTATCCTGGGCTTGCACTCTTTGCTTCCTGGTTTGTTGTGAAACAAGGGACCTCTAACACCCTCTTTAATAACATGGACTTCCCTACCATGCTGGACTGAGTCATCTGAAACTGTGAGCCAAAACAGATTTTTCTTCCTGAAACTTTCCTGTCTGGAAGTCTGTCACAGTGATGTAAGTTAACAATGCCCTTGTATTGTTAGGTGCTATTTAATAAGCTATTGTCTATTTCAAGAGCATGAAGATATTCCATACTTTTCTTCTAGATTTTGTTATTTTATCTCTCATTGGTTATTTATATGGACTCAACTTTTAAAATGTAAAATAAGGCAGGACTGAGATTCATGCTTTATTTAGTCATACATAATTACCTCAAAGACACTACTAAAAAGACCATTCATTCCTTGCTGCGAGGCACTATCAGCCTGTCCATATGCTTGTCACTTTGGGGAAGCTGGCTGCCACATCATCAAGACAGACCTATGTGGTAAGCAGTTGGACCTCCAGCTAACATGCTCTCAAAACTGATATTGACTCTACTACTTTTCTTCAAAAAATAAGTCAGTACTTACATACATAAAATCACTCAGTACCCCCTCTATACAAAAGGCAGAAAAATCCACTCAGAGCTCTCCAGTGGCTGCCTCAATTAGACTTTCATATGCTTTTCAAAACACACACACACACAACCCCAAATATAAAATGTGATCTGTAATACACAAGATCCATGCCTATAAGCTCTCTCATTTCCTCCTCTTTGACCTTAAAGTTTTTAAGCCATCCAACTACCACTTCCAGGCAGTCAGAGCAAGGAGTGGCTTTATCTCTTTCCTCCACCACTTTATCTCCTTCATTTCTCACAGCCAACTTAGTTTACAGTCTTTGTGAATGACTAGCTTGCTTAAATTCTTCAGTTCAGTAACATCTTTTTCTAAACCTCTTGGAATTTTGTACAATGACTTTATTATAGATGCAGATACTTTAGGATTCAACCTAACCATTCTGGTCACTACTGGCTACAGTCTACCCTCTAAACCAAGCATGCAAAGCCAACTTGGATTCCCTGAGGCCTTTTCTGAGTTCAGGAGATCAAAACTACTTTCATGGTAATAACAACTTATAGCCCTATGTAGTATCATATACCTGTACTTCTTGGTACTGAAAAGCTGGATAAATAGGATCACTTCCACTTAAATTCAAAGGCAGCCTGCACAACATAGCGAAAACCCCACTTCAAAAAAAAAAAAAAATACCAAGTGTAGCACAGAGACAGTGTAACAAGGCTGAGGCAAGATCAGACAGCAAGTTCCAGCACAGGCAGGCTGCCTTGTCTCAAACAATAAAACAAAGCGTGCGTCTTTTTCTGTGTCGGCATCTGTGCCAGCAGTAGAAGAGAGGATGAAACAGCTGACACCTTAGCAGTGGCACTGAGCTGTGTCAGAAGTTAGTAAACATTTTATCCCTAACCCTTAACATGGAAAAAAAAAAAAACAGCTCTTTTAAAGCATTCTTCATATTTTATGTTCTGTAGGCTCTCCTAGCCCAGGCAGGCCTATGCAGCAATTTAGCTACACATTTAATCTTGCTACCATCCGCCTCTGAAGTACTAGAATTGCAGGCATGTGCTACTACTCCAAAACTCTCGCCGGAGATGGAACCCTGGCCTTCGTGCATAATGGGCAATCACTCTTCCAACTTCACTATATGCAGAACCCCTGGAAAGGTCTTATCTCTTCTTAAAAGTTGATCTTGTAGGTGGCTGGAGAGATGGCTCAGAGGAATAGAGCACTGGCTGCTCTTCCAGAGGTCCTGAGTTCAATTCCCAGCAACCACATGGTGGCTCACAACCACCTGTAATAAGATCTGGTGTCCTCTTCTGTACTGCAGGATACATGAAGGAAGAAACCTATATACATAATAAATAAAAAAAAAAGTTGATCTTGTAGTGGCTAGAGAGAAGGCTAGCTGTTTGGGCATGTTGCTCTGATGGAAACCATTACAGAAAACCATAACCAATCGAAATGCAGAATTGTGAAGTCCCAATGGGTACACCTTTGGACAGAGTTAAGTTTCATGACTCCCTTTTTAGAGAACAGGCCTGCTGGGGGAACAGACACCTACAAACCCAGAGGGATTGTTACAGCATGAATGTCTATAATCAGCAGTGGTGCCCTTCAGATCAACTGACAGATGAAGGAAAAACAACCTGTCAGTGAGGACAGAAAGAATGAAGACAGAAAAGGGAAACATCAAATTCAACACACAAACCACTTTCCCCTAGAGTTATATCTGAAAATAACACTAGACTGATGTTGGCAAACTTTTCCTCTAATCACTAATAATAAATATCAGGCTTTGTGGGCCATATGGTCTCTACTGCAACTCTCAAGTTCTACCTTGGTATTGCAAAGAAGTCACACACAAAAGTTAATTAATGAGTGTGTTAACAATAAAAGTTAACCGAGAAGTATTTAGTTAGTGGACCAGGGGCCAATTCCTGGCCCAGGTACAGTGTATCCAGCAGGCACTCAAGAAAAACCCAGAATGCTTTCAAAACTTGTTTGGTTAGAAATGTTATTAGGAAAGACACAGCAAGACTCCTTGACAGCAAACCACTTTTTCTTTTTTGTTACAGCTTTATTCAAGAATGATATACTGGCCAGTGCTGCCTATTCTTCTGCTGTCATTATAATGGACATTGTATGCCACAGCTTCTACTTGCAAGGGTCAATGTAGAAAGATGAGAATGTGGCTCTACGGTAGGTCATTGGTAAGCATGGGTTCACTCAACAAGGGCAGACATTAATGTTTGATGTTCATGCACCTAAAAAGACAATCTACCTTCAAAACTAAAACATCCACAAAAACCACAGGTCTTAACAAGTAACCAAAAAATTTAGGAATATAATCATTTTAACTTCACAGAGGTAAGACAAAAAAGAGCACAGTGGCTGAGAAGAGTGGTAGAGCTCCTGCTGACACGCACAGGCTCTGGATCTGGTCCCCAGCACCACAAAACAAGTAAGTAAATAACAACGTGCATGCCTGGCATTTCCAGAGGCTGATTTTTTTTTTCAGCAAACATGCAGTCAATTGAAGTAAGGGTTAACAAATATCCCGAGAAGACGCCTGACTACAATTCACTGCAGAACAATTAGATAAGGAAGGCCAACTTTATATACAGGGCTACACGGTAAAAAGAACAGACTGTCTTAATTTTAACGCCAGCTTTGATTATGACACTGTCTACTAATGCTGAACCCAGATTCCTCACATGGAGGTAGGTGTGATACCTGTTTTTTCTACAGGGAATTTTTCATCTTACAATTAGAAGGAGCCTTAACGAGCACTGCTCACCACATACTGCCATTCTCTTATGTATTTCATGTTGTTTTGTAAAGAATTCAGTGATAAAAACGGATGCTGCATGACATCACAGTAGGTAAAAGTGGCTGTTAAAGGAAAACAGTAGGGAAAAAACAAGTCAGATGGTGTCTGTGGTTGCTAATCTTCATTGTCAACTTGACTGGATTTAGAATCACCCCACATATGCCTCTCAGAGTATCTATTACAAGGGTATTTTAGTGGAAGAAAAACCTACCCTGAAAGTGGGTGGAGCCATTGCATGGATCCCAGATTGCATAAAAAGGAAAAGAAGCAAACAGCTCCAGCACTCAAGGCTTTCTGTTTCCTGCCTATGGACACAATCTGACAACTGCTCCACAGACCTATCATCATAACTGTACCCTTGAACTGTCAGTCAACACAAACCCTTTCTTAACTAACTTGCTTTTGTCAATTTTTATAGATCATAAAACAAAGTATTCATCCATTCCTTCATTGATTCAATGTGTATTGACCCAGAGGCTAGCCCTGCTCCAGTAGATGGCCCTAAACCCTTGCACATACTGGTGGTACTAGCGGACTGAGGTGAGTTTATAAAAATAAAAGACACATGGGTGAGACGGTTGGTTCATCATTAAAAGCAAGTACTGTTCTTCAGCTTGGTTCCCAACAGCCCAGCCACATCAGATAGCTCACAACTGCCTGTAACTCCAGTGCTCTCTTCTGGTCTCTATGGGCACCTGTGAGCCTGTGCACATACCCATAGAATGACAAGCAACACACACTTGAGAAATAAAATAAGCTACTGATGGTGAGGTACATGAAACTAGAAGGGAACAGTTGTGTAGAATGGAAGGAGTTGGAAGGGAGGGAGTATAAGCAGATTGATAATTTACTTTCTCTTTTTGGAAGGTGGGATTTTGAGACAGGGTTTCTCTGTGTAACAATTCTGGCTGTCCTGGAACTCCTTTTGTAGAAGAGGCTGGCCTCAAACTCACTGAAATCTGTCTGCCTCTGCCTCCCAAGTACTGGGATGAAAGGTGTGCATCACCACTGCCCGGCAATAATTTTTTTTTAAATATTAAAGTTAAATAAAAATTTAAATTTATATATGTGGTGGTTTGGCACTATGACAGCACGTGTGACCCGTGTGAAAGAAGTATGTCAACTGGGAGTGGGCTTTAGGGTTTCAAATGTGTAAGCCAGGCCCCCTGTGTGTTTCTCTTCCCGCTGCCTGACAATCCAGATGTAGAACTCTCAGCTACTCTCCAGCACCATGTGTGCTTGTGTGCTTCCATGCTTCCTGCCATGATAATGGACTACCCCACTGAATGTATTCAAGCCCCCAATTCAATGCCTTCTTTTAGAAGACTTTTTCATGGTCTTGGTGTCTCATCACAGCAATAGTAGCCCTAAGACTATATTACCTTTATTTGTATTTTCTGAGTGACCTGAATGGCATGTGTGTATGGTGGTGGTGGTGGGGATGACAGTGTATGGAAATCAGAGAACAACTCATAGGAATCAGTTTTTTCCTTGCACCACGTGGGTCCTGGGGATCAAACTGAAGCTGTCAGACTTGGCAGCAAGTGCCTTTAGCTGCTGAGCAATCAATCACCACTGCATAGGGATTCCCTCCCCACCTCAGAAATGAGAAAAGCAACTAAAAGTCACTACATAAAATACAGTAAGCCTATAGGATCTACCTGCCAATCTGAAGCTAATTGATGCTATTCCTCCTAACAGTTTCTATGAATAATGAGTATTTAAGAGGCACAGTATTCTAAAGAAAAACAAATTACTCAGGAGAAACACTTTAACCTTCACCCAGATAACACAATACTGCTTGTATATAGAAAACAATGATATGATCAACAATGCCTATTAAATAAAACACAGGACTCTAGGCTTGTTTTCAGGCATTATTTTCCCAACTACACATCTATAGTGTCATAACTAACTTCAGATAACAGCCAATCTATCAGGAGCCAGAATTATAAAAATTTTTAAAATGCAACAATGTGCACGGTTTCTGTGAACCTCATCACTTAGGTAATTATCTATCAGGTTTATGTGGTCAAAATACGCTTTGTTCCACCAAGTATGCAGCAGGAGGGAACCAGAATGCACCACAAAACTGTTCCAAGTTCAAAAGTGCCTTTTTGGTACTTTTACAAATGTCTGATTTCAATCAAAGATTTTATTTGAACAAAGGAGTTCAAATAGCTAAAAATGCATTTGGCAGCACTATTCTATGTCCCTAAGAGTCAACCCTTAACAACAACAGGTCAAGCAAAGGGAAGGTCAGTCATCAACAGCTTAGAGCATAACAGCACCATCAGACCAATTAGACAGCCATCCTAAGTTTCTCAGTGGAGATGTTTTTCATTTAACAGTTTACCAATCCATCCTACATTTTTCAAACTTTACCCCCAGATTAAAAACTGGAGCCAGGCTTGGTTGTGCAAGTCTATCAACTCAGCACTTAGGTGGCTAATAGGCTAACAGGAAAGTCAGGGCTCGAGAACCTGCTACCCCTTGAAAGAAAAAAAAATGACCAGGGACATAAAACTCTTGCCTAAAAGGTCCAAAGTCCAAATCTTTTGTGTGTGCGTATGTGTGTGTCGGGGGGAGGGGAATTACCAAAAACTGAAAAATCGAAATTATATCACTAACCAAATACTGTCGGACACAACATCACATATCCCTTCCTCCCCCACATATCCCTTTCTCAATCATGTAGCAGTTACACATTGCTCAATGTGCTCCTACTAACATTCTGATAGTCTGCATTACCTACAGTGCTTAGGTCTTGCCAAATTTCTGATAACAGAGGAAATGCCTACGAACAAGCTACCTATAACCCAGGCAGAGGAGACAGGACAGCAGATACAGAAAGTTATCACTGCACTGTATAGAGGCATGGAAAGAAGGGGTAAAACCATCTGGCTGACTTTATTTATTTATTTATTTATTTATTTGTTTGTTTGTTTCTTTCTTTGTTTTTCGAGACAGGGTTTCTCTATGTAGCTTTGGTACCTGTCCTGGCACTTGCTCTGTAGACCAGGCTGGCCTCAAACTCACAGAGATTCATCTGGCTCTGCCTCCCAGGTCCTGGGATTAAAGATGAGCACCACCACCACCTGGCTCGTCTGACTATTAATAGTAATTCCTAGGATGTGAAACCAGGACAGAATGACTCTATAGTGTTGGCACTTAGCCATGGCCACTGGCTCTCCCGTAGGCAAGAAGTTCATTTTAATCATGCTGTATAATAAATGCAGAAGCCAAAGAGGCCAAAATAATGTATCCATCTGGTAACAAGTGTACAACCTTCCTGGTAAGAGAGTGGCTCAACAAGTGTACAACCTTCCTGGTAAGGTAATCGGGCAGGGCAGCCAAAGAAGAAGGTGCACATCCCCACAAAGACCTGATGTTGAAGTAGACAGCTAGGCTACTGCCCTGCCCTGTACACTCTTGACAAGAGTACTACAGAGCAGAGATTCACTTCAGAGTGGCAGAAGCCAGACTAAACCTGCCCCCCATTTGCCTAGTTACTTGGCTCCCACAGCCTTCTGGTTATCAGGCATCCCTTTCCTACAGTCTCCTTTCTGCCTAATCTGACCGTGAGTTCGCCCCAAAGACTTCTTTCATTTCGAGTTTTCTTTATTTCTGACTCTAAAAAGAAAGTGTTGGATTCCTGTGTGTGTTTAAAGACTAGTGCCAAACTGATCTTGGCTTCACAAGTAAGTGTCAAACATTTGGTTAGAGAGTAAAAATGCCCGTTCGATAATCCAGAGCACCAGTTAAGTGAGGCCTGTCATCCTTAACCAAAGGATCACAGCATCAGCCCTCTGAGCTCCTTAGACTCTACATCTGTGTATCGCCTGACCAGAGCGGGCAGACAGAAGTCTTCACCTTTCAAATAAATATCTATATTCAATGTGCATCTCCTTGTTCCCTGCTTTGAAGTATAGTCCATTTGTGACAGCAAAGAGAAAGTGACTCATATTAAATGCAAACACACCAAGCAAACAGCCTGTGCTGCTCTGTGTCTCACCACAGCTAACTGTAACCACCCTGCTCCATCTCACGCTTCCATTTATTCACACACACCACACATTCTTCTAAAGAGAAGGGAATCCAAGTTAGAGCCTCATTCTGAAAACCACCACCACCAACAACAACAACACATGAGAGAAAGGTGACTTCCTAAGAGCATTCTTGAGGTGATAACTTTAGGAAAAGAGAAAATCCCTTTTTTACCGTCACTATGAATTGATTCTGCCCAGTACTTTAACAGTAAAGTATGTTAAAATATTTCAAACTTCATTTATGAAATAAGCATTCCTTTACTTTCAAGCAATGCTCTCTCTACATTATTAAATTATCAGGGACAATTTTCCATACTAATATCAAATTCCTAAAAAAAATTTATGGTTGGCTAGAATTAACTCTAAAATAAACAGCAATCTAAAAGATCATAATCTCTTTCTCCACAAGAAAATTAGTCATGCAGAGTATAACTTAAAGATGTGTGGTCACCAGCATTGTGTTACTGCGAACAGTATTTTATGACTAAATACCTACTATCCACTCCACCCTCAAATCCTACCCACCAGTAAAATGAGGCTTTAAAGTCTTAGCATGCTGACTTAAGTGTATCTTCATGTTCTTTAGAGTTTTTTAAAAGTTAATTTCTATGTCCACTTACATAAAATTACAGGCTTAAGTCTCTACTCACACAGTTGAGGTTGATGAGCAAACAGCTGTCTTGTGTCTTGAGACAGACATTAGCTTCCTGCCTTCCCTATCCTCATAAGCAGCTACTTAAAGTTTGAGTTTTATGCAAGAAAACATTTTAAAGCCTCCAGTGTTTGACTGCAGCAGACTTCAGACTCATTCCTGTAACACATTTAACATGAAACAGAGTTGAGAGAGTTAAAACTTATCATGTCATTTCATTACATTTTAATCATCTAAAAGTTTGAGGAATGCTTTCATTATTTCACGGACACAAAAAAGGGGTGTTGAGACTAATAAATGTACTAATATTAACCATAACGTACCAATTCTACATAGGGAGATAGGCTTAGATGAGCAAGAGTTACTTTTTATAATCATTTAACCCAAAGTTAAACTAGATATTCTTCAATTTTTCTGAAGCTTGGCAATTTATTTAGAATAACTGCCACGTTACAAGTGGTGGATGAAAGGCCTTCAGTTCTCCAGAGACAGAGGTCCTAGTCCTGTTCTGACAGCAGGAGGTGCTAGCTATACTTCTGACATTGCTGTAAAACCTGCAGAACAGGTCCCCAGCCCCTAGAGTATCACCACAGCTATAGGTTAAACAAATGAGAGAAGGCTTCTCTGGAAAATAAGACTACATTTCTGCAAGAATTATATAAAGAAAGGTAGAAAAACACGGGGAGGGGAGAATCTCTTTTAATGAAGTCAATGAGAGAATGAGTTAATTACATGTAGGCTAATTTCCTTAACGACCCAAGCACTAAATAAAATGTCACTGACCACAGTCTTTCCTAAAAAAAAAAAGAATTATGTAATCCTACTCAAACTAAACTTTGAAAGCAAAACCCAAAACCAAAATGTTTAGAAATTAGGAAGTAATTACAGTTATGATAAACTCCTATCTCCATTTCATTAATGTATACTTAGACAGCCAAGATGACATTTTACACTGCAGAAACAAAGATTTTAGTTAGCAGATTCCATTTATTTAAAACAATTATACTCCTAGATAAAAATGATGCATTATTTGAAATTCTGAAGCAGGGACCAATAAGATGAGTCAGCCGGTGAGGGCCCTTGAAGCCAAGCCTGAAGACTTGAGTTTGTTTCCTAGAATCTTCTGATGGAAAAAGAGCTGACTCGGGTTGCTCTTGTACCTCCACGTGCATGCCATGGCACATATGTACCCCTCTTCCACCTGTGCCCTCCATAATAAATAAATTGTTGTAAGAAAACTGATGCAGAGTACTGCTAACAGTATTATTGCCCATACATTTATCCAATGTATTTAAAATTCTGGCCTCACTGCTGTGACAGACAGTTACATACAGGGACAGATTTTAGGCTTAGATGGCTCAATGTTTTTCTTTCTTATTGGCAATAAAAGACAAATTTCAATAAATTTCAGACAAAATAAATTTCAATTGTCCTTGAAAATCCAGATAACTATCTCCCTTCTATATGCACATTGGCTTCAATACATCTATTCTGCTCTCATTATCTATAGTAAAGTTTAGAACAAGCTTTACTACTTCATGAATACAGGATAAATACTTAACATGACTTTTAAAAGTACAAGAAACAACTCTACAAGAATTATAGTAACTAATGCTAAAATACTGCACATGCTATTCTATAAAGATAACTAAATGAGTTCATTCAAAGCAAATGCTTCTTTATAATCTACTTATATAAACACAAATGATCTGAGAAATAACATTTCACAAAGTTTGTAACTTCCTAGAAAACCTTCCACACAAGTTTTACAGACATGCACTATCCTCCTTCCAACTAGTCTCTTGTACAATGCGCACTCTTCACAGACTATGGAACTAGGCCTGGATCTTTCTCCTCAACTCAGTGCTTTTCAGCCTCAGGTAAGATTAGATAACAGGTCACAGTGATCCACTGTATTTATAGCAAGCCATGTCTGGAACTGTCTCCCGTATAGTCAAACACAACACTACTAAATTAGCTTTATCAGGAAGATGGCAGGATGGCTATAAATTTAGGAAAGCCATCTCTTTGAAGGAAGCAATTACGGGAAACTAGAGGGAACGACCTCAAGGAAGAAAAAGAAACACAACTGAAATGCTGTCATAGAGAGGAAAGAAGCAGATACCTCCAATGGTGCAAAAGTTGCTTAAAACAATCTGTACAAGTTCCTGTCCAACACAAAACACTGTTTAAAGCTAAGGATCCAGCAGTTGGAACAGGTTCCCTCTCGCAGTTTTGAGTTCACACTATTAAAGACTTGAGACTAATTGCCTGAGTCACTACCACTGTAGCAAATGACTCTGGTAAAATTATTACAGAGGGTTAAAGCTGGTGGCTGAAGGCTACCTGAAGGTTGCTATACACTGAATCTCAAGGTGCATTCCACAGGTGACTTAGCACACCTGGAAATTAACTGACGAGGAGGACCTGAGCAGATCTCATACTAATCAAATTATCAAAATTTATCCCTAATGAAGACATAGGTGAACACATGCCTCCTGATGTGGAACGCCAAGAAGCGCATACCACAGACTGACATTCCTGACACATGAATGAGCCTGATTTGACAGATATTCTACAATAAAGTTTGCCACCCACTTCAATAGCATCAAAGTCTGTAAATAAAAGAAAATTAAGAAAAGTCCCTAATAACAAGAATTAAAAAAAAAAAAAAAGAGATGTGGCAGGAAAAGGCAATGAGTGGTCCAGATCAGATTTCACGGACATTACTGGTTGCTGGGTATGGTGGTCCATATAAACACCTAGCACCTAGGAAGACTGCCATGATTTTGAAGCCAGTCTGGGTTTCAGAGTGAGACCTGGTCTCAAAAGACAAAATGAAAAAAATAAAGTACCTCAAACAATCATTAAGAAAACTAGTGAAAATTTAATATACAGTTTATAGCAGACAATTAGACAATATTGATGTTACATTATCTTAATCTGGTAACAGTAATGTCCTTAAAAAATGATGTCCTTGTCCTTAGGAAGAACGTATGTGAATGTCCATATGCTAAAAGAATACAAGGTAACGCTGTAATGCACACAAGTCAATTCTCAAGCATCAGGAAAACACTAATTGCTTGTAAAAGTGCTTGCTCTGCAAAAACAGGACTTGAGTTAGATGCCCAGAACCCATGTAAACAAACAAACAGAATACAGTGAAACACAATGCCAGGGAGTCAGGCAGGAGGCTCCCTGGGATTCTCTGGCCAGACAGCCTCATCTAATGGGCTGGCCCCAAGTCAGAGAAATCAACCCTGCTCCAAAATACAAGGTAGATGTCTCCTAAGGAATGCCATCTGAACTTGTGCCCTGGCCTCCAAAACATGTGCATATAACCACAAAAAAACAACAACCAAAGAACATTCTGACTAGAATACAATAATACTTTGGATAAAGTACTAATGGAGGTCGGACCCTCCTAAGAAGCACACAAGGAATTTATATGGTTGCAGTAGCTTTCTATAAGCTTAGGTTTACAATATTTAAAAAATACTTGAAGCTGATATTCTGATGATCCCCAGCGTTGAGTTGTGGAGGCCCAAAAGTGTGAGCTTATTTTCACCTTGTGTAAAGGTCAGAGTTTTAGCTTGTTCAAAGTTGTTGACAACAAGCGTGGCTACACACCCTGACCTAGGGTGTGGTTACTTGGTGTTTTGTACTTTAAGATGGCCCATACAGGTAGATCCACTCCACCCTGACCAATGGTTAGGATATTCAAGCTTACTTCTGCTCCTTCTTTTGAATTAAGAGGTTTGACCTAGCGAGGAGCTGCTTCAGGATACTTGGTCTAGGGTGGGTTCACTGCCTAAACAATAGAATGCTTTTCTCAAGAATTAATGACTTGATGGTTCAAAGTATCGAAGTTCTAGTTGTCCTTTGTATCATGTTAAAGCCGTCTTTTGTCTTCTCCCCCCTGTTGTATTGGGGTATAAATTAAACTTAGAAGGATTTCAGTATTCACTGGAACTCCCTCTAAGCTTCTGTTGTATTATTTTCATTCGTGTCTTTGTTCTCTTTACTTATTTTTCTAATCCCCATGCTCCTACCCTGCTAAGTGGTATCCTTTTCGAAGCTGGTCTCGGACATCTAGTAAAACAAAATGAGACTTCCTACCTTACAGCTGTATCCCTACCCAGTGTAAGTAGGGTTGACATGTGGTCAGCACCCACAGTGAGTTACAGGAAACAGGGCCTGACACAACACCACAAGATAAGTGTTCCCTGACACATGCCATGCAATGGTAACAAGTTCTGATGCACACATTTGAAATTCCCTCCCTTCCTTCCTTATTGTACTGATACAACCTTCCCCATCTCTCATAACAGTTGAAAAAGCAAACCTTTCTACCAGCACCGCCTTTCCTAATCTGCAAACATGTTTTCTTGCTAGAAACGCAAATTATGCTAATTTCTGGTGTGCAAGACATGCGTTCAATCCCTGAAACCCATGTTTAAAAAGCTAGATGTGATAGTTTACGCCTGTAATCTCAGCATTCTTATGCAAGTTCATGGGCCAGCTAGAGTGGAGCCCAGAGTGAGATAAACAAGACAGACTGCTTCAAGAAGGTAGACAAAAACCAACTCCCAAAAGGTATACTGATCTCTACACAAAACTGTTCACCAATAAATAAATTAATAATGAAAGTCACAAAGTTATCCTACTATTATTATTTAAAATAAAGGAGAATGGGAGTCAAAAGTTAAAAGGGATAAAATTTAAAACACTAGGAATTTTCTGAAAAGGTAAGTGAATGTCTTCTGCTACGTGACCTTGAGATAGGTGTCTCAAAGCCAGAATCAAAAGTAACAGAAGCAAACCAAATGACCTCCCATTCAAAGCCAGCACTTCCCAGCTAGTTCTCAGGAATTCTTAAGATTCATGAATCATAAAGGGAAAGATAACGTTTAGCACAGAACACAAGTCCTTATTTATAGTAGAAATGAAAATGGTTTTAAATGACTGTAATGGTGATAACCTCAAATTCTTTCAGTCTACTAAAGTACACATCTCCACAAGATATCCTTCAGGCTTATTAACCCTTAGTTTCAGAAACTTTCACATAGAACCAGAGAGATGGAGCACTGAGTAAAAAAAGCACTTGCTGCACAAGCCGTGGATCCAAGTTTAGTGGACAGAGAGAAATGACTACCGTCTGGTAGTCCTCTGCCTCCACACATCACACACAAAATAATAAATAAAATGTAAAACAAGCATACTTTTGCAGATATTATATTCAAAAATGGGTGTTTACTGAATGTTGGCTCACACTATCAGGGAGGCTGGGCTGAGGCAGGAAGGTTGCGAAAAGTTTATGATCAACTTGTGCTGCACAGTGAAATTCTGTCTCAAAAGCAACACAAGAAAGAATAAATAGTGGAAGGAAAGAATCCACACTTAATGATTCAGGAAAGCTCCAAATTTTCACTGTCATTATTTGTTTGTAATATGTCTCACTAAGTAGCATAGGGTGGCCTTGAACTACTAAGCCACCTGCCTAAGCCTTTGGAGTGCTGAGATAGGCATGCAATCACTATGCCTAGCTAATGCCAGCTCTTAAAACTTGTCTCTTCTTTTGAGTTACTGCATTCCCAAAAGAATTCTCTTAAGGGTGAACAAACAAAACAAAACCTCCATTGTAAAGTTTAAGAAAGAGGATTTGTGATTTTAGTATTAATAAATGCTTTTGGTTAGCTAGGATAAGAATGTGCTGGGGCTGGGATGTAGCTAAATAGGTAAAGTGTTCTACCAGCACAGATGAAACCCTGCACTCAACTCCAAGCACAACATAAACTGGGCACAGTGGCACACACCTGAAATCCCAGTATTTAGGAGGGAGGGTCAGAAGCTCAAGGTCATTCTGGACAGCAAGTTCGAGGGCATCCACCTAAGACACCACCTTTAGAAAATGTGATGGTTAGTTGTATTTCTCACCATCTCACTATTTAGAAGGATACCTAAATCTTTATGTGAATGCTCAAATTAACAATACTCCAATTTTAGGGGAAATTAGGTAAAAAATTACGGAGGTGGAGATTAAAGCATATATGGGGAAGTTATCTAGATGGTCCATCTTGAACTAATGCATAAGTACTCTCTTGGTATGGTGACAATGGTCCACTTCATATGCTCTGTTCTGAACTACTGGACAGACATTGTGATACTAAAAGAGGCATAAGGACTTCCAAATTCAACACTGCAGAGAAAAATGCTGCTCTCAAAACTGCCAAAAACAAGATGAGAAAAAGCAAAAGGGACAAATGGTCTCCTGCAAATAACACCACTGTGAAATCAGCGGCCCGGTAGTAGGTAAGTGTTGTTTTGGATGGTAATATACAAGAGCCCCTCTCTAAGAGCTTCCTCTGAAAAGTCAGCATTGACTAGACAGCTGACAGAATTCTCAAAATCACCTTAAGTTTGAGGAATCACAATTTTCATCAAGTCACATATGGCTCGTATTTAGTACACTGGACTTATGAAAAATGTCTAATTTGTAAACTAACCAGCAAAGCCAGTGATTTCTGGTTTGGGTACCACAGATGAGGTTAAGCTGGAAAAGCTGTGGTACACAGGAAAACTCTCTTGGGAAGAAAAAACTCCTAGCTTCATTTATACTCTCTACCCCAACTATTTCCAGAGAGTGATAGCCTGCTCCACATGAGAATGCTTCTCTCCTACAGTGGGAGGAGACGGAAAGGTCTGCTACATCAAGAGGGCAGTCAGAGGCCTGGGTGCTCCACTCTCCCAGCTTTCTTACTTTGGTTGGCATAATATATCAGAATTTCACAGAATGCAGTTACAAAAGACCCGTGTTTGGATTATTTCAAAACATTCACATTTTGCAGGAATGAGAACGTCTATCTTTAAGTCAGTTCTTTTCCTGCCTTTCTTTCTCGAAACTATAAAACCAAATTCTACAAAGTCCATCAGAAGGGTGGATTGCCCAGTCAGAAAATGACATAGCTCAAGTAAATGACGTGTCTCAGTTAGGCTTTCTATTGCTATAACACCATGGCCAATGGCAAGTTGAAGGGTGTTTATTTGGCTTATGAGTCCACATCACACTATTCAACGCTGAAGAAAGTCAGGGCAGGAACTCAAACAGGACAGGAACCTGGACACAGGAACTGATTCAGAGGCCACAGAGAGGTACTGCTCCTCATGGCTTGTTCAACCTGCTTTCTTATAGCACCCAGCCACAAAAGGTGCGGTGCTGTGGAACAATGTAAAGATTTGTCACTTGTATTTTAATAAAACGCTGACTGGCCCGTAGCCAAGCAGGAAGTAGAGGCAGGGCCTAAGAATAGGAGAATTCTGAAAAGAGGAAAGATTCAGTTTGCAGTCATCACCCAGAAGTAGAGGAAGCAAGATGAGAATGCCTCGCTAATAAAGGTACAGAGCCACGTGGCTAACACGGACAAGTATTACAGGTTAAGATTTAGAAATTAGTTAATAAAAAGCCTGAGCTAATAGGCCAACCAGTTTATAATTATTCACAAGTGCGGGATCGGATGGGACAGAAACCACTGTCAACAGTGAGGTGCTCCCACATCAATCACTAATTAAGAGAATGTCCTACAGGCTTTCCTACAGAATGAATTTATGGGAAGCCTTTTCTCAGCTGAAGCTCCCTCCTCTCAGATGACTCTGGATGTGTTGAACCGACATAAAAACTATCTAGCACATGATGAAATGACCAGATTTCTTGAGATCATAATTTTAGAAAAATTCTCAGCTTTGCTGGAGAAGTGAATCAGTAGCACAGAATTTCCTCTGCATGCACAAGTCCCTGGGTTCTATCCACAAATATAAAAAAAAAGTGGAATAAAAATGCTGCACTGTGTGTAACACCTTACCCATGGTATAAGTATCTTACCTACTTTCTGTTTACTTGGAACATTATTTAATAATCATTCATCTCTTTTACTCTGTTTAAGGTCCTAACAAACAAAGCATTTACTTGAAATATAAGATCTTTCTTCCTCTTCTATCAATCAATATTATCCTTTCTCACGACATTAACATGCAAAGTTCTAGTCAGAATGAAATATTCTTCCTACAGTTACTCATTATTTTAAGACATGACAAGCCTAGATCAAATGACCACATACTAGTAGTGAACTGGATTATCGTTCTTTCTGTACTGACAAACACTCAAGTTTTTCCGTGCTCTCTTGCTCTAAAAAATGGTACTGAAAATGCAAAACAGCTCTTAATCTGTCATCTAAATAGTCATTGTAAATGATTTGCTTGTAGTCCGAGATGTAAGATTTCTGCATTATCAGGAACAAACATTCAAACTCAGGAACATAATCAGTTGCTAATACAGATGGTTATACCAAGGATGAAATTAAATATCTATTAAAATTAGAATGTTTATTAAAAAGAATGAATCAAGAACATTTGATCAAGGAATATTGAGGACAAATCAGTAACCTTAAGTGATTTTTTAAATCTTTTTATTTAAGATATTTCACTTGATTTTCACCGTTAACACTGTATCATTAAAATACTGTTTTATCTCAATGGAACTCTATAAAAATGAACAAAAAGGTCCTGGTAACCCATTCCTTTTAAGGGACATTTTATTGCTCTAAGAAAACCATTCAAATTGTTAGAATACGATGTGACTTGGAGTTTATCACATGGGTGGCCAGTCACTCGGCATCCTGAAGGGCCTTCGCTCCCTAGTTCCCATGTGGTTCCTTTCTTCGCCCTTCTCTGACATAAAAATCACCTAACACTTAGGACAGACTAAGATGACAACAGAACATTAATGAAATCTTCCTGAACCCATTCCCAACCCCTGAAACAGGGTCTCCTACACTGCCCAACTCAGCCCTGAACTCTGGGCTCAAGTAAATTTCCCCGCTTCACTTCCCCAATCACTGGGTCTAAAGAACCACCCTGACTCACTGATGAAATTCTTTTTTGACAACAGTATTTCCTTTGGTGACTTCTGTTTGCAGAATGGAGTCAGAGATATGATAAGAAAACCTTCTAAATCAAAACCTACTGAAGTGTGACCCAACATCAAGGAATATTTTAGTGGAAACCCCAAAACTTTTGGTGACAGGTTTAAGATGGGGCAGGTGAGGGTAAGTTATGAGGATATGCAAAAGAGGAGAAGTCTTTCACACAAGAGACTATGAGAAGCTAGCTGAGAATCAAGAATTCCAACACAAAAAATATCAAAATTTGTGTGAAGACAACACTCGTTTACTATCGTTTTAGAGAGAAGTATGTTCCAATAATGTTAAAACAGTAATCAACAAAGCTGGGCTTTGGGTTACACGTGTGGCCTTATTCCATTCTTGGATTATTTCTGGGACTCACACAAAAGACTATTAACTTTTGTTTACAGTGAAGATACCTAACTTTTAGCATCCCTGTGATCTAGAGCTTGACTTTATCCACTATAATCCTGTCATTTCCCTCAGGAATTCTCCAGTAACTTATTTACATTTTTAAAAAAGTATTACATTTATTTGGTATGTGGACACACACAAGACTCTTAGGAAAGTCAGAGGGAGTCAGTTCACTCTCTACCATGTGGGTCCTGGGAAACAAACCCAGATCATCAGCCTTGGCGGGAAGCACCATCACCATCTAGCCCCTCATTTACATTTCTCAGCAACCCTTTGAAGTTCATAGCTCTGAAACCCACAAAGTCACATATATGACTACTGTGAACACAATAAAGCACAGCTCTACCTCGAGAAGCTCGTACATACACTTGGGTGTGCCTTGTACGTTCCCTGAGTATCTCTCTTTCTAACCCCTGCACTTAAAACCACATTTTTGAAACATACTTTTAGTAAGCTCCATGTTGGGTTCATATTTGTCCACTCTGATATTTCCTATTGTAGTCAAGGATTCAGTTTATCTGAATGGAGGTGTATGAAAAGAATTCAGACTGCGATAGGCAGGAGCACAGAACTGTGTCTACCTCTGCCACCACTGACAGGTCTAGTAAAGCAGCGTTTAAATTTTCAGTGCTGCTTCAGGTACATGGTCTTATATTTTAGGAATGCCAAAAAAAAAAAAAGTATTTCGAAATGTTCTTAAAAATTAAAAAGTAAAAAGAAAAATTAAGACTCTACTTCCTAGGAATGGAGATAGGGCTCAGAGGTTAAGAACACATGAGGGACCAAGCTCAATTCTCAGCACTCACATGGCAGATACAGAAGTGATGGCCTCTTCTGACCTCAAAGGCAGGTTTGCACCTGCTGCATAGACATATATTTGAGCAAAACACTCATATACATAAATACATAATAAAACTCTGCTGCCCAAAGAGCTACAATTCCTAGTATTAAAAATCACAATACCCACCACCTGCTACTTGTTACTTTTTGTTCCCATGCTCCAGTTTCAGAGTTCTAGCTAGTAGCAGGGAACAGATCTCTCTCCAATACAACTCTATTAAGACCTTTCTCCTGGTTCTTTTCTGTGGTGGGGGGAGGGGAGTTGAGGGAGGTGTTAAGTTGGGGGTGTAGCCCCAGCCCCTGGCCTGAGCAAACCAAATCAAAATGCCCACCGTTTTATTAAGTAAGATGCTCTCGGGTGGCCAAGTGCATGGCAGGGAGACAGGACAGCAAAGAGCCCATGCAGACCAGAAAACCACGTGTTCCTCCTCTAGGAGGCCCCTTAAATACCCTGTGGGACTGGTCCTGACCCCCCACCCCTAGGGAGGGGTCAGGACCTTGCACACTGGGATTTGGAGTCCAGAGCAAAGCAGCTCCCAGGCCAGGGGCTGGGGCTACGCCCCCAACTTAACAGGAGGGTCTCACACTACATAACATCAATACCAGAATTACAGGTGTGTCTCCACGCCTGGCTATCTGGGTCCTCTCTGCTAAACTGTCTACTGGAAATTCACTTAGGTAACTTCCTGCCTCTGCCAGTAAAAAGACAATGGGGTAGTACAGACTAAATAAGCTGCCAGTGAGCTCACAGCAGGACAAGATAAGAACAAAAGAGGACTTCCAATGCTTGGTCTGCAACTGTCCCCTCCAATCTTCACAATGTCCTTTGGAGGCAGAAACAGATGGGGAAATTAGAGAAATCATGGAACTGGCTCAAGTCACACTGCTGGCAAGTATTAGTCTGTTTTCTGTCCCTGTAACAAAATACACGAAATACATTTATAAAGAGGTTACTTAGCTTGTTGTTTTGAGTCTGAGAGTCCAAGACTGGGTAGCCCCAGAGGTTTGATCTCTAGTGAGGGCCTCAAGGCAGAGGACATATCACTGAGCAGGAGTCATGCAGAAGAACACATGATGAGATAGGAAGCCAGATTATGAAGCCATGCTGCTCTTTTATAAATATCATTCTCAGAGGAATTCACTCCCATGGACCAATTTATTCTCTTCTGACCCAATTACTTTGTACAAATCCTTTACTACTAAAAGAATCTAACACTTCTCAGTATTGGTACATTTAAGCTTCTCACCTCTGTAGGACTCAAGCAATAGCCAAACCACTGTAGGGGTAAAGCAATGATCTGAACCCAGAAATTCTATCTAAAAGGCCAAGCAAGTGCAGAATGAGACATGGATTCTGATACACGAGTCAAGGTCACTAATCAATCATTTCAAGAGGCATTTCCATGAAGTACATTAAGTACATCTGGGTTGAGAGTACAAAACATACGTGTGCGCGGGCACACACACACACTTCAAAGAATGTGTATAGACACAAGTACCTGGTTCTAATTCTTGTTCTAAGAGTAATAGATATGCAACCTGGAAAAGTTCCAGAGCTACATATTTGAATAAGGAATGGCCACTAGTATCAGAAAGATAAGAAAGCTAGCAAATCACAAAACCATATGAAAAACAAAAGCAGACCAAACAAACACATGTAAACCTAACCAAGGAAGGGAAGCTACAGAACAGTGACTTGCTATGTCACAAGAGGGGATTGTTTGTTTATGATGTTGCCTGGTTAGTATTTTAAAACAAGACGGATATTCTGGGTTAAAGAAAACAGATTCAGCTTAGTATGAGCAAAGCCACAGTGGCCTACTATCCCTGATGTATAATACCTACAGGCTGGATTCGAGATGGACAGTAGAATAATAAAACACAGTTCCAGCATTTACACAGATGTCAAGGTCTAGAGCCCAAACTAGTCTAAAGGAGACTAGGGAGAAAGAGTTCAGGCAGCTACAGGGAAGGCTGGTCACTTTTACAGACATGGGGAGCTACACAAATAGTATATTAACCAACAGGGAACATCTAGAGATAGAGGCGAAATTTCACCTCAACATTTATTTGAATATGAGCTCTGAGGAGACAAAGTAAGCACTGCAAGGTCCCTACTGTGCTGTGCTTTAACATAAAGGCAGACATATTGAATTACAGCCATCTTGTATGATGAGTGAAAAAGAAGTTGTAAACTGGAATATCCTGTCAGGAATATATGAAAGTCTATACACACCAAACAGAACTATGTAAGGATGATTAAGGCAAGACATATGGTATATGTAAAGAATGTATTTAATTCCTTGACCAAAACATAGTATACACACAACTGTTTGACACATGAAGACAAATAGATAAAAAGCCAAAGACCATAGAGGGCCTCTAAGAAAATGCTTCAAATATTAGGCTATAAAAGAATCTAAACATGTGCTGTCCAATGAGTATCAATGAACCACATGGAGTTTTCTAGCCTTTTAATTTCACTTAACTTATATTTAAAAGTCTACCATTATCTACCATGTTAAACAGAACTGGCCTATTGTACATGTCAAGAGAATTTCCTTACCCAGGAGGAATATGTATTTCCCATCATGAAAGGGATGAAGATGAAGGTACAGGTATTTGTGAATTAGGAGGCAGGAACAGGAAGCTGAGAAAACCTCATGACAATCTGGACGGTAACTATGAGATGAAATGCTACGGAAGTGCAAGTCCTATAAAGCGACAACAGTTTAAACCAACCACACAGTTAGATGGGAAAAGGCTATTACCTAAAAGGACATCCAAGAAGGAGTTGTGAATTATAAAGTTCATACTGAAACTTCTATTTATTCTTTGGCCATCTCATACATGTATACCTTTTGGTTAGAAAATCCCCACGTCTCTTTCTGGTCCCTGTTTTATTCCCCTATTTACATCCTCATTCCCAATACATCTCTCTGCTACTTTCAGATCAGTGGTAAAAAAAAATAAATAAATTATGATAAAAGATATTGCTGGGATCTTTGACAAAGCTGAATACAGACACAAGATTATGTCATACTATCCCCAAACATCAACTCATGGAATCTGATAGTTTAATCTCACTAAGAGAATATTCTGTTAAGGAAGTACAAAGTACTTGGGGTACATGTCTCCAGCTTGCTGAGACACAATTCGCATGTACACACACACTGAGCAGAACCCAGCAAGTCAAACTGGAACGAAGGACAGAATGCCAGGGCAGAGCAGGGTCGGCAGAGCTACTGATCATCTCACACAACTCCTGCATAAGAGCCTGAAATAAAGCCAGAAGGGACAGGCAGACAGACCTATGCGAGTCTGAGGCCAGTCTAGACAGCCAGTTCCAGGACAGTTCCAGGACAGCCAGGGCTGTTACAGAAACCCTATCTCAAAAAACAAAACTAAAAAAGCTTAAAATAAAATAAAAACAAAGTTTTACCTTGAATAAAATATTTTAAAATTGCAGAAAAATGGTAGCTGTGTCAAAAACCACAAATATAATGTGCTTTTCTTCTGATAGCTGAGGTTTAGAAGCAGAGTAGATGGAAAAACTGATCGCCAGCTTTATAAGCCTTGAGTATTGGTAAGGAAGAAATGTGATTCAAGAGAGAATCAGAGGCTAAAGGAAAAGATGAGACAAGAAATTGAGTCTTGGTAGAAAGAGAACTGGAAAGACAGAAAGACTATATCCACATGGAGGTAGGGTATTAGCATTAACTATGAACAACTATAAACATTATTAATAGTTAGAAAATGTGAATTAGCATCAGTGAGGTATCTGCCCTATATCCAGAGGATGATTAAAAAATTTCAATCTAATCATAACAAGTACTATGAGAGGAAACAATTTCAATGCATTACTAATACAAGTGAAAGACAAACTGTTTAACAGTTTCTTACTGAGTTATTATACACACAACCAAGCATTTCCACTTATATAAAAAACAAACAACAAGCCATACACATAAAGATTTAATACAAGTAGCTAAAGAGAATGCTTCCCACACTGTGGCTCACAACCATGTACAACTCCAGTTTCAGGGAATGCGATGCTATCTTCCGACCTCCTCAGGCAACAGGCATACATGTGGGTGCACATACATGCAAGGAAAACACTCACACGTCAACTCAAAGAGAATTAAAAGGACAGGTTCAGGGGCAGGCTAGTCATATAACTAGTGGTAGGGAACTTCCCTAGAAGGTTCAAAGCCCTCTGGTTAAATTCTCAGCCCTGTAAAAACAGAGCAAATGTGACTGGGGGTTCAATAGGAGCTGCTATCACGGAACCAATCCTCCTAAGCAGTTCTCACTACTCTGTATAGAAAGAAGCTTTCACAGCTCAGTGTGGCTCACACTCACACCATTCTGTCACCCTAGTTCCTTAGGAGCCTCTTCCCGTGCCAAGAACTGCTCAAGTGAGGCCAAGCTACTGGACAAGTATAATAACCTGCTAACGAGCACGACTTTGGTTGCAAAAAGCTAAAACAAGCTTTTTTTCCTAACACAATCTATTTTTCTCTCCATTTGATGACTTTTTGGTCACATCATTAAAGGTGAGTTATGCTTTTGATTTATAACTGAAATTGTAAAAAGGAGGAGGCTCTCTGCTACAAGGCAGTAGCAAATATATATAACAAATCATTAAGGCCTGTAGGTTACCCCTTTTCTAGTTTCCTGGTCACCTTGGCTTAAAAATCATCAGTCTTCTCTGCTGAGATGCTACAGCAGTAACTTAAAAACCACACTTTGGCATATTTAATTTTCTTAATAAAATATTTATTTTAAGCCAGGAGGTAGTGGCACATGCCTTTAATCCCAGCACTTGGGAGGCAGAGGCAGGCGGATCTCTGTGAGTTCAAGGCCAGTCTGGTGTACAGGAGCTAGTTCCAGGGCAGGCTCCAAAGCTACAGAGAAACCCTGTCTCGAAAAGCCTACACACACACACACACACACACACACACACACACACACACACACAAAATGCTACAGCTACTATATATGCTATATACTTGAAGCAACTGGCTAAAAGGTTCTGCACTCTATCTACATAAAATTCTTTCTAAATTACATACATTATATAACATGAAAATCTATTACAGCATAAATTGTCACACTGTTATAACACATACATTGCTATTTTTCACTATCAAAAACTAGACATTATTTTGGATATTAAATATGCTACCTTAAAATTCTTTACAGCAGTTTGGTAGTTTGTTTCACAAAAATTTAACAGTTAAAAACAAACCCTTTAGTTTTCAAACAACCTATGGAATATTTACTCTACCTTTATTTCCAATGGTGATTAAGTATGTTAATACTTCTTTAAAGAAATTAAGTCCTAGCTCATTACCCACCCCTTTCTTCAAAACTAAGATGGAAAAGCTGTATTTTGCTGGTTTTCAATGAGGGACCCTTTGCTTTAAACACATACATTGTAGGGTAGATAACAGAGGACAGTAAAAGGGAAAGAAATATTTGAAATGAAAATTAATCCGAACCAATGATTTTTTTTAGCTCACCTTCATCCTTTTTATTGACATCATCTGTGGCAAAGTCATCTGATACAGAAGAACTGGTAAGCAGCCTCATCTAGCATGCAATATGTTTACCCAGGAAGCCTGTTTGCCCTGTGCTCCCAAGCAGATACTTCACACACCTGAATGCAGGATAGACCTTTACACAGGGCCCAGTCTATCAGCTACAGAAGCAGTCATTAGCATTTCCACAGCTCAGATAAAGTGCTTTCACACTCTGCCTAATCTTCCACTAACACAGCCTGGTCTCAAGCTTTTATTAAATGTGAGGAATTCAACAGTTTAGAAATTTAAAACAGGCCACATATGGAAAACTACCTTTACGCTTTTCCTATGTCTCATTCTTTTTTCTTCTTATATCATGAAGATGCACACTAAAGTGTCATGTCTTTTTTTGGAAAGTTCCTTCAAAAAATGTCAAAAAATTGAGTCTGTCCTGAAGAGAACTGTAAACAGCTGGTTAAAGAATAGAGTAGTGTGAGGAAAAAAGCAATAAAAATCTAGACAAGTCCTCTTATACTCAAGTCTAGAAAGACACACTCAGCAAGGCACGGTGTCACATCTGTAACCACTGCTCCAAGTTCAAAGACACCCGGGTTACAATGAGACCCTATCTCAAAACGGAACATAGCTTAGCAGTGGAAAAGGACTTTGGTTTCAATCTCATTGTGTTAGCTACACACGAAGGCAATTTTGGACAAATTAGCTAGCCTTTCTAAATGTCCCATGACTTTTAAGGTTGTTTAGAGACTACCAGAGAGAATGTTTAGTCCAGAATTAGCTGGCATTATTACTCCAGAGGCAGGAGTCCCCAGTTAGACAAGACTGTACAGTCAACAGTACATTCTATCTGCAAAGAATGGGCAGAGGTCAGTGAGGTGGCTGTTCTAATAATTTTAAGCAAAAATCAGTGTGGCTCATGCTAAGGAGGCGAGGAAATGAAGTGGACAGATCCTAGATATAACTACTGATTTAGAGTTAAAACTTTGTGGGTACCTGGGGAACAGAAATCATCAGAATGACACCCAAGTCCAAACCCCCTGGTCCCCCCCCCCAACCCACAGCGTGGTAAGCAGGATGACTACAGGTCTCAAGTACCACACCCATGTTAAAGAATTCAGTCCTGGAACCAGTAACAGTAAGGACACATAGCTGGAATGAGGAAAGGGTTAAGAATCCTATCGAGTTCTATTACATGCTGGATGGTTACAAGGAGACACACTTACAAAGGACACAGAGGTTCACAAATAGGAGCACAGATAGTGTCACTGAACTCATGAGAAGATTTTCAAAGCTGTCAAGAGTACTAAATGTTACTGAGGAAATCAGTACAGGACAAAAATCCATGAAGGGAAGAGATCCAGGTGCCTGCACAGGGTAGAACTGAAATGTACAAAGATGGATCTGCTCTCATCTTCCCCACACCACTAACCACAACCTGCTTCAAGTGAACATCCAAACCAAGAAGACCAAATTCACCCAACAGAGTCAGATGTCAGCTCATAAATAAGTACTTCCTATGTTACCAACAGAAGTCACCTCATAAAACACTTAGAAGCCAATACAGGACAGACATTTCAAAACTCTAAAATCTGTTATTATACAGAACAAAGAAACCTCATAAACAACAAGCTTCTAGGTTGCCTCAAGTTTTATCAACTTACTGCCCATTAAAAATTTTCCTCATGAGCCATGCAATGGTGGCTTTAATCGCAGCACTCAGTAGGCAGAGACAGGCGGATCTTTGTGAGTTTGAAGTCAGCCTGGTCTACAGAGCTAGTTCCAGGATAGACAGACTCCTTAGTTACTGAGAAATCCTATCTTGAGAATAAACAAAACAAAATAACAAAAATTTTTTCTCATATGACTGAGGGGGAAAAATCATTACATCCGTTTGAACTGCCTAACAGTAGGGGCTTTGACTGCATTTTTAATCACTTCTCACATGGTTCCCCAACATCTAGGTAAATTTACAAATTCTCTTCTCCCTATATTCATTCACAGACATTTACTCTTTCACTAAGCCAATGAACTGAGAGGACAGTTCCTACTTGTCAACCAGAGACCAATAGAGCAGAGAAGCAGGAGAGAAACTGGTCAGGGTAATCATTTCTCAAAGTGTTAGTGCTCCCCAGAGCACATAAACAGGTAAATCTTTACCTTAGTAACTATTAAAACTTAATCAACAGGCATCGCTTAAGTGGCTGCTACTAAAATTACTACGTATATAATTATTTTCATCTCTACTTGATGTGATAAAGTTAAATTGTAAGAAAATCAAACATTTTTTCTAAGAATAAGGGACATATTTATGATGGAAATACAAATAAAGTGTTTTCTTCTTCTCCAAATATGAAGAAATAAAAATGTCTGGGAAAGAAAATCATTCATCAACTATAACAAAAAAATTGGCATTAAACAGCCCGCCCCCCAAAAAAACCTCTACTGCCCTGGAAACAAACATCAAGAAAAGCACAGCAGTAGCAGCTAGGAAAATAATGATACTAAGTCATCAGTAAATTATAAGAAAAATTTACAGGAAACAAACTCATTTACAATGCAAAATGAGATCGACTAAGTCAAGATTATATGTGCTCATTATGAGTAACAAAACAGTCCATGCTTATCATTATCCCTATTAAAAGTTAGTAATTTCGAATTTTGCCTTAAAACAACTGTCAAATTTATTCTACAACATCAGTCCACCAGCTCTAACTCAGCTACAGCCTATCACACCTAGAGACCAGTTCCTGACAGCACGGATCAGCACTCTTGGAAAACAAAGCCTGTCCCTAAGCACAGACATGGGTGGAAACACTGTGTATAAAAAGTTATCTTTTACCTTTAACTAAAAACCTGCAAATACTGGCAAAGTATTGATATTTTAAAACATAGAACTATATAAATTTTGCCTTTTAAGTACAGAAACACAATTAACAATGGCTGTTTAATTGTTACATGTTCAGAAAGAGGTAACGAGTGCTCTCATTGGGACTCTCTAAAAAAAGTTCCTGATATATTTTCTTTGGAAAAAACATGTTTGTTATGGTATAAGCCTACAGAAGCAGCAAATACTCAGGAGAGCTGGCATCAACAAAGCCAATGTAAAATGTTAAGCCCTGAACATGCTGAGAGCAATATGCATAATAAATAAATAAAACAGCCAACAGATACACAATTGCTTACTATAGTGGGTAAGCTAATTTTAATATCCAGAAAATGGATTTAGATCCATCTGTATCATGGAAAATGAAGTTTAAGATAAAATATTTGTTTAGACAAAAACTAATAATGCGGAGCTCAAAAGGCACAAAGTTAACAGAAAATTAAGGGGTTATTCTCAGGGAACTCTGAAGCTGCCCTATGGGCAGCGATAGAAAAGCGGAAAATCTTCCTGGAAAGCAACTTAGCCAGTGAGGGTTGTCATCCTCTTATCTAGGTAAGCCTATTCCACAGGCGACTTTTTTCCTGAATAAATTAGTATTTTGCAAAAAGTACTGTATTATATACAGATAAATAGTCACTGTGATACCATTTAAAATAATGAAAAATGAACAACCTCAATATGAAAAATTAGAACTAGATCAGTTGAGAGGACTAAACAACTACCAGAAATAAGACCGTTTTAACACAAGACGTCCAATACACAATTACAACTATTGTAAAATGCAGAAATATAAGCTACAGAAGTAGAGGGAAAACGAGGCCATGCGATTGTACTGTGAGCACACGTGTGACTTACTGACTGTACTACAGTATTGTTTAAGCGATAGCCACAGAAGAAAAGCATTCATTTTAAATGCATCGAGTGCTCTGGAACAAGCAGACAGCAAACACACACACACACACACACACACACACACACACACACTGGCTGGGAGGGCTAGGCTGGCAACTGTGTTGATATGAAAAGGAACTTTTTATACCTCGATTCCTGATAGCAAAGGGTACAAGAGAAAAAAAATACTGACGCATACTTGCAATTACTTAGGTAAAAAAATGTTAACAGACCCACACTTTTTTCAAGTTTTGGTAGCCCACATATAGCTATTAAAAATATAAACCCACTTTTTCCTGTTTTAAAGAGATAACCACTATCTTTGCCTTTCAAAAAAATGAATTCTGAAGAAAGCAGTTTTATTTTGTTATATGTACTATCTATCAAAAACGCTTGTACTGAGATACTAAAAATGTCAACATTCCTAAATTTAAAATACACTGGAGTTAAAGGGGGAATGGTACACTAAGAGGAAAAAAAAATCAACAGTGGTATTTCTATTTTTTAAAAAGAACAAATTTCTCATTCTTTTAGCAAGTTAACAGTTTACATTTAAGGAAAATGATATCAAACAGACCTCCTCAAGATGTCATATATAAAAACTGACAAATGGCTGCTTCAATACCCGATTCAAGAGAAAAGCCTGCTAGTAAGGATTCTGACTGAGAGGTTTTTAATGGCAGTTGCATTCTAAAATAAAAATAATAATAAAGTCAGGCTTGATTCTTTGAGCACCTATTTCCTGTTCAAACAGCCCTTTTGTTCTGCTTCCCTGCTTAATTTTAATGTTCAGTTTGCATCAGAAAATACAAACAATGACAAAGCCTAGTATACAGAAAAGCATAAAGAATCAAAAGTATAAAATATAAGATCATTAAAAGATTAGAACAAAAATCCTACCAACAAAACCTCCACAATTTTCTGTTTGCTTCACCTCAGATTAACTTCACTTGGAGCTGAACTCCAAAGCAACCAAACCTGAATACCAAGCTCCACCTCCCGCAATGCTAGTGGCTGAAGAGTCAAACCTCCTCCCTGTTAGTGAGGCTGACAGCTGTGATTGGACGCGACTAATATCCATTATTTTAAAGAACTTTTCCTCGCTAGCAGGTTAGGTTAAACACACTAAACCCCTGGATAAGCTGGTTTCTTAAAGAAACAGGCTGTAATGTTTCAGTTTTCCCATCATAAGCGATTTGCTTTCTTTTGTCTGGGCTAAAGTACAATGAAAATTCACAGAAGCAACTTTCATTTACTCGGTGAAAAGCTATGAAGATACATGCTTTTTAACATAAATAACGTGGCATTTTTACAAAGCCACGAGTGTAGTTATTCTTTTAACAGATTCTCTTTTAACAGAGTTCAGGTTGTTTTTTTTTTCAGAGTTCACATTTTATCTAAAAAATTTTAAACATCTACACAAAATTCATAGTAAAATCTCGCTAAGAACAAAGCAGTGTGTTCGCTAAGATTTAGTGAGGGGACCATTAACTTAAGAAAAAAAACAAAAACAAAAAACCCAAAAACCAGCATTTAAAAAAACAAACCTTCAATGCTAGAGATTCATCTAAACCCTAAATGCTCAACAGTGGCTTCTAAGCTATCTATCAAGCTCGCTGACACAGTCTTGGTATCACAACACACTGAAATTCTTAATGGATTGCTATTTCCAGTTAAAACTGCTTATTCACTGCAAAAGGAGATCTAAAGACACAAGGCAATTTGTCTGATGGCACATTCAGAACAAAGTTAATTTGGTTATTTCACAGTGCAAAGGGAGCTAACCCAGAACCTCAACCATACTATACAGCACCCTGCCAGGTACAAAGTTCAGGAAGGATTATGTCATTTTTACCCCAGGTTGTTTTTTTGTTTGTTTGAAACAGAGTTTGTACTCTATATAGCTGAGACTGGCCCACAACACACTAATGCTGTCTTCTAAGCAAGAGGCTGCCTTAGACTCCTAAGTGCTGAGAAGGAAGGAAATCATTATTACCAAATGTAAAGTGTATTCCCTTTAAACAATCCAAGAAACTCTGCAGGATGGTATCTTTCCTGGACTCTGACTTTAAGAGAAAGGATCTGCTGTCACTTACAGCCGCATCCGCTGGATTTTATGCTTTAATCAGAACTGCTTACATTTTAGTAACTTATCCCAAATTTTGACATTTTTGCATTACCTGACTGACTAGCATTTAAGATGTTTAGTAAAATACACTTTTCAATCCTACCAATACTTTAATATATAAAATTAATTCAAATTAGGATCTTCTGATTATTTTGCTTGCCTGTTTTATGAGACAAAGTGAAGCTGGCCTTGAACTCCTCATTCCTCTACCTCCTGAGTTCCACAACTACAAGTCGAGTGGCACCACGCCTGCTATTTACAGTGGGTTCTTAAAATGTTTTCAATACCCTTACGGATTCCAGAATTTTAGATTTAAAGTTTTCAAAGTTCAAAATCTCGCAACAATCTTTCTCAGAGAAAAATTGTATGTTAGAACAGAAAGCCACCAAAATTGTGTTGAACACAGAAGTCTTTTAACAAACTGAAAATTCACATAATTGCAACTAGACATGAATATGGAGCAATACCCCGTTGAAGCCCAAACAGCTGCATATTCTATTATGCCCTTTAAGTGGACAAACTGAAAGAGCCAATTCACAGAGGCCTCGGCCCAAGATCCTTTGAATGCCCAGCACTTCTTGAGTCAAGTTCAGGTTTTCTTGCTAATGTGTGATACTTGTGCAAAGCAACATTGGAAGACAAGTACCGGAGCAATTGGCAAAAAGAACACATCTAATTTAAAGTGCAGACTTGAGGAAGACAGATTGTGGATGACCAAAATGTTTACAAGTTAGAGAAAAAGAAAGTTAAAAACCGGCAAGTAGGAAAACTGGCAAGTAGGATCAGATTGGTAAGATGGCTCAGCGGGTAAAGGCACCTGCGTCTAAATGTGCCCACCAGAGTTCAACCCAACTCGATCCCTAGAACCCATGTGGTGGAAGGAAAGAACTGACTCCTGCCAAGTTGTCTTCTTCCTCCAGAAGTGCTCAAAGACATGAACTCAAAAGAACACACAAAAAAATTAAAAATTAGCCTAATAAAAAAATGGCAATAATATATTGGTAGACAGAGCACCGAAGAAACTGCTGCTCCGGGTGCAATTTTCCCTTCCAAGTGAATTATTTGTAAGGAATAGATACTAATCATGCTAACATAGCACTAACACTAAAACCAGTCTACTACCAAGACGAAAGGGGAGATGTGAGCCAACTGTGTTGGTACACACCTGTAATCCCAACCCCAGGGAGGCTGAGGCAAGAGGATGACCACAAGTTTAAGGTCAGTCTGGAGTACATATCAAGAGGCCAGCTTTGACTACACTTTTCGAGATTCTCTCAAAAAGACAAAAACAAAAAGGACTTAAGAGACCAAGAAGTGAAAGAACTTCCTGGAGATAATCATGATTTTAGGTGGCACACATTAAAATTACAGTATTTTACTCTTTTTCTAACAGTAGAAAAGAGCATCAAAATCAAGTGCCCAGAAGCAGTATCAAACCCAGGAAGCACGTACCTAAATTCCATGACAACATACTGTGTGGTAAGAACAAGGAGCCTGCATGACACTGAGAAGCTCTGTATGTGAAACTGCAGAGGAAAGACTGCATATTCTTTATGGGAACCTAGGCTTCCCCAAACCTGCCCGGCTCAAAAACAATTCATAAAACAATATGTCACCACTCAACAACTTGGTTGACCAGGTTTGATTTAAAAAAAAAAAAAAATCCTACATAGAGCTGGGAATGAGGGTGGGGGTGCCGTGCAGTTGGAGAATGCTTGTCCACTATACACAAAGCCCTGGGATTGAACCCTAGAACCACAGGGGTATGACCTCCAGCACTACACACAAGGCATGCCAAAAATTCTAGCAATTAGTAGGCGGCTGCAGGAAGATCAGAAGTTCAAGGTCATCCTTGCTATTAATATAGTGTTAGGCCTGCCCACCCCACAGGAGACACTGTCACAAAACAAAACAAAAAAATAGAAACAAAATCTAAAAAGAATAGCATCCATTGTTGTTTTTACAAAAGTAATTCATCCTGGCACTTTCCCTGGAAAGAAAAGGCGATGTGCAAAGTCACCAATGAAAAGACCACCCTGACTTCAGCATAACATGCTGGGATCAGCGAGAATAAGGTCTGAAATCAACTATCTATGGGGTAAGGGAAACAATTTTCAAAACATATTTCCCTGGCAGACACGCATTACTTCCAGCAGCCAGGGATGTGCTTTAGTTTGCCAGCCCTGGTGTGGCATCTTCTGACTGGGGGTGCAGGAGAGCACAAAGCCTATGTGCTTATAGGTTGGCCATGCCCATTCAAGCACACACTGCATACAAAGGAAACATTAAGAAAATGAAAGACAGGCCAGGCAGTGGTGGCACACACCTTTAATTAATTCCAGCACTCTGGAGGCAGATCTCTGAGTTCGAGGCCAGCCTGGTCTACAAGAGCTAGTTCCAGGACAGGCTCCAAAGCCACAGAGAAACCCTGCCTCAAAAAACCAAAAACCAAAAAAAGAAAGAGAGAGAGAGAGAGAGAGAGAGAGAGAGAGAGAGAGAAGAAAGAAAAAATGGAAAAGAAAATTAAGACAAACTACAGATAGGAGAGAATAAACCAAACTGATAGGAATAAACTCTTTATACAAGAGTCAGTAAGCTGCTGTTTAAGGTATGTAAATAGATACCAATAAGCACAAATTAAATGGGGATCAAAACAAAATGTAAGGAAAAAAAAAAGGCATTCATAATCCTCATGTATTGTTCTGGGCTGTAGGCAAACAATACTGCTTAATAACAGGAGTACGAACAATACAAATATTCCACGGGTCTAGATCAAACTACTAGATGGAGAAAAACATACTATAGATTGGTAAGGTTTTTTTCCTCCCTACTTCGTTGCCTAAACCAGAAAAAAATATTTTTTTCAACGATGATTTATTTTCTATCATCTAAAAAAGATGATTAAAAAATATCATTTTAGGTGTTATGACAAAAGCCAAAGACTAGTTATAGCTATCAAAAGACTATCGTGGTTTTTTTTTTTTTTTTTTTTTTTTCCCGAGACAGGGTTTCTCTGTGGTTTTGGAGCCTGTCCTGGAACTAGCTCTTGTAGACCAGGCTGGTCTCGAACTCACAGAGATCTGCCTGCCTCTGCCTCCCGAGTGCTGGGATTAAAGGCGCGCACCACCCGGCCTTATCGTGGTTTCTTTTTCTTTCTTTTTTCAGACAGGGTTTCTTGGTGTAATAGCCCTGGCTCTCCCAGAATGAGCTTTGTGGACCAGGCTGGCCTTGAATTGAAAGAGGCTGAAAGGCGTGCGCCACCACACCCGGCTTTGTTTTGTTTTTTTAATCAGTGATGCAAACAAAGCAATCTTACAACTTTTGAAAGTAGAAATTGAGCAGATAAGTCTCCTGTCACGAGTCCTGCTCCTGGAGAGGACCCCACATCCAGTGCCCAGTACCCACAATTGGGTGCCTCACAACTTCCTATAACTCCAGCTCCAGGGGATCTGATATCCCCTCTTCAGAATTCCAGGGGCACCTGCACTCACACATACATATAATTAGACAATGAAATAAATCTTCACAAAAGAATCTTCTTGTATTTAAGTTAACCACCTCACCATACCTTCTGAACACTGCTTGGGTCTCTGAACATGGTCTCTATCTCTTTAGCAACTGTGTTAAGAGTAAGACCATGTCCAGATAAAAGTAACTAAAGCACACACGTCCTATTCTCTTTGAGTCAGAGTAAAACATTAAAATTGTAACTATATAATATACACCAATATCATTATTCAATATATACTTTTTTTTTTTTTGGACAAGGTCTTTCTATGTAGCCCTGGCTGTTTTGGAACTTGCTATGTAGATGAGGCTGCCCTTGCCTGCCAGGGCCTTGAGTGCAGGGATTGAAGTCATGTGCCACCACACCTGACTACATATTATTTTTAAACTTTCATTCTTGTTTTAAAACAAATGTCAAAAGCCGGGCGATGGTGGTGCACGCCTTTAATCCCAGCACTCGGGAGGCAGAGGCAGGCGGATCTCTGTGAGTTCGAGACCAGCCTGGTCTACAGAGCTAGTTCCAGGACAGGCTCCAAAGCCACAGAGAAACCCTGTCTCGAAAAACCAAAAAAAAAAAAAAAAAAAAATGTCAAGATTGTATTTCAATTCTCACTTATTAGGCATGGCTATTTTAATTACAATAATGTAGCCATTAGCCACATGATTCTAAATCAAGATGGTGGAAGAAACAGACATTAAAACCATGCTTGATTAATGGACTACCATTGCTAACTGATTACAAAAGAACCGCGTACAACCAACAGAAAGATAAGGCCTATTTTGTAGTAATGGTAAAGAATTCTCGAGGAAATCACAAGGATGTAAAAGCATTATAGGTTGCGGTGGGGAGATGGGTGCGTTTGACGGGCTCAGGGGGGCAAAAGTAAAAAATCGTCCAAACAGACAACGCATAGGGATGGTGAAGAAAGGCACCCAGGGCCAAAGAACGCGGAGAACAGAGGTCTCCAAAGTCAGAGCTGAGGGTGTCCCACTCTGCCCTCCCTCAGCTGACCCCAGGTGTCAGAGACTATGTGCTCCCCCCCCCCCCAGCCATTCCTCCCCCGGGCAATTCCAGTAACTCCTCCTCATCTCAGACCACAACCACAGGATCAGCTTTAGGGAGGGAACGGCAGGATGATAGTGGATTCAAAAAGTACACTTGACATTAGGTTTAAAGATTTTGCCAGGTACAATGACATACACTCAGTGCTCAAGAGGCTGAGGCAGGGGGATTGCAAGAGCAGCCAGGGGCCCACAGTGGGAAGCAATCCTCAAAAATGAGAGGGAAAAAAGGTTCCCCTAGGTTGGAGAAACTAAGAAACAACCAACTACCCAGGGTCAACTGTCAATCCTTAAAGATAGATACATACTAAGAGCACCCAGTCAGCACTTATCATATATTTCCAAACACTTGAAAATCTGAAAAGATGTCTGTGACTTTAGTTGCCTCCCTTTCTTACAAACTCCACAAAAAAAAAAAAACCACAGCTTGGTTATTGCTGTATCCTCAACACTAACACAAAGGCTGGTGTGAATCCGGTGCTCAGAGTACGGAAAGGGAAAAACACAGCCAAGGGAACTTGCCAAACTCATTACATAGCAGGGCTCAAGGCAGGCCCGGGGAAAAGTACTTGCCCAGGGTCAGAGACACAGCAACCAAGTTTTGGGAGTGAAGGGAGCATTAATACCAAACCACTGTATTAATCAGAATTGATTAATAAACAGAATCAAGTATATATTCATTTCAGTATGTAAATAGAGGTGGTGGGTTTTGTTTTGTCGGTTTTTTGAGACAGGGTTTCTCTATGTTAACGGTCTGTAGACCAGGCTGAGATCCACCTGCCTCTGCCTCCCAAGTGCTGGGATTAAAGGTGTGCGCCACCACCTCCTGAGTGAGTGTTTTTATTATAGAGAAACAAGGGGGTTGTAGGTAAATTTAAATTTCGTGTTTGTGGGGCTGGAGAGATGGCTCAGAGGTTAAGAGCATTGCCTGCTCTTCCAAAGGTCCTGAGTTCAATTCCCAGCAACCACATGGTGGCTCACAACCATCTGTAAAGAGGTCTGGTGCCCTCTTCTGGCCAGCAGGCATACACACAGAATATTATATACATAATAAATAAATAAATATTTAAAAAAATAAATTTCGTGTTTGTGTGCAAAAGTATACATGATGATGTGAGGATGGAGGGTGCACATGCCACAGGTATGTCTGGAGACCAGAGGACACCTCTGACACTAGTTCTTTCCTTCTCCCTGATGATGAACTCAGGTCACCAGACTTGGGCCTGACCCCAGTAATATTTTTGACAGAATTCTAATAACTGCTCAATCATCTAGTTATTTCAATTTACATTTATGTTAAAACACATCTCAGAGGAACACAGAAATACAGATATGGAAAAAATGAAACTTTAAAGAACTAAGAGAGATGCTGGAGAGATGACTGAGAAATTGAGAGTCAGTGCTGAACTTATAGATAAGTTTCCAGCATCCACACCCACCTTTAACTCCAGCTCCAGGGGAAGGCAAGGCCTCTGGCCTCTAATGATACCTGCACTCATGTACACACTGCCCCCCCCCCACAATTAAACAACAACAATAAAACTAAATATTGGAAGAGAATTAAAAGTTATCTTGGTAGGAGACTACTATAAATACAAAAGCAGTGTAAAGTTATAAAATATAACTGATGTGCTGGCAAGATGGCTCAGTGGGAAAAGTGCTTGCTATGGATAGCCTGAATCTGAAGTTATATTCTGACTTCCATGTTTTATTCCATGCATGCAAGCATTCACCTACCACCCATATCATATACACAGCAATAACTGAGATCCCAACACCCACGTAAGAGAGCTTACAACCAACTCCAGCGCTAAGGGATCCAACACCCATTCCTGGACTCCCAAGGGACCAGTGCTCCATGCATGTGTGTGTGGGCATGTGCGCGCACACACGTGCGCAAGCACACACACAATTTCTAAACAAATCTTTAAAAGATATTAACGAAGATATTTTAAAACTTCAAGGAGGGAAACAGGTTGGGAAAGAAGAGACAGGAGGATGGCCTGTAAGCAAATACAAGGCAAATGAAGAGCCAGGAAAAATATTTGCAACAGAGCAAAGGCTGCTATCCGAGAAAGATAAAAGGCTCCATATGAAAGATCCTACAAGTATAAACCCTGAATCCTGGCCAACCAGAATAGGACACACTACAAGTGAATGATGCACATAACCTCTGAAAGTACAAACTATCCTACAAATAATCTCCCACAGTCACCACTGAAAGCACTATATATATATATATATATATATATATATATATATATATATATATACACATATAGGCTTTTTGAGACAGGGTTTTTCTGTGGATCAGATTTAACTGTCCTGGAACTCACTATGTTGATCAGGCTGGCCTCGAACTCAAAGAGATCCACCTTCCTCTGCCTCCTGAGTGCTGGGATTAAAGGCGTGTACCAGCACTGCCCACCTTGTGAAGTATATTTTTATTTAACATAAGTCTCTTGTCATATGAGAAAATTTTAAATTACTTAACATGGCTCTGATTTGAAATCTGCACTGGCACAAGCAGTGTATATAAAACACTGAATTTTATCTCAAGGATTAAAGAGTCACTGAAGGACTTTGGGCCTGGGAGTACTCTAATCTATAAACGCCTTCAGGACTGGCAAGATGGTTCAAGTGGGTAAAAGTTCTTGCTGTACAAGCCTGATGACCTGAGTTAGATTCCAAGAACCCATGTAAACATGAAAGGGGAGAACTGACTCTCCAATCTGTCCTCTGACCTCCACACACACATGGCCACACTCACAGTTTTTTTTTTTAATAAACATATTTAAATAGCCATATAATCTTGCCACCGGAGCAGCCAGAGAAGACAGACTATAGGGATAAAAACCTGAAGGAAGGGTAATAATTAGATGACTACTGTTATCATCTTCTATAAAACAAAGGAGTTGAGACATCACATTTGGAGTAAGTTTTGAAAGCGGGGCCAGCCTATCTACATTTAGAAGTCTTGAAATGATCACACAATCCTGCCTCGTTCTCTAGAATGGCTGGGCCTTCAGTCGCATATTAACGCACACACACTTTGGTAAAAGTTGTAAGAAAGATTGGGCAACAGTTATCAAGACTTTAAAATGTTCATATGCTCTGACTCAGCGTCTGTACCTAGAATGAACTCTAAAGAAACATGTAATAACTTAGGAGATACAAAATACACACAAAGGCCAAAGGTATGCTTGACAAAATGTTAATTAACAATGCTTACCTGAGGTAGTACTGTGAGTGGTTTTTCTGCCCTTCCTATTCATTTTCAAACTGTGGGGGAAATCCCCAAACTCTCCACCACTGCCATTACAATGAAATACAAAGCTATTTTTTAAAAGCAGAGTCTATAGCCTATAAAAACAAAATGTTTGCAAGCTACAAACATTAAAAATGCTCCTTTCAGTCAGATGTGGTGGCATATGCCTTTAATCCTAGCACTGGAGGCAGTGACTGGGGGAATCTCTATGAGTTCCAGGCCAGCCTGGTCTACATAAAGAGGTCTGGGCCACACAGTGAGACCCTGTCTAAAAATACAAAAAATAAAAAAGCTGTTCGGACATGCCTTCAACAAGTCCTTTAAAGCTACACAGTTATCTTACTTACACACACACACACACACACACCATGTTTGAGAAATTAAAAAAATATTGCTACATAATTTGTCTGGAGTATTAAGAATGTGACATTTTTTAAAAATCCCTAAAAAATACTTCAGCGTGTGGTTGACAAGTCTTGAAATATCTACCACAGAGGCACACATCCATCTCAAAAGCTGCAGAGTGACACGGGGGTCCTAATGTTTCCCTTAAAGGCTCTGCACTCTGACAGATGCTCCCTTCCGCCAAAGCCTGTGCCAACTAGATAGAGAAAGCTTGGTACGTTTCTTTTGCAAGAGTGTTTTAAGGCCACGAAGATTCCTCAGTCATCTGCCAAGGGCTGTGCGGAGGGGAGGAGAAAGGGTGGCTTTACAAAACAACAAGGGTTTTCTCCAACTTGCTCTTTTTGCACTGAAAGGGGACCAAACAGTGCCAGACTTTCCACAATCTGTCTGAAGGACTTCAGTGTAAAGAGATTAACAGGAATCTTAGCTCCTTGTGCAAATATAACCAGGAGCCAATCACAATGACAAGGAGTCTTACTGATTAAAGGAAGCAGAACCTCAACGTTTTCATTCACTTGACTTCTATTTTACTCCTGATTGCCTAAAACTTCCCCCATGAGCGACAGTATTTACTTTAGATGAGACAGCTTGTGCAAGGACAGCTGCAAGAAGGAAAGTTCGCCGAGTACATTTGTTAGAAGCAAAACAAGAAACACTATCGCAACACGGGGTTAAAGATGAACACATTATTAAAAAGCAATGAAACGTGAACCACAACCATATACTACCTGCCCAAAGTTCAAAGGGAAAGGGGCACTAAAATGTCATGATTGGAAGAGACGAGCATATGACAAAACTATTTAAAAAAAAAAAAAACAGAATGATAAACAAAATCCACAAGTCTAGAATGTTTACCTCAGACAGAAACAGTAAACTGGGGTTGGACAGATAAGAAACTCATGAGGACATACAAGTCTGGGTAATGTTCTAGATTCTTGCTTTGTTCTGGAATTTTTCACGTGTTATGTACTCCCCTGGCTATTAACCATTACTTTTAAAACTGCGATATAACTCACATATAATAAACTGCACAGACTTAAAATCTAGTGAGTTTTGACGTTAACTAACACAGGAAAGAATGGCTGCAGTCAAAATAAAAAACCAAACAAACCCGAACTTTTCCTACCTGTGCGCCTTACCCCACTTACAAAACAGGTTACCCTAATTTTCTTTTAAAATCGTTTCGTACTGTTAAATGTTCATGGCTTACAAAAATAGTGTCCTGGTAGGCCTGGAGACAATACATAAAACAATAACTGCCATAAAATACTACATAAGTAATCTCAAAAGCCTACGTGGCATTTTACATTAGGAAAAAAAATAAATTTCGAATCTGGTTTCAAAGTGGCGTTTAATTTCGCTTTTTTTTCGGAGCCACCAGGTGCTGACGACCGAGTATGCACGGCTTGGAGGTGACCCCGAGGCCCCAGCTCCGCACACGGGTGACAACTCTGGCGGCTGAACGCAAATCACGGAGCTTTGATAGAGTTAAATTGACTTCAGACGCCACACACCGCGGAGCTCGTCTAACGCATCCAATGGTGAGAAACTTGAAAACGCTCTCAGAGGAGCAGAGACTGGCAGCGAGGAGACTCCATCCGAGTCTTCCCCAGTCTCAGGCGACAAAAGGGACGCGGCGGGGACACAGCTCGGCCGGCCTCAGCTGATCCGAACCGGCCCCGGGCGCGCCCACCACGACCCCAGCGCGCGCCCGGGGGAGCCCGGGACCGCGCCCCGCCGGGACCGCGCCCTCCGCTCGCCGCCGCGGGGCCACCTGCTGCGCCGCCGCCGCTTCCGGCTCCCAGGCCGCCCGGAGGCTGCGCCCTCTGCGGCCCGCGCTCCTCACCTGGCGGGCGGCCCTCTCCACCGGACGCGCTGCCGCCGCCGCCTCTCGCCGCCACCGACTGAGGACAGGTGAGGCCGCCGAACCCCCACTCGCTCCGGCCAGCCGCCACCGCCGCCGCCGCCGCCGGCCCTCCGTCCGCTGTTTATTAAACTTTTCTGTTTGGCTGCTCGGCCTGTGACGCGGCCTCCGGGAAGCGCCCGCGATTGGTTCGCGATGCGCGCTGACGCGGCGGTCCCAGCCCGCTGCCTAATTATGACCGGGCCGGGCGGGGCCGCGGGCCGGCGGCGGCATGGAGGCGGGGCTGAGGCTCGGAGCGTGCGACTATTGGTTATATTGGTTAAGGCGTTGGAGGGGCGTGACACGGAGGCGCTGCCCCTTCCTTGGCCACGCCCCTGCCCTCTTGGAGGTCGGCCTGGCTGGGCTTAACTTCTCCGTTGTAGCCTCGTGGCCGGGAGGGTCCCGTGCCGGTTTGGGGGGTGTCCGATGATGTGGCTCCAGACTCTGCAGCCGCTCAGGGAGCGGTGCCCACGTGTGCTGTTCACCTGAATAGCGTGAGAGGAAATCTTGAGCTTCTATTTTCCCGGCCTCCAGGTGGGCCCGAGCAAAGTCCAGGGTCTGAACTTAACTGAGCCAGGATTTACAGAGAGGAGACTGGAGGTGTGTGTGTTCGCTTGTGTAACACACACCCACACACACGGGCTCTAGGAGCCTCCTGGACCCCTATCTTTCGCAGAAGTGTGGATTCCAGTCTCAGCTACCCCTGCACAAATCGTGCGGGGGACGGGGGGGGGGCGGATTTGGGGAGCAAGTGTGATGTCGTGAGCGACTCCCCTGAGAGTCCCCAGCCCAAGCAGGAGTGCCAAGAGTCCTGTCTTTATTTGAAATTCTGTTAATTTGTCAGTTAATTAATTTTGGTGTTTTAAAATGTTTCTTTTGAAGTTTCTGCCCTACTTTTACAGTAGCAGGGCTCACGGGCCTGATTGGGATACAGCTGACCATGTGTTTGGGCTGCTTTCCATGGTCCTGCAGAACGAGAGGGTAGTTGGTGTGGGGGACGTGCTGAAGGCCAGGAAGAATTATTCCAGGAAGAGCTAACCTTTGAAAAACTACTTGGAAAGCCAGGGGACGCTCTCCTGAACAGGGCGTGAGAGATGACAGACAGCTTCTGGGGCAGGGTATTAAACTGCTAAAGCTAGGCCAGCCATGGTGGCCCATGCCATTATAATTCCAGCAATGGGACAGGCATATCTCTGAGTTTGAGGTCAGCTTGGAGCACCTAGCAATTTTCAGCATGGCCAGGGCTACTTAGTGAAACCCAGCCCCAAATAAATATCAATAAAGCTAAGCCTACTGCATGAAAACGGAGCAGAATTGGAGGCCCTTACTCAGCTCCAGTGAGTATCCTAGGGATGTTTTTGAGAAGCATTCAACTTCCTTTCAAAATTTCTGTTTACTGCCGGAACAATGACTCAGCAGTTAAGAGCACTTAGTGCTCTTGTGGGGGACCTAGATTGGGCTCCCAGCGTTCACGTGGTGGCTCACAACTGTCAAAACACTAATAACACTTGAAAATAAATCTTTAAAGCCAGGTGCGGTGACTCTTTAATCCCAGCACTAGGGAGACAGAGGCAGGTGGATCTCGGATTTCGAGGTCAATCTGGTCTACAGAGTGAGTTCCCAGACAGCCAGGGCTGCTTAGAGAGACCTAGTCCAAAAACAAAAACAACAAATGTCCTTCTCCCTCCCTCCCTCCCTCTCTCCTCCCTCTCTCTGTCTCTCTAACAGGCTAAAAACCACCAAGAGAATTTTGCCCAAGGAGGAAAATGTAGAATTTGGTCTGGGGTTTAAATTGCTGCTCAGGCGCGTTGTGACTTACTACATTGAGCCATGTCTAATCTTTCGAGGTCTTCAGTTTTCTACCCATTGGGAAACTGTCAGTGAGGGAAGCAAAGATTCCCCACCTCAGTAGAGGGAATGATGGAGGGCATGCAAATCAACCTAATAGCAAACATCGGTTGTATCTTAAGGCGATAGGTGACCTAGATGGAGAAGGTAGCCATCCAAATGAAGGCTTGGGGGCTGTAGCACGGTAGTCAGGACAGGCCCAGTGTGAAGAGGAAGTTTGAACGGAAGTATAAACCGCGAGAGTGTCCTGGGTAGGATTCCAGAGTGTGAGAATTGGTAGACCTCATCATCAAGCTAGGAACGACAAAGTGATGGTGGCGGGTCCTGGGGCCCGGGAGGGTGGGCAAACTGTCAATCGGGTAGACCTGTGAGGTTCTGTATCTACTGTGGGCTTGCTGTAAGTAAAATGGACCAGCACAGGGTTTTGAGCAGAAAAGTAACATGGAACACTTTAAGGGATAATTCCATGTTAAGAGTAGTCCCGCCAAACAGTGGTGGTGCGCGCCTTTAATCCCAGCACTGGGAAACAGAGGCAGGCGGATCTCTGTGAGTTCAAGACCAGCCTGGTCTACAAGAGCAAGTTCCAGGACAGGCTCCAGAACTACAGAGAAACCCTGTCTCAAAAAACAAAAATAAAAGGGTGGTCCCAAGAACGCTTACGTTAGCAGCAGGAGTCTATATATAAGATTCTGTCTGACTGTGTGTGTTAGAGCTGATGGCGACTTACACCATGGCAAAGAGGGAGGCTACCGGAAGAGACCAAGTTGTGGGTATACTTTAAATAAAATAGAGCCAACAGAGTTTCCTGATTGGATGATACTGTTTCACTCCTATGGAATGTGGAGTGAGAGAGAAATGAATCAGGCGAGATTGAGTTTTGGTTCATGCAACTGAGAGGTAGAGCGAGAGAGAATCGAGATCCCAGCCCATCCAAACGGTAAGATCTGTAGGTGGATATCTGACATGTTTCAGAGGTTCTGGAGCCTTTAGATGAAGGGACCCAGCTGGAAGAGGTAGGAGGTCCTTGAGGATACCCCGCCTCTAGCCCCCTTCGTGTCTTTCTCTGATTTGCATCCATACCAAGCTGAAGCTCCCCAACCACATGTTCCCCCCTCTGTGTCATTTGCTTCTAGTGCGCAGGTCCAATACATCATGAACTGAATCTTCTGAAACCATGAGTCAAACTAAATCCTTGCTTAAACTGTTTCTGTCAAGTATTTGGCCATAGCAACTGGAATAACTAAAATAATCTTCCTTCTTTCCAGTTCTTTCCCACACCCCAGCCCTAGGCAACTACTGATGGAACCGTAGCATGATGCGTGGCTGCTCCCACTCAGGATGATGTTTGCAAGATCCATTCATGCTTGCGTCGGTGCTGTATGTCGTTTCACTGCTAAGTAATATGCCGTTGTATTTGATATACCACGTGCCACGGTTTATTTATCCATTAGTCAGCATATGAACATTTGAGTTGCTTCTTTCCGATTGGGAGCAAAATAAATAGTACCATGGTGAATATTTCTAACTTTTAATGAGAACATATATGTGTATCTCTCTCTCTCTCTCTCTCTCTCTCTCTCTCTCTCTCTCTCTCTCTCTGTGGTTTTTGTTGTTGTTGTTTTGGGGTATCTATTTATTTATTTGGGACAGGGTTTCTTTGTGAAGCTCTGGCTGTCCTGGAACAACTTACCTTGTAGACCAGTCTGGCCTTGAATGTAGAGATCCCAGTCTGGCCTTGAACTCAGAGATCCACCTGCTACCTGACTGTTGGGATTACAGGTGTGTGCTACCAGTATGCATTTCTCTTGAGTATATGATTGCTTTTTTTTCTTTTTATTGAAAATAGATTTTTTTTCTCACATGATATATCCTGATTATGGTTTCCCCTCCTGTTGCTCCTTTTTCTTACCCTTAACTCTTCTCCCAACCAGATCCACCCTTTTCTGTATCTCATTAGAAAACAAAAGACAGGCAAATCTCTGTGAGTTTGAGGCCAGCCTGGTCTGCAGAGTGAGTTCTAGGACAGCTAGAGATACACGGAAAAATGCTGTCTTGAAAAACCAGAAGAAAGAAAAAAAGAAAAAAAAACAGGAAAGAAAGAAAAAAAAAGAAAATAAACAGCCTTCTAAGGGATAATAAAATAAAATAAAACACGAGCACATTACAGTTGGAAAAAAACAGAAGGTAAAGAGCCCAAGAAATAGCCAGGCAGTGGTGGCGCACGCCTTTAATCCCAGCACTCCGGAGGCAGAGGCAGGCAGATCTCTGTGAGTTCGAGGCCAACCTGGTCTACAAGAGCTAGTTCCAGGACAGCAGGACAGGCACTAAAGCTACAGAGAAACCCTGTCTCGAAAAACCAAAAAAAAAAAAAAAAAAAAAAAAAGCCTAAGAAATGGCACAGCCCTCAGAGGCCCACTCATTTGCATACTCAGGGATCTCATAAACACAGTAAACTGGAAGTCATAATATATACACAGAGAGCCTGGTGCAGACCTGTGCAGGCCTTGTACAAGCTGCTTCAGTCTCTGTGAGTTCATATGAGCTTTGTTCAAGCTGATTAGAGGACTCTGGTTTCTTGGTGTCTTCCATGCCTTCTGGCTCTTACACTCTTTTCCCCTCTTCTTCCACAGGGTTCCATGAGCTCTGAGGGAAGGGATTTGATGAAGACATCCCATTGGGGCTGAGTATTCCAAGTCCCTGCATAATATCTGGCTGTGGGTCTCTGTATTTGTTCCCTTTTGTTGCAGAAGGAAGCTTCTCTGCTGACGGCTGAGCATGGCACAGAGTGTTACTGTTGAATCTTGACGTGGATTCTTTTCCGCCTTTTGAGGAACCAGCACACTGATTCCCATAGCGGCTGCAGTATTTTTCACCCCCATAAGTGTTAATAAGTGTTCCCCTTATCTCACATCCTCACAAGCAGAACTGGTATTACTGATCTTGGCCTTTCTGACTGGGGTAATAAGAAATCTGAGAATAGTTTTGATTTGTGTGTTTCCTTGATGCCTAGAAAAAGTTAAACATTTTTTTAAGTGTCTCTCAGCCATTTGAGTTTCTTCTTTATAGAATTCTGTTAAGCTCTATACTCCAGACTTTAATTGGGTTATTTATTGTCTTGATATATAGTTGTTTATGTATTTTGGGTATTAGTTCTCCATCAGAGGTGGAGTTGATAAAATCTTTTCCCATTCTGTAGACCGCTGCTTTGTTCATTGTGATGTCCTTTGCCTCACAGAAGCTTCTCAGTTTCATGAGGTCCTGTTTATTACTTGTTGATCTTAGTGCCTGTACTAATGGTGGTCTGCTCAGAAAATCCTTTCCTGTGGCAGTGAGTTCGAGTATATTACCACATGTTCTTCTAGCAGGCTTAGTGTGTCTGATTGTATGTTTAGGTCTTTGATCCATTTGGAGTTGAGTTTTGTGCAGGATGATAAGTATGGGTCTATTTGGATTCCTTTACATGCTGACATCCAGTTATGCCAGCACCATTTATTGAAGAAGTTTTCTTTTCACCAGCGTATAGTTTTTGGCTTCTTTGTCAAAAATCAGGTGGCCATAGAAGTGTGGATTTATGTCTGGGTCTTCAATTTGATTCTGTTGATCAATGTGTCTATTTTTTGTGCCAATACAATGCGGGTTTTGTTTGTTTCTTTCGAGACAGGGTTTCTATGTAGCTTCGGAGCCTGTCCTGGAACTAGCTCTTGTAGACCAGGCTGGCCTTGAACTTACAGAGATCCGCCTGCCTCTGCCTCCTGAGTGCTGGTGTTAAAGGTGTGCGCCACCACCACCCGGCCTAATTACAATTCTGTTTTAATTACTATACTTCTGTAGTACAAATTTAAATCAGAGATAGTGCTACATCCTGAAGTTTGTTTTTTTTTCCTTTTAATCATCATTCAGGATTATTTTAGCCATCTTTGACTTTTGTGTTTGCTTATGAAGCTAAAAATTGTCCTTTCAAGGTCTGTGCTGAAATTTTCATGAGGATTGCATTGAATCTGTAGATTGCTTTTGGTAGAATGGTCATTTTCAATATATTAATCCTAGTGATTCGTGAACACAAGAAATCTTTCCATCTTCTGATATTTTATTCAATTTCTTTCTTCAGTGTCTTAAAGTTTTTTTATCATATAGGTCTTTCATTTGCTTGGTTAGAGTTACCCCAAGATGTTTTGTGTTATTCACAGCTACTGTGAAAGGTATTGTTTCCCTGGTATCGTTCTCCGTCTGTTTGTCATTTGTGTATAGGAGGGTTACTGATTTTTGTGATATAATTTTGTATGCTGCTCCTAAAAGGACTGAGTCGGCACAAGCACACACCAAACCAAGGATATTTATTTGCCCAGGAGGGACAAAGGGCAGGGAACAGAGACAGAGACAGGGTATAGAGGACAGGAGAGAAGAGAAAAGGAGCAAGGGGAAGAGGAAGGAATATTTGCCCCAGAAGTACATAGATGTGACCCATAGGTAAATAACTGTTTATTAAAGGAAAAAAGGAAACGGTTTGTTTTGATTGGGCATGTTAATTTTGTTAGCCAAAAGGGGGCTTTTGATTGCTTGACTTCAGTACTTTGATAGGGGTTATATGCTGTAGGATAAATCTCTTGTACATTGTAAAGATTTGTCACTCTTAATGGTTTAGTAAAATGCTGATTGGCCAGCAGCCAGGCAGGAAGTATAGGCAGGGTGACCAGACTAGGAGAATTCTGGAAAGAGGAAAGAAAGAGACACAGTCTCAAGTTAGACTCAGAGGAAGCAAGATGAGAATGCCTCACTGAGAAATGGTACCAAGCCACATGGCTAAACATAGATGAGAATTATGGGTTAATTAAGTTGTAAGAGCTAGTTAGTAATAAGCCTGAGCAATGAGTCAAACAGTTTATAATTAATATAAGCCTCTTTGTATTTATTTGGGACTGAACGGTTGTGGGACTGGGCAGGACAGAAGCTTCTATCTATAGTTATAGATCTGTTGTAATTGCTTATCTGATCTTGATTTAGTTTTGATAAGTGGTATATACCTAGAAAATTTTCCATTTGTTTTAGATTTCCCAATTTGGTGGAGTATAGGTTTTCAAAGGATGTCCATATGATTCTCTGGATTTCCTTAGTGTCTGTTGTTATGTCCCCCTTTTCATTTCTGATTTTGTTTATTTGGATATTCATTCTCTGCCTTTTAGTTTATTTGGATAAGGTTTGTTGATCTTACAGAGTTTTTCAAAGAAGCAACTCCTTGTTTCATTGATTATTTGTATTGTTTTTGTCTGTTTATTTCTATTTTATTTATTTCAGTCCTCAGTTTGGTTATTTCTTGCCACCTTTTCCGTTTGCATATGATTTCTTTTTGTTCTAGAGATTTCAGTTATACTGTTACATTACAAGTATGAGATCTCTATTTTTTTTTTAATGTAGGCACTTAGTGCTATGAACTTATCTCATTGTGTCCTATCTGTTTGAGTGCACTGTGTATTCATTTTCATTCAATTGTAGGAAGTCTTTAATTTCTCTCTTGACCCATTTTTCTTTCATTAGAGATTTATTCAGTTTTCATGGGTTTGTGAGCTTTGTGTTGCTTTTGTTATTGATATCTAGCTTTAATTCATGGCTGTCAGATAGGATGCAGTATTATTTCAATTATCTATCATCTGTTGAGACTTGCTTTGTATTCAGATATGTGGTCAGTTTTGGGGAAATTTCCATGAGCCGATGAGAAAAAGGTGTTTGGATAAAATGTACTCCAAACATCTGTTAGGTCTATTTGGTTTATAATGACAGTTGGCTTCAGCATTTCTCTGATTAGTTTTTGTCTGAATGACCTGTCTTTTGGCAAGAGTGGGATATTGAAGTCACTGTGTGAGGGTCACTATGTTATTTAAGCGTTACTTTTAGGAACTTAAGTGTCCTTGTGTTTGGTGCCTAGATAATAAGAATTCAATGTTCTCTAGAATTTTTCCTTTGATGAGTATGGAGTGTCCTTCTCTATCTTTTCTGATTAGTTTTAGTGTGAAGTGTACTTTGTCAGATATTAAAATGGCTACATGAGCTTGAGTCTCAGGTCTATTTGCTCAGGATTTTTTTTTCCATTCTTTTACCCTGATGTGGGTGTGTTTCTTGGAGGCGGTAGAAGGGTGGATCTTGTTTTTGCATCTATTCTGATTTTTTACTGGGGAATTGGTAGCACTGATATTGGGAGATATCAATGAGCTGTGTTCTGTGTGTGTGTGTCCCCTCTTTTGATTTGCTGCTCTGAGATTATTTATTATTGGGGGCCATGTTTGAAACTCATGGAAACTGCTCTTTCGCTAGCTAGCGTAACCATGGTGGGTGAGCCTTGGAAAGGCAGAGCCCCAGAGACTGTTTCCCAAGGATCTCATGCTGTTATCGAGCATAACTCTGCTTATTGCCCTCGGAATCACCATCCATCATAATCTATAAGTTGTAGGAAAACGCTAAGGGGTTTTAGCCCCTCACTGGGCAGTGTCACCAGTACTTAAGATTATAGTGATTGCCTTTTTCCAAGCGTTGCTGCTGAAGCAGGTTAATGATTCAACCACCACCCTTAGAAAGAATTTAGAGATGTACACTGTTAGTAAACTTAAGGTGTTTTTGTTAATGGCTTTGTTGCAGAAAATCTTGAGGGACAATTTAAAGTTTAGAAAGGCATACTTTTAGGCTGTGGTGGCACACACCTTTAATCCCAGCACTTAAGAGGCAGAGGCAGATGGATCTCTGTGAGTTCAAGGCCAGCCTGGTCTACAAGAGCTAGTTCCAGTACAGACTTCAATGCTACAGAGAAACTCTATCTCGAAAAATAAATAATTAAGTAAATAAATAGATAAATAAAATTGATAGAATGGAAGGAAGGAAGGAAGGAAGGAAGGAAAGGAAAGGAAAGGAAAGGAAAGGAAAGGTAAGGAAAGGAAAGAAGGAAGGCACACTTTTATGGCCTAGTTTCAGACCAGTATGTGAGTGCTTGTCCAACGGGTCTCCAAGTGAGCCCATGGGGACAGTCTCACTTGGCAAGGACCAGTGGACTTCAGGACATTGCTGAGTACCGCTGGGACCATGCAGCCTGCACACTTTCTTTTCTTTCGTATTATTGATGATTCTCTTACAGGTTTTTAATGTCACATTGTCAGTCATACATAGGACAAATATGATCATTCCAGAAACCCCATTTTTTTCTCAACTGTTTTCCCCTAAAATTCATTGGGTGCTTATCCTTCTCAAGTTTCTCTTTGGGGATGCCCCCTGTCACTCCAGACCCTGAGAACTGTCCTGATTCAGTGCTGACAGGCTCGGAGGCAATTTACCCGTTTCTGTAAATATGCTTTGTTAAGTTTTGAAGAATATTGTTGTTTTTGAAAATGTATGCCTATGTTTACCACCTTTTAGCTTTGTAAAGACAGAATGTACCTGGCTCTGTATTTTGTAAGCTAACAAAATGGTCAGTGTTGTTTTAATTTAAAGATGTTTTGATATAAAAGTTGGGAAAAAAAACATATTAGACATATTTGTTTTTGCCAGAGGTTGAAGGATGGAAAAATCATTTTTGTTAGTATGGAAAACATGCGTGTTTTTGAAGTATAAATAGAGATGGCTCAAGCTGTTTGGGCCTGCAACTTGTATGACACTTACCCGGCGGGTCAACAGTTCATTCTTCCACTGGTGCCCTTCCTTGGCGCCCTTCCTTGGCTCAGGACCTGAACCTGGGCTGCAGCCAAGAGAGCATGCAGCAAAATGGCTGACTTATATAAGGAAAAGAGAAACTAGGGGAAGGGAAGTAAAGGCCAGGAGCTAGAGAGGTTTAGGATGGAGGCAGCGTATGCTAGCCAAGACAATTCTGAAACAGGTACTTGCAATAAATATTGAGAGATGCTGGGAGAGCCTGGTAGCCAGGGTCCATGTTGATATATTAGATAGGCACTTTAGCGACCATTTGTCCTAGGTTTCTTTGAAACTTAACACTTTTTAGTGCTTCCTGGATGTTTTGTGACAGGAGTTTTTGTTTGTTTGTTTTGTTTTTATTTTTGTTTTCTGAGACAGGGTTTCTCTGAAACTTTGGAGCCTGTCCTGGAACTAGCTGTTGTAGATCAGGCTGGCCTCGAACTCACAGAGATCTGCCTGTCTCTGCCTCCCGAGTTCTGGGATTAAAGGCGTGCACCACCACTGCCCAGCGTAACAGGAGTTTTTAAATTTCACATTTTCTTTGACTTTGGTATTCATTTCCTCAATCATATCTTTAATGAGTTTCCCTTTTGGATTCCTAAATTTTTCATTCTCTCCCCCCCCCCTCCCCGAGACAGGATCTCACTATGTAGCTCTGGCTGTCCTGGAATTCACTGTGTGACCAGGGTAGCCTCAAACTCACAGAGACCTGCCTGCCTCTGCCAAGGGCATGCACCACTAAACCCAACATCAAATTCCTAATTTTTTCATCTCTAGATTTCCCACAGTTTGGGCTTTCTTTATTAAGTCTATTTCTTCTTTAAGGTCTTAAAGAGTTTTACACTTTTCCTTCCACTGTTTTGTTTATGTGTTCATAGATTTCTTTAAGGGATTTTCTTTCCTCTTTAAGGGCCTCTGTCATATTCATAAGGCTATTTTGTGCTTCAGCTGTGCTGCAATACTAAGGGCCTGCCGTGGTAGGGTTGCTGGCCTCTAGTGGACTCATATCATCCTAATTGTTATTTTTCTATGCTGGCTTCTAGGCATCTTGGTTGGGATGATTGTAATTCTAGGTTCTGATGTCTGGTCTTGTCTTCGTTGGGTGAGCATTTTGTTTCTTGGTTTCTATTGCCCTCTCTGGTTCTTAGGAGAGTGTGGTGGCTGTGTGTTGCCTGGTAGAAAATTCTTTCTGGATCCTGAACAGTGTGGCCACTGGGGATTTCAGGTAAAATGTGTTTTAAGGTATTGGGAGCTGACACTTAGGAATAGGGATGGACATGGGAAGGGGGTGTGGCTGAGGGGGTCCATAGGAGGGAGGAAAGTAGTATGTTCCCCTGGGATCTGCTGGTACCCCAGAGTGGGGGCAGAGAATGAGGAGAGGCTGCAGCAGGGGGTTTGTTAGAGAGCTGGGAGTGAGACTGGGGGATTGGAGCTGGATTAACGGGGGGGGGGGGGGGGGGAGAGATGAAGATCTGAATCAACAACCTGCTTCCCTGGCTGGAATTGCTGGAGGGTCCCAGAGAATGCTTGTTGGAGTTGGGGGCTGGGATGAAGCAATAAGTCTGGGAAAGGAAGTTTAGGAGAGAACATCCACTGGAGAAGGTTGGGGGAGCTGGCTGTAGCAGATAGTCTGCTGCAGAGCTGAAGATGAGACTGGGGGATTGGATGAGGAGGCGCTGAGAGGTGTAGATCTTCAGTGAGCCAACCAGCTTCCCTTGGTAAAATGTTTTTAACCATTTTAAGAACTACCAGGGTGATTTCCAGAAGGAAATCGTGGATAATATATTTCACTGTGACATATGCATACATGTGTTTAGTACATTTCAGTCATAATCACCCACCCTCCCAGTGCTGGGATTAAAGGCGTGCGTCATCACTGCCCTGCCCAATTAACTAACGTTACACATTCCGATTTCTTCAGTGTCTACATAACGTCCTTCATCTGTTGCTGGGTCCACCCCAGGAGTCCATGCTGTATTTCACTGTCAATTTATCCTCAGGGTCTTCCAGAGGGGGACAATTCTTTCTTCCTTGTCTTGGATGACCTTGACAGTTTTCAGTATCAGTCCCAGCCCTGGGAGACAGGCAGGGGAATCTCTGAGTTCAAGGTCAGCCTAGTCTATAGAGTCAGTTGTCGGTTCCAGGAATACGCACAGAAATCCTGTCCTGAAAAGGCTAATAATGATAATGATGATGATGATATTGTGTCAATACTGGTTCATTAATTGTGACAAATGTACCACTAATAAGAGGTTAAATGAGAATTTTCTGTATCATCATTTTTTGGTGACTCTAGAACTCAAATAAACTTTAACATATAAACTATTCTAAAATAAAAATTTCATTTAAGAATGCATTTATTCCACTTACTCATTTAAGTGACACCTCAGACATCCCTTCCCTAACCTATTTCTTCTCCCACAGATGTGCATTGGTGGCCTGCTTTGGCCAAGTCTCGAGTTAATGAATGTTGCTTATACATTAAGGAAGATGCATGGACGCCCAGCTAGTGCCATGAACCCGGTGCCCATGTGCAAAATACAGGCTTCTCTGTCGTTTTTGATTATCTTTTTGGTAACTTTTCCATGTTGTTTTTTTTTTCCCCCAAAACTTCTCTGAGAGGTGAGCCACATGAAATTCCTCAATGAGCTCCCTTGAGCCCCCATGTCCTTTGCCCTCCAGCTGTGCTTGGTCTATAGAAAAGTAGGCAGGAGGTAGGGTGGGGGAGTGAAGTTGGCATGTTGATTCTCACATCTAACCTTGGTGCCTCGCAGAAGACTGAGGACATTCTCCTGCCAAAACCACAGCGTCTGTTAGCTGTCCTTTCCATCCATCTGCTCCTTCCAGGTGCCACTGCAGCTCACTCCTGTCCTCTGGTGTCCCTTATCAGTCTGAAGCACAGCCCCTGCTTAACAGCACGGGGAGAGCTTATCTCTACCTCTGAGCAACCTCACCAGTGCCCTGGGCACCAGGCAGATAGGTGCTTGCCGCATGGACCTGAGTCAGCCAATGAACTACAAACAGTTCACATGGTGAGAACTTGCTTCTCAGCAGTTAGAGCAGTGGATCGCCAGAACCAGGCTCACACTTCTCAGGTGAGGTTAAGTGATTTTAGTTCTCCAAGACCTAGTTCCTTATCTTTATGCAGCAGGGTTATCTTGTTCTCTTGGTTGATGAAGTGTGAACAGCATAAGCAAAGTGCTTAGCACCTGTGGGAGAGTGAAAAGTGCTTGCCAGTCTTACTCAGCTCAGTTGTAGCTAAAATTAGCTTGTCTTTTGCAATAGATAACATAAATAAATAGTTGATGAGCAACCCAAGCAATTGGTTTAGTGTGTGTGGTGCCGAGGTTCAACCCTAGTACCACTAAAAAAGAAAAAAGAAAAATGAACTTGGCAAAAAAAAAAAGTTGTAAACTTACTCAACCTAGCTGGTTAGGCAAGACAATGGAACTAATAGAAGAGAGAATGTGCATGTCTCCCTTCCAAAAGGAAAATATTGTCTTGATAGTACTCAAAGCTGTTAGAACACTGCCTTTAAAAAAAACAAAAAACAAAAAAACAAAAAAAAACAAAAACTTGGGTTTATTAAGAAAAGCCTATTGCATAGTTTTAAGCATTGGCATTAGTATGAGAGAGAATTGCTCAGGGAAGCCTGGGACACACCCCAGTATAGGTGTAGGCGTCTCAAGAGGCAGCTACCAACAATGCTGTGTTTTTTTTTTAAATAACCATTGCTTTTTTATTTACTTTGTGTGTGTGTGTGTGTGTGTGTGTGTGTGTGTGTGTGCGCGGTACATGTGAGTATACACAAGTGCTCACACCTGTGCATGCACATGTGGAATCCAAAGCATAATGCAAGTCAGGACCTCTCACAGAACTAGAAGCCCACTGTTTGGGCTATGCTGACTAGCCAGGAAACATTTAGGATCCAAGTTTCTCCATCCTCCAATGCTAGGGTACAAGTACGTGAAATCACACGAAGCCTTTGTTTCGTTTATTTATTTATTTATTTATTTATTTATTTAAGATTTCTGCTTCCTCCCTGCCACTGCCTCCCATTCCCCCCCCAATCAAGTCCCCCTCCCTCATCAGCCTGAAGAGCAATCAGGGTTCCCTGCCCTGTGGGAAGTCCAAGGACCTCCCACCTCCTTCCAGGTCTTTGTTTCATTTTTGTTCTTTGTTTTGGAGACAGGGTCTGGGTCTCTCTGTGTATCCCTGGCTGTCCTGGAACTAGCTATGTAGACCAGGCTAGCCTCGAACTCGCAGAGATCCATCTGCCTCTGCCACCAGAGTGCTGGGATCAAAGGTGTGCACCACTGCTCCTGGCATGCCCAGATTTTTATCTGAATGCTGGAGATAAACTCAGGTCCTCATGCTTACAGAGTAGTCACTCTTCCACTTAGCCCATCTTCTCAGTCCCTCAATGTCTTTGTAAAGAAAGAAAGGTTTACAGTTGCTGAGAGTCTAAGTCAATGGTAGATCACTTGCTTGGTGTCCATGGAGCCCTGAGTTCAATACCCAGCGTACACAGAAAAAAAATTTTAAAGTTAAGCAGGGATCAGCATCATGCTCCTGAAATCCTCATGCTAGGAGGTGGAGACAAGAGTCCCTGGCATTTTTTTAAACTAGCCAAGCTAGAAGAATCAGAAAGGGGCTGGAGAGATGACTCAGAGGTTAAGAGACTGACTGCTCTCTTGTAGAGGTCCTGAGTTCAGTCTCCAACAACCACATGGTGACTCACAACCATTGTCAATGAGATCTGGTGCCCTTTTCTGGCACACAGGCAGAACACTGTATACATAGTAAATAAATAAATCTTTAAAAACAATCAGAGCCGGCTAGTGGTGGCACATGCCTTTAATCCCAGCACTCGGGAGGCAGAGGCAAGTGGATCTCTGTGAGGGATATTCAGAGCTACACAGAGCAACCTTGTCTCAAAAAAAACAAAAAAGGCGAAGAAATTTGATAAAAGTCATACTTTCATTTTTTCAAGTATAAGTTTTGTTATTTTTAGAATTGTATACTAAAAGGCATGAGTTTATAAGCTACAACAATAGTAATAATAATAATTAAAGCTACAAGGTACACAATAAATTAGGGATAACATTTGAGCTTCAAAAATAATAGAATGTGAAATTTTTCAAAGTATAAGCACACCTCATATTTTTCAAAGTGGCAGGGTGGGCAGGACCACCCAGGTCCTAATAACTCATCTCCAGTACACAAACCCACTTTCTAGCTTCGTAATCTCCCTTCTCCGCTAGTTTTAGGCCTAACTTTAGACCTGCTGCCTCAGGTAGGTCGCTCACCTTGATCAGTAGTCTTTTTGAAGGTAAATCTGCCTATGGTGCTTTGAATGAGAATGGCCCCCATAAGCTCATATATTTGAATATTTGGTTCATAGCTGGTAGACTGTTTAGGAAGGATTAGGAGGTGTGGGCTTGTTGGAGGTGTGTTTTTGGGGGGTGGGGTTGCAAAAGCCTACACCAGGCCAAGTCTCTCTCTCTCTCTCTCGCTCTCTCTCTCTCTCTCTTCCTCTCTCTGCCAAGTGCTTGTGGATCAGAGTGTCAGCTCTCAGCTACCGCCTCAGTGCCATGCCTTCCAGCCAGGGATCATAGACTCGCCCTCTGAAAATGTAAGCAAGCCCCCAGTTAAATGTGTTCCTGTCTAAGTTGCCTTGGTAATGGTGTCTCTTCATAGCATAACTAAGAACATAGAACAGTAACTAAGACGCTGCCTCAGGTTGTCTTAACTTGAGTGGGATCCTGGTTGGTACAGCTAGGCATGGTAACATCATGGAAGGGAGATATTACCCCAACTCTCAATGGCACCAATAGGGTAGACTTGCCAGAATCCAGCCTTGGATTACAGTTACCACACGTACCACAAGGAGCTGCCTCCTTCAAAGAGATGAATATGGGGTGTGTGTGGGGGGGGCATTCCTACCTATCAGCTGGCAACAGGAAAAGAAGGAAACATCCATCCAGGCAGAGCAGAGCAAAAGCCGAAGCCGCCTTGGTGTGCATAGTACAGCAAGAGTTCCATAAAAATGAGGAGCAGGGTTCCGTGCCTCACCCAGTTTCTCCCAGTTCTGAAACTGTGAGGCTACCAACAGCTCCTCTTTCTTCTGCACCCTCCTATAGAGTGTGTGTGTGTGGGGGGGAGGATGGAGGGAGGAAGGGGAACTAGCTACCTGGTGGTAAATGTGTTGATTAGGAAGAGGAAAGATTGGCACTTTCCTCGGTGCCTCATTTTCACCTGGCTAAGGGTGACTGACCTTGAGGGTGCAGCTGGGTGGGGGTTGGGACAGAACCTAGGGATGGTGCCAGCTCAGAGGTTCAGAAAAGTCAACATGCAGATTTCCTAGCTGCTTAGCCTGAAAAGCAGATCCTCAAACCAAGCATAAGGAAGCCTGCCACACACTAGAGATTTGAGTAGGATGTGAAAATCCCAGCCCCGGACCACAGGAAGTTTGGCTCACACAAGGTAAGGTTACTTCGGAAGTCAAGGGTAGTGGGGTATTGTGGGATACTGGTCCGAAGGGCCTGGGCGGAGTATGCCAATGAAGGTGGCCTGGGTTTTAGACAACAGGGTTTTTCTAGGCTGACCCTTGAGGTAGGGATGGAAGAGGGTGAATTGAGGAGGGTGCCATGAGGGAGGGGTTCGAGGATTTGCTCCAAGCCTGATTAGAGAGAAAGAGACCAGGATTACTGGTCATCTATTCCTCCCTGGTCTCTCTGTTGTGAGGCACGCAGCTGTAAACCAGAGCAACAAGTCCGTCTCCACTCTCTAGAGTTCAAAATTGCTCTTCCTGTTGCTGCCAGGACAACTGACTTGGCAGCCCAGGTGTGGCTGAGTCAGCAGGCTCCAAGGTTCCAGTGGCCTGGATCTAGGGTACTGCGGTTGGCTGAGTGCCTGATCTGAGAGCCAGTTCCTTCGTGCGACAGGCGGGCGCTGCCTCTCCCTCTCAGCCAGGTCAAGCCGCCTGTTCTGGAAGGCTTTGCAGCAAAGAACACAGACTTGAGTTAGACCCACTGTTTCGGTTTGCCCAGGACTGGCTTGGTTTTATCGCTATCCTTGGAAACCTCTGTGGTATAAAATGATGAGGTCTGAGGACTGAGAGCCTTGACAGGAGTGAGGAGTGGCCGTGTGCAGAGCAAGCTAGTGATGGTGCCAAGACGAAGCCCTGGGGCGTCATTGTCCCTGCAAATAGGGCCAAGTTGGTGTTTGTGTCTAGCTCCTCTGAAGGACCACATGGCTGGGCATTTCGGAAGCAATTAATTAGTGGCATCTCTGACCTAAATACCTCCGATTCTGGCTTGTTACTCATCTTCATCTATGAGGAAATACATCTAAGGAAAATATCGAGATTAAATAGTATAGGCAGGATACAGGATCATACCTGTAACCTCAGCCTCAAGGGAAGCTAAGGTAGAAGGATTGTGAGTTTCAAATAGTAAGACCCTGCATAAACAAACAAGCAAATAAATAGAGAACACTGTATCGTGACTTAGTATCCAAGACATGCTAGGGTCTCAGTAAATATTTACTAAGCCGCACATGAAGAGTCAGGGTAGTCTTTGCAGAGACAAGGAGCCAACGGGGCAGAATGGAATGGATGGGCCTGAGAATTTTGAAAGGCATTAAGTCAAAACAAGAGGAGCAGAACAGGCAGTGTAGGAAATCGGATTTCCAGCCATTCAATGGACTCATTCAGGCACGCCACAACCACCTTTGCAACCTAGTATTGGTATCTTTCCCATCAAAGTTCTGTTGGTCTTGGAGGTCTCCTTTCAACTGAACTGGTCACTGGTCCAGAGCTTAAATTTCTCTAGTAATTCTTTCTGACTCTTCCAAAAGGCTGGCCACTGGGCTGGGCAGTAGCAGCACAAGTCAAGAGGAACAGAACATTCATACATGGGTGTGGGGGAAATTTGGCCTGCACATATGTGTGTATATGTGCACACACAATCTCTTCCCTAATCCTCTGTCTGTGCAGAAGGCTAAATGTCAAGAGCAAAGCTTCTTGAAAGCCACAGAATGACCTTAAAGCTATAAATCAGGCTCTGTAGAGCAGCCAGAAGGATGCCATACCCTAGAAGGCGTGGGCCCACCCTGTGGCCCCTCCTTGAGTCCTTTGCACCTGCTCCCTCGCTCACCTGCAGGCTCTGGGCTTGTCTCCAGACATGAATGCTGAATGCCCCTGGCATGTGTGTGCTCCACTTGGCGCTCAGCCCCTCCTGTGCTGGCAGCTGACTCCTATGACTCACTCTCAACTCCACCCTCTCCTGCCCTCCTGACTTTGATGCCTACCAACTCATTAAAATTTATATGCAACACTTCCTCTGTGCAGGCAATGAGCCGGGTGCCGGGGCTCTATTGGTAAACAAGACAAGAGCCTATGGCACTCATTATGGGGGAAGAGGAGACAATCACCAGTCAATTATATACAGCCTGATAAGTGCCTGGGTGGCATAAGTGGCTGTAAGGTTGGGTAGAGATTTGAGACTGCAGATTAGCAGGGAGGATGCAGCCCTGCCTCTCAGTTGTAGGTTGTGCTGTGAATGACGGCCACCATCTCTTTGTCCACATATCTCTATCATCCATCCACCTATCTATCCATTTTCTCCTCCAATAAACCATTGAAGCCGCTGTTGTATGCCGGGCATGCTGCCCAGTTCTGGAAGTATAATACAAAGGATAGGCTCCTCTGTCGTATCAAACTTTTGACTTCCCAGATGTGCCCTGCTTCTTCCTATCTGACAACATCTATACTCACTGTTTCTTTTGTTCAGAAGATCTTAGCTCCGCCCACCTAGGTCAAGTGATCTCCTCCATCATTTGACCCTCCTCAAAGGTCATCTCTTTAGGATTGGCTTCCCTGGCCTCTTCACGAATGCGGGGGCCCCATTGTGATGCTCTCACAACACCCTGTAATTTTCTTTCATAGCATCTTTGATTATGTATTTATTAGAGGAACTGTTTTATTAGTGTTTATCATGTCTGCCAGGGATTCATTTATTATAGTAGTTATGCTGTCTGGCACAATAACATAAGCTGAAATGGTAGATGAATGGTTGGATAGTGTTGCTGGGTCGGTGGATGGGTTAACTAGTTGGCTGGCTGAGTAGAAAGATAGTTGGTTGTATGTAGATGCATGGATGGATGACCGGGTGGGTGGAGAGATGATGGGTGTCTTAATGTATGGACTAGAACTAAGGCAGAATGAAGGGCAGTTAATAGACTGATCTAGGGTCAAGGCAGAGTTATTTAAGGATTGGTAAACAGGCCACAGTGGGAAGGAAGGAGGGAAAGCCAAGGAAGGGTCGGCTGGAGACAATCTGTCAGATTTGGTCAGTGGTTGCATGATGTGAGCGGCATCAGGAGTGAAGCCGAGGAAGGAAGGAGTGACAGGTAATAATCAGGGTTCTGGCTGTGGCGAGGAGATTGACAGTAAGAGAGAATAATCTGAAGGTACAGAATAAAAAAGATTCCTCAGGGCTGGAGAGATGGCTCAGAGGTTAAGAGCATTGCCTGTTCTTCCAAAGGTCCTGAGTTCAATTCCCAGCACCCACATGGTGGCTCACAACCATCTGTAATGAGGTCTGGTGCCCTCTTCTGGCCTGCAGGCATACACACAGACAGAATATTGTATACATAAATAATAAATAAAAAAAAAAAAGATTCCTCAGTGACCTTGACGTCTCTGTTGGAGCAAAGAAGTGGGAATTCAAATTGTTTTTGATTTGACTTTCTTTTGTTTCTGTGGTCCCCATGATGGTCTAACCATCAGTGTGTGGGGTAAGCACATATTCTGACGTGATGACTTCACGGTCCCGACTCCTCCATATGTTATTACTGTAGCACTGTAACCCCCAAATGCATCTAGCATCTAATCCCTCCCCTGAAATGATGTGTCAGAACCATAAGGCTAAACATTTGAAACTCTCAAATTTTCAAGGCTTGGGCGTCTGACTTCTCCTGTGTTGTTTAGTTGCTTTGCCTTCTGACTTTGGTTTGGAAACCATGGCATGAAGAATCAACTGGCTCTGAGAATGCGGTCAGCCGAGGGAGGCAGCAGCAGTGCCCTCCACAACCAGGAGAGGCGGAAGTGGTAACTGCATGGGCTGCAGCATATCATGTCAGGGGTGCTAATCCTTTTGTCTACCTGTTCCACCTTCGTGGAGTGGTCTTAGACATTGCACTTTGCTGTTCTTGATTGTCTCTAATGATTGTCTCTCAGGTTCTGTGAACTTCTTAATATATACTTTTTAAAAAAATGTTTAGCCGGGCGGTGGTAGCGCACGCCTTTAATCCCCGCAGAGGCAGAGGCAGGCGGATCTCTGTGAGTTCGAGACCAGCCTGGTCTACAAGAGCTAGTTCCAGGACAGGCTCCAAAACCACAGAGAAACCCTGTCTCGAAAAACCAAAAAAAAAAAAAAAAAGTTTATTACTTATTATGTATACAATAGTCTATCTGTGTGTATGCCAAAGGCCAGAAGAGGGCACCAGACCTTAATACAGATGGTTGTGAGCCACCATGTGGTTGCTGGGAATTGAACTCAGGACCTTTGGAAGAGCAGGCAATGCTCTTAACCACTGAGCCATCTTTAATATAAACTTTTACAACCATCTCTTTCTCTTGTACAAACTCATCAGTTCTCTCTACTGCTTTTAACCAGGCACTTGGTCCCATATAGACCTTCAAGTATAGGTCACACTTGGATTGACAGGAGCAGGGTTTAGGAGATCTAGGCCAGAGCGGTCATGGAGGAGACTGACACTAAGGGATTAGATAAGATTTGTTGAGCAAGTTTTTATCATGCAAAGCAGGAGGCAAGGTGGATAGGGAAGAACTATCTACATGGAACAAGTGTGATATATGCAGACCTCTAGTTCCAGCCAGTGATGGCCCTGCATGAACTTTGATGTTTGGGAAACCAACTCCTAGTCCAACAAAGGAAGCCCCTTGCTTCTCCAAGTCACATTCTTCTGGGGCTGCTATCCTGTTGCTCCTTCAATGGCCTTGTGTTTTTAAGGTGGCTGCAGATGACATCTGACATTATGATGATAGCCACAACACCTACCTGTTGAGAAGAGTCATGCCAAATCTGTGACATCAGCGACATCCTCCTTGCTAATCAATGCCCTGCCGCCAACAGCCTTTCATAATTGCAACAGGCATTTCTGTTCAGCAGCTGCTTCTTCTCAGTGAACCCAGAATCCTTCTCAGCCCAGTTTGTAAACAGTTCTGATAACTTCATGACGATCAACTCATGAGATGTTGCCCTGGTCTTAATAGATCATGAGTTAGCTCCTGAAGTATATCCTACTTAGTAGCCTGGGCCCTCCTATGTCAACTAGCAATCAAGAAAATGCCCCATGGTTGTCCCTACAGGTCAGTCTGATGGATTCAATTCTCAGCTAAGGTTTCTTCTTCCCCAGTGTGTCAGGTTGACAACAAAGATTAATTATGACAATTTAGAATTCTCCTACCACGGCTTACTTGGTCACTAGGATTCCAGGTCCCGCTTAACCAAAATTTCAGTGTGTTGCCTTTGCTTTTCCTGCTAGTTTTATGAAAAATATTCTTTCTTCAGTATTCTTAGGGTCCTGGGGTTGAGATCCCTGAAGCTGGCCAAACCTGGAGATTCTCAGTCCCTTCTATAAAACTGCATTGTGTTTGCGTTTGGCCTATGCATATCCCCCTCTATCCTGGGACTTATCTCTAGGTTACTTGTAATACCAGATATTATGTAATTGCTTTGTAAATAGCTGCTATGTTGTAATTTAGAGAAGAATCTCAAAATAAGAAACCTGTAAATGTTACTACTTTCATTTATTTTCATTACTTGAGATAGGACCTTGCTATGTAGCCCAGACTGGCCATTCACGGTAATTCTCTTGCCTCAGTCTCCTCAGTGCTGGGATTATGGGCATATATCACCATACCAGACTTACATATTTTTCCTATTATTATAAGTCTGTCATTGACTGAATCAGTAGATGTAGAATCCACAGACATGGAGGGTGGACTGTGTTTGATAGTGGGATTGTTTTAGGAACTGAGAAAACGAAAATCTCCAGGACGTAAGTGAATGAGTTGATCAAAATTACCCATGTAAGTAAATTATCAGAGAGTTAGGACTTGAACTCAGGCCTTTTGTTTATAAATCCCAGGTCTTTATCTCTGCCAGTAAGATATTCTGCACCCATGTGTCCTAGAGATTACAAGAGCTCCTTAATGAATTTCAAGGAACAGAAGAAGCCAGATCAGTTGCCAAATCTCCCGAGCTGGCTGTGTGAGAATAGTGGTTCCCGTAGCTGGGGATTGTCATGCTCTAGGTTAAATGGGTGAACCTCAAAATCTCTCACCAGATTAGGACAGATGTCTTGTGCTGTAGCCTAAGAAGCCAGGAGCGTACACCTATAGGTGACTAAGCACAGTGACCCTTCAGCGTTCCTACAAAGGGCCTTGAGCCTCTGAGAAGTTGGACCGTGGGAGGCAGTGCCATGGAGTTCTGTTGTTTTTTTTTTTTACTTTAACTAAGGACAACTTTGCCAGAGTTTTAAAAGAAAAATCCCAGGTCAAGCAAGCTGTAAATCTCAGCAGCCACCTAGAGAAGGAGGATGGAGACTAGAAGGAAGAGAAAAAAATGTCATTCTTGTGCTCGGCTGCAAATAGGACGTTTATACTAATCCCCACTCCCCCACCAAGGCTCAGGGAGCATTTTGGGAGGGAGAACAGAACAACTGTACTAGCCAGAGGTCAGGGAGGGCCATACTGTGTCATCTGAACATAGAAGGGCTTCTGCACTCATGAATTCAGAGTGGCTGTGGTTGCCTGCACAAGCCCATTCAGCATTTTAGATCCTGATCCCCGACCCCCAGCCACCAACTGTCAGGAGTTCTTCAGTTTTCTTTAAGGGCATGGCCACGGGTAGACCAGTTGTCCTCCAGTGGTTAGCCCCAAACTCATAAGTCTATGGGCAGCACAAACTGAACTTGGCAGCTTATAAAAGAAGTTAGGGCCTGGTGGTGATATATCCTGAACGGGTTTGTAATCCCCACTAGTTGAAGAATTAAAAGGCAGGAAAAATCTGGAGCAAAATAGGTGGCAGCAGAGACGTCTCAAAGACCACAGGCAGAATTAACACTTAAAGAAAGATGTTTGTTGGGGGCGAGGAAACATAGGCTTGCAGTGAACACTCAGGGAAAAGACCCTCTATAAAGGCAGGGCGGGGCTGAGGAGTGGGGTGGCGGGCCTCAGAAATCCAGTCTTTTCTCAAGGCCTAGGGGTTTTAAAGTCTTTGAAGAATTTTTCTCCCTTAATTTAGGGTTGGTCATTTTGGAGAAAGCTGGATTGGCTGTATAGCCAAGAACTGTTTTGTGACGTGTTCTGAGAAGGCCTTGAACTTGTTGAGCAGTCCATCAGCAGAGGGCCTGCTGGCGGGAGACAAAAGCCTGCAAAACCTTTGTCTCAAGCTATTAGGTTTTAGTCTCAAGTCAGAAGGGGTGAGAAAGAAGCTAGAAAGTTTGTAAAATTACCATCTTTACTACCTGGCCATGAGCTCCACTTCCTGTCTGTCTACCTCATAGGGGTCTGTCTAACTTCTTGTGTCTTAGTAAGGTGGGAAAATGGTCTACAATGCCTCATTGAAAGAGTTGAGGGAGGAGTCAGAGGGGATTAGGATCAAAATACACTGTCTGAAATTCTTAATAGATAACACATAAATAAAATAAAGTAATATTAAGGAAGATGTGCCATGGGGGTAAAAACATGCTAAGTTAAGCCTCATGGAGGTTAACGAGCCACATGGTGGACAAGCATCCCATGGAAGGGAGGGGAGCTTCAGAGAACCACTTAGCCCAAAGAGAGCACACTTAGAACAAAGATGGAAGAAAGGAAATACCACACTTTTCAGAAAAGTGGACAAACTTACGAAGCCTCTTGTAAGCTATTGCTATAGCCATGGAGTTTGGGAGACAGAAAAAGCCTCAGCAATTCACAATGTTCAAAACACAAGCAAATATAAACAAGTTAGGTGTGGTGGCGCACGCCTTTAATTCCAGTGCTTGGGAGGGAGGCAGAGGCAGACAGAGCTCTGTGAGTTCCAGGCCAGCCTGGTGTATGTACCAATTACAGGCCAGATAGACCTATGTAGTGACAGCCTGTCTCAAAAAAAAAAAAAAAAAAAAAAAAAAAAAGCATGTTTTGGTCTTCTGGGGACCAGTAAAACTAGAGGAAAGAGGACATAATAGATTGGTACATTTCCCTTCTATTCTAAGAGGTGATAGTTACAAATAGTATTTTCTAGATTCCTGTATGCCTGGAGAAGACATGAATTACTTTCCACAAATCTTGTGTGTGTGTGTTTTATTTATTTATTTTGCACGTAATAGTGAGAATAATGAATTTGGAGAGAGAGAGAGAGAGAGAGAGAGAGAGAGAGAGAGAGAGAGAGAGGTGGTAGGGCTGCACAGAACTGGAAGTTGCTTCTGGATTCTTGACTTGGGAGATGTCTTCCTGGAGGTGACAGGAGTAGCGTCTTCCTGCTTCTGAAGCTTCCTGGCAGCACTGAAGCAGGAGGGGACTTGAATGCACAGGTCTCTGTTGTGGTTTGGAGAGTCCTTCTGGAAGGTTCCTCCAGTGTCGGCTTCCTTTGTGCCTCCAGCAGTTCTGTGAGCCGTCTTTAACCCTTAATAGATACTTTTCTGTTTACACTAGCTGGGGTGGATCCTGTGGTCTGCAGTTGAGAAATCTGACTAATACCTCACGTCTGTAGCTGGACCCTTCCGGGTTACTCACAGGGTGGTGGAAGTTGGCTTACTGCCCTCTACTGGGATGGGGACAGACCACGATTCTGATGCCAAGCGCTGCTCAGTCTTCGGACACAGGCAGAAGTCCAGCTGCTGGGAGCTAACTGGATCTTATGGGTGGATCTTAACTGTTCCTAATAACCTTGGAAGAAAGGAAAAAGGAGGGGCGACCTGTCCTCTTTACTCCTGGAAAATTGAGAGCTGCTTTTGAACACCTCTCTTACTATTGTTGGCCCAATTGCTGGCGAATTAGGTCGTCATGATAAGTAACCGGGCTAGGTCAAGAGTAACGGGAATACTTTAGTGGTTAAAGAGGGGAAACTTACACTATAAGAATGGGAGTTCCGAAATCCGGTAGGTCCAGTGGTCACCGTGTAGAGAGAGCACGCATAGGCATCTCCCGATCTTTCTACCTTTGCTCCAGGTGGCCACACCCTAACCAGATTTGATTGGTTGAGCTTCCCCACCACCCAAAGGCTGTTGTCTCTGATGCCAAGTTCTTTGGTTGGGTACAGTTGTGTATATAAGTGTATAACACACACACACACACTCTCACACACATGGGGAATGTTATAACTTAATCCCTGAGTCTCACCCCTTGTACTTATTAGTCACATTTCTTGTTTTCTACTTTCAGAAAATTAAACATTCTGAAGCTTTGATGGACTTGGCATGACTGCCCTCTCAGTTATATAAGTACAACCCAGCCGATCCAGAACCTAGATCTTCAACCCCCTCCTTTCCTGGCCTCTTCACTGCCGTACCTACTCCAAGACCAGGTGCTTCTCATAGGAGCCAATACAAGGGCAGGAAAATCAGAACTGTAATTGAAGAATTTCTGTGGACTCTGAGTAGATGGGTCTAATGGCTAACACGGTTGGAGTCGATCACAGGGGATACCTATATACCTGGATATTTACTCAACTTGATGAAAAATGTCAACACAAAACTCTTCGCATTTGGCCTGGGGTGTAGCAGGGTGCTTGCCCACCATTTGTGAGGGTGTAGCTTTGATATCCAGCACCGTGAAAAAGAAAGCAAAACCCCCCAAGCAATAACAAAACAAACCACAAAAACCGGCTCACGAGTATCTGCAGCTTTATTCATATTGCCAACAACCAAGTGATGGCTCACTGTCATTGTCTACTTGGTAACACCTAGAATCTTCTAGGAGACACACCCCTGAGAATTTCAATGGAGGTGTGTCCAGAAGGGTTTAACTAAGGAAGGAACACCCACTCTGAATATGGGCAGCACCTCCCCCCTGCCGCACCACCAGGTTTCTCTCTGTAGCTTTGTAGCCTATTCTGGAACTTGCTCTGTAGTCCAGGCTGGCCTCGAACTCACTGAGATCCGCCTGCCTCTGCCTCCCAAGTGCTGGAATTAAAGGCATACGCCACCACTGCCCAGCTGGGCAGCACCTATTCATGGGCTCATCCCCAGACTGAATTAAGGGGAGGAAACCCCAGGAGAGCTGCATTTATATTTTCTTCCTTCCAGACTGCAGGCACAATAACCAACTGTCTCATACTCCTGCCAACAGGGATATGAGGTGGGAAAGCCAAAGGAAACCCATCTCTCCCTCAGAGAGCCAAAATAAAGCCCTCTATAAAATGCTTTTGTGAGGTATTTTGTCCCAGTAACAAGAACAAGTAAGTAAATGTAGGTAAATGTAATAGTAAATGGATAAGCAATGTAACTGTCGCACATCTAGGTAGGTTGGCACTTTAGCAATTAAAAAAGAGATCTGCGAGCTGATGAAAAGATGAGGCATCTTAACTCTAAGTGCGTAGACTATGATTTCAGCTGTTTGATGCCCTGAGAAGGGAAACCATGTGTCAGTGACTACGGGTGGATTAGGGTTATAAGGGCTGGATAGAGAAAGATAAGAGAATGAAGTCCAGAGGGATGTCAGAGCTGCAAAAATGCTCTGATGCCATCGTGGTCTAGGTACATGCCACTGTACATTTGTCCAGACCCATCAAGTGCCCAGTGCCCACACGGAACTTGGTGTGGACTACAGACTTCAGGTGATAGTGACATTTCCATGCCGATTTTTCAGTTCTTACAAGTGGAACATTCAGTGCTGGGTGCTGATAGTGGGGGGGGGGGGCATGCTTGTGGAGGACCGAGATTAAACGGGAAAGATCTGCATCTCCTGCTCAGTGAACCCACAACTACTCTGAAGAATGAAGTCTATTTTTGGCTTTGGTGATTTTTCTGTTTGTTTGTTTTCCAAGACAGGGTTTCTTTTTGATTTTTCGATAAAGGGTTTCTCTGTGGCTTTGGAGCCGGTCCTGGAACTAGCTCTTGTGGACTAGCTGGCCTCGAACTCACAGAGATCTGCCTGCCTCTGCCTCCCGAGTGCTGGGATTAAAGGCGTGCACCACCGCCACCTGGCTATGAAGTCTAATTTTAAAGGAAATGTCTACCTCTCCTCAAGGTCACTTCTTGTTTTGGGGGGCCTTGTCCCATGCTAGGAAAATGCTCGATCACTGCTACACCCCTTCTCTTCCTTTCTTGGTACCAAACTGTCCCATCCTCAAAGAGTAAGTAACTAGTTTTTCTACTGCAAAACGAAGGGGACTGTTTTTTTTTTTTGTTTTTTTTTTTTTAAAATTTTATTGGGGTAAGGTTTATACCCATTTTAAATGCACCATCTGATGTGGGTTTGTTTGTTTGTTGTTTTTGTTTGTTTTCAGTTAGAAGAGGTTTTGCAATTCAAAACCCGCTCTGTAACCACAGCCAGCATATTGAAGATGAAGAATATTCCTACCTCCTGAACACACCCCTCCTACCCTGTGCAGCACCCTCCAGACACCGGCACTGGGAACCACTGATTCCTTTATTCTGCCCTTCCAAGACTGGCTTTGCCTGTTTAAGAATTTCACATAAACAGGTTATGAGGTATGGACTGTGTTTGTGGCTGGCTTCTTTTATGCGGTGTAATGTTTTATAGTTTCCTGTGCTGTCGCCTATCTTAACAATTCCTCCCTTTCATTACAGATTAGGGTTCCACTTGTGGTTTTTGGCTGTTATCCACTTCCCTCTGACCAGACACTTGCGTTCTTTTCAACTTTGAGTGATTGTGAATGAACCTGCTATGAAATTTGAGTACACCTCCTTAGAGACACTATTTGCATTTACCCTGACTGCAGTGCCGACACTGGAACTGTGGATGACATGGGGATTTTTATGATTATGCTTATGCGTTCCACCTTCTGCCAGTTCAGGTGAGTGTTCCAGTTGCTCTGCCTGCTTTACGCTTGGTGTCAGGTGATTTAAGTTCTGCCCCTATGGAAGGCACAGGGAGTTAGTCTCTGGGTATGCTTTTAATCCATGTTTCCCTACAGGTTCATGACAGTGAGCTTTACTAACTGACTTATTTGATGATAAGATTTAAAATGGCATTTAAATCCTCCGCCTCATCATAAAAGTTGGGCTTATATTGTTCCTGAATTTTAAGAGTTCATGATATATTTGCGAACTGACTTTTTTTTGTAAAGTGAACACATTCCTCCTTCTACGTACCCCAAGACCCTTGTAAGATAACAATTGAGAATGTGGATATTTGTTCTCCAGAAACAAAGAAGAATTCTGGATAAGAATATTTCTACACTCGCTAGGACCTTCCCACAGTCCTGGACCTAGCACCTCTGTGTCTCCTGCCTCCAGGTCCACGTCCAGCTCTTTAATGGCCTTTCGATCCCTTGACCTTTGTTTTGTCTTCAGTTCTGGGAAACCTACTTGGGCCCTTTCAACCCATTACTCACTGTCTGAGACCGAGAGCTGGAAGGAACAAGAAGATGCCAGATAGATTTTGTACTTCCGTCTTGATATGCTAAGTTGCTGGCTACTCATTATAGAGTTTTTATTTTTGAGACCAGGTCTCATGTAGCCCAGGTTGGTCTCCAAGGCGATAGGCAGCAAAGAATGAAGTTGGAAATCTGACTCAGGACTTACTAGGTAAGCACTCTAAGAAATAAGCTGAGTCCCTAGCCTCACTTTATAAAGAAACATGAGGGTTAACACACATTTCAGAAGATGACAGGAGGAAACAAAACTTCCTTTTTATCTTTTTATGAGGGTGTTATGGCTCAGGACCTCATGCAGATTAGGCAGATACTAGTGATCTATGCCCTAGACTCTGTTAACTTTGAAGCTATGTGAAAAGCGTGCACCTTCTCAACTCAGTCATCCTTCAGTGTGTTAGGAAAGGGAGCTGTCAGACACACTGTTGATGATAACAAACTAGAAGAAACTTACTGCGTATCATTGAAAGGTTCTCTTCAAAGATTGAAGATTAAAAATTACTTTAGCTGGGCCCAAGCCTCAAGGGCTCTAAATGAGAGCAATGAGCTATGAAAAGTATTAGTAAGTCAAAGAGTTGATACAACGTGGTTGAGCTTTTAATGGAACTCACCTTTGGTGATGTGTGAACAAGATCCCCAAGGTCATTGTAACCCATATGTTTTAAGAGAATTGGTCTTAACTGGGAGATTTTTAACTTTCAAATATTGTCAATTAAAAAATAGTTTTAAATTACATTCTTTTTATTACATGGGGGTTATACTCTACTGAGTTTCATTTTGAGCCACTTGGGAGTCATATTTTTTTTTTTTGCTCAGTGTTATGCAAAATGCATTAGTGCATCAAATTAGGAAGGCCTGGCTTTTGTGCTACAGGAACAACCACTCCGGTTTTCTTGGGACATGATTGAGTAGGGAGTAATAACTCCAACTAAGTGGAGCAGGTCAGAAGCACAGAGAGGCTGCAATTAGACAGGCTCAGTGGACAACTGGCTGTGAAAGCCGAGCGATTGTTTCCAAGTGTGTGTTCATGGGGTGCTCCAGATGAGTGGTGGCCCTCTGGGATGAGTGGAATGACAGGGACAAACTTCATACATCCTCATACATGCGATAACAGGGCTTTCTCAATGTTTCTGATTATCTACTCATGTCACACCGATATCCTGATTTCCAGAGCAGAGATGGAATGTACTGGCAAAGAATGTGGTCAGACATAAAATATGATAGAATATGATATCTCAGCATACAGCAGCATGGTGATGTTACCTACAGTGTAAATGACCCAATTTTGTTGAGAGAGAGGAAGAGAGAGAGGTAGGGAGGGAGAGAGAGAGAGAGATACACCATGCATGCAGATGATTCTCCCTTTCCATCATCTGGGTTCCCAGGATCAAATTGAAGTCATCAGGCCTTTTTCACCTGTCGTCAGTCACCTAACAACTTTATCCACTGGGTCAACTCACTGGTTCCCAATTTCTGTTTTACCTTCAGTCATAATGAAGACTAAAAGTAGAGATAAGCTCTGGACATCACCTCCTGCCAAGGAGAGCCTCTAAGAAACAGCAGGAATGCTGTACCAATGAAACACACAGGAATGGGAAGGTCAGACTAGCTCTATCCAGAAATCCAGGCCTCTCTTCGGGGCAGAGAACCAGACAAAGAGCCTCTATAACCTATGGGCCAAGAGTCAGGCAGCCATGTTACTGAAGTTCTTGCCTGTCCCTCGTTCTGGAGCACAGGTGGAGAAAAGCCTGCAGACTGGAGTCAGAGAACCGTGGTCCTAGGAATGGAGTACAGGGGAGGGGGGCACTCTGGCCGGATGTTCTGAAAGACAGATGGTCACGGCGCTAGAACTTCCTGGCGCCTCCTGCTCTATGCTCCCGCATTAGCTCACCTGGCAGCCTGTTTGGCGGTGTTAGTTTTTCTAACTCTGTTTTCATTACCTCTGCTTACTGAGTAGGAGGAGATTTTCCAAGATTGCCAGGCAGTCCAAGAACTTAGTTGTAAAGGGTTAGGAAGCAAGGGTGTGGAGTGGGAGGAGGGATGAAGAAAAGCCACCTGGCTCGCCAGAGGCATTTGTCATCTTGTTTGACACTCATCCCGGGCCTAAAGGAAATCTCTGTAAACAGTCTGACGTGTCTATATTTTGAAGCAGTTGGAACCTGCCTTACCTGTAAGATCGCCTCATCTCGCTAATGACCGTAATTGCTGGGGCCTTTGCCAGCCATGACCTAGCCTTGGTAATGGTGCTAAAAGTAGGCCTGGAGCCAGGCAGTCTGCAGGGCTTAGGGAGCCCTCCCAGGCACAGAGGACACCAGGCAGCTGGAAGGATGCAGACAAGTCCGAGGTTAGAGGTGTTGTTCTTTCAGTGCCTTTGGTTTGGGTCAAACAGAAATACTGCACATACTGAAGAAGTCTGGTTTGGGGGGACTGCCTGGTACACATTATTGTTTAGCCATGCTCCCCCCGCCCCCAAAGGCTCACATCCTTACAATATTACAAGACAAAAAGCTTGTAAAATATGGGGGGGGGGGAACCCAGCCAAACAAAACCATGCTGACTGAGACTATAACTCAGTTGGTAGGAAACCTCCATCATTTTTGGAGCCCCAGGTCTGATTCCCAGGACCTCATAAAAATAGGTGGTACGTTCCTGTAATTCTAGAACTCAGGAAGTGGAGGTGATGGGAGGTCATTCTCAGCTACGCAGCAAGTTTGAGGCCAGCCTGTCCTACAGGAGACCCCGTCTCAAAAAAAGCCCATAAGAAGATGCATCATTTCTAGGACATGGATCTTTGTGTACCAGTGGCAGGGGTAACACAGCAAAGTGCGCACTTGACAACTGCAAAACCAGATGGACGAGCAGTAATTTATAACGAATTTACAAAGGAATAAAACAATTTAAATGATTAAACCGCTCTTGCACTGGCTATTGTTATGGTTTAAGTAAAATGCTGCAGGTCTCTGAGTGGCTGCAGTGGGCAGCAGGCCATGAGACCATGGCAACCATGGCGAGCCATGAAGGCAGCTGGCCCCAGGCAACCCCCACCCCAGTGGCCCTGATGGCCCCCTGGTCCTAGGCAGAGAGCCTAGGGGCAGGGAGCCTCATGGTGGGTGCAGTTTCCCCGAGTGGTGGTAGCGGGCCGAGGTCCATGAGGAGCAGCAAGTCCCAGGCAGGGAGCCTCATGGTGAATGAGAGAACAAGATGGATAGGCATGCCATGCAGAGTGAGGTTGGATATTTATTTAGTGGGTTATGGAGGGGAAAGGGAAAGGGGAGAAGGAGAGAAAGAAGAAGAGCAGAGAGAGAGATGGAGGAAGGGGAGAAGTGGGGAGAAGGGAGAAAGGCAGAAGCTGCCTCTTTGGGAGAGACGGAAAGGAAGGAGCTCAAATTGCCAACAGAAGGAAGATATGCCTGCCTCAGTGGACTGGGGGTAGGGGTGGGTGGTGAATGGGGGGGAATGGATGGGAGTGGGCAGGGCTTATCTCTTAAAGGGACAGGACATATCATTGCAGTTATGCCTTCCCGTGGGAGGCAGGAAGATCAGGAATTCAAGGACATTCTCAACCACATAGCCAGTTCAAGTGTAGGGTGGGCTATAGGAGATGTTTCTAGAGACCAAAATACCAAGCAGACAAAAAGTGCACTTGAGAGTAGCTGTGGCTGGACAATGCCCAACTTCACATCTTCCAAGCTCACCAGTCCTGAAAATGACAAAGTTGCTCAGTTAGCACAACGTTGTGGGTGAAACTCAGCTCATCCCAGCAGAGGGTAGGTTAGTTGCCATAGAGACCGCATGGGTAGTCCTGGCTCCAGGTAGGACCTGGCATTGTATATTTGGGGCCCCCCCGAGGAACTATGGGCCTATCTGCTATTACCTGTTGAGAATGAATGGAAGCAAAGAGAAGTAAAAAGGCTAAGGAGAAGAGAGATGGGGCAGGAAGAGGACTTGGAAAAGCCAGAAACCCTGGGGCACTCTCAACAGTCAGGCCAGCGAAGAGCGGGAAAGAAGAGGGAGGTCTGTTTGGGGTAGGGAGCCTGCCCTCAATGTGGAGACATAGGAGGGAGGGGCGGTCAGTGTTGGGGGACAGAACTCCACAGCTCCTGTCCCAAGCCTGGGACTGATTCGCTCTACTGTGTCTCGTCTCTGTCCTGAGGCCGGTTGGGTGGAGCAGGGAAGTTGGAACAACTTGTGGCAGGCTGACTGTCTGCATTCAGATAACTACTTCACTTCCGGGGTCATGCTGCTTCTCTCAGGGTCAAACAGGCAGCTGGCTTCTCAGAACTCCAGCTCTGCTTCGCTTGTCCTCTCCCCCACCCCCCCAGCTCTGAGTCACCCTCAGGTGTGGTCTGACACCCTGAGGGTGTGGGCTCACAAGTAAATCCTTGAAACACCTGGCATCTTCATTTCCTATGACAAAAACTAAGTGTTCAATAGGTTTTTCTTTTTGGCGGCGGGGGTGTAAAAAAGCCTTGCAAGTCCGATGATCTGAATTTTACTCCGGGAACTCACCTCAAGGTAGAAGGAGAGAACTGACTCCCACCGTTTACACTCAGCTCTGAGTGTGCACCGCGGTGTTCATACGCTTGCACTTGTGGGCACACAAACACACAATGAGTAGCACGTTTTCTTTTGGACTCATCAAAGTTATGCTCAGCATACAAAATACTATAAATATACTTATTATAAATCTTACTATAAAGTGCATACTTATTGGAACTACATCTCTGCGTGAGATAGGTGGAATATTAAAAGTTAATAATATTCTATCAACCTATGTGTCCACAGGGGAAGTTTTCTTGCTAGAGTTCAGCATCAATCCTTATTTTATTTTTTATGATAAGCAGTGAGGAAAACATTTTTCAAACTCTATAAGGAAACAGGAATGGAAGTTTGGTTATATAAATGTCATTCAGCTGATGATGTGCCCAAACCAAAACACAGCCTGAAAATCCCACACAGTGACAGAATTCTTTTGATTATTACCGCCTGCTTACTTGACTGGTTCCTAGAGATGTTCCACGTGTCTGCTCTAATACTGAGCTTTCCTTACTCAGGCAGTTTCTTCCCACCAAGGGAAGACAGAAAGCTGCAGGGATCTGGAGTCAGACATGGAAAAGAAAACGACTCTCTGAGCTCTTCTCACCCTGGCTCACCCACAGGCAAGTGCATTTAGAAAAGATGAGGCATGGTGGGTATGTGGGGCCCTCTAGAGTCCAGCAGGGGTCTCTTCGGGAAGTCTTAGTACTCCTACAAGCACAGGATACATCTGCACCTGGCTTTTAGTCCAACCTCCTTGGCCTCTTCTTCTTGGTATTTGGTGTCCATAATACCATGAAGCTTGAAGCTTGAAGACAAAGTCCGTCGGGACTGTCCAATGTCATTTAGCCACCCATCTACTACCGCCCACCCTCAGGGACCGAATTCAAACTCTTCCAAGACTTCAGGGCCATAAAATACTTTCATGACTCCCTACATCCAGCCAAAATCTCTCCCATGCTCCTGCCCTAGTTCACTAAATACATCTCAACCTCTGCAGGATCCTCAGTGTAGACTTGGCATCTAGCATGCCTTTCTTGGGTTTCTTTCCTGAGCCACTGTCTTTCCCCTAGTTACCCCATTCTCATGCCACTGCTTCTTTCCTCCTTCATTTCCCGTTCTCCCTCCCTCTTTTCATTCCTCCTTGCTCCCATCCTCTCTCCCTATCTGTCTCCCTCTCCTTTTCCTTCTTCTTCCTCTTCTTTCCATCTTTTTATTTCCAATAGAAAAGGAGGTAGTTTATTTAAAAACAAAACAACCAAACAAAGAAACCAAATGAGTTTGGAAATAGGCCGCAGGTGAACCGACCGAGGTTAGACCTTTCTTGCCTTGCCTCAAGCCCTGCGGTCCACAGGCTGAGGTTCAACTGAGTGCCACTGAAGGGCGCTCCGCGACCTGCCCAAGTCCGTTTTCCCACCCTTCCCTCTTCCGGCGCTTGTTGATTACACTCTGCTCCAGTTGAAAGAGGGCGGTTTCCCCCAGCTTCCGTTTGCTTTCCTCCCTATCCGTATGTGTCATTTATCTGCGCCCGCTTCCAGCCTGGTGAACTACACATGCTGAAACGTCAGTTCCCTGTAATCCCCTCCGGGAGGCTCTCCAGTTCGCTTGGTGTTCCTGGCTGTTAGCTTACGTGGCACGAGCTGGATAGGATTTTCATAGTTTCCTGTTTACCTCAGTAAACGGAGTAATTCAAGGGCTGTGCCTTCTCCCCCAAACCCCAGCAAGAGAGTTCTTTATAACGCGGAGGATATCTGTGGCAGACACAGCCCTCTGACCTGCAGGGGTTTTCTTGTTCCCAGCTAATCATTCGGTATTGGGAACTGCCGCACTTCCTAACCTGGTATTGAGAAATTCATAGTGAAATGTTCCACGCACCCTGAGCTACAAAAGCGCCCTTCCTCTAACGCAGTTCCATTCGAGAACACGAGATGGCACTCGTGGAGCGCTGTAAGCTTGGCCCTAGAAAACCCCAACCCTCCCTCAATAATCTCCATGTAAGTAGTTTGAGATGATAGGGAACTGCAGTTTATCGACATCTTCCGTCCCTCTCCCTAAAGTCACTTTTTGTCCTCTTCTTGCGCCAAAGAAAAGCGGCGCTATCCAAGTCTAAGGGGGGGGGGTATTTTTGTTTGAAAGCATGACCAAGAGCTGAAAGTCTGCTGCAAAATGCTTCTCTCTGAGCGCGGCATGGGTGGCTATTGCAGTCTTGATGTCAGAGCAGCTGTGATTCCCTGCACCAGAACCTCATCGTTTAGGTTGTTTCTGTAATCTTAGAGTTTACATTCATTGTTCTCAGCATTTTCTCATCTAAGGAAGTATGTGGTTGTGCAGAGTTAGACCATTGCTTCCAGCTTGGTTTTATAAATTCGCTGCCAGATTTGGGACAGCAGTGACCCCAAGAGACACCAAACACTGAACTCACTAACTTCCTTTGTGGAGGACAAGGAGGGCTCAAAAGGCCCAGCCTCTCTCTGAAGATGCATAAACCCATTAAGTCATAGGTGGATGTTTGTGTTCCTATAATCTATCATCCAGTAAGTAACCCCAGTAATGTAGGCTTGAAGGAGTCATTTCTTTGATCTGTTGTTGGTGCCCTGTTTGGAGGGAATAGGTATTTGTTCATGGCTTCCCTCAAAAAAGTGAATGCTATTTAATAAAGCGAAATAAAAATATTCTTCACAAAAAAAGGAAACACAAAACAAAACACTGGCGTGGCATCGAATGGCTTTATAGTTCCAGCACTTGGAAGGTAGAGGCAGGTAGATCTCTGAGTTCAAGGCCAGCATGGTCTACAAAGGGTTCTAGGAAAGCCAGGGTTATAACCCCTTTCCCATCACTGCCTGAAAGAAAACAAAATAAAACAAAACAAAACAAAAAAGAAGGAGTGAACGTAAAACCTGGTAAGACCTGTAGTGACGCTGTCCAGTTATTTTTCTCAGTGCTGTGCCAAAATGCTCGTTAAAAAGCAGTTTAAGGAAGGAAAGGGTTAATGTGCTCACAAGACACAGCTCATCGAGACAGGGAAGTCAGGCCAGAAGGAACAAGAGGTCACTTAGGAGCCGTAATCAGAAGTCAGAGACAGCTGCTTACCAGCAGATCTGCTCAGTGTCTCTCCAGTGTGGGCTGTGCCCAAGGAACTATGCTTGGTATACGAAGAGTCCTTTGCACAATTGAAGCCACCATCTTGGGTCCCTCCACGTCTGCCTGAGGTACCAGGCGTGACAGCATAATTCACAAGATGGAATGGGAGAGTCTGGGCCTAGCGATGTAGACTAGACCACAGAGCGCTTGCCTGGCATGCTGGAAGCCCTGGGTTTGATATCCAGCACCATGTAAACCCGTATGGTGTAGTGCACGTCTGTAATCTCATCACAGAGGAGGCAGAGACAGGAGGATCAGAAGTTTGTTTGAGGTCAGTTTCAGCTATAAATTCAGTTTAAGGACAGCTTGGGTTACACTAGACCCTGTCTGAAAATTAAGGAGGGGAAGGAGGGACGGGGAGACAGCAGGAAAGAGGGGTGCATGCGTGGGGGTGGAGATATTAGCCTTTCACCATCAACTCCTCTGCATTACATGGCAAGGGTGGCTCCTGCAAGATCCCACAGATGGGGAATCTATGGGAGCCTCTTAGAGTCCCCAGCAAGACAAGCATTGGAATTTTCTCTGTCCCGAATGATGTTTGTTAGTCTCTATGTGACAGCTGAAGGAGAATGGGAGGTAGAAAGGAGCTCCTAAAACCCGAGGTTTCAGAATAGCAGGTGTTGACGTTGTTACCAGGACAGAGCAGGGATATCAAAGATCACACAGGAAGGGGGTTTCCCTTGGAAGTGACATATTTCCAGACAGGTGGAGGCTTACCAATGGCAATGGAGAATAAAGGCTCTAAAGGCATTTGAATTCAGAGAAGATTCTGTGTCTTTGGGGGAGTTTTAAAAAGACCCTTATGATGGAAAAATTGCAGCACACTCAGAAGAGCGTGTCAGCACCCGCGCTCCTCGTCTCCTCCTCAACTGCCAACACTTTGGCCCATTCTTCTTTTCTCTCTCATCTTTTGTATTTTTTCTAGATCATTAACAAGTCTGTGCTAGACTTAGAAGGCGGCAAAGCCCTTCCAGAAATCTAAAGTAAGCATCAAAGAAATCAGACTAGGAGCTGCCCTATGCCAGTGTTCTCAGGCCACTGCCCTGTGCCTTCGAGGGGCCACCAGCTCCATGTTTCTGGACTTCTCCTGCCCAAGTCACCTGTGACTTTCGAACTTTACTCTCAGCAGAAAGAAGAGTGTCCTAAGAACCAGCAAGCCCCTGGAATGCTTAGAACGTGCTGACGCAGCTCACAGAGAACCAGAGTCTTAGTTCAAAAGCCATCTCTGTTTTCATGAGTATATTTGATGCTGTGTCCTCTAGGAGAGGCGGGTGTGATTTTCATGAATACTGTGGATGATTCTGGAGGGAAAAGGGATTTAAGCCAGCTGCCAAGCCAGGACTAACATCCAAGGTCATAGGATGTCTTTTTCAGCCCCGGGTCTTCTCTTCCCTGTGTTCCATTTGGAAGGTGCAGTATCATACACCAGGTCCCTTGCCTTCTGGAACCCAGTCACCTTGGGATGCTAAGCACCGCTTGCATCTCTTACAGTTCTATCCTGAAGAGGAAAGCATACAGACAAATACATATACAAAACCCTTACAGAAGTTTTTATAATGGGTGAGACCCAGTCACTGAGACCCTGCTGTGACCTTGAACTCAGGAGAGCAGAAGGTTCCCTATGGAGCTAGGTCAACTTTCCTGGTACGGCTAAAGGCAATACAGCCAGAGCCAGCTCAGAAGATTTCAGAGGCATGGGTCTACAGGCTTTCTGGAATGAACCAGTCCCTCACCTTCTACCGGAACAATGGTGTGAGCAATAGACTGGCCAGCACCTTGGTATTTCATTTTTTTTTTTTTGTTTGTTTTTTCGAGACAGGGTTTCTCTGTGGTTTTGGAGCCTGTACTGGAACTAGCTCTTGTAGACCAGGCTGGTCTCGAACTCACAGAGATCCGCCTGCCTCTCCCTCCCAAGTGCTGGGATTAAAGGCGTGCGCCACCACCGCCCGGCCACCTTGGTATTTCATGTGGCGAGGGCCTTTCACAATTGCCCTAAGTCTCATGACTCCGACTTTCCTCTGCCTCTTTCGTCATGTTCAAAACACATCCGCAACTGCCCGTATCAACTTAGTTCACAGAGGAAGCAGCCAACACGTTGAGAGGCTGTCTTCTCCAGTGGAGATGGAGAGCTAAGAGCTATGTTTTATCACATCAGTGGTGGGAATGCAAACTTGCACAACCACTCTGGAAATCAGTATGGTGACTTCTCAGAAAATTGAGAATTAACCTACCTCAAGACCCACCAATACCGCTCTTGGGAAGCTCAATCATACTATAAGGATGTAAACAATCTAGATGCCCTTCAACTGAAGAACAGATAAAGAAAATGTGGTAAATTTACAGAATGGAATACTACTCAGTGGTAAACAAACAAAAACAAAACAAAAAACAAAAAAACAATAACATCTTGAAATTTGCATGCAAATGGATGGAACTAAAAAAAAAAAATCCTGTGTAAGGTAACCCAGACCCAGAAAGATGGGAGATGGTATATACTCACCAATAAGTGGATATTAGGTGTAAAGCAAAGGATAATAAGCCTATATTTCACAATCCCAGAGAAACTAAATCACAAGGAGAATCCTAAGAGATGGATGCCCCTAGGAAGGGGAAACAGAAAAGATCTCCCAAGAAAATTGGAAGCATAAGGGTGGGGTGGGGGAAGAAGGGAGAGTGGAAGGGAGGTGGAAGGAAGAAGGGACCTTGAGGGAATGAGATGGGTAAGAACAGAGAGGGAAAGCAAGGAAAGAGATATCTTGATTGAGGGACTCATCATGGGGGTAGCAAGAAACCTGGCACTAGAAATATTCCCAGGAACCCATAAGGATGACCCCAGCTAAGACCCTAAGCAATTGTGGAGATGGTGCCTGAATTGGCATCACCCTGTAGGTCATATTGATGACTATCTTAAGGTGTTACACAGAGAAATCCTGTCTCAAAAAACAAACAACAAAGAAGTCATCATAGAACCTTCATCCAGCAACTGATGGATGTGGATGCAGAGGTCCACAGAGGAACACTGGACTTAGCTCCCAAATTCCAGTTGAAGAGAGGGAGGACCAATAATATGAGCAAAGACCATGATGGGGTTACCCGCTGAAACACTTATCTGAGCTAAAGGGAGCTCAGTGACTCCGGCCTGACAGCGGGGGAACCAGCAAGGACCAAACAAGGCCCTCTGAATGTTGTGACTGTTGTATGGCTGGAGCAGGCTCTGGGGCCACTGGCAGTGAGACCAGAATTTATCCCTACTGCTTGTACTGGTGTTTTGGAACTCCTCCTCTTTGGAGGGATACATTGCTTAGCCTAGATATCATGGGGAAGGCCTTTGTCCTGACTCAAAGCAATGTGCTAGACTTCCTTAACTCCCCATGAGAATCCTTACACTCTCTTTGGAGTAGATGTGGGGTGGTTAGGAAGTAAGGTGGGGGGAGCAGGAGGAGGGGAGGGAGTGGGAACTGGGATTGATATGTAAAATGAGAAAAGATAGTTTTTTAAAAAAATAAATTAATTTATTTAAATTAATTTAAAAAATAAATTAATATTTTGTGTTCTGTAAGCTTCTTGTATTTTTATTTAGGCTGTGTACTTACTCACTCATAAGTGGTTTTTAAATATAAAGCAAAGAAAACAAGCCTACAAATCCCAGAGAACCTAGACAACAATGAGGATCCTAAGAGAGACATACATGGATCTAATCTACATGGGAAGTAGAAAAAGACAAGATCTACTGAGTAAATTGGGAGCACGGGGACCATAGGAGAGGATTGAAGGAGAGGAGAGAGGAAGGGAAGGACCAGAGAAAAATGTATAGCACAATAAAATCAATAAAAAATTAATTATAGAAAAATTCAAGATACAGATGATCTCCAACTCAGTAATTGATGGATGGCTATTTCATATTCCCTTCCTCTAATACACAAGTCAGTTGGACAAAAGATAGCAGAGAAACATTAGAATTAAATGCCATTATAAATCAAATGCATCTAGCAGGTATCTATAGAATATTCCACTCAAACATGAAGAATACATGTTCTATTAAGCAATCTATGGATGGAAGCCTGTCTCAAAGAGTCCACATGATGGAACACAGAACCGATACAGAGTAACTGAATCATCTCATCTGACTAAAATATAGTAAAGCTTACAAGCACAAGCATTTCTGGTAACTACACAAATGCCTGGAGATTAAATTCCATATCATTGAATAATAAATGGGGCAAAGGATAAATCAAGAAAGAAATTTAAAAAAAAAAAACACCTGCAATTAAATGAAAACGAAAACACAACAAAAAAAAAACCCATGGGACACATTAAAATCTGTCCTAAGAGGGCAATTTGTAGTTGAATACACCTACTTTAAAAAAAGCCGTAAATAGCCCAAACAAACGACTTAATTATTTAACTCAAGAATTTGGAAAGGCAGCAAATCAAGCCCAAGTGGAGTATATATTAAGACATAATAAAATCAGAATCTAACCTAATAAAACAGAAACAAAGAAATCAAAGACTCTAAGAGCTGGTATATTTTTGAAAGGATAAAACTAATTGATAAACCCTTAGCCCAATTAACCAAAAGGCAAAAGACCCCGATTAATAGAATCTGAGATTAACAAAGAAATATTACAACAGATAAAAGTTCAGTATATTATAAAAGATACTTAGTCAGGCAGTAGTGGCGCACGCCTTTAATGCCTCCCAGCACTCAGGAGGCAGAAGTAGGTGAATTTTTGTGAGTTTGAGGTCAGCCTGGTCTACAGAGTGAGTTCCAGGATAGGCCCCAAAGCCTGAAAGGACAGAAAAATGCTGTTTGTAAAAACAAACAAAAAACAAAACAAAAACTTTAAACTATGCTCCATTGTCTTAGGGTTTCTACTGTTGTGAACAGACACCATGACCACAGACACTTTCATAAAGGAAAACATTTAATTGTGGCTGACTTAGAGTTTCAGAGGTTTAGTCCGTTATTGTTATAGTGGGAAGATTGGCAGTGTGTGGGCAGACACAGTGCTGGAGAAGGAGCTGACAGCTGTCAATCACAATCTGTGGGCAGCAGAAAGAGATTGTGTGTCACACTGTGCAAAGAATGAGCATGTGAGACCTCAAAGCTCACAACCACAGTGACACACTTCCTCCAACAGGCCACACCTACTCCAACAGGGTCATACCTGCTAACAGTGCCACTCCCTATGACCAAGAATTCAAACACATGAGTTTATGGGCACCATTCCTATTCAAACCACTACATCCATTCTTTTAATATCCCAAGGAAATGGAAAAATTTTATTTACATGATTATATATTATAGAATCATCTGAACCAATAAAGCTAGACCATGAAGAAATGAACATCTTAAAAAGACGAGTAATAAACAAGAGGTTATAACAATAGTAAAAACATTATGACTAAGAAAAAGCCCAGTTGCAGATAGGTTCATAACAGAATTCTAACAGTCTCTTAAGGAACTACAATGAAACGCTGGAGATATGACTTAGAGGTTAAGAACACTGACTGCTCTTGAAGAGGTCCCTCGAGATCAAATCCCAGCAAACACATGATGGCTCACAGCCATCTGTAGTGAGATCTGGTGCCCTCTTCTGGCATAAAGGAATACATACAGACATAAATAATAAATATGTATATAATTAATTTATCAATATAGTACATATATCATATAAATATATTAATATAAAATATAAATATATACTATATAAATAATAAATAAATATTAAAAAGAACTACAATCAATACCTTTTAATTTTTTAAAAAGCAGAGGCATACTTTTAAAATCTTTCTACAGTATCACTCTAATATCTAAACCAGGTAAAGATACACCAAAAGAGAAACACAGGCCAATATCCCTATACAAAAATATACAAAGCCTCTCAATTAAATGCTTCCAAAATGAATGCAGGCATAAATAAAAAAGATTATCCACCATACTAAGGATGACTTTATCATGGAGATATAGGGATAGTTCAACTTATTTAAGTTGATAAATGTAATAAACTATATAGATGAACTTAATAAGAAAATCCCATTATCTAAAAAGATACAGAATAGACCTTTGATAAAATCCAACATACTTACAAGATAAAAGTCCTAGAGAGAAAATGACTGGAGGAAGCATCCATCAACATGATAAAGACTATATGTGGCAAACCTACAGACAGCGTCATTCTAAACGGAGAAAAAGTTAAAGCAACCTCATTAAAACTGGGGATAACACAAGGCTGTTCATTATCTCCACTCCCTTTTCAATATAGTACTGAAAGCCCTAGCCAGAGCAATAAATGAATAAAGAGAAGGAAATTAAAGGGAAACAAATTAGAAAACATGTAAAATAATCTTTACTTGCTGGTGATTTAGGTAGGAGATTTCACCAGAACAGCTATGTCAAGAACTCTATCCTGAGATGCATGGAAGAATGGTAAAGCTCTCCCTAGGGTAAGGCCCAGAGGGAGAGCAAAGCCTTCTTCTGGTTCATAAGACGGTCTTGACAGTGTGTGTAGAAATCTGCACCATTGTTTCCTCACCTCCTGGATATTTATTGCCTCACGACTCCTCTCCTACAGAGAGTACGCCTACCAAGATTATCTAAATCTATCTCCTTAATTCAGATATATACCATAAACTCTGCCTACTCAATTTACAGACATACAATAACTCTGACTCCTTGATCAACTGTGCATAAGAAACATGAACCCAGTCCAGTCCATGCCCAGGAGCCATACAAAGTCACAGCCATACTTTCTAGAAAGTATCAATCCATTCAGCAAAGTGACAGGATATAAAATTAACTTATGAGAACAAGGACCCTTTACAGGATGGAGATTAGACTTGTAGACACAATGAATTCTAGGCCAGCAAAGACTTCATAGGGATACTGTATAAAAAAAAAAAAAAATCGGCCGGGCGGTGGTGGCGCATGGCTTTAATCCCAGCACTCGGGAGGCAGAGGCAGGCGGATCTCTGTGAGTTCGAGACCAGCCTGGTCTACAAGAGCTAGTTCCAGGACAGGCTCCAAAACCACAGAGAAACCCTGCCTTGAAAAACAACAACAAAAACAAAACAAAACAAAACAAAAAAATCAGTAGCCTTCTATATGTAATAAAAAGCATTCTGAGAAAGACATCATGGAAATACTCCCATTTGCAGAAGTCTCAAAGAAATATCTAAGAACATATTCATCAAGGAGATGAAGGAATGTCCTCAGACAGAATCCTGAGCCTATAGACAAGTTTTCCTCATTACTCTGTATCTACATCTCTGATGTACCCACCAATTCTTTTTAAACTTGCCTCAATTTATGACTGCTCTTGTTCTGCACAACTCCAAGAAGTTTTTTTTTGTTGTTGTTGTTGTTTTTTTTCGAGACAGGGTTTCTCTGTGGTTTTGGAGCCGCCTCTCCTGGAACTAGCTCTTGTAGACCAGGCTGGTCTCGAACTCACAGAGATCCGCCTGCCTCTGCCTCCCAAGTGCTGGGATTAAAGGTGTGCACCACCACCACTCGGCTACAACTCCAAGAAGTTGATGGAACTTCTTGCACATCAGAACATAGATATTGGGGTTAACCTAAATCTGTGTTCCTGGTCACTAAAAATGATTTCTGAAGAAACATTGATAAGCTAATGGAGCACATTAAAAATAAGCAATTGGCAATCATCAAATGCTTAGAAGATAGGGAATTTTTCATTTTACTTACATCTTCAGCATTAACACCAGAACCAGATTTTGGAGATGAGCAAATGGGTCTACATGGTTTATATTTATCCCATTCACCTCAATCAACAGGAGCAAAGGACTTAAAAGTTGAAGATGGCATCTCTCTGAGAGTGAGATACATATCAATACATACATATTATTCCTGCCCTTAGTTGTGCACTTCTAGGAACAAAGAAATCACTTCCCATAGAAGGAATCCCTCCAAACATCTTAGTAAAGCACAGATTCCAAGACCTTTATAAGGTGGACAAAAGCCTGTCATTGATGGAGTGAAAGACACGGCATTCGCTGAGAAACTGTCCTATGGATTTGACTTGGCACCCCCACATGAAACGTGCCTTTCAGAATCTCTGACTCAGTTGGAGAGTTACTTTTCAGACCCTACTGGCTGAGAGTTCAGCCAAAGAGAAAGGCCAGCAGTTCCAAATAAATGGAGGAACCTAGCCTGCCCCCAGTAATGGAAATAGCCTGTGTCCATTACAGAGATTCCTCTTCCGACATCAGCTGATGGATTGATAACAGAGGCAGTGTAGCCAGTTAAAAGTTCTAGCTATTCATTAACCAGTAACAAAACAAAATGCCCACTAGATGCCTCTCTACAGACTCAGAATGACTTCAGCATGTCTGTAAATGAGGTTCTAGAACCATCACAAGGTAGTGTCATCATCAACCTCTGCTACCCTGGGAAACAAGCCATCCCTTAACTGTATTCCAGCAATAACTAATATATCAGATGCCCCCCCCCCAGAAGTAAGGAATAATGACAGGAGTAGTCTAAACCAAGAAAAGACTTTGCAAATACTTAATTCAGTATTTCCCAAACAAGCCGATCTAGCCGTGAATAGGAAGGAGGTTCGCATGGAGTTGTCAGGGGAATATTCTGATACTGACCTATCTCTAATGGTATTACCACCCACAAGCTCCAGGGAGGAAAGGGCAGCTGGTGAAGTTGAACAATTGTAGAAGACCCCAGTGCCAAATTCAGGACTACAGAGTAGAAATAAAGAAGTGGTTGAACCGCAAGCACAGGTGGGCTTCATAAAAAAACAAAAAAGTAAATTCAGCTAGCTATATGTCAGTGTATCCTGTGGAACCCAGACAACCATTGAAAGAGACACAAAGCAATGACTTAAAGACAGACACATTAATACTTTTTAAAGAAAATTGTGCCTCTGAGGTGGCAGAGGAAATTAACATTCCCTCAGGCTTTTCCTATTGTCTTCTTTTTTTTTTTTTTTTTTTTTTTTTTTTTTTTTTTTTTTTTTTTTTTTTTTTTTTTTTTTTTTTTTTATTTCAAAGTCTTTATTGAAAAAGAGACACAATGAACAGTTTTCCATCTTTATTCCACTACATATAACTACTTGGTAGGTTCAGAAGACCAGAACACATCTGCAGCCAAGGTGTGCTATCCCATCTCTCAATTCAGGCCACTGGTCCTCAACATAGAGAAGCAGTCTGGTTTCACATCAGGAAGCGGGAAATTCTGAAGACTATCAAGGATGCAAGGAAATACTGATCTATACTAGCACACGGGGGTGGGGTGGGGTCCTGGACCAATGTCTCAAGTTAAGTGCTGTGGTCGGACATAGATGTCTCTAACATCATGTCACTTTCATTCATTTCAATTTCAAAAGTTTCTTCCAAGGAAGGTCTGGACTCTGGAGTTTTATTGGCATTTTCCAAGGGTGCAATCCCTGCTTCCTCTGTGCTTGGTTTTTCTGCTTCAAAGTCCCTGAAATCCCACGGAGGTGAGATTATGTTCTTTAGTGTCTTCATTGTATGCACGTCAAAGTCATAACACTTTAATTTGTCTTTAATGTCTGCTCCGATATAAGCTTCAGAATCCCCAATGTACATTTCAATGCAGTGACCCAGCATCGTCACAGAAAATGTGTCATCTCTCCTGAGACCAAGAGCTGTGTGGAAATAGTCCACAGCGTTTTCGAAGTTGCCCATCAGACTGTGGATGTATCCTATAGCAGAGTAGGTGGACGCGTTCTGAGGGATGAGCACCAGGGCCTGCCTATGGTAATCCAAAGCCTCAGCGTATTTTTTGAGTTTTCTGCAGACATGCCCCAAGTTGTTCAGCAGAGGCTCCCATTTGTCAACTGTTACCTCATTTCCAATTGCTTTAATTTTTTCCAAAGCATCAAGAAACCACTTTTCTGCTGTTTTCCATTCTCCGTTCTGGAAAGCCACCACTCCAACCTCATGGATGACAAAGGGGTCTTCCGGAGCGATGCTCAGAGCTTGGCCAAAGAATCGTTCCGCCAGCTTAGAGTTATTGGTCAAACCATATTCCAGTCCAATATACAGCATTGGCAAGTGACATCCTTTCATCAGCTGTGCTGCTGTGAAGTAAGCAGCCATGGCCTGGTCATGCTCACTCTCCACAGCGAAGGAATGCCCATAGGCTATCCACGCCGGCCCATAGGTCTTCTCCAATGTGGTAGCTTTGCTGAGATATCTTCTGGCATGCTCATTTTTATGACCAACCATGAGATAGTAACATCCCACTGCAAACCAAGATACCGGATTACTTGGATATAAGTCCACCAATTTGTGAGAAAGATAGAAAAGTTCGTTTGCTTTGTTCAGCTCCACCAGAGTTCCTATGTGCACAGGTAAACAGTTGGCATGGAAAGGATCCTTTTCCATCACTGCAGAAGTAAGCTTGTAGCACATCTTAAAATCACAGTTATAATAATGTCTCTCAGCTAAAGACACTACCACATCCAGATTCTCTTGCAAGCCATCTACTGACCCCGGAATGACCGTTTCACTGGGCTTATTATACTTTTTTAATTTGTTCTCAAATACAAATCGTAGCAATTCTTGTTCTTCAGCACAGAGCTTGCTAAGAGGCAGTGAGTCAAGAAGTTCTTTTTCTTCTTGTGCTGTCAGCATGTGGTGTGATGTTAAAAGATCAAATGCTTCAAAGCAGTAGACATCAAGCTTCAAAGCCTCTTTGTAACTGTAGGTAGCCAGGGTGCGATTATCTAGAGCATCATAGATTTTCCCTCGGAGAAGACAAATCGAACTCTTTATCGAGGACTGGGACATCTCCCAGTCACTGGACGGGTCTTTCAGGCTGCTTTCATCCTTTGAGCACTTCTCGAAGAGCCTTCTGTTAATTGGCTCCTCCATGTCCAGGATGTCCAGAGCCTGCTGGTGTTCTTTTGCTGCATAATGGCATCTAGCTGCAAGGTATCGGCACGCTTCATACATCTTGTCCAGCTTGCGTGACCGGAGCGCATGGGCTGCTCTGTGATACTGTGCTGTGAGGTAAAGGCACTGAGCCAACCAATAAACATCCTGGGGCTCCTCATGAGAGAGTGAGGCTACCTTGTCTGCCCAAAACAGAGCACTTTGATACTGTTGCTGGTCCAGGTACTGCCGGACGCGCTTCCGCAGCGGCTCCAGGTTCATGGCCGCGAGGCCAGCACAGGCACCCGACACCCGATCGAACCTTCCGCGCGCACTCCGGGGCCGATGGACCTACGCCCGCCGACCACCGCCCGGACCAGACCCCGCGCGCCACACGGCACTTCCGCTCCTGACAGCTTCCTATTGTCTTCTAATAGAAGAAGTATCACCAACTTCTAGTCCTGATCCAATAGCACAAACTGAAGAAACACAACCCTCTCCATGTTTAAAGCTTCATGATACACAGTCTGAGAAAAGTAGCGAGTTCTCCCAGATTAAGCAAGGAGATTTAACAATACTAGGAAAAGAAAATTCTTTTGTTGGTCCTAAGACTTCAATGGGACAAGATAAGTTAACTGAAGTACAAGTGCCTCTCTCTTCTGAAATGCCACAGGTTCTAACCAATGCAGACATAGAAGGCAGAGTAACTGCCTGGTGAGATATCTGAGTTCTGTGTCCAAAGCGAGCAGAATGAGAGTTTATCTTTCTTAGAAAAGGTACAATGCCATGATACATAATTAAGCAGGCCTACCTCATCCCCCAAATATGGAGGTAACTTTAAGCCTCTTGAAAAACTCATAAAATCAGGAAACTTATTGCAAGCAATTTGTGTGGAGAACAGAAATCTGGACATAAAACCTTTTGCCTTAGAGCCCAGTGTACCCTTATGTAGTACCAGAAAAATAGTTGAACATAAGTCTTTGGCAGACACATTGGTTTCTATCAGCACTGTAAGTGGAATAGTGAATATATCATTAAAACAGACTAGCTCTAAAACAGTAAGAAAAATAGCTCTGACAGTGATTTGAAAATAGAGGCTGATATTAATATGCAGCCTGGGTCTGTGAACTCTGTCTCCATTGACAAGACTGATGATGTACAGCCACACATTCACCCAGAGATCTCAAAGTATATTTCTTCCTCTGACAGTGCCCAGTGCACCTATTACACAAAGCCAGTAAGTGTAGAGCTAGGGTTTCGAACACAGGAAATACCTGTAGTTAGAATGGCCAGTGTCATCTTTGCCGGGGAGGACACCCCTGAAAACGTTCTGAATGACACCTGCCAAGAGCTGTTTTGCTTGGGCAGCTTCGTGGTATCAGATGATGACATACTAGAAAATTTAACATTAGTACAACTGGAATTGTCAAAATCCAAAAAAAAAAAAAACCTATATAAAATGGAAGATGGAAGTGGCTGCTTCACTACAGAGAAAATAAAAAAGTCAAGGAAGATGTCAGAGCAGATTCAATTGCACATAAAAGAACTGAATCCTGAAATCATATCAGAGTATAAATATCATTAAATTGCTTCGTTATCCCAACACCAACTCTCCATCACCAACAAAAGCTGAAATTTTGAAACACTTGCTAAACCTGCAAATCCAACTCATCAGTGCCAGCTTTGCCGTTCCTAACAGACAAGCCCACGGTATCCACGGATGTCTTTGAAAATAGTGGAATCCTTGTTACAGGTGTAAACTACTTCCCTGAAAACATATAAAAGATAGCATTGGTGATTAAACTACATCATGGAGTTGAGACACGGAAGACACCAACAATAAATTAGTATTTTCCTGTGTCTTAAAACCTTCAAATACATGCAAGTAATCCTCAATTGAAAAATCCATGTTTTGCTTTTTCATACTTTGCTAGAATGTCTCATTTCGTCAGACCACAGTTGCCATTAGCTGTGGGTAACAATGTTGAATATTGTTATAAATTATTTTCATTCTAAACCTAATGCCTTCAAAACTATTGAGCTTAATATTAAAATTGAGACCTTCACATGTTTACCTAGCAAAAGTAAAGTCTATTTTAACAAATAGCCCTTCTTGCATGTGGTCAGAGGCTTATGAAGTGCATGTTTCATAGGTTTTACCACACTGTATAAGAAATTATAATCTATAATGGTTTTATTTTCTATTGCATAAGAAACAAAGAGAAAAACCATTTTTTCGTAAATGACAAATTTATACACTTTTCCACTTACTCGGGCTTTATTTTTTAATGTTGGACTACAAAAATCAATCTGAGGAAGAAATTATTTATGATATTAGAACTTTCTTAAGTCTTTAAAAATGAACACAAGAAGAAACCATTTGTATACTATTTATTTGGAACAAAAGTTTTATACCTAGTTTGGGTTTGGGTTGGTTGTTTTTTATTTTTTTTTAAATAAAAACAGTTCAAATGCAAAAAAAATGGGATGATATGTTCATCGAAGGATGTTTGTGGGTACAAAAAGTCACTATCACCAATGTATTTCTTAAGTTGGTTTGGCCATGTGATTACTGCAAAGCATTCTGTCTTGCCATACCCGATGAGGCAAACCCAACCTTTTATAACAGGAAAAATCATTGTTATCTGCAAAAGAAACTCTTGAAAATAACAGCATACATCTTACACCACATGATTAGCATTGGCCAAGTTCTTTCCAGGTGGGACAGTTCCATGAACCATTACAAGGAACAAAAATGGCACTCATGTAATGTAGAATTATATTAAAACTTTCATCAAATTGATTATCTCTGTGTCCCTATTACTAAGTTGTAGTCATGTGGTTATTATCTCTAGAGTTCTTGTTATTCTGCATCCCCAAGGGGACAGCGGGAAAATATAAATTATGCACTAACCCCTTGTGTGAGTCCTAAGAACAAGTGCTGATTTCATTTTTGTCTACTGATGTAATTTGTTGCTGGATCGTTTGATTTGTCTGGCTGAAATTATTTATTGGTAATATATTTTAATTTTTATATGAGTACAATATTTTATTGCTATTGACAGATATGCTAATAAAATGCAGCCCTAAAGGTGCCATAATTTATTCTACATATGCTCTATTTTTACTAAATTACATCTCCTTATATCTTCCTATGTGGCAGAAATTTGATTATTCTAAAATGAAAAAATCTTCCTGTGTAGTAATTTTTGAATCCACCATACGAAAAGTTGTATGTCAGAAATGGTAAGAAAGCCTATGTAATTTCCAGTAGAAATGTAATGGTTTCCCTACAGTCTTTTCATTAATTCCCACCTGTATGTTTACAATTTCCAATTATATCACATAACCATAAAATACACTTGAAGAGATTAAATTTAATAAAGCTTTCCTAAATCTCTGGTGTAGAAACTATTGATAACTACATAAGATTCTAAAACCTGTTTCTGATAACTGTTCTTGATAAAATCTTTTGTTTTTAATTACATCACAAGTTGTTAAGAAAAATTATGTTGATATTAGAATAAAATGGTTGACAAATATATGAAGCCTTTGCATGTGAGTAAATCTGTATAGATGGAACCATAAGTTTCATAGAATACATTGAAACAATAGCACACAAAATTAAGAAAAATGTTACTGGGTTTTGTTGTGTATATATTGATTATATAATCTTAATAATTGGGTAAATTTATCAACCAGAATGTTCTAAAGTATATTTCTTATAGTTCATGTTTAAAGAGCCAAATCTCTGTGAGAAAAACTGAGTTAGTAGATAAGTAAACATTTGTTCTTGAAGATGTTGCTATTGCAAAAAAAAAAAGAGTCGTATTTTGCTTTTATCTCTTCTATATTTGAAAGATTAACACATAGGATAAAATTTGAGCATTCCATTGGGCTTCTAAAATTCAAAACCCTAATAACTGATATGATTCACTTTGTTCCTATTATTGCCATTGTTTTCACTCAGGAACACCCTTCATCAACTTCATAATGACATACACATATTTTGTAAGTATTTTGATAGTTTTCTTTGTTATATTTCTAGATTTGAAGTGACTGGCAATAGAAGTTTATTTACTCTGAAATATGCTCCAAATTTTTGTTGCCTGAGGAATGAAAAGGAGCATACCACAGTCCTATCTCTTTTACTTTTATTTTGAAACAGGGTCTTGCTTTGTAGTTTGTGGTGGCCACATATTCATAATTCTCTGGTCTTAGTTTTCTAAATGTAGGGATGTATTATATGGGGGAAAGATGAAAAAACCCTTTGTATAATTTTGGCGAGAAAATCACTATGTATCATTTCTATTATTTTTCTGTTCATTTTAACTTAATGAAGAATGTATTCATTGTTTTTACCAGGCAAAATAAATAGGAGTAGGATTATAAGATGTAAAATTTCATTTTATTTTCTAACCAGTTTTTCTATGAATTGTCAGTATGTGGTGTTGTAGAAAAATGTTTTCAAAAACCACAAGTCAAATAAAATACTAATTTTTGGCTTCTGACAAACTTCTCCCAAACAGTCTGCTTAACATCTTTATTATGCATGAATTGAAAATGTTATTGCTCATATCTTAAAGATGTGGTATTAAAGTTATAGAAGCATTTCTACATTTATCTCTTCCAAGTAGAATATTTGAGTCATTCATGTTTCCGACTCCATTGTTGATGTGATTGCCTATAAACTTGAAGTTTTATCTACCAATGAATATATATGTTTATGTAACATGATAATTAGGTAGTAGAAAATATGAAGTAGGCAATTGTGTAATGGACTAATTAGAACTTAATTTAGACTAAAGTAGTAGGTAGTGACATACACATTGAAATAAACCTTGACAAAATGAATCAAATGTTTATGGTAATGTGAAAAATAGATCAACGTTTAATTAATTATGAAATAAAAGACCTGAAGATTTTTCTATGATTAATAAAGAGATGAATTAGTTACTCACTGAATTTCCTCTTGATATGGGATGGGGATTTTTATTATATTCAGAATAACTATGGATACCCAGAAGTTCTAGAACTTCTAAAAGGAAAATCCACAAGACAACAGCCACCAAGGAAATCCAGAGAATCATAAGACATGCTTTACAAATCATAAGGATATATTTTACTACACCAAACTTAAAAAGGTAAAAGAAATGAAAATTTTTTTCATAGGAACCACTTAACAAAGTTAAATCAAGATGAGATATACAATTTAAATATACCCATAACTCCTACTGAATTACAAGAATTTTCCAACCTCCACCCCCCAAAAAGTCAAGGATCAGATGCTTTTAGCACAGAATTCTACCAGTATTTCAAAGAATAGCCAATGTAAATGCCAACACTCCTCAAATTATTCCACAAAAAACAAGCAAACAAAACAAAACAGAAGAAGCACTGACAAGTTCATTTTATGAGGCCACAGTTACTGTATTACAAAAACAATATAAAGACCCCAAAAATAAAAGAATTACAAACCAATTTCCCATATGAACATAGATACAAAAATACTCAATGAAATACTTTCAAAATAATTCCAAAAACATCTACCATGATGAGAGAATAGTAAATATGATAGAGGTAAGACAATTCTTCTTCCACCACATTCTGCTCTGTTCCCATTTTCTCAGCCCCAGGATCAATGATTTATCACTCGAATATTCATTCTTTGCTTTCATTTCCCTTAGAAGCATCGTGTGGACAGAGAAGATGGAAGCCTACAATCTTACCACAGTGACTCAGTTCATCCTCATAGGGCTCTCTGACCTCCCTGAGGTGCGTTATCCCCTCTTTGTGGCCTTTGTCATCATCTATCAAATCACTTTGCTGGGTAACGGGGCCATCCTCTTGGCCATAGTGACTGAGAGAAAGCTTCAGACTCCCATGTATTACCTGTTGGCCAATCTGTCCCTGCTGGACATATTCTGTCCATCAGCCACTGTCCCCAAGATGCTCAAGAATCTCTTGACTGAAGATCACAGCATTTCTTTTGTTGGGTGTGCTTTGCAACTCTATTTCCTGGTGGCCCTAGCTGGAACTGAAGTTTTCTTGCTGGCTGTGATGGCTTATGACCGGTATGTGGCCATATGCTTCCCTCTGCGTTATTCCCTCATCATGACCAAGGTTCGCTGTGTGCAGATGTTGTTTGGGACCTGGGCAGCTGGATTTCTCAACTCCTTCATCCACACAATGTCCACCTTTAGCCTGACTTTCTGCAAGTCCAATCGAGTAAACCAGTACTACTGTGATATCCCACCTGTGGTGGCTCTGTCCTGCTCATCCACCTACATAGCAGAAATGCTTGTTTTAGTGGTAGGAGGTATTTTTGGGGTTGGTGCTTTTCTGATCACCTTGGTCTCTTACATATACATCGTGTCCACCATCCTAAAGATCCAATCAGTAGAAGGGAAGCGCAAAGCCTTCTCCACCTGTGCTTCCCATCTTCTTGTCGTCTTCTTGTTCTATGGCACAACAATATTTACCTATATCCGCCCATCCTCCAGTCAACACTCTCCTGCCAGAGACAGACTCATCTCTATGCTGTATGGGGTCATTACCCCCATGTTAAACCCCATTATCTACAGCCTGAGAAACACAGAAGTCAAAGGAGCACTCAGAAAAGTTTTACGTCTTAGAATATGTTCACAGAAAACATGATTGTAGAGTCTCCCTCAAACTCTTCTAACAATCCATATATAGAAACAGGTGGCAAAGTACTAAAACAATGTATGTAAAGAAAAAAATTGATAACAAACATGCATTAAAGTTCACATATTATTATACACATCTCTGTATCCACTTTAATGTTTGTAATTGAAAAATAAAATTATTTGAGACTGAATAGGATTAGTGGGTTATTTGAAGTAACTACATCTATTACTGTCTTATATGTATCAACAGCTATATCCACACACATGCCTATAATTATATACCAGCATTCTGGGCTTATATTTATTATTTACATATATTATACTTCTAAAAACTGATTTCATTGATTCCAAAAATCTTTGCCTTTTTAAAAATCTTTTCACCAATATCATGAGAGAATAGCTTGGTTTCCCAGAAGATAAGCCATAAAGGATATGATGGCTCTTCTTTGGTTTTCATATCCATGATCTCTGTTATTTCAAATTTCTTTGACTTTGGAAGTTAGTGTCATTTTAAACCATTTAAACTGGTCTGAATTTAGTTTGTATGTACTCAGTTAGCAATTTAGAATTAAAGTTGGTACTAATTGTTATTTAAAAAATAAGAGAAATAATAATAAAAATAATTTCAAAAGGAGACCATCCTGTATGGAATAATAAGGTTACTCCCATAGGACATGGGTCATTAAATGAAAACCACAGAGCGAGGCATGGGACATCAAGGAGTTATTGGTCAGGGAAGCTAAACAAAACTCTAAATCAACACAAGATGTTCCCCCATAACTGGCTATATTATTTTTTAGTGATTATGTCTGTAAATTTCTCATTTTATCTAAAAATTCATAGACAAAAATAAAACACTGTAGTGTTCATTAACTTTCAATTTTTATGCGTTTATTAACTGCAAGTACAAATCTATTATCTATCTACCTACACTTACTATTTTATTTTGGAAAATGTTGTTTTTAGATTTTATTTCATGTGTTTGAATGTTTTGCCCGCGTGTGTGTATGTGTGCCATGTGTGCGCCTGGTGTCCATGGAGGATAGAAGAAGATATTAAATCTACTGAAACTAAAATTACAGATGGTGAACCACCACCATCATTTCTGAGAACTGGACCCGGTCCTCTGTAAGAGCAATGAGTGCTCTTAACTGCTAAGCCATAGCTCTAGCATCTATCTACCACCTATCAGTCAATTAGCCAACTATTTTCATAATTACTGTGCAGGAAGAGTCAAGTTACAAGATATGCGTTCAAATCAGTTTGTGTTTCTATTGATACTGGATCTGAGCTCTTTAATGTTCATCATGAGGATGACATAACTTTCACAAGATTCATCATATGATAATGGTAAAAAATTGTAAGGTTTGAGTCCAACAAAGAAAATACATTGAAAATTTAATAGTTTAACTATATTTTGAAGCAATTTTTGCATACATTTATTCTTTGATGTTGTCTGGCCACAATATTCCATATGGCATGTCCATTTTTTTTACATTGAGACATGTATCTGTCATTTATTTATTTTACATGAAAACAACTCAATTGAGTTTAATAAAACTAAATTAATAGTTTGAAAAAGTTTATGAATATGTATTTTATATGTATCATTGACTGCATCTCAGGGCTTGAACACATTTGGTGGGCCTTTACCAGAAACTAAAATGTCAGTGTTAGAATATTCATGTGCTTACATTATATTAATTAACTATGTGGTCCCATTATAGGTTGACAGTAACGTGCATTGTCTCTCTACGGTTCCTGTTATCGTGACTCCCTAAGGATAAAGCAGGGATAATATAAATGATGCGCTAACCCCTGATGTGAATCTTACATTCAAGTGTGGACTTCGTTTTCATCTACTGATGTAATTTGTTGGCCAGGCCTTTTGCTTTAATTTTCTCAAGTTTTAACTGGTAATATGACCTACTTTTAAGGCAAAAATTGCCTATGCTATTTTTTACTAAGGTTCTTATATTAAAACAAATACAGTTTTAATTATGCCAAGGTTTAAGGTTTCTCTTTTATTTTTGCCTGCAGGATTGTGAGCATTTGAGAACTTAAGAACTGATAGAGCACAGTTTGGTATTAGTTATTAACAAACTGATTTTCAGTAGCAACTGATTCTTTTTCTGTGTATGGCAGTAACTTGAAAAATGCATTAAGAGCAAAGCTTCATATATTGGTATTTACCATATTAAAATTGGTAAGAAAGAATGATATTAAGAACATTTGAACTCTGGATATTTTGTAACAGTTGGTTAATGCTTGCCATGTATACCAATTCAATACACATTATACAAAAAACCACACAAAACACATAGATTAGTAAAAGCTTGCCAGAATCTCTAATCGAAAGTTATCCATTTGTACATTAGGGGTGTTACATAAAATTTTCTTGAGAAATACTTGATGGTATCATTTTGCTTTTTATTTTCTAATTCCTCAAAAATCCTTAATATTTATGTTTGTATTAGGAAGAAGAAATTGTTGAAAAAAATAAAAGCACCTTCTCCACATGAACAAGTTCCGTACTGTATGTACCAAGACAATGTGTTTTATTCAATCCCTTTAAAAAGCTAAGTGTAAAATATAAGGATAATAAACTATCACTTATTTTATATACATCCTAGTCATACAATTTGGGAACAAACATGTATGTTTATTAGTCAGAAAATTATTGGTTAATTTATTATAGTCTTTGCATTAAAAAGTCATTTTTTTCTGTATGACTACAAAAATAGCTTATTGTGTAAACTAGCATTTACCTTCTGTAGATATTGCTCTTATGATAATGGTGTTATATTTATGCACTTGCTACAATATTTATATACCTACTGTGTTGTTCTCAGATATTAATTAGACATATCTGTAGACAGATTTCTAACAGTTCGATAGGATTTTGATCTTTTGAAAATGAAATACTGATAAGAAACAGTTTTGTTTTGATCACTGTCATTCAGGTGTTCACTGTCATTCAGTTGCTTAGTGATATACACATTGTATTTTGTAACAAATTTCTTTGTTGTATTTCATGAATTGAAGAGATTGTCAGCCAGACTTTCTTCTCATTTTTTCCAATATATGCTGTTGTTTCAGAAGAGAAAATACCACTCTTCCAGCAATTGTTCTCTCTCAGTCCTTTGGTTTGAAAGAGAGCCTACCTTTGTAATCCAGGGTGACTTCAAATTAATTTTTTTTTGCCTTAGCCACCTAAATGTAGGAATTAAAGGTCCACACCACCATATCAACAATATCAGGAATCTTATTATTACTTGTATATTTCTTACATAGGATAAAGTGATGGAAGAACTTTCAAGTCCTTTGTGTATAAAATTCTTTTGTATAATTTTCATTATTTGTTCCCCCACTTAAAGAGTCCCATAAAACACCAAATTGATAACTACAATGTATATGCAGAGGACTTGCTGCAGACATATGCAGGTTCTGGACTTACTGTTTCAGTCTTTGTGTGTTCATAAGAGACGTTTTCAGTTCATTTACCGAGCATCATTATCCTGTGGTCCTCTCTTCCCTCTGGCTCTTACACTGTTCCTGCCTCTTCTTCCATAGGATTCCCTGAATTTTGAGGGGAATGACTTGATAATCCATTTAGAGCAGTGTGTTACAAGGTCTTTCTTTCTCTCAACCATCTGACCCCCCCTTTTTTTTTTAGTTTGGGAGACTTATAATTACTGCTTTTTTTAATCACTAGGGGTAATATATCTGTTTATATCCTTTTGTAATCTTGATTTAACTCTAATAATTGATATCTATTGATAAACTTATTCAATATTTTAGATTTTCCAGTTTGATTGAGTACAAAATTTTAAAGTAAGTTCTTATGCTTCCCTAGTGTTCTTGGTGTCTGTTGCTATGTCCCCAGATTTTCTATGTAAACTTCCTAATATGTGATGGCAATGAAAAAAACTATTTTTAAAGAAACAAAAATTAGTTTCCATTCTTCAGTTGAGGGGCATTTAGGTTGTTTTCAGTTCTGGCTATGGCAAACAATGCAGCTATGAACATAGTTGAACACATGTCCTTGTGGCACTGTTGAGTATTCTTTGGATATATACCCAAAAGTGGTATTACTAGGTCTTGAGAAAGGTTGTTTCCTAATTTTCTGAGAAATCACCACACTGACATCCAAAGGGGCCGTACCAGCTTGCATTCCCACCAGCAATGCAGAAGTGTTCCATTTACCCCACAACCTCTCCAGCATAAGTTGTCATCAGTGCTTTTGAACTTGGCTATTCTTACAGGTGTAAGATGGAATCTTAGAGTTGTTTCGATTTGCATTTCTCTGATGACTAAGGATGCTGAACATTTCCTTAAGTGTCTTTCAGCCATTTTAGATTCCTCAGTTGAGAGTTCTCTGTTTAGGTCTGTACTCCATTTTTTTAAAATTGAATTATCTGTTCTTTCATTGACCAATTTCTCAAGTTCTTTGTATATTTTGGAGATCAGATCTCTGTCTGATGTGGAGTTAGTGAAGATCTTTTCCAGTTCTGTAAGCTGTTGTTTTGTCTTGTTGACCATATCCTTTACTTTACAGAATCTTTTAAGTACCCAAATTTGTAACTGAAGTAGAACACACATAATTCAGTATTAGCCTGATATTTCCATTGTCCACAAGTTCCATGCCTTGCCACACTAATCTGCATTCTATTCTTTCATTTCCATTAGAAACCCCTTTAAGAGAGAGGACATGGAAGCCTACAATCTTACCACAGTGACTCAGTTCATCCTCATAGGGCTCTCTGACCTCCCTCAGGTGCGCTATCCCCTCTTCATGGCCTTTATCATCATCTATCAGATCACTTTGCTGGGAAACGGGGCCATCCTCCTGGCCATAGTGACTGGGAGAAAGCTTCACACTCCCATGTATTATTTGTTGGCCAATCTGTCCCTGCTAGACATATTCTGCCCATCAACAACTGTCCCCAAAATACTGAAGAACCTCTTGACTGAAGATCACAGCATTTCCTTCATTGGATGTGCTTTGCAACTCTATTTCCTGGTGGCCCTAACTGGAACTGAAGTTTTCTTGCTGGCTGTGATGGCTTATGACCGGTATGTGGCCATATGCTTCCCTCTGCGTTATTCCCTCATCATGACCACAATTCGCTGTGTGCAGATGTTGTTTGGGACCTGGGCAGCTGGATTTCTCAACTCCTTCATCCACACAATGTCCACATTTAGCCTGTCTTTTTGTAAGTCAAATCAAGTTAAACAGTACTACTGTGATATCCCACCTTTGATGGCCCTCTCCTGCTCATCTACCTACACGGCAAAAATGCTTGTTTTTGTTGAAGGAGGTATTTTGTCCTTTGGTGCTTTTCTGATCACCTTGGTCTCTTACATATACGTTGTGTCCACCATCCTAAAGATCCAATCAGTAGAAGGGAAGCGCAAAGCCTTCTCCACCTGTGCTTCTCATCTTCTTGTCGTCTTCTTGTTCTATGGCACAGCCATATTTACCTATATCCATCCCTCATCCAGTCAATATTCTCCTGCCAGAGACAGACTCATCTCTATGCTGTATGGGGTCATTACCCCTATGTTAAACCCCATTATCTACAGCCTGAGAAACACAGAAGTCAAAGGAGCACTCAGAAAAATCTCACATCTTCAGATATATTCACAGAAAGTACGATGTAAGAATTTTTAAAAGTCTGCTTAGAATGAATTTATAGAAATGAGTAGGAAAATAATGAAACAATGTATTCCCAGAATGGAATTGAACACAAACTTGATATAAAATCAGATATTATTATGTGCATCTCTATAGCTACTTGAAATAAAATTTATAATTGAAAAATAAAACTATTTGAGACTGAATAGATTAAGTAGTCTATCTGAAGTACTTTATGTCGATTGTTGTCTTATATGTATAAAAGTCTATATCAACCTTCATGCCTACAATTATTTTTCATATATCTGTATTTTCTATTTTTTCCAATTCTACATCTATCATGTAGTTGCAGGTCTTTATCTTTTTCTTTTTATGTTTCATTATTCTTAAAAGGTTTTTATTTATGAGCATGAAGTCCTTCTCTGCACATATATATGTGCACATTGTATTCCTGTGTGTCCTCATCCACCTGTCTCTCACAGTATCCATAAGAGGGTGTTGGATCTCTGGAACTGGAGTTATAGATAGTAGTTAGTAGGCATGTGGATGTCAGAGTAAAAACTTTGGTCCTCTGCAAGAGCAGAAAGTGCTTTTAACTTCTGAAACTTTTCTTCGCCCATTAATTTTACTTAAATATTTGTTTATTTTTATGCATGTGGGTGTCTTGTTGGTAGAAACCATGCTGTAATTCCTGGGAAAGGCACATAAATGTTTTCAAATTGGAGCTTCTTAGACTGCAAGTTGCTTTGGAGAGTCCCATCCATTTGGCAAGAACCTATGGAAACAATACTGCAGACTCCTGCACTAATCCTAGAGAACTCATGGGCTTCAGGCCTCTGTAACTTTCCCTGCTTTTATTCTTATGATAACTCTTAATTTTGCTATACTAGTCATGAATGTGCCCGAGTTGATTGGTAACAAATGCCCCCCAAAATTAAATTAATCTGATCTGTTACAGAAACTGGTTTCTCTGGTTGCCCCTGGCTGCCTTTGCAGTTATCCTGAGTGAACAAGAGGGACTCACTAAAGCAATGATTATTGCTTATTCAGTTTCAAAAAGAGATAAATTTACTCCAAAGGACTTAAGAACTTCAAAAATGTTCTTTTAAAAATGACATCAAAATCTCAAACATATAAGATAAGGATATAGGATATGAAAAGTCAGATATAATTCTGGTTCCAGGACATGAACACTCAGATATTTTTCCAATGTCAAAATATCAGTAAAGAACTCTAAAACTCTTAGTTCACTTAAAAGAAAAAAAAGCACGCAGAAATTTCCATAAAGAAAAGAAAAACTTTAGTCCCAACCTTTAAAGAGTTAGGTAATGATCATTACTATTTTTAGAACTCATAAAGTATAGTATTATTAACTGAAATCCACTTAATAAATGTGACATATAGGTAACTTAGAATCCGGTATACACCTGAAAATATTCTCCTACACATCATAATATACTCAGATGCTTTAATATTGTTAAGAAATAATCACAGGGCTTAAATTTCTTACTTTGTAACCACGTGTTTGCTGCTTGCTAGGGCACAGTTTGAGTATTGTGCCTAGCTAGATATAACATTTGGCTTGCATTACAATGATATAGGGTAAAGGTCAATAATGTCAAAGGAGTGGGAAAAAGGAGAAATTAAAGTGAATAATTGTCAATGATTCTTGTAAAATGATTAAAGAAGAGAAATTATTTGAAACTGCTCATGCTTGAATGCATTAGAAGTTGTATAAATAAAGATGGCTTGAGCTAGTTGGTGCTTTCAGTTTGAAAGACAACCGGTGGTCAGACTCTTCATTCTTTGCTGACTTCGCTGAACAGTCCTGTGTCAACAGAACTCAACTGGAGTTGGACTCTGGAATTTTGTCTCCATGTGTCTTTGCACCACATGTGTGCAGTGTCCATGGTGGTCAGAGGGAGGGCACTGTATGCCCAGTAATGAGAGTTTCAGATAGTTGTCATCATCAATTGTGTGGTCGAATTGGGCTTGGGTCTTTTGGAAGAGCAAGGTACTCTTAACCTTTGAGCCCTCTCTACAGATACCATTTTGTTTTTTAACTGACAAATTACTATAAATATTTAAGGATTTATATTGGTTTTATTGTTCATAAACACTGTGAGGAATAGCTAAATCTTGTTAGTTAGGATGTTACTCCCCTCAATATCTATTATTTTAAGTGAGAATTTCGGAAAGTTTCATTATTTTCTGTGCACCTATGTTACTTTTTGATTTATTTTACATACCAACCACATCTCCCCCCATTCCATTTTCCACCTCCATTCTATGCCCCATCCACTCTTTCCCCATCTCCATTCAGAAGAGGTAAGGCCTTGCATGGTAGTCAACAAAGCATGACTTATCATGTTGAGGCAGGACCAAACTCCTCCCCCTCTCAAATCAAATTTCCTCCCTTTGGAATCAATAGGTTCCAAAGAGTCAGCTCATACATCAGCTCATATGTTTGTTCCACTGCTAGATGCCCCACAAAAGAACAAGCTACACAACAGTCACTCACAAGCAGAGGGCTTAGGCTGGTTCCATGCCAACACCCTAGCTTCTTGTTCAGAGTTTGTGAGCTCCCATAAGCTGAGGTTAGCTGTCCCTGTGGGTTTTCCCATTAGGATCTTGACCCTCTCTTCCTCATATAATCCCTTTCCTCTCTCTTCAAATGGACTCCTGGAGCTCAGCCCAGTGCTTGGCTGTAGATATCTGACTCTGCTTCCATCAGTTACTAGATGAAGGCACTGTGATGACAGGATAGTCACCAATCTGATTACAGAAGAAGGCCAGTTCAGGTATCATCTCCACTATTGCTAGGAGTCTTAATTTGAGTCTTCTTTATGGTTTCCTGGGAGTTTCCCTAGCACCAAGTTTCTCCCTAACCCCATAATGGCCCCTCTATTAAGAAATCTATTTTATTACTCTCAAACTTCCATTCCACCCCTAACTCAACCATCTTGATCCCTAATGTTTCTATCCACATTTTTGCTCTCCTCTAACCCCCTCTCCAGTTTTCCAAGGAGATCTCATCTAGTTCCTCTTCCCAAGGATACCCATGCATCCCTCTTAGGGTCCTCCTTGTTATGAACCTAGGTTATTTTTAAATTATATCCAACATTCTATTAAAATACAATTCATAGGAAAAAAATCTTATTTAATCTGATTAATTGTGCATGTGTTGCTGCAGGAAATGGCCAAGTGATGAGACACCCAAGACTGAATACCTGGAAGCAGTTTTATTTTTTTATTTATTTAATTTTTTTTGGTTTTTCGAAACAGGGTTTCTCTGTGGTTTTGGAGCCTGTCCTGGAACTAGCTCTTGTAGACCAGGCTGGTCTCAATTTTTTTTTTATGCACAAAATAAGCCCATGGATCACCAGTCCATAACCTACAGCTGAATTCAGTTAACCAGCATTTTATCGTTATCAGAGAGCCTTCCTCTAGCAGCTGATGGGAGCAGATGCAGAGATCCACAGCCAAAGAAAGAGAGCCCAAATTAGAGATCTCCATGGGGTCTTTCAACTTGGAGCTCAGGGAACTTGCAGATAATGGGGATAAAGAATTAAAGAATCCACATTGGTCAAGGATACCAGGAGAGCATGGCCAACAGAATCGACTTGTCAGGGCTCATAAAGAGCCCACAGAGTCTGAAGTGGAAACAATGGGGCCGGTGTGAGTTTGCCCTGGATCCTCCACACATGTGTAATGGTTGTTGGCTTGGTGGATCTGTGGAACTCCTATCTGTGGGAGTGGGGGATCTCTTTGATCCTTTGCCTGTACCTGCGACCCATTTCCTCCTTCTTGGTTGCTTCACTTAGCTTTCTATGAGGGTTTGTGCCTAGTTTTATTGTACGTTGTTTTGCCACGTTCAGTTGATATTCTTGGGAGGCCTCTGTTTTTCCGAAGGGAAACTGAGAGGGAGTGAACTAGGGGAGAAGCCACATGTGTGGTGAGCTAGGAGGACTGGGGGGAGGAGAAACTGTGGTTGGGATTTCACAAAAAACAAAACCCTCCAGAGCACTTTGTACCTCTTTTGTCCCCTTGCTTGCTCCCTGACATAGCAAGAGTGACATATATTCTGAGTATTGCATATATTAACCTTGGTTAGTAAAGTTTTCTAAACTCCCAGGGGCAGAAAAATGCCCCCAAACAGTAGCATGTATGGCAAACTATTCTTAGGACAGAGCAGAGAAAAGAGGATTTTGGTTATGGACATGACAGTGAGAGACTCCACTCAACTGACTAGCTTGTTGTAGATGTCTCATTATGTTCCCAGACCCTTCAACAGCAAGTTCTCTTTGTCTCCACACTCCTCCCTTCTGTTAATGAACATTTCTTTTCTCTGTTTCTTTGAGCTTGGTTCCTTCAGATTTCAGATATAAGCTACAGCATACATTATTTATCATTCAGTGACTGATTATTTCACCAGTTTAATTATCCACATCTATTCATGTTTACACAGATGGCATTTCTCTAGGGCAGAGCTCATTCAGTAGTATGTTTATATGAATGGGTTTTTGCCATTCACCTGTTGAACACAGTTTGATCTCCTCGTATGACTAGTGAATCTTGTAGCACTAAGAGCAAAGTAACAGAGGAGCAATTTCTTATGATATTTGTCTATTTTACTTTATAATTTTTTTTTCTTATAGAGAAATTTGTAATGCATACAATGGATTTTGATCAATCTCATAGCCATTCTTTCTGCTCCAGTTAACTCCTCATCCACCTCTCTATTTTCTCCCAGGTGTGTGTGTGTCTCTGTGTGTGATCTCGAGTGTTTTACTTTTCTAGTTGAATCCATTCAGTCTTGCGAATATGAGTATTTTGTATACCCATCTAATGGAGCATGGGTAGTGTTTCATGGGCTACATTCCTGAATAAAACTGAAAACTGACATTCCCTTTCTTTTTATCTGTTTTTTTTTTCATGACATGATTCTATGCATAATAAACTTGTCTGTCTTGGAATTGGCTTTGTAGCCCAGGCTGGCCTCTGTCTTGGATTGAAGGTGTGGGCCACTATGTCCAGCTGGACTTTCCCTTTCTTAGCAGCCACAAATTGCTAATATCTCCTTAGTTAGGGATCGATTTCATAACTAACCTTGTCCTTCCACGCTGGGATTTAGTCTGGCTTGATTTTGTGCCAATGTTGGTCATACTTTTAAATCACTGTTGAGTTCACATGTGGTACTGTGCAAGCAGTGGGTGGAACGAGGGTGAGAGGTAATGTAAAATGAATTATAAAAATAATAATAAAAGAAAAAGAAATGAACACAGAACATCTGGATAACTAGAACTGCACGGTTGGAGTTGATAGAATGGAAACTTGCCTCCATCAACCAAAGGGCATAACCAACTGCCCTTTGGGTGTGTCTGTGAGATATTTTGTTGATTAATGATTGACTTGGGCAAGCCAAGTCTATCATGCCACCACTGAGAATGTGGTCTGGCTTAGGTAATAAAACAGGCTGAGTCTGAGCAAGCCATGAGGAGCAAGCCAGTAAGCAGCATCCTTCTATAGTTTCTGGTTCAGTTTCTGCCTCAAAGTTCTTGTCTTGAGTTCCTGTCATGATTCTCTGGATCATGGACTGTAAACTGTAAGATGAATTAAGTCCATTGCTCCCCAGATTGATTTTAGTCAATTTTTTTTCACAGTAGCAGAAAGCAAGTGAAGAAGCCAACCATAAATTTATCTGTCTATAGGGTGAAGTACAAAATACATTTACCTGCATTATATAGTTGGTTTTAATACTATATTTAAATTTTATTTAATTTTGAATATTTTATACATGTGTACAATAAAATATGACCATATTTATTCCCCTTAATGCCATTCAAATGCACTCATATCCCTTCAACATGTGTCCCTCCTAACTTCAATTGTTTTTAAAAACCCATGAATCATTCCCATATGTGTATAAGGGTGAGAACCTCTCCTGGAGCATGGAAATCATACCTGTGCCTACGTACTCAAATAGAATGATTCTCCATCCCCATCAACTACCAATTGTCAACAGTTTTCTCAGTAAGGGGTGGAATTTAGAAATCAATTGCCCCATCTATACTAGGATTTTGGTTCTTTGGATCTTTTGTAATCTTATGCAGGCAACTACTGTGGCTGTGAATTTATTATTTCCACAGCTGTGTTACCTTCAGGAAGCAAAACCACATAATACTCCCTCTATCCTGTTATTTGGTTCTGATGTTTGCTCTGTCTCTTCCATTATGCTCCCTGAGACTTGGTGGTAGTGATAGGGTTAATATTAATATACTATTTAGGACTGAGAACTTCGTCTTTTATCCTTATGACTTTGAGAATTTCCCCATTGGCTTCTGCCCACTGAAAAATAAGCTTTGTGACTAAAGCTGACATCAGTATAGCTCTATTGGTATAAACATAAGTAATTTGATGGCCACCTGATGGCATGATCATCTAGCCAGATAACAATATGTTCTGCCTTGGATACTGTGGTAGCTTGAAAAGATAAAACTTATATGTACTATCATTTTAAAAATTTAGGTTTTATTTCATATATATGAGCGTTTTGCCTGCATGTGTGTATGTATACCATGTGTGTACCTGGTGCCCATGAAGGTCAGAAGAAGGCACCAAATTCCCTGGAACTAGAGTTACAGATGGTTTTGAGCTCTCTTATGGGTGTTGGGCACTGAAGTCAGATTCTCTGTAAGAGCAAAAAGTGCTCTGAACTGCTGAGCTGCCTCCATAGCTTCTATCTAGCTATTTTACCAAGCTGGCAGGCAGTCATCCACATACATAATTTCATGGTGTTATCAGGAGTAAAGCAGCATGGTGTGTGTTTAGGTCAGCTGTGGTTCTGTCCACACTGGATCTGAACTGTTTAATGTTCATGTGGATGGCACATACCTTTCACAAGACACACTGCATAAAATGAAAAATTTTCACTCAACAATGAAAAGACATATTTAAGAAAATTTGATAACATAATTATATTTTGAAGCAATGATTGGCTTACACTTATTCTTTGCTGCTGTCTGGTCCCATGATTAGTGTAAAGCATTTTGTTTTACATCATTCTACAAGACATGTGCAACTTTTTTACACTGGTACATTGGGAAACTGAGTTGTCATTTCTTTAGTTTATGTTAAAACAACTCAATTTTTAAATATAAAATAATTGTTTGAGATAGTTTATGAATATATATTTTATTTTCATCTTTGACCGCGTACAGGGGTTGAATATATTTTTCTGAACCATAACAAGAAACTAAATATGACTCTTGTGCCATAGAATTATTTTATAGTTTACATAAAATTAATTAGCTATGCAATCCCATTGTTAGGTTGATAGTAATGTGCATAGTCTCTCTTAAGTTCTTATTATCATGACTCCCCAAGGATATTCACGAGTAGTATAAATTATGTACTAACCGCTCAATTGAGTCTTACATTCAAGCGGTGAGTTTGCTTTTATCTACTGATGTAACTTGATGGCCAGGTCATCTGCTTTAACTTGCTGAATTCTTTTTAATGCCAATGGGACCTACTTGTAAAGCAAAATTTGCCTATTTCACAATGTTGCTGCAATAAATCAAATACAGTCTTAATTATGCTAAGTTTTAAGGCTTATATTTTATTTTTACTTAATTAACAACTAATTGTTTTCTCTCTATAACAGAAGTTTGGATATTTTCTGAAGAGAAAAACTTCATGTAGCCGGCATTTACTATATTAAAACTGGTAAGGGAGACTAATAGTAAGAAAGTGTGAATTCTGGGATATTTCTAACAGATGGTGAACACTATCTATACATGCCAATTCCCATTAATAATCATACATTATACCATGAACCAATTAAAGCACATGAGGTGCATTTCATACATGATTCCCAGAATCTCTGGTTTAAAAATTACACATCTGTCCATTGTGTGCTGCATGAACTCTTCATGAGAAATGTATGATGGGAAACATGTCACACTTCTAATTCATTCAAAAATGCTTAATATTTATTTATTTATGTTTGAATTTGGAAGAGGAGGTTGTTAAGATGAATACAAGCACTGTCTCCACATGAACAAGTTCTGTACTGTATGTATCAAGTCCATGTGTTTCATTGAATATGTTCAAAGAGTTAAGTGTAAAATGTAGGAGCAATGTGATTTCAGGTACAATGGGCATATATTTGTCATATAATTTGGGAATCAACTGAATATATTTATTAATAAGAATGCTATTGATGAATATATTACAGCCCTTTTTAAAGGGTCAATTTTTATGTGGGTGAAAATAGAGGTAATGAATTGTATAAATTAGAATTTACTCTGAAGACATTACTCTTGTGAAAAAAGGTGTCATCTTTATATACTTACACCTTGCTGTTTTCAGAGACTAATTGTACTCAGTTGTCAACAATTTAGCATTCCTGCAGGGTTGTGAGCATTTGGGAGATTAAGAACTAATATGGCACAGTTTTGTTTTAATCACTGTTATTCTCTCATTAACCACCGTTCAGTTGTATAATGGCATACACATCTATTTATTTTTATAGTAAATTTCTTTGTTCTATTTTATGATCTTAAGAGATCATTAGTTAAAATTATTTTATTCAAAAATTTTCCATAACTGCTCTTGCTTCAGTAGAAAAGAATCTATTCCTTCAGGGCTTCTTCTTAACTTGCTTTGTTTTGAAGCAAGGCCTTGCTTTGTAGTTCAGGGTGGCCTCAAATTCAAATTGCCCTTGTCTTAACCTCTTGATATAGGAATTAAAGTCATATACCACTATAACTACTTTGTTAGGCACTCCCAGGAATCTTGATAGTCTTTATTTACCTGTTACCTAGGAAAACATGAAGGAAAAGTCCTTCAATCCCTTTGTGAATAAAAATCATTATATATAACTTGGATTATTTACCTTATGCATTTTCATTGACCAAAGAAAATATTTATTGTTTTTAATCAAAAATGGATAGGATTGTAGAATATTCCTCTTTATTTTATTTTAACCAGGTTTTATATAAGAATTTCCAAATAATGACACTAAAGAAAAAACTGTTTCAAAGTGCCAACAATTTGCATTTCCATGTCTTCAACTGGGTTCTTCCAGACAGTCTGCTTAACATTGTTATTGTGTATCCAATTAAGTTAATGCTAGTAATTGTATCTTACACATATGGATTTTAAAGTCATAAGAACATTTTTGCATTTATTACTTCCGAGTAGAGATACTTGGTGTAAAGGAAGAAATTGCCATTCATTTATATTCTTTACCCTAATATTGACTTGATTTTCTACATATCTATTAACTCCTAGTATTTAATAATGTATCAGGAAATCTTTGTTATGATAATTATACAATAACAATGAAATAAACAATGAGTACATGACACACCTATTTTATACTCTGTTAATTTAACTTGAAAGTGTATCTAAAATTATGAATATTAAGATGAGACTAAATGAAATAAATATCTATGGAGATGTGAGAAATCATCAGCTTTCATGAACAAAATTACATAATTGAAGGTTGCTAATGTCTATAATGGAAATATATTTTTATATATTTCTAAAGGTTAGGAACGAAAGATAAGTATTTTAAGAAAGACTATGACTAGTTATATTTTAGGCAGAAATGTTAAGAACTTAAAACCTTAATTATTAATTCATTATTAATTATTAATTCACCATTAGTCTGATATTTCTATTGTCCATGAGTTCCCTGCTATTCACTCTAATCTGAGTTTTTTTTCTTTTATTTCCCTTAGAAATTCCCTTTAAGAGAGGACATGGATGCCTACAATCATACCACAGTGACTCAGTTCATCCTCATAGGGCTCTCTGATCTCCCTCAGGTGCGTTATCCCCTCTTTGTGGCCTTTATCATCATCTATCAGATCACTTTGCTGGGAAACGGGGCCATCCTCTTGGCCATAGTGACTGAGAGAAAGCTCCAAACTCCCATGTATTATTTGTTGGCCAATCTGTCCCTGTTGGACATATTCTGTCCATCAGCCACTGTCCCCAAAATGCTCAAGAATCTCTTGACTGAGGATCACAACATTTCGTTTGTTGGGTGTGCTTTGCAACTCTATTTCCTAGTGGCCCTCGCTGGGACTGAAGTTTTCTTGCTGGCTGTGATGGCTTATGACCGGTATGTGGCCATATGCTTCCCTCTGCGTTATTCCCTCATCATGACCAAGGTTCGCTGTGTGCAGATGTTGGTGGGGACCTGGGCAGCTGGGTTTCTGAATTCTTTCATGCATACAATGGCAACCTTCAGCTTATCTTTCTGCAAGTCCAATCGAGTAAACCAGTACTACTGTGATATCCCCCCTGTGGTGGCCCTGTCCTGCTCATCCACCTTCATTGCAGAACTGCTTATTTTATTGATGGGCAGTATCTTTGGGGTTGGTGCTTTTCTGATCACCTTGATCTCCTACATATACATCGTGTCCACCATCCTAAAGATCCAATCAGTAGAAGGGAAGCGCAAAGCCTTCTCCACCTGTGCTTCCCATCTTCTTGTCGTCTTCTTGTTCTATGGCACAACAATATTTACCTATATCCGCCCATCCTCCAGTCAACACTCTCCTGCCAGAGACAGACTCATCTCTATGCTGTATGGGGTCATTACCCCCATGTTAAACCCCATTATCTACAGCCTGAGAAACACAGAAGTCAAAGGAGCACTCAGAAAAGTTTTACATCTTAGGATATATTTACAAAAAACATGATGTAAGAATTGCCACAGTCTTCCTAGAACAAATGCATAGAAACATATACCAAGTAGAACGTGTACACAAACAGGGATTGATCATATATACATGTAACTGCAAATATAGTTTTTCATACATCTGTATATACTAGAAATTAAAATTTGTTTTTAAAGATTTCTTTATTTTGCCATTTTTTTATTATTGTTTTTCCTGCACATGTTCTTGTACACAACTGTGTTCTTGAAACCTGTAGAGACATTAAGGGAATGTTGGATCTCCTAGACCTGGAGTTACAGATGTTTGTGAACTGCCATGTGGATGCTGGAATAGAATTGCCATCCTTTGTAAGGGCAGCAAGCACTCTTTAACCCATCTATCTAGTCTTAGAAGCAAAAATTTGTAAACCAAAATTAAAAATTTGGGGATTAAATAAATTTATTGGGCCATTTTAAATAACTTTACATCTGTTGCTGCTTTATCTATATCAACATTTATATGTACATGCATGCCTACAGTTGTATTTGCAAGTGTCTTCTTATATATTCCTTTTTATTTGTGTTTGTAATCTACATTTATTCATGTAGCTACAGATCCTCATTTGAAATATTTGCTGCTTTTATTTTGACAATTATAAAGATTTAAGTGAGACAACGTAGTGTTATTGTTCATTAACACTTTCCATATAATTAAATAATACTAATCAGCATTTTCCTGAGATTTATATAAACTAAGAAATACACATGTATTATTATGTACTGCATTCAACATACATTGAAATAAATCTTATTGAAGAAAAATACTGTTTCTCCTGAGAATATGAATATCTATGCTCTCACGTCACCAATTACTTGTTGTCTCCACATCCTTACATTCTGATAATGAAATTCTTTTGTTCCTTTAATTCCATGTGTAAGTTATAGCTTTTAGCATTGATCTTTCTGTTATCAGAATACTTTATTGAGTTTAATCATCTCCATCCATTCATGTTGTAACACATAATATTTATGTGTTTACAGCAGAACCTGTTCCATGGCATATTTATATCAGTGAATCTTTACTAATCATTTGTTAAACACACAATTTGATCTCGTCATTTGACTTTTGTATTATATCTTGCTCAACATGAAAGAGCAGACATTTATTCTACTTTAATTTCAAGTATTTTTACTAAATATTTATATGTGAGATTTTTGATTTATATAATTGTTCCATTTTGGTTATTTAAGAGCACTACTGAATAAAGAGTATCCAAATTAACAAACCTTGTATAAATTCCCCTTTTTCTGAACATCTTCAAAAGCAATTATGTGTAGTATTTAATTTTTGTTTGTTTTCTTTTTTAAATTTATTTTTATTCTTATGCACATTGGTGTTTTGCCTGCATGTATGTCTGTATGAGTGTGTTGGGTCATGACCACATGGGGCTGGGAATCCAACCAAGGTCCTCTGGGAGAATGGTTCATGTTTCTAACCACTGTGCCATCTCTCCAGCCCCATTTTTCTTTATTCTTATCTCATGTAATACATCTCAATCACAATTTTCCCTCCCAGTTCTCTTCCAATATCTATTCCACCTCCATTTCCCTTCAGAAAAAAAACCAGACCTCCCAGGGATATAAACTGAACACAGTGACACTAGTTACAGTAGGACTAAGAGCAAACGCTGATATTAGAGCTGATTGAGGCAGCCCGGCATGAAGAAAAGGGTCCCAAGAGCAGGCAAAAGAGTCAGAGACACGCCCACTCCCACTGTTAGGATTCTCACGGAACACCAGCTAAGAAACATAGCACACGTGCCGAAGACCTAGAATAGACTGATACAGGCTCCATGATTACCACTTCAGTCTCTGGGAGCCACTAAGAGCCCAGCTTAGTTGATGCTATTGAGTGTGTTCTCCTGGTATCCTAACCCCCTTGACTTCTATAGTCCTTGCTCCCTCATCTTCAGGAATGTTCCCTGAGCTCCTCCTAATGTTTGGTCATGGATCTCTGCATCTATTCCAATCACTTGCTAGATGAGACTTGTCTGATGATGATTGGACTAGGCACTGATCTAAGAGTATGTCAGAATATCAGTAGAAATAATTTTATTGACATTTTCCCAGTCATATTTGTTTCTATACTAGGTGTCTGGGTTATCCAGCCTCTATTTCTTGTCCATTCAGCCAGTGTTGAGAATGGGATATCTCTATGAATTCAGCCTCAAGTTAGACCAGTTATTGTTTGGCTACTTCTACAAATTCTTTACTACCATCACCTCAGCATGTCTTGCAGACCGGACGAGTTGTAGTCTAAAGGTTATATGACCTGGTTGGTGTCCATGTCCCATCACTGGTAGCCTTTTTGGTTACAGAAGGCTGGTTCAGGCTCCATATCTGGAATTACTAGGAGTCACGAATAGGGTCATTCTTGTAAATTGCAGGGAGTTTCCATGGTATTACTCCTCCAAGGCTCAGGGATCATTACAGAACAAGGAGTGTTTATATGCAAGAGGCAGAGGAAGCAGCAGGGTGTTGTCTAATGGTTTCCCTGAAATTAAAACTTCCTAACCTGTGGACATCTCCTCAAGAAGTAAGGTAAACAGCTCAAAATAGCTTCAGTAGATCCTAGAAACTGCTCAGATTCACTACTACGCTACCCACCCCAGTTGACAGTAACAGCTGGGTGTTGTTCTCAGACAAATAGAAGCAGAGCTGCAAAGAGGGCTCCCAGAGGGTAAGTTTTGAAAAGTAGACTCTGAAACCAGACCAACTGCCTTGAAGTAGAAACCAGGAAAGCTGCCTGCAAGAGATTAAGACAAGCATCATCTGGGCTAAATACTCCCTCTCCAACCATTTGGTCTGCTTGCAGGCTGGTAAGTGTACTCCAGGTTCCCAGTTCTGTCAGCTGTCTCCTATATTGGGTGGATTGTGTTGAGTTATTTCTTTCTCTGTAAGTAACTCTTCACCCACATTCCTGTAAGAAACTCCAAAAACTTATTGGGTCATAAAATTGCATTTTCATGCTATCTGTATTTTTTTAGCTGTTGTGGGTCCACTGTCTTATGTGTGTATATGTGTGTTGCATATTCTCAGAGAAAGTTTTCTCAGACAATAAAATTCAGGACCATATGAAAACATTTGGGACTCCAAATCCTTATAACATTCTTAACATTATTCCCTCTATTTTGTTCCAGAACTAGACACAGGTCTTCCTTGGGATGCCTACTAGTGACATACATTATCCAACAAGTCCTCCCAAAAGTGTTATTTCCAGAGGGATATCACCATATCTGGAATTTTCCCAACATTTTATTCCTCTCACAAGTTTTTTTTAAGGAAACCACTCTGACTTTCTTTAAAGACCCAATATCATTTATGTCATGAATTTACAAAATATTTATAAATTCTTGGTAAATTATTGAGTATTAAATACAACAATTATGGCACGCTTCCAGTCAAACCCCTTTATTGTCATACATAATGTTACGGTAAACTTACATACTGGTTGACAGCTAGAGGACTGTAAATAATAATGTGGCCCCAGTCTACACGATCGTTGTTAGCCATAACCATGTTTAGGAAAATGAATACAAGCTGGACTGTTATGCAACATGTCTTTAATCCCAGAGAAGCAGGCAGATCTATTTGAGTTTAAACCTAGCCTGGTCTGTAAGAGATAGTTCCATGACAGGCTCCAAAGCTACAGAAAAACCCTGTCTTGACAAACAAAAGCAAAACAAAAATAAACAAAAAGAAAGTGAACAAAACACCCAGTTTTATAAATTAATCAGTATTACTTTTGCCTTTCCTCTATCTCTAATCTAAACTCCTAGAAGGATCTCCCTATTTTGATCACTTAATAGATTATCTAGATTATCTGAATTTAAAAATTCCAATATTGTACCAACATTTTAGCACAAACTTAATGAAAAGCACCCAATCCCTCAAATATGGCAATAAGAAAAGGCTGGTCAGAACGTTTGCTCCATAGAACTGATATCATATGTTAGAACTTTATTACAGCCGGGTGGTGGTGGCGCACGCCTTTAATCCCAGCACTTGGGAGGCAGAGGCAGGCGGATCTCTGTGAGTTCGAGACCAGCCTGGTCTACAAGAGCTAGTTCCAGGACAGGCTCCAAAGCCACAGAGAAACCCTGTCTCGAAAAGCCAAAAAAAAAAAAAAAAAAAAAAAAAAAAAAAAAAACCTTTATTACACAGCTTTTTTCTACATTTTACGTGCCGAATCTTCATATGTTTGCAATATTTAATGAGTAGATAGTAACTTTGTCATCTTGTGGATGCGTTTGCAGTTTTTAATAAGCTAGATAAATTTAATGAATATACTCAGCTTTATCTTTTGTGACTCTGAACTTGTGAAAAGAATTTATCTGTGGTCTTAACAAAATAATGTAGCATTTTGGAGCAAAAATGCAAAGAAATAGTCCTGCACTTGAGGCCAAGATACAGAAGACTTCCACAGCCACCAGAGCCTTGCCTTTGGTGCTGTGGTAGACAGTGAGGAAGGTGATCCAAACACTACAGAACACCAGCATGCTGAACGTCAGGAACTTTGCTTCATTGAATGTGTCCGGTAGATTCCTAGCCAGGAAAGCTACAACGAAACTCGCTAGGGCGAGAGACCCCAGGTATCCCAGGACAAAGTAGAAGAAAATTACTGAACCTTTGTCGCAAACAATAATGATGTGGCCGTGTTCCATATGCACATCAGTATTAACAAACGGAGGAGAAGTTCCTAACCAGATTCCACAGAGAATCATTTGAATCACGGTGCATACGGGGATGATGAAACTAGGTGCCCCTGATATGAGCAGTGACCTCATCCTTCTTTCTGGAGCAGTGACCTTGAATGCCAATACTACAGTAATGGTCTTTGCCAAGACAGTAGAGGTGGCCACAGTGAACACAATGGCAAATGTGGTCTGCTGCATTCTACAGGTGGGTGTGTCCGGATGGCCAATGTAGAGCAAGGGACAGAGAAAGCAAAAGATGAGGGAGACGAGTAGGACATAGCTGAGAGCTCTGTTATTTGCCTTGACAATGGGCGTGTCCTGGTGCTTCAAGAAGACATACAGAACAAAAGCTGTAAGGGCTGAGAAGCATAGGGCCACGCAGGTCAGAGACATTCCCAAGGGATCTTCATAAGCCAGAAAGCTCACAACTTTTTGGAGGCAGTGAGTTTGATCTTTGTTGGCATACTGATCATGTGGACACTTCACACATTCATCCATATCTAGTAGAGGAAGGGCATTATTATCAATTTTCATTTTTCTCTATGATGTACTGGTTATGCTGAACTAATGCATTGGAAAATCATAGCTCAACTATTATTACCTCTTTCTGTATAAGAAAATTTCAATGTGGTTTATGCATAGGATTTAATCTAAATTTAAAATGATTACTATTTTTATGAAAGGCAAGTCTTCCATTTGTTTGGTTAGTGTTACTCTGAGATATTTTATGCTATTTGTGGCTATTGTAAAGGTGTTGATTTTCTGATTTCTTCCCCAGCCCTTTTATCATCTGTGTACAGGAGGGCTACTGATTTTTTTGAGTTAATCTTGTATCCCGCTACATTACTGAAAATGTTTTTTGAGTTGTAGAAGCTCCTTGGTAGAAAATTTGGAATTGCTTATGTAAACTATCTTATCATCAGCAAACAGTGAGAGTTTGACTCTTTTTCCCGATTTTTATCCCCTTGATTTCCTTTTGGTGTCTTATTGCTCTAGGTAGGACCTCAAAAACTACATTGAATAGTCATGGAGAGAGGACAACCTTGTCTCTGTTTCTCTCCATTTAGTTTGATGTTGGCTGCTGTATATTGCCTTTATTATATTTAGGTATATTCTTTGTATCCCTGCTCTCTCCAAGACCTTTATCATGAAGGGCTGCTGTATTTTGTCGAAAGATTTTTCAGCATTTAATGAGATGATCATGTGGTTTTTATTTTTCAGTTTGTTTATATGGTGGATTACATTGACATATTTTCCTATGTTGAACCATCCCTGCATCTCTGGGATGAAACTGACTTGATCATGGTGGGTGATGGTTCTGATGTGTTCTTGGATTTGATTTGCCAGTATTTTATTTAGTATTTTTGCATCAATGTTTATGAGTGAGATTGGTCTGTAATTTTCTTTCTTAGTAATGTCTTTCTGTGGTTTGGGTGTCAGGGTGATTGTAGCCTCATACAAAGAGATTGGCAATGTTCCTTTTGTTTCTATTGTGTGGAATAATTTGAGGAGTGTTGGTATTAGTTCTTCTTTGAATGTCTTGTAGAATTTTGAGCTGAAACCATCTGGTCCTGGGCTTTTTTGGTTGGGAGACTTTTTATGACTGTATTTCTTCAGCAGTTATAGGTCTGTTTAATTTGTTTATCTGGTCTTAATTTAATTTTGATAAGTGATATTTATCCAGAAAGTTGTCCATTTCCTTCAAGTTTTCCGATTTTGTGAAGTACCGGTTTTTGAAACATGACCTGATGATTCTCTGTATTTCATCGGTGTCTGTTGTTATGTCCCCCTTTCATTTCTGATTTTGTTAATTTGAATATTCTCTCTCTGCCTTTTTTTTTAGTTTGAATACAGGTTTGTCTATTTTGTTGATTTTCTTGAAGAAACATCTCTTCGTCTCATTGATTCTTTGTATTGTTTTCTTTGTTTCTATTTTGTTGGTTTCAGCTCTCAATTTGATTATTTCCTGATGTCTAGTTTTCTTATGTGAGTTTGCTTCTTTTTTTCTAAAGTTTTCAAATGTTCTGTTAATTCACTAGTGTGGGGTTTTTCCAGCTTCTTTGTGTAGGCGTTTAGTGCTATGACCTTAACATTGCTTTCATTATGTCCCATAAATTTGGGTATGTTGTGTGGTCATTTTTATTGAATTTTGGGAAGGGTTTAATTTCTCACTTTATTTCTATCTTGACCCATTGATGATTCAGGTGAGCATTGCTTAATTTCCATGTGTTTGTGGGTTTTCTGGAATTAATATTTCTGTTGACTTGTAATTTTATACCATGATGTTCTGATAAGGTACATTGAATTATTCCAAGTTTTTGTATTTGTTGAGGTTTGTTTTGTTACCAAGTATGTGTTCAATTTTTGAGAAGGTTCCATGAGGTGCTGAGAAGAAGGTATATGCTTTTCTGTTTGGATGGAATATTCTATAGATGTCTATTAAGTCCATCTGAGTCATAACCTCTGTTAGTTCCCTTGTTTCTCTATTCATATTTTGTCTGACTGACCTGTCTAGTGGTGAGAGGGGAGTGTTGAAATATCGTATGATTTAAGCTTTAGAAGTGGTTTTTTTTTTCATATGAAGGTGCCCTTGTATTTGGGGCATAAATGTTCAGTATTGAGATTTCATCTTGATGGATTTTTCCTGTGACTAATATGCAATGCAATGACCCTCTTTGTCTCTTTTGATTGATTTTAGCTTGAAGTCTAATATACATGGGAAGTAGAAAAAGATCTCCTGAGTGTTTGTATGTATGTATGTATGTATATATATATATATGTGACAATATAGGTTTTCAAATTGCAGTGTTATTATTTTTTCTGACTTTGTAATGAGGGTTTCCTCTTCCTTACCCCTGAAGGTCTCTTTGAGAATTGTATAAATAATACAGAATGTAAACAATCTGTTGATTATTTTGGTAAAGTGTATTCTTACTTGTCATGTTTGAAATTTCATTTTCAGGACACAGGTTGCAATCAAAACAGCAGATAGCCCTTCCCTCTTGAGGGGATTTTCTTAGTCCTGGACGGCAAGGCATACTACATATCGAGGGTGGAGTCTGTAGTAAATCATATACATTTTACAAATTTACTTAAACACATATGAAAAAAGCATTAGGGATTCACAGTTTTGAGTAATTGAAAAAATCTCCTTTTACAGACATGTATACTATTATAAAACATAATTTCAATGTATTTTCCTGTCTTCCTTTTTTCTCAGATGCAGTTCCACAGGATTCTCCTAGCGCTGCACTAGAACACCAGTTGCAACCTTACTCCCCCTTCCCACATCTGCCATGGATCTCACAGACCATTGCTCGCTAACCCCCATATTTATTATATATAGTACTTGAAATTTTAGCTTGGACAGTCAGACAATTGAAATAGATGATGGAGAAAGAAAGATTCATTATTTTCAGAGGATAAAATAGAATACCAAATAACATTATAAAGTCCACCAGGGAGCCCATACAGATAATAAACATTTTCAGCTAAGTGGCTAGATACAATAGTAACTTTAAAAAATATACTTCATATGTGCAAATCTTGAGCAGAAAGAACTCAGGGGAACAACACCTTTAACAATATCTTCGAATAGTATAATATATCTTGAGCAAACTCTAAGCAAATAAAGGAAATTCTTCTGTGATAAAAACTTCAATCTTTGGAGAAAGCAACTGAAGACAAAATGAGAAGATGGAAAGTGCTCCCGTGCTCATGGATTGGTAAGCTTAACATAGTAAAAGTGCACATCCTACAAGAGCAATCTAAAGTTTCAATGCAATCCCAATAAAAATTCCAACACAATTCTTTACAAACCTTGAAAGGACAAGTCTCAACCTCACCTGAATGAATAATAACCTCTAGAGACCTAAACCAATCCTGAATTGCAAAAGAGCCAAGGAGATATTACTATCCATGATTTCAAGCTGTGCTACAGAGCTGTAATAATTAAAAGCATATATTATTGGCATAAAAGCAGATATGCTGATTGGTGAAATTTAACTGAGAACCAGATATAAGTTCAGACCTGAGTTTTGATAGAGAAGCCATAAAAACACAAGAAATGAGACAAAATCTTAAACAAATGGTGTTGGTCCATCTTGATGTCTTCGTGCAGCATATAAGCAAATAGAACCATGCTTAACACCCAGAATAAATTTTAAGTCCATGAGGATCAAAGACCTCAACATCAAGCCAGGTACAATGAAACTGATAGAAGGGAAAATGGGGAGTAGCCTTAGATGCATTGGCACATGAGATGACTTCTAAATAGAACACTGAAAAGGCAGGCACTAAGGTTAACAATTAATAAACGGTACCCCATTAAACTAAAAAGTTTATATAAGGCAAAGTACATCTTCAACAAGACAGAAGAAAGTCTACAGAATGAAATTTTTTTTTACCAACTTGACATGTGATAGAGGACTAATATTGAAGTTATAAAAGAAACTTAAGAAACTCAAATAAGCCGGGCGGTGGTGACGCACGCCTTTAATCCCAGCACTCGGGAGGCAGAGGCAGGCAGATCTCTGTGAGTTCAAGACCAGCCTTGTCTACAAGAGCTAGTTCCAGGACAGGAACTAAAAGCTATGGAGAAACCCTGTCTCGAAACCCCCCCCCCAAAAAAAAGAAACTCAAATAATCAATAAAAGACCCAAAGTCCAATTTAAAATGTGAAATAGATTTAAACAATGAATTATCAATACAGAATTTCAAATGATTGTGAAACACTTAAATACAGTTCAATATCCTCCCTCTATTCCCTCCAATTTCTCCATCTCCTTCCCCCCTCTCCAGTTCTACTCCCTTTGTGTCTCTCAGTAGAAAATACAGGATTCTTAGGAATAAAAACTAAACATAGTAAAATTAAATACAATAAAATCAAGGAAAACTGTTAAATTGAAGTTGGTCATGTCATGTTAGAGTTTTTGTGAGACTCCTGACCGTGAGAATAGGTGGGGTCTCCATGTTCTAAGTCATGGAACTCTTTTCTTCCTGTTGGGTTGACATGACCAACTTCAATATGATAGTTTTTCCTTGATTTTATTGTAATTAATTTTATGATGTTTGGTTATTATTTCTAAGAATCTTGTATATTATACTGAGAGACAGAAAGGCGGTAAAACTAAAGAAGAGAAAGGAGATAGAGAGATTGGGAGGAGTAGAGGGAGGGTAAACTATAATCACTATATATTGTATGAGAGAAGAATCTATCTTCAATAAAAATTAGAATAAAATTTTATTATTTTGTAAAATAAATATGAAGATTTGGTCATTTATACCTTGTCAAATATGAGAGGGAGACAGAGACAGAGAGACAGAGAGAAATAGAAAGAGAGATAAGAATATAAGGGATGGAAAGTGTGTCAGGAAATGAATAAATAACAAAATGCTTTATTCCATGAGAAGGCATAAGCAGACCATGTGATTTTAGGTATTTTTGGCACATGTAAATCCTCAGAATTAGGAACAACTTACCTGTCTAAAACCTGTAGCCCACTCTATCATTTCATCAGACATATACAACTGTTGATAATTTGGAAAATGACTGGAAAACTTTCCTATTTTCATCTTAAGTCCAAAATTTGGTGGAAAATCCATGATGTAGAAAATATCATATTCTGTATCCAGTTTTACTTTCTGGTTCATGGTCACAAGGTCTCCAGCAGGATTTTCAAATTGTATATTCTTCAGAAAAGAGAACATCTAAAATACATTTGTCATTTTAGTTTCAACTATGCTAACAACATATTAGCATAGCCTCTCCTAAAATATAACTTTATTAAAAGTACTTAGTATAAAAAAGAAGAAGTTCCATGTATATGGAAAGATTCCCTATGCTTTAAAAATACAAATTTCTTGCTGGAATTGATGCCTTAAAACATGCACATCTGAATTGTATGCCTAAAATGTAGTTGCACATTCTCAAGTCCTTCCTACTAACAGTGTTATTTAATCATGGCCTAGGGAATTGAAATCCTTAGTTGGTAAAAAATGGCAAAGCTACTTTATATTATTTCACTACATTGATAAAAACCTTTTGGATCACATCAAATTAGAGTCATTTTGTTATTGCCATTCAATAATTTCATCAGAAAATATTTTCTTTCTTTTTCTTTTTTTTTTTTTTTTTATTTTTCGAGACAGGGTTTCTCCGTAGTTTTTGGTTCCTGTCCTGGAACTAGCTCTTGTAGACCAGGCTGGCCTCGAACTCACAGCGATCCGCCTGCCTCTGCCTCCCGAGTGCTGGGATTAAAGGCGTGCGCCACCACCGCCTGGCTTGAAAATATTTTCTTTTGTATGTAAAAAAACTGTGTGGCTAAAATAGCTGAACAAAATTTCTTGACTAAGATTGTAAAATGCTGACTTGCGTGCCAATGTTAACTGTATTTTATTTTTTGACACTAACATGATCTGCCTCATATGCTGTGCCAGGATAAAGACACATATGCACTCAGGAAAAAGATTACTTATTTGCATAGATTTAGACCTTGTGGTTCCTTTTAAGAACACTATCTCTGTGACATTCATGCCTTTCTGTATAAGACACATTACCTTCCAGGAGTCAAGTTCCAGCTTCTTACCAGCATTCTTTGGCCATGTATCTACTTGCAGAAGCATCTCATGGAATGTGTGGGCCACAGCATACACTGCATTGTATAAATTATAAGCTGAATCACTCATGGACATTCCAAACGGTGTCCTAAATAACCATTTCAATAGGGTTCTTGTTGGACAATTCTTCAGTTTGTTACAATTAGACGATGGTAAAGAACATTTAAAATAAGTCCACCATAGTTTTACAAGAGAAATTTCATCACTATAGTTTAAAGGACGCACTGTCTGCAGAAATTGTTTAAAACCAGACATCTCAGAATGCTGATGAGAGAAAATGAGAATCCCATCGGGGGAGTTAAGCAAGAAATCTCCTCCGGTGATCATATCAAATTGTGACACACTGACCCAGATTCTCTGAATCTTTAGAGTTTGCCATAACCTAAAGTTAAATTGTATGTGAGACTCTCTGTCTCCATAGACAATCACTACTTTTGCTGATGATGTCATGACCTTGTTATAATTTATATTAAACATTTTTAAGTATAATTTTGTACTCAGTGGAACAATAGCCACAAATGCTAAACAGACGCTTTTTCTTTTCATCTCTCCTCTCCATTCAGAAAGAAACTGAGTTCCCAGATCTTCATCTGAAATGACCACTCCCACCCAGTTCCATCTGAAGTGAACCACTAGGGACACCATGGCCAGTGCTAGAGATGTGTCCTTGGGCGATATCTGGTAGAGATGAGGAAATTCTTCATGGACACTCAGGCGAGGATGAAAATACCCGTAGTAAAGCTGAAAGACATAGACCATAAGCAACAGTGTGAAGAAGATGGAAGCGTGACACTCAGTCTAAGATCTATGTGTGCTAAGCTAATGCTGGGAGAGCTAGAAGTTATGACTTCTTCATTTAATTATTAAACTCATATCAAATTATTTGTGATTATCTAAACTATTATAGATTAAAACTTTTGATAAATGTTTCACATTTATGCTCCCTTCCATGTCCATTTCTTATAAAGTTGTGTTTCCCATAGTGTTTGAGTATTTATGCTTTATGAATCAGAAAAGACATAAACCCAATCTCTGTCTTTCCATCACCATTTGTACCCTGAATAGCAGCTTAAAGTGAAAAATACTTCATTAAAATTAATCCACCCAGGCTTACTTCTGGAGTTCTAGAAAGGTAGAGGTGGAACCCAAAAGTGGCAGATGTTTTCCACTGTGGTCCTGTAAATGTAATTAAGTATGTTCTCTCTTCTGAGCAGTAGTAGTTAGGAAAGTATTCACTTCTTTTTGAAGATAAAATAGTCTTTCTGTGATCAGCAAACACATTACACTTAATGTTAACTAGCAGAGAAATGTTGGGTAAAATATGAGGATTCCTGTTGATTTCTTCCATGGCAAAATAAAGAGAGAAAATCAAGTTGATGTTGTCAGGTGTCAACCTGAAAACAGAGCACAGTAATAATGAGAGATTAGGTTTCAAACATGATAATCTTAATAACTCTCAGTGTGGGTTCAGCACTGAATTATCTTTTCTTGACCCATTGCTATCATGATATATACAAGTCCTTGTATTGTGGTCTATTAGGATGTGAGACATGGGGAGGAATATAAAGATCCTATTTTTTTATTTTTTGTTTGTTTAGGGTGGTTGGTTCTTTTTTTCTATCAATTGATTCTGCTATTTTGCGGTTTCCTACAGATTCATCCAGTTATTTTCTGAACACTATGAAAGTCTTTATGCAGTCCATGGAACAGAAAAGATGTCCTGATCAATATTGAATCTACTCAAACATGTGTGCTGTAATTCTAGTACATTACATATTTGCAAAAATAAATCGGTATCATCTGCTATCAAGGTAGTTATACTCTTTTACACAGAAGCAGTACTGACCAATGGCATGATGTTGTTATGGGCATAGAGAATACGTGTACAAATCGTTGTTTCAAAAGCTCTGAAATTTCTAGCATAATTATAGGTAATGTAAATAGCACAATTATTATTACTTTTCCTCCTTACTGCTACACAGTTTTCCTTTTTTCTCTGTTTGAGACTTTGCAATTTTGAATGATATAAAATTGGTTATAACTACAACTTTTTCCTGAAAGGGATGACTGCTTCCTCTTTACCCGGACCCTTAGATTGCACTGATGCATTTCATTATACATTCGTAGTTGCTTATCAGAGAATTGTCCCTGGGTTCTAGTACTTTCAGGTTTGTACTGATATGTTACAATTCTCTAATATATTCACTTTAGCTTTTGTCTTTCATTTACATATTTAACTGGTTATAACTGCATTGATATAATTTTTATAGAGTTTGATAATCTTATTTAACAATAATGTGTCATTTCAGTATTTTGTGTATTACTGTTTTTCTTTTTGCAGCATCTACTGTATTTTCTGCACTGCTTTCTGACTATTGTAAATATTTAAATAACAAGATATCATGTGTGGCTGGTATTGAATTCTGAATTATCTGTGTTCTCTCCACGTTTCTGTTTCTCATGCTTAAAGAACTTTTTTTGTGCTGTGTATTATTCCTGTATCTCTTACAATTTTCTCTTTTTTTCAGAAAGACCTGAAATTATTCCACATTTTCTAGGTCCTTGCCATTTTATACTGGAGAGTGATATGTGCTTTAAAATTTTGTTCTTTAATTAACTCCCTGCTATTACTGTTCTGTGAAGAATTCATATTTCAAATGACATAGGACATTGTTTATAAATTAGCTCTTTTACATCTTGAAAGAGTTTTCAGCTTCTTATGGAAACAGAGAAATACGCAGGACAGCTTAAACCAGTCCTAGACATTGAGATAACTATGGCGACATCATGATCCCTGTTCTTACATTGTATTAAAAGGAGCAAGTTATTATCACAAAAACATGTTGATTAATAGAATGAAATTAAAAACCACTACAGAAAGCCATATACCTATGGACAATTACTAGAAATACACACTGGAAAATACAAAAAGCATCTTCAATAAATGGTGCTGGCCAAAGGCATAGCTACATGGATTAGAACAGAAAAATATCTATAACTCTCATCCCTCACAAAACTCAATTCTAAATGGATAGAAGACCTCAGCTTAAGACCAGATACACCAACTCTGCTGGAATAGAAAGTAGTAAAATATCCTCAACTCCAGGTAGAGTGCTTGCCTGGGGATACTCCTCACTCTCTTGGTTTCCCCCAACATAACACCAAACCACTACCCCTTCTCATTGTTGTGTCTTCAACCCCAAATCAGGCTGAGACCCTGATAATCTACAAGATACACTGCTTAGAAGCCCATAAAAGAAACAGAACACTCATCCAACAAAGACAAACTTAGAAATCGTCACCTAGGCATATAATTACCCCAAACCCAGATACCTAGACAATAGTTTAGGAATAAAATCAATAACATCAAAGGCAATATGTCACTTCCAGAGTCCAGCTATCATACTAGAACAAGCCCCGAATATTCCACAGCTGACACACAAGGAAATGATCTTAAAACCAACATTAAGAAGTTGATAGAGGTCCTTAAAGAGAAAATTAATAAATCCATTAAAGAAAGTCAAGAAAAACAAACAGTTGAAGGAAACAATCAACAGTGTTCCAGACCTGAAAATGGGAATGGAAGCAATAAAGAGAACACTAAGTGTTGGTTTCCTGGATATGAAAACCTGGGTGAGAATACAGGAACTTAAGAAGTAAGCATAATGAGCAGAATGCAAAAGATGAAAAAGAGAATCTCAGTATGTAAAGATAGGATAGAAGAAGCTGGACAGTGGTGTCATGCACATTTAATCCCAGTACTCAGGAGGCAGTGGTAGGCACATCTCTTTGCTACAAGAGCTAGTTTCTCCAGGACAACTAAGGCTGTTACACAGAGAAACCCTGTCCTGACTATATATATATATATATATATATATATATATATATATATATATATATATATACACACACACACACACACATAATGATAGAAGAAATAGATAAATCAGTCAAAATGTTAAATCTAAAAAGTTCATGATACAAGCCACCCAGGAAATCCTGGTGGGAAATTGAAAAGACCAAACCTTAGTTCTACTTAAGTGGGGCCTAGGCAGGCAGGGTCCTCAAGGGCCAGGAGCCTTTGGTGTCAGACAGGTGCACCCCATTATGATGGGAAAATGTAGTGGAAAGATGGGAGAGAAAGAGAAGCGGCTTATGTGCTGTGAAAAGAGGCAGGAAGGAAGAAATGAAGGCAGTGAGGATAGGCTGTAAGGGATGTCTGCTTGACACCAGGGTCCATGGTGATGTCCATGTCAGGCTGCTGTCAAGGGTTATGTCTGGGTCCATGGTCCTAGAAAAGCCAGAGTCGACTTCCATGACTCCTGTTTCTGCCAAAGGCCATGTGGTTTCCCAGGGTCTGATGACCCACCTGGGATGATACTGGATCCCAGAGGTCATACAGCAGCCAGTGCCATACAGATTTGAGGGGTACTTACTACTGCCTGGTACCATGGTGACATCCAAACCTGTGCAGCTGAGGGCCATGACTGTGTCTGCCACCGTACTGCAGACAGATCTGGGTTGTCTGTAGCTCGTGGTTCCATTCAGGGTCACGCTAATTCCAGGGGACTGGGTGGGGCCACCTGGTGCTGTGTTGGTGTCCAAGGGCACCACTGTCACTGTTTGTGCTGATCTTGGTAATTTTCAGTACCCAAAGGTACCATGATGATAATCAGTCTTTGGCTGGTGCTAAGAACCAGGTCTGGGTTATGGTTTTACAGCAGCCAAAATATGTATAAAAATTTGTGACCCTTGTCACCACCGAAGACCACATGAATCTGGCATCTGGGATGCAACCTGTGGCCTTGTTGGTAACCAGAGGCCATGCCACTTCCAGAGTCATCTGAAGTAATTGGCCAGAGCTTCTATCTAGAGCTAGAATACTGACTAGTCTGAGCAGCCGTCTGGAGTCATGTCTGGGTCTGTGGTCCACCTATGACTGGTGTCTGTTTAAAAGTCTGTGGCTCAGGTTGCCACTAGAGCCCATGCTGAGGCCCTGGATGTGGACCACAGTCTGTGGAGTTGTTGGAGTTTGGAAGCCACTCTTCAACAGGTGACATATGGATCTGGGTGGCATGTGATGTAATCCGGGACCATGGTTTCATCCAGGCTCAAGCTGCTGCCGAGAGTCATGTCTTGTTCAGTTGTCTCTGCGTAGCTGGGGTGTGCTAATATCTATGACCTGAGTCATCTCAGGGGCGCATAGAAATCATGTGAAATGTAATTAGAAGGCCATGCTGAGTCATCCCCACCCTTCTCAGACTCAAGGAAATGAGAAGAGTGGAGGGAATGAAAACCGTCATCAGGATGCATTAGATGAGAAAACAGTAAATATATATTAAAAAGAAAAAAATAAATAATGCCAAATAGGTGGTGGAGGTCTAAACATAACTCTTAAAAATGGTAACTCAAATATCTGAGAAAACATAAAGAAAACAGTCAAGCCATTTGTCATCAGGGAAGTTCAAATCTAGAGTACTTTGAAATTGATATGTTAGTCAGAATGGCCAACAGCAGTCAAACAAATGTCAACCCATTGATTCGGGATTCCTTTCTGTATACTTTGAATATGTTTTATTGCTATTGGTTAATAAAGAAACTGCTTTCAGCCAATTAATTTTAGATGTAGGAGCTAGCTATAAATACAATTAAGGTATTGGCCAAACAGTATTGCAATTAATATAGTTTCTGTGTGGTTATTTCAGGGCTGGGCAGCCAAGAAGGAAATGAGCAGTCTCTGTTTACAACCCATGCTGCAAGAATGCAGAGTAATGCGAACATTCATCCATTAATGATGGGAATTCAAACGTTTACAGGGTTATGCAAATCAGTGTGGCAGTTTCTTGGGAACCCTGGTATAGATCTATGTCAAGATCCAGCTATACTACCTGTTTTCTTGATTTTGGTTTCTATTGTTGTGATAAAGCACCATGACGAAAAAGCAGGACAATAAGGAAAGTGCTTATTTGTGTCACACTTCCATATTCGTGTTATGGATAGAAGGCAGTCAAGCATATCAAATATATCAATTGTTATTGGCAGAAGAAAGTTGATTATATCAGATTCTGCCTCCCTATTTTAGACTTGAACAAGAGGCCGATATACAGGCTATGCAGGAGGTTGCGTATTGGCCTGCTCTCCATGCCATGTTCATTCTCTTTTTTATGGTCCTAAGGACTACATGCTCAGGGAAGATTCCACCCACAATGTGCTGTACCTTACTTCATCAATTACTAATTAAGTAAATGTCCCAAAGGCTTCCCTAGAGCCCAGTCCTATAGAAACATCATCTTAATTGAGGTTCCTTGCTCTCAGATGGCTTTAGATTGTGTCAAGTTGACTTAATGCTACCAAGTACACCACTCTTGGATATATACCCTGAGGACTTTACATGCTACTCTGGAGACCTTTTCTGAATCATGTTCATTGAGTGGAAACCTAGAACAGTATAAGCTTCTTAAAATACCTATGTGTATGAAGACAATCTAAATAAAGCTGTCAAATAACAAGGGAGACAAATGTTCACAATGACATCTCTTGAAGGGACTCTGCCTTTTATCAAAAGAGTAAGGTAAAAAACCTAACTTTTCTACAAACCGTTAGATCTATAATGGTAACCTGCCTGAAAGATTCATTCAGCCTCTCCCTGGAAATGTTGACTCAGAAATGACAAACAACAAACTCTCCAATAAATTAGAGTTAGCGAGATAACCAGCAGTAAACCATGAAATAAATTTGGGTTATATCACAGAGAAAGGAAGGCAACACAGATTGAAGACACAGAATTGTGGTCTATTTCTCAGTGCCCATAGAATATAACATCTCCCATACTTAACCAAAATTAATGAATGAAAGATGTACTTACTTCTTTTCTAGATTCTCACTGAAATCATCATTCTTCACATACCCATCCTCTGTATAAATAGAAAAGAAACAATGTTCCTCTATAGCTTTTTCTGGGTTGTTCTTGTCTTTTATTCTCATAAAGCACTTGGGGTCAGCCAAACTGCAGAAAATGAGGGAAAGCTTCAGGCCCCAAAAGACAAAGATCAAAGAAAGCATCTTTGTCATGTCTCCAGTTGGGAGCCCGGGCAAAGTGCAGCATGAAGAGTCAGACAGAAACCCATGTATCAATTATGCATGCCCGTATCCAGGTGTCTCTTTTTATCACTGCAGTTACTCCTAAAGAGTGCCTGTACTTCTCTCAGTAATGTTTTTCAGTCCATTGTTCACCCTGGAGGATTCTAAAGTATTCTCTGTCCTGAGGCTCTGCATCTGAGTTCCTGTGTCCAGGTGACAAGAAACGGGTAATTATTTTGCTTACAATCATCTTTCCCTCTGTATCCCTCATGGTTCCCTCTGTTTCAGTGAACCTGAAGGCCCCAGAGATGATTCATCTTGGGCAAATATGTTAAACAGCCTTATTCATCAAACCCATTCTCTAATTCCCATTTGAATAGCTGACTTGGATACCATAACATATTCAAAGCAGGTTTTGAGATGGAAGTGTAAGAAATAGCTATTCCTAGACAGATCTTATTACAGACATACAGGCAATATGAACAATAATGTTCATGATTGGAAATAATATTATTGCATAGGTGTTGTCCTACATCAATGGAGCATGCACTGTATGATTCACAAGAACAGAAGCTACATAGGGTTTGCTCACAATCGTGTGGTATAAACAAACTTGTTCTAACATATAGTGAAGCATTTCTTATGGAAACTATATGAAGGAAACAGTTTTACATATCTAAATCATTGCAGCATGAATGTTCAGTTATCATGTACTTTGCTTTGGTCATGTGACTCAGTTATACATCCTCTGGAAGAAGATCATCAGGATGATATAAATATAATTGACAAGAAGACATTGAGCAAAGGAACCAGAGTGAGTGGTGTGACATGTGATGCCCCCAAACGATGTTTCATCTCTTCATGTTATCGCCATATCCACTGGCTCAAACTAAGAATTAAGCTTTTATGTAGTTAAACCTTTGAAAAGAAACAACAACAACTGAATTCCACAACACATGTTCTGATTTAATGCAGTGACAACAATAAATTTCATTTGCTCCGTTTTAATAATTTATATGAAGATCCATTAATTTCCTTCATTATATGTATTCTAAACAAAATAATTTTTGGTAAGCTCAGTCAACAAGTGCCCAACCAATATATCCCAGTTGCAGCAAATGTATCCTATTAAGAAAAATATCTTCTTAAGTAGATGTATCCTCAATAATTCCTGAACTGATGAGTGGTTAATGTTAACATGACCTTAAGCATGGAAATTCTTATTTTCTTTCTTAGCTTCAAGGTATAGTCTGCCTTGGTTAGGAATTTATGTGACGGGATCTTGAAGCAACTAATTTCATCACATTTTTGAATAAGAAACAGACAAAGATGGATGTTTCTGCTTAGTTCACGTTTTCCTTTATATTCAATCAGTCCAGGAACCCAGCCATTGTAGTACTGCTACCTACGTCATTCAACCCAATGTCACTCACCAATGTAGATAATACCTGATATAAGTTCTCAGTTGTTGTTTTTTTTTAATCATACTGGTTCAAAGTCCCATCAAGTTAACAATCAAGAGTAACTATAACAACCTTAGTTTTCCAGCAAAGTTTTGTGTTTAACTGATATGGATTCTTAAATACATTCATTACTACTGTGTTCTCTAGCCCTCAATAGATTCGAAATCTACAACAACTTTTTTATACATTGAAATAGGAGTGAAAATCCAAAGCTATCAAGGGGTTGGATTCCAGAATCTACCAGTCCTGTTCTAGTTTTTCAGCTACACCTCACCCAAAGTCCTCGATTCAACATGTTCCAACATCTTCTGATATACCATTTGTTAAACTAACTTAATCGGTCACAGTCTAATTTTCCCTTGAGTATTGTAACATTTTAAAAAGATTTTGGTAATATGACACATTTTCCTTGGACAAATCACTGTACTGAGAGTCATCTGTTCATCAGGTTGCAAAGATAGTCTCCACTTTATAATAAGCATTTTATTGTGATATAGAGAAAACTGATTTCACCCACCAACCTATAGAAGCTTAAGTATGGCACGTGAAATGAATAACAAGATAGCAAAATGCTATCATTTTAAAGACATTTAAAGACAATCCAGTGTTTTCTGAAAAGGATGGCTGTAGAAAGACAGTTACGTTCATGTTTTGTAAAAAGTGAGAAAAATTTTGAGCATTTACAAGAAATTAGACCAAATTTAGTATGCAGTAAGTGGTTAGATTTTGAAGGCTTGTTTAAAATTTAACAAATATATATAAATATAATTTGATAAATAAAGATGGTGGCTGGAGAATGGAAGGAGCTTGTTCTTTTAGGGAAAAATCAAAAAGAAGGAATCTTTATTAGTCTTGATAGCTTTAGCAATTCTCTGAATCTATTTTGAGTCATTTTACATTCTGGTTTAGGTGTTTTCTGCATGTTGGGAATTTTTATTCAGGAGAAATTGTTAGAGAACACTCCACCCCTTCTGCTGGCTCTTATATTATTTCTGTCACCTCTTTTACAATAATCCTGAGCCTTGGAAGGGGTGACTATGGATGTCCAAAAATGGCTAATTAAAAGAAAACTGTGTCCCATATCAGAAATTTTTTCTCATGAGCTTTACCAGTGACTGAGTTGAGCCTGACAAGAACAGTGATCTATGGGTATAAACACACATGTTTAGAATGCAGTTTGACAACCACATCATGTTCCTCAAGAAAAAATATAGAAGTTGCATCTTCAGCCACAGATTTTGGTTCTCACTTACATTATCAGACTTGAACTCCCTCTTATATATTAACCATTAAATGCAATTGGAAGACTGTATTAACCCATGATAAACTAACCACTATTGTAGAAGAAGTCGCCCCTTGCCTAGAATGTTGGTGGTTTGGAAGACAGAGCCCATATAGCAGCAGGTATGTTGATGGCAGTTCTGCACTGGAAGACTGCACATCCCCTCTCAGAGACTCCATAAGGCAGATAGAATTATTAAATTAAATATTTAGGCCTAGCGCCTGAGGCCCACAAGTCATAAAGGCTATTGTTTATGCTCTTGATTGTATGTCAAAACTAGATGGTACATTCCCATGGATAAAGACACTGAATATACATACTTTCATTGTAGGACACAAAGAAATTAAGCTGGAGCTAATCTGGAACTTCATAAGAAAAAGCTTCATATTGTGACATATATTCGGTCAGTAGAAAGGAGCCTTGTAATCTTGTAGGCATATGTACTGTAGGAATTAAATTAGTTAAATTTAATGGATACTTTCTGTAGAAATAATTAAGAAGTCCATGGGAGCCCAGAATAAAGATAACATGTTTATTTGGGAAACACTCACAATAAGAAAGATACACTAATCTACCTATTATTCTGTCCCAATCATTCCCCTTTTACTTTTCTTTCCCAAATGAGATTCCGGAGCCTTCAAAAATTTTCAGCTTTTGGTCGGGCGATGGTGGCGCACGCCTTTAATCCCAGCACTCGGGAGGCAGAGGCAGGCCGATCTCTGTGAGTTCGAGACCAGCCTGGTCTACAAGAACTAGTTCCAGGACAGGCTCCAAAACCACAGAGAAACCCTGTCTCGAAAAAACCAAAAAAAAAAAAAAAAAATTCAGCTTTAGAATGTGTGTTCCTGAACTTATGAAAAGAATTTATCTGTGGTTTGAACAAAATAACGTAGCACTTTGGGGCAAAGATGCAAAGAAGCAGCCCTGAACTCGAAGCCAAGATACAGAAGACCTCCACAGCCACCATAGCCTTGCCCTTGGTGCTTTGGTAGACAGGGAGGAAGGTGACCCAGACACTACAAAACACAAGCATACTGAATGTCAGGTACTTGGCTTCATTGAATTTGTCAGGCAGATTTCTAGCCAAGAAAGCTACAATAAAACTTGCCAGGGCAAGAGAGCCCAAATATCCCAGAACACAGTAAAGGGTGGTAACTGAACCTTTGTTGCAAATAATCAAAATGTGGCCATGTTCAGTGTGTGCATCACCATCAACAAATGGAGGAGATGTTCCCAGCCAGATTCCACAGAGAATCACTTGGATCATGGTACAGATGGGAATGATGAAGTTTGGTGCACCAGATGCCAGCATCCACCTCATTCTTCCATATGGAACAGTGAGCTTGAATGCCAGTACTACAGTAATTGTCTTTGTCAAGACAGAAGATGTTGTCACAGTGAAGACCATTGCAAAAGTCGTCTGCTGCAATATACAGGTGGCCGCATGGGGCTGGCCAATATAGAGCAAGGGACAGAGAAAACAAAATATGAGTGAGATGAGGAGTAAGTAACTGAGAACTTGGCTATCGGCCTTGACTAAAGGAGTACCTTGATGCTTCCAAAAAATAGTGAGTACAGCAACTGTTATAAAAGAGAGACCTAGAGCCAAGCCAGTCAGGCATATCCCCAAGGGATCCTCATAAGCCAGAAAGGTGACAACTTTTTTGAGGCACTTAGTTTGTTTTGTGTTGGCATACTGGTCCTCTGGACACGTCACACAACAATCCATGTCTAGTGTAGGGAAGGAAGCATTTTCAAAATTAATTTTGTCCTAGTACTCATAAGCATGATAGTTACATTAATGCATTAGGAAGTCATAGCTAAATTTTATTTAACTCTTGTGGTAAATGGAAGTTACATGTGTTTGATGCATAGGAATTAATTCTAATTTCCATTGCCTTTCATCATAATTCAAAAGTTTTGTTTGTATTTATCTTATTTACCAAAAACCATTTTACCATTTTTCAAAAGCAGTTTTGGTAAATCTTATTCTTACTTGTCATGTTGGAAATTTCATTTTCCAGACAGGGGTTACCATCAAAACAGCATGCAGCCTTTCCCTCCTGAGGGGATTTTCTGTGTCCCAGACTGCAGGTCCTGCTGCATATGGAGGGTGAAGTCTGAGGAAAACCAGATAAATTTTAAACACAAAGAGTTTAATGTAAGTTACAAAACTGTAGTGATTAACATGTAACCACTGAAAATTCTCTTTTAAAAACATGTATTATTTTATTAAGCAAAATTTTATTGTTTATAAGATAAATATTTTGAATGTTATATATTGTAAATATATAAATACACACAAGACAGGAGATAGATAGATAGATAGATAGATAGATGATAGATAGATAGATAGATAGGCAAATAGATAGGTGAATAAATAGATAGAATGTAAGATTGTGGAAAGTGATTTAATAAATCAGTAAATGTCAAAATATTTTACCCAGGTAGACCACTATATTTTGGAGTATTTGCACTACATGTATAGTATTTGAGTTAAGATCAATTTACCTGTCTAATGTGTGTGGCCCACTCCATCGTTTCATCAGAGAGGTATAATTGTTGATTATTTGGAAAATGTTCAGAAAACTTCCCTATTTTCACTTTAAGTCCATGATACTTTTTAAAATCCATGATGTAGAAGATGTCATACTCTGTATCCTGTTTTGTTTGTTTTTTCATGTTTACAAGGTCTCCAGCAGGATTTACAAATTGTATCTTCTTCAGAAAAGATAACGTCTAATGAACATACCATAATAAGTCTTGTACTCCCTCTTCCTCATATACTTTCTCCTTTTTGTATTGTATGTGAGGCTGTGTTATATTGAGGTATGTAAGATTGGATATAACTATATCTGCTTCCCATGAGAAATGTGCTCCCTTTTATTCAAATGAACCCTTTACTGTACTGATGATTTTAAACTTGTATGCCCAGCTTGGCCTCACACAAGAGGCTCTGGTGTCAAGTACATTCAGGTTATTCTGTGTTATATATTTACTTTAGCTTCTGTCTTCTACTGAAGGTATGTTAATTTGATGTAACTATTTTGATATAGTTTTATGCAGTTTGATCTTATTTAACAATAACATTTCATATAATTGTGTTGTTTAATAATGTTTCAGGTATTGTGTCTTTCAAATTTTTGTATTGTTATATGACTAAAAACACACTCAAGTAACTAGACATAACTTGTGCCTGTCAAACTGGTATAGAATTTATTGAACCATTTATGGTCCCCATAATTTTCTAATGCTCATGTTTGAATCCGTATTTTTGGATGTCTTATTCTCTTATTTCTTTCAATTTTCTCTGTCAGAAAGACCTTAAGTTATGTCAATTATCTAGGCATTTAACTCAGAAATGTCATAATGTGACAAGAACTATATAAAGAAACAATTCTTCCAAGAAATTACATCTGATGAAAGTTATGAAGATCCATACCATTTACCAAATAAATGGAACACACTATTTATTTTTAGGTCAAAATGAATATGTATACAAAATGTTTATATTAAATTATCTATCTTGGCACAAATTAAATTCCTGATGTTCTTTTTATAAAGGCTATGAACACAAATGACTGGGCTATCACATGGCTTCTCCTCTATGTTCACTGTGTTGAGATAGGAAATTATCAGAAATAGTCTGACAAAAAAAGCATATTTTATTTTCCTTATATTTTCATGTTCCTTCTGTTTTCACCATGCTATCCACAAATAACTAAAACACAGCCTTAAAGATTTTACTAGTAGTAATCTAGGCAGAATGTCTCTTCATAATATGAATATTTATTTCCAACAGGAGTCTCATTTTAGATGATTATTGTGTGTATTTTTAAATTCAGTTTTGCTTAATCTCTTCTATCATGGCCGTGTTTCAGAAAGTTCCACTTTATTTATGATGTTTTGAAATTTTATCTTTATTTAAGTAGAAAAAATATGTAGGTGAATTAATAATTCAGTAATTTACCTTTATAAATTCATTGGCTTTATCAATTGTGATATCATGTTTCTAGCCAGTCATGATAGAAACATTCAAAATATTGCTTAGAAAATAATATTGACTAGCCATAAAAAAGATACTACTATTTAGTCACAATACAGGAACAGAAATGTAAACTAATTTGTAAACAAGTTTGCTATGTAATATAAAAAGACTTAATAGGGATTTAGAAACAATAATCTTAGTCTGTAATGAACATAATGTATATGAAGAAAATTATTGAAATTGTCTGGATAATTTTGTACAAATGAAGCATTTACTTCTCCATGAGTGAGTTCCTACAGTAGTTCATTACTTTGTGTTGGTAAAAGTGCCAACAAAGGAGAATGCAAAAATTTACCTTGCTATTTTCTTTATTGCTCATAAGTTAAGACAAATTAAAACATTTCTCTGGACCTCTCTCATCTTTTGTCATGTTAGTAAATAAGCACAGATATTTAAAGATCCTGTGGTTTCAACTGCTAGAATTTTAAATAAAATTTCTAAAATTGCTCATAACATCTAACTAAAAGTCGGGGCAGATATATCGAGGTACTCTGTGCATAAATTGGGCATTCTATGATAATGAGAAAACACTAGCCGACAAAAGAAAGACCACTCTATTGTAGCCTCTTTGAAATAACCTAAAAGCAGTGCTTGCTACTGTGTTTGCTGAGGATATCATATGACGTCAGCTGTGAATAGTTATATTAAAAAATATCTCTAGAAGGAAAGTTAAAAGCATGGATCATTCATTAGACTTCCAATCTGGAATACATCACTTGAAAATACAAGCCAACAAGCTAACCCCTAAATCATCAGAAATAAGAAAATTCCTTGTAGTAAAAATGTAATAATTTTGTATTATGTCCTAGAAGAGGGAGAAAATCATAGACAGAAGACACACAGAAAAAAAGTGGTCTACCTATTAGCAGCCCTAGAATGCATCATCTACCATGGTAAACAACAACAACAACAAAAATTAATAAGTTTTACTTAGTGCTTGTCTAGATTTCCACTGAACTAGTCAATTTTTCACATACCCATGCTCTGTATAAATCGAAAATAAACAATCAACCTCTTTATCTCCTTCCAGGTTTTTCTTGTCTTTTAGTCTCCAAAATCACACGGGGTCAATCAGCCTACAGAAAAGGAAGGAAAGGTTCAGGACCAAGAAGACCAAGATTAAAGACAACATCTTTGTCTGGAAACTAGGATGAGAGCCTGAGCAAAGTGCAGCATGAAGATTCAGAGAGAAAGTCATGTATGAATTATGTGAATACAACCACGAGTCTCTCTTTATTATTGTAGGTACTGCTAAGGGATGTATGTACTTCTCAGAATACTTTTCTCTCCGTCTGCTGCTTACCCCCAGGGGATTCTTAAGCACCCTCTGCCTGGGGCTCTGCATCTGAGCTCCTACATTTAAGTAACAATTAAGGGGTAATAATTTCATATCCCTTATGATTAGATCCATGTCATTGGGCACAAAGATCCCAGATATGATTCCTCTTGTGTAAATTTCCTAACAAACTTATGTCATCAAACCAATTCTTTGCACCAATTGTAATAGTTGACTTGGATTACATCAGACATTGCAAAAGAGTTTGAGGTAGACGTGTCAAAGACAGTTCTTCCTAGACAAGGCTTATTATAGACATACAGGAAATATGATCATTAGTGTTCGGGTTAGGAGTAGTATCTTAGTGGTATATGATATGAGTATATTCTGTGCCTGCCTGTATGCTGTTTTGTGAATCTGTTTGAGAACCTTTTGCATCGTAAAGAACACAGTCGTTTATATAATGCAGTAACATACAGAATGATAAAAATATTTTCATCAACTACATTTCAGATAGAAGAATAATGTCCAAAATTTCTAAAGATCTCAAGAAGATACATATGAATAAAAAAATGTGGTGCAGTCCTTAACAGAATATTTTCTGTAGCAGAAACACAAATGGCTGAGAAACAAATCCTTAATAACCATCAAAATGCAAATCAAAACTATACTGGTATTTTATTTTCCATCTAGAATGACTAAGATCCATATCAGAAGCAAAAGCAGAGCGGGCAAGGATGTGAAGTAAGAACACTCATAGATTGCTGGTAGGGGTGCAAACTCATATATACACCATGAAAATCAGTGTGACAGTTTGTCAAGAAGTTGACACTCAATCTCTCTCCAGATCTAACTAACCCACTCTTGGGCTTATGTCCAAAGGATCTTTTACCCTACCAATGAGACAGTTCCTCATTTATTTTCATTGTTGCACAATACAAAACAGTCAGAAATTCAAAGCAGTATAGATTCTCTTCAATAGAAAAATGGATAAAAAAATGTGGTACATTTAATCAGTGGAGTATTAACAAGCTGTTAAAAAGTATCATGAAATTTGCAGGCAAATGAAAGGATTGAGAAATAAATTGTCATGAGTGAGAAACAGGTAAATGAGGAATGCATTTGCTTATATGTGAATAACAGATGAGATGTCATTGGTAACCTAGCTACAACTGATGGAACCAAAGAGAGTATGTATCAAATATGGTACTGGAAGCCACAGATAGATCCCCATAGGAAAGGGTATAGAGCAGATGGTTATGGATGTGCTGAGTTGGAGGACTAGAACGGGAGGATAAAGTGACCACAGACACGGGAGAGGTAGCTGTGGGAGTCAATATGTAATGAAATAACTGAAATCCTGAACATTTGAGGGATAGTATAGAAACATAACACACTTGAAACTTCCTCAAATAGTATGTTAATGAAGATGTTCTACCACAAAGGAGGAGCAGAACTTCAGTGGGTGGCTGCCCCTAGCACCTAGTTCCCAGCATCTAACACTGGTCGTGTGCTCTGTAAATGCATACGGCATACAGGATTTGCCGCCAGGCAGACCCGAGTGAGGTTCAGTTTCCAGCTCTGGCATTTACTATGGTCTTGGACAAGTTACTTAGCTACCTAGTTTCTCTGACTTTGACTGCCCTCTTGTGGGAACGACTAGAGCATGCATTAGAGAGCCGTTAGAGACAGTGCACACCCAGTGTCTAGTGAATACTTAATGCATGCGGTTCTATCACCACTGCCATGCTCATGATGTCTAAGCAAGTTTTGTGAACATTTTGATGCTCAAGGGATCTGAGGTAGAATGGCTTCCCACTGGGCCTTGGCGGATGCCAGATGAGCCTTTTCTCCAAGAGAACAAGCCAGGAGGTGGGGAGGAAGAGGGCAGTCACGAGCTGTTGACCAAACTCAGCATACACTCAGCTCAGCAGTTAGACGACCTGTGTTCATTCCCTTGTTGCCCGTTTCTACTCAGACAGCCAATGTCTGGCTTTGGTCCCACTGATTCCCCAATAGGCAGTGCCTCTGGGTCAGGACCCTGCTTGTAATCATCCAATACTGCCAAGGTGTTTTCAGAGTCCGCGGAAACAGCAGAGCCGGGATGAGAGGACGGCTTGCTGAGAATCCGTTTTCCATACATGGAAAAACAGCTCACACATGGTCCTTTGAATTGAAGTTGCCAAGTGTTTCTTACAGAAGTCTCACGGGATTAAATGATCACACCTGGGAAACTAGCCATCCATCACCACTTTTACAGATGGCTGTGTCTGGGAGTCAGTCTCCCCGTCGCTAGAACAGGAGCGAGGCTCGCTCCCGACCTCGAAATTAAATAGAGGTGTTTTGAAACTCAGCCTACCATTTTCATCTACTCATTTTTCTTGCATTTATGGAATCAGGGGTGTTATTAGCATCTCAAAGTGGCAATTCTCTTCTAAGACCCAGCTTGGTTGTGCAGCGCAGCCTACAGAAGAAACCTGCTACCTAAGAGAAGCACACGGCCAGAGGAATGCAAGTGAAGCATCTACAGTGCTGAGGACTGGGTAAGGAGCTGGGGACTGAGAACAGTGGGTTTGCGGCTGGGGAGATGGCTACCGAGGGCAAGCCGGAGAGCCAGACCAACTGGGTCAGTGAGCTTAAGGTTCAAGGGACAGTCCCTGCCTCAAAGAATAAGATGGAAGAATGACTGAGGAAGATTCCTGACATCGACTTTGGGGCTCTACATGAATGCTCACATGCATGCACTCACACACACATATGAATATGCAGACACCAATGTACACACATGAGAAAAGGAGGAAGAAGGAACTGGGGTTCAGGAGTTGAGTCAGTGTATGCAGGGATAACAGTAGGCCATAATTGGCTTCCTGCATATTTAAGCAACGTCATCTTGCAATTGAATTAGTTTTCTTCAATTCTTTTCGTTATTAATGACCTTTTCGACTCGGCAGTGTGGCTCAATAGCTCACGACCAGCTCCTGCCGATCGATCATCTATCACTTTGCAAAGAAGCCTTTGGCTGATATTGCCTCCCATGGAGAGACCACTCAAAGCCAGTCGGTTCCATCACTGTGCACGCAGAGTTAGCCCACGTGCTAAGCATTACACCGGGTTCTGGTTGTTTGGAAAAGAGGCCCAGTACACCAATGTGTGGCAGAGACAAAGGCAGGATATCTAATCTATGCTTGCAGCACAAAGGAGCATCTTTGTGTGCACACACAAGTCTCTGTGCCTTTCTTCATCCGTTCTCACCATGTGGACTGTCCTCCACAATATCTCCATGATGAAATCATTTCATCCTTTAAGATTTAAGGCCTCTCCAAGGCACCTCCAAGCCTGCTTCAAAACGTTTCTGGGAGTGGGGCTGGATATACAGTTAATGGTGGAGCATTTGTCTGGCACTGGTTTCAAATACCAGTATAGCGAACAAGGAAAAGCTATTCTCTCCTTCCTCCATGCTCCCACAATGCCTCACACCTGACTCTCATGAGAATTGGAGTTTACAAGTTTCCTAAATCTTAAGTGAGTATTGCATGTGCTGAGCTTGCTCATCATCCCCTCTGCAGAGGGTGTGTGTGAAGAAAGCCTCAGATGGGTGCCAGCAGGCCTCAGTTTCTCCCTTTCAGGGGCATACCACACATCCACGCTTCCTCTGAGCAGTGCCCAGCAAGCTAAGAAAGCACAGGGATGCCTTCTGCTGCGCAATTCCAGGCAAAGAAGCAGAAGCCCTTCCAACAAGACTCTGGGGAGTTACATTAAGTCAGCGCCTCCTCTATCTCAGCCCACCGCACCCCCCCCAACAGCTCCAGTGTATGTGATGAATGACAGCCTGCCCCTATGGCTGTATATTGCCTAGAGGGAGGATAGATAAAGATGGCAGAGAGGATGACAGAGAAGCTTGAGACTGAGGAGGCTGTGGGAAAGGATAAGAGATGCTCCCAAGAGACACTCAGGGCACTCATGAGCAGAAAAGGCAATGACTTCATGTTCCCCAAGAGCTAAGCAAAGCAGAAGAGCCACTGTCAATTCCCTAAAGTGTAGGATCTTTTGGGGTATCTTAAGCAAGAAGCAAAAGCTACCCTTTCTGTTCCGCTGGGGTGAACAGGGATACTGTGCATTGCTGTGACTGCACTGGTCCACCTTTAAGAGCAAGGGCACCTGGAACATAGCCTTGCTCTGTCGCTTCTCAAGTCTGATGCTTTGAACTCATTTTTACATTGCTCTGAAATTCACCTAGTGCCAAACCAACCAAACAAACCAGAACTGGAAATGCTCTATGAGCATGCTCACTCATTAATTCAGCTCCAAAGCCCAGCCTAAGCTCGGAGGGAACACGAAAGTGGAGGACACACGGCTCTTTGTCTTGAATCGACTAAGATCTGGTGGGAGGTTGGGCGTTCCCTTCAGTGATCAATCTGGGACATACAGAGCTGTAGCACGATTAATAAAAACCCAGAAACAGAAATTGGGGTTCAACCTGAAGGTCAGAAAAGCAGCCAGCCATTGACTCTTATCTCGACCTCAGTTCAAAAATGATGATCCTGCCTCCAGGAATCTCAGAATGAGACTGAGAGCTGACTCCTCCCGTTTTATATTCCTCCTTTAGTTCTGGGATTAAGGGCGCGCACCATTAAGGCTTGGTTTCTATGACAAGCTAGTGTGGCTACTAAGATTAAAAGTGTTTTGCCATTGGGCTACTGGGATTAAAGGTGTGTGTGTCATTGCTGTCTGGTCTGTAAAGCTGGCCAATGTGACTGTTTTACTTTACTGACTTTCAGGCAGGATTTATTTATTAAAATACCAATGAAATGCCACTACACAGAGCAGCTATTGGGAGATCCCTGGGCTCCTGCAGGTAAATTCACAGCAAGGAACAGGACAATGCTGGGATGCACGGTGAAGCAAATGGTCAACCTTGGAAGGGGTTAGAGAAGTTAGTCCTACTGAATGTTTTTGGATAAGAAATTTAGGTTCTTTTAGCATAAATCTGATTTGTTTAAAGTAAATTGGCTTCATAAAGCACAGCAGGGCTAGGGTAGACCCAGGACCTTTGACTCTACACAGGTTTTTCCCCTCTAACACAGGGTGAAGGGGAAATGAGGAGTCCCTCCTGCTAGTAGACTTAGTCTCTCAGTGTCTGCCTCTGTTTCTCTCTGTCTCTGTCTGTCTCTTTCCCGCTCTCCTCTCTCTCTTTCCCTTTCCCCTTGTCTTCTTTTTCTTCGGTGCCAGCAAGATGCCATGGGATTAAAAATATGCAAAGCACAAGACTCAATTTTCTTACTGTTCTCAGATGATGGAAGGGCGCAACATCTCGTTCTGACCAGCAGAGGGGAGACTTGGACAGACTCAGAATCACAAACCCTTCAACCCATCTTCTCCGGAATGGATGCACTTTTAACAAGAGGAGTTAAAAGGTACCAAAGCTAAAAGCCCTTTTCCAGCTATCCATTTGCATCAGCACCACCCATCCTGTTTCTTGGAGGGATGCTTACAATGTGGTCACTCTTCAGTGTCTGAGTAATGGACAGGAATGTGAAAACATCGACTTCCATTTTCTGCAAGCAAACTGAAAAGCCTAAAACCTATAGAGTGGTATGATTAACTAGCTGATACTAAAGGAAGAAAATTTTAATTTTATAGATGTGTACTGGCAAGTATATTAAAATAAGTCATTTTATTGAGGACTTAAATAATTGTTACCCCCTAGGAGTCATGTGTTTAGACAGATGGTTAGGTGGCAGACAAAAAGTGGTGTGCAAAAATCCAATTACTTGCCGGGTGGTAGTGGCGCACGCCTTTAATCCCAGCACTCGGGAGGCAGAGGCAGGCGGATCTCTGTGAGTTCGAGACCAGCCTGGTCTACAAGAGCTAGTTCCAGGACAGGCTCCAAAACCACAGAGAAACCCTGTCTCGAAAAACCAAAAAAAAAAAAAAAAAAAAAAAAAATCCAATTACTTTTTTCTGTATAACAATATATAGTTCAATCTATATTCAACAATATAGATATATATGAAAATATATATTCAATATACAGTGAGTCTTCAGGAAATAAAGAGTTAGTGGCTTCCCACCTGTTTTAGATTTAAACTTGAAAATTTAGGATTTTTACCTGCCCCTTAAGGATAGATGTACACAGACAATGTTTGCAGTAATACATTTGTTTGATAGTTTCCATTATGTTGTTAATGTAGGATGCCCCTCTGTATGCTGTGAATATATTTTATGACCATTGGTTAGGAAATGATCTGCTTTGGCCTGTGGCAGGGCTGTATATAGTTACATGGGAAAATCAAACTGAATACAGGAAGAAAGGAGGAGGAGTCAGGGAAGACACCAGCAGGTACCAGAGAAGCAAGATGTGAGGTAATAAGCCATGAGCCTCATGGTAAAACATAGGCTAATAGAAATGGGTGAATTTAAGTTGTAAGAGATAGTTAATAATAAGCCTGAGCTAATAGGTCAAACAGTTTGTAGTTAATATCAAGCCTCAGAGTGGTTATACAGAAACTGATGGGTAGGGGAGAAACCTCCAGCTACAACTGTCTCTGAGTTCATCCTCCTCTCCTCTCCAGGTGCCAGTCTCCTTTTACGTTTGTTCGGTAAGATGCTTGTCTCAAAGGTCACAGTTTTCTGTTGCATTTGCTTTCTATTGTTCTAGTTTTTGTGCTCAATTCCTCATCTCTTCAATTGGAATATCCTTCTTTACCTTTAAGTTATTAAGATATTTATAATCATTGCCTACTTACTCAAGCTCCTATATCATCCCCGAGATTATTTCTATTGATAACTTTACTTCCTAGCTGGGTTTTTCCACATTGAATAATTTTTATAATGTACTGGACATATGATTTTCCTTTGAAAAGTCCGAGCTTTTTTTGATAGGCAAGTTTCTAGAACAGCTTGCCTTATTTGAGCTCGACTATGCATGTTGTTAGAGGGAATCCAGAGTAAGCCTTATTTCAAGGTATGATCTCACTCCTAAAATGTGCGTTCTGTGATGTCTTAACCCCTTCTCCACATTTTCAGTGATTGTCATTCTTAGTGTTTACAATTGCAACATCTCCAAGCACTTTGAGATTTCTGGGACTCTTAGTGTTTACAATTGCAACATCTCCAAGCACTTTGAGATTTCTGGGACCTCTCAGGTCCCTGCGAGTTCCTGTGGCGTCTCACCCTGTGTATGCATGTAGTATCCAACTCTTTGAGAATTCCTGGAGTTCCTCTCTGAAGAGCACACTCTTGTGTTCTCTGCCCTACAACACACCTCACCCTCACCTCAGCAGCCCCGTTTCAGTGTGTACTTCTTCCACTCCTCAAGACTTCTGTTTTCTGTGCAGATTCATCTTCCCAGCTCATCCTGGGAATTGGTCTTCTGTTAATAAGCCTCACAGTCTTGAGATTTTGAATGTACAATGGTTGGCAATAGTTGCCATGTGCAATTGTCATTAAAGGTAGGAGGAGTCTACTGTACTCTATTCTTGGTGAGAACAGAAGGAAGCAGGAAGGAAAAATGAGCAGGAGGTGTTGGGGAACCCTTGAGATCCTGGCACTCAGTTTATCCATAGTTTTCCCTGCAGTTTGGTCAGTCAACATTTCATTTATGTGGGGGCTCCATGGTTATTACTATGATGTGTAATTTCTGCAGATGTTGGTGGGAGAAATATAGAGAACAAGAGGAGGCAAGGAGAGGCATGTAGCCAAGTTGAGGGTCAAATCCTTTTGAAAATAATGAGGAAGGAAAGTTGGGTAGAAAATCTTGGACTACAGTACAGTTTGAAGAAGGTTCAACTGATCCAGTGGAGAATTGCTGAACCAAAGTTATCCTTCATGTGAGTGTTCTGTTTCCAAAGAAAATCCCGACAACGAGCCCGGTCACATCTAGTCACTATTGGGGAGTAGCATGTGTGCAGCGGCCAGACTATATATAAGATGTCCACTTTCAACTTGAATTTGCACTCAGATAATATCATTTAGTATAAGCAAATTCCTAATAGTTGCTGTGCAGTTGAGATCTGCCATCTCTGAGCTTGTGGAGCCTTGGACGCGTGTGTACACAATGATGGGTCTTACCAGAGCAGATGGGCCTTGGACGCGTGTGTACACAATGATGGGTCTTACCAGAGCAGATGGGACCGTGAGTCAGTTTTGCTCTCACAGAGGCAGAATTGTGAGGTAGTGTTTCAGGGCTCCCACAGTGCTTTTCCCAATACATCTTCTAGTACATTTTCTCTTAAACTAGTGGGAGTTTTGTTTCATGATTTGTAGTTCAATACTACTATATCATCATTAGCATAAAGTAAACCACCCAAAATTTATCATGCAAAATAAAAGCCATGCTATTATATCTGTGAATTCTGTCGACTATGAATTAGGACAAATTTCAATGATATCTGTCCCACAATGTCTTAGGCCTTATCTGGCACACAGAAAACAAGTGTCCAAAGACTGAAGCACCTGGTAGCTTCTTTCTTCACATGTCATCTGATGTCATATGCACATGTCATTGTTGTGACATGACTTATAAAGCTGAGTTCATCTGTGATGCCAACCAGAACAGCTCCACGTATCTTCTCCTTGTGGTTGAGAATCCCTCCAGTATGGCTGCCCCAGAGTAGTTGGACTTTTTACATGGTAGTTCTGGACACCAAGCTTGCCAGTTTCAGTAAACAGGCAGAATGACATGGTTTGAGCTTAGTCTCTCTTCTGCAGCATCCTCCTGGATAAAAAAACCACACGCCACTTACATTCAAGGAGAAGGAACTGAGATTTTTCCTTCTGGTCTGAAAGACGTTATAGGCATGTTGTTAAAATGCCACACTGATGTATCGACCAAACTAAGAGCACTTTTGCTAAAAATTCACTCTGCCTGTTAATGCCAGTTATAGACTCTCCACTAGCAAGAGTTGCCTCTCTCACAAAGAACAAAGTGTTTATGACTTCAAAGCATAGAGTATTTCCCAATATTGTTTCAGACCACTTCCAAGTACTCAACAAGACCACTAACTTTTTCTGCACTATTTCTTGACAAAAATCTTTGATGAAAAATTTAAGCAATAGCATAGGGGGAACATCAGACCAAGTGCATTTGCTTTATAGGCAGAGACCTCCAATTTCATCAATTATTCTCTGTTATTTGGTGTAAAGCTGTGGAGAGCAGTGGCAACAGCTGGGAGGATGTGCAAGCGGAAGATGAGATCATCCTTTTTTATCTTCAGAAATTTTGGACAGATCCATTTTCATTCTCATGGTCAGGTTTCTAAAGATTTCTGACAACTTAGATGCCGGTAATACCGAAGGAGTTTATTGACAAGTGCTCCTTCACCTTACGAAGCATCAAGGGCTCTGTAATTTAAAAATTGGTTAAAACAGAGTTCCTTCAAAGAAGAACATAGACTTACATTTTACATTCCTGTTTCCTTCTTATTTAGGTAGCTTTATACAAATAATCCCTCCTATCCAAGCCTTTGTTTTCTCACCGTGTGAGTCACTGTGAAAACGGGAACAGTGTTAGATTAAAGCCGTGAGACATTACACAGTAGCTTTGGGGCTAAAAAGGAAACCCTGGGAAAAAGCGGCATCAGATATTTACCATACACCAGGCCCTCTGCTAGAGGCTGCTGTGAACACTGAGAGGTTGGTTCCTGACATCAGAAACATCAGGATTGAGTCAGGCAGCACCACGTGTGCTCTGATGCAGTCAAACAGCCTGACACCCTGATTTCCTTTAGCTAGCCAGTGTGTGTCTCAGTCTCCTCCTCTGTCATTATGCAAATAATGATAACCACCTTAATTACCCAACAAGATTTTTAGCTACATAAATATTGAGTATTAAAGTCCTTGGTAGATACTGAAATAATAAATTTATAATCTTGCCATGCTAATCAAAATGAACCATGGATCATTGGAATTGGGACGTTGCCTGGAAATGCTAGCTCAAGTTTCATCCTTACCCACAGACTCTGAGTTTTCAGTTTAACAAGACCACCAGTGATTCAGTGATCTATATAAAAATACAACATTCTAACAGTAGCAAAAGAGAAATTTCAGATCCATTATAAAGTGACCTGTTGGCCAATGCAAAATAACCTAATAAAATTAAAAGTCTAAGGATGATAAAAAATTAAAAGCAAATAGGGGAGGAGGGGAGAGGCAGGGAGGGGAGCAGAGAGAAATGTAGAGCTCAATAAAAATCAATAAAAAAAGCTAAACACACACACACACACACACACAAAAACGGGACTACTCAGTCAGTAACATTCTTGGCTTGAAAACACAAGGGGCTGAGTGTGAGCCCCAGAACTCACATTAAAAAAAAAAATCATCAAGCAAGGTGGATTATAACCTCAGTGAGGGGGAAGTAGATGATCCATGGGGCTCAGTGGCAGGTCAGCCTGGTCTACTTGGTGATCTCCAAGCCAGCGAAAGCCTCTATCTCCAAAAAAAAAGGTGGATGGCACCTGAGGGTTAACAACTGATGCTGTTCTCTTTCCTCCATAAGTACATAGACGCAGAGAGAGAGACAAGACAAAAAGACACGGAGAGAAAGATGGGCAGAAAGACAGACAGACAGATGGGGAGGGAGGGTGGACAAGCAAGAGAAAGACAGAGACAGAGCACCAGGATATGCACTGTACATATAATCTATGTCCCTAGCAGGGGCAGTACTGTGATCACAAGGCTATTACATTCTTGATGCGCAGTCCCCTGAGGTTTCCCTAAATGGGGAAAACTTGACTTCATAATTTACAGTAGTATGGGGAAGGGGGGCTGTATTATTTTGCAGGGGAAGGAAGGCAGGGAGGGAGGATGTAAGTGAATTAGGTTGGTTATACATTCCCGGACGTTGCAGGATTTTAAACACAGGCTTCAGTATCATTGCTAGTGTCACCCCATGAAGAGTCTCCATTATTAGGTTGAACTGACTGAGCCCTCCTCTTCCCACGTGGCTGAGCCTTGGTTAAGCAAGTCATTTTAGTCACCTGAATGAACAAGATGCCTCATGGTGCTCTTGGTAACCATGTGGTAATCACAGTCAAACAAAGATGGGCTGCATGTAGGATGGGCGACACGCACTTGCCATGCCTCATTCCCTCCGCATCCAATCATGTTCTAGTTTTTGTCCATGCTTGCCTCCTCCACCGCACAGTGGAATTATTGGGGTCAAGGTGAATGTGTGTGTCTTCTCTGCATGTCCTAACTTCTCAGTCCAGTGCCATTGTGAATTGGATGGAACATATCTGTCTCATCCAGTGTGGTACCTACCTCATTACCCTTGATCTTGGCTAGGTTTCTGTGACATAGACAACTTACCAAAGAAAGACACTGTGACTAAGGCAACTTACAAAAGAAAGAGTTGTTTAATTGGGCGTACAGTTCCAGAGGGCTAGAGTCCATGATGTTGGAGCGAAGGTATGGAGACAGGCGGCTGGAGCAGCAGCTGAGAACTCACATCTTGATCTACAAGCATGAGGTAGAGAGCACACTGGGAATGGCATGAGTATTTTTTTTTTGAAACCTCAAAGGCCTTCCCCAGTAACACACCTCTTCTGTCAAGACCATACTTCTAATCCTTTCCAAATAGTTCTACCTACTGGGGACCAACGATGCAAACATATGGTCCTATGCGGGCCACTTGCATTCAACCAGCACACCTATGAAACAACCTCTGGGCTCCTTTACATAATGATGTAAGCCTCCAAGATACTATCACTGCTTCCTTAACCAACCTCATGTTTCATTATTGCCCCTGTACTGCCGAACCTTACTCTAGTCATACAGAATAAGTACAAATTATTGAACATGCTTCTGTCTTTCATGCTTCTATTCTCTTGACTGATGTGACCACTCCCTCTAAACTTAACATCCTTCCAATTGGCAGCTTTCAAGTGTCACTCAAAGTCAACCCCTCTGGAAAGCATTTCTTATATCCCAGACACACTTTACTCAAGATGCTTCTCCTATGCTTGAAATATGTTCTGCCTGAATCACCAATAAAGCAATTCTTTTATTATACTGTTTTATGGATATTTGAGTAGAAAACTGTCAATGGGGACAGAATATGTATTCTTTTATTTTCTGTATTCCAGTGCTAGAGTAAAATTTTGTCCCAAACAAATATTCAAAACCTAAAGTCCCATTGTTCAGTACTATACCACGTATTATATTGCAACATGGAATTTCTCACACAATTAAAAGCTTAAGAATGTTTCTAGTGTAGCTATTACACCTGAAATCCTATGTAATTTAGCCATTACATGGTAAGTCCTATAACAACCCAGTTCCTATCCACTGCCTACCTGCTTCCAGGAACTGCACGGACAAAGGCTCTGGGTGATTGAAAGGAGACAGGATGAGAAGGGGGGGGGGCATGGTTTTGGAGTCTGAATACTCTGACTGGGAATCCACCTTACATTGTGTTACAGAGTGATGGCAGAGAGTTCAGTCAACCTTTGGGCAAAGTTCAGTATCAGCCTGGGTGAGCAGTGAGCGATAATCAAATGTCAATTGTACTCCAGATGTGAGATCGCCCTTATGAAGTTCAGAACGGGACATGAGACCATCCAGGAAGAAGACAAATATTGAAGTCCCAGGAGAAAATCCAAGAGTGTGGCAGGAGGACTTTCGTCGTCCCAGGGGAGAGCATGAGGAAATGGATGAGAAGACTTAGAAAACATCACTTGCAAACACTTGAGACATATCTTTAAGTCAAGCAGCCCAAACACCCACCATAAGAATAGAAGTGCCCCAGTACTCACGTTCAATCACAAGCATGTCATATTTACTCTCTATCTATATGATCCCTGGCTTTAGAAGCTTGCAGTCCAGTGGATGAGAATGGAGGTGGGGTTCAGGCTTGCAGATACGTGTACTGAACATAAAAGCAGCATGCCACACAAGGGGCTGGGGAGATGGGTTTGTGTAAATTCATAAACGTTTTGTCGCACAAGCATGAGGACCTGAGTCTTGATCCCCAGGACCCAAATTTACATGTGTAGTACTTATAGTAGTGTGTGCCCCAAATTTACATGTGTAGTACATATAGTAGTGTGTATCCAGGGGACATTCTGGCTAACCATTTTAGTCAAAGTGGCGAGCTCCAGGGTCAGTGAGAGACCTTACCTCAAAGTAAGGAGGACACCCACAGTCTACCTCTGACAGTCACCTGCATGTGCAGGTGCACACACCCATACACAAGTGCACATAAATGCACACACACAGACACCACACACATATGCTCACACACAAAACAAACAAACCAAAACCTCAAAAAAAAAAAATAAAGAACAGCATGCAGTGTTATTGAGCATCAAGTTAATACAGAGAGTAAACAGATAATGAAGGGACGTTGATCCAAGAGGACCCCGGAAGAATTTAAGCAGAGGTGATAATTGAACAAGCCTTTGAGGGGTAACAGGACCCCCTATAGTTAAGGACGCCTCTTCTCTTCATAGAAGAAAGGACCGCATCATCATGCACTTTTCCCCAGAAGGCAGAACACAAGTGATCCTCGCTTCGTTGTCTTACGATGCATGATGAACACTTGTTATTTTCTGTATTTCAACAACTGGGAGGAAAATCCTCTGGGAGCATTGCTGTAAATCCAGGCACTTCACCCTTTGAAAGGTTTGTCATGGAGCAAGAGAGATGGCCCTTTGAATTTACGTGTTACCAAACTCCGGCAGGACAACACGTGTGTGGGGAAGGCAGCCTCATTGGCGGAGCTACACGCAGGGAGCAGATGTTCTTCTGCATTCTGAGAGATTGTTGATCATTCCTGAGACTTCACTGAAAGGCTGCTCAATCATTTCTGAGCCACAACCCTCGATACTTAACGGCGAGCCCCATCTGAGGTCCTTGTAGTGGGCTTTTGTGTCTAGACCACAGGAATTCTATCCTTGGCCTCCAACACTGGGGTGTTTGAAATTGAGAAGGTAGCTTCTTGCTGACAGCCCAACTACCAGCCAGATGGTTCAAAGCAGGCGGAGCCAACTGAGTGACTTCAGAAGCAAGAGTGCATTAACTCCTCATAGTGCCTGGCGGATGGCAGGTCAGCACTTGGGCAACGTTTGCTGCCAGGATGAAGTCATGTCTTTTGCAGTTACTGCCTCGTTATTTTTAATGGATGTTGATGTAGTACACCGTAGAAAGACCTGGGGATGGGCCTGGCCCAAATCCTTCAGAGGGGCTGTTTTGAAGATTTAAAGGAAGTGGAAATGATGCTTTCTGTCCATCTCTGTTAACAGCTAGTAGAAGCTAAGAGGCACTTGACAGTCTTTCTGGTTCTCAGACTTCCTGTCAAAGTTAGCGAATGCCAGCAGACAGGCACAGCAAGCTCCCCCCTTGCCCTGCAGATCATGGACCACTGCGACCCAGAGATTCAGGCCCTGTCTTAAAATGCCCAGTGTCACAGTAAATACTCAAATCACTAAAATTAAAGAACTCATTCTAAGGAGGATTCTGTTCTTATAACAAAAATATCAGAGTGGGCAGTTAATAAAGAACAGAATTTTAATTCTCACGGTTCCAGCGTGGAAGGTCAAGAGCGTGGCTGCCAACAGGATAGGTGTCTGCTTTATTTGCCCCCCTGAGACTGTCCACCAGACCTGCCCAACCTTAGCTAGAGCCCCCTGAATAATAGATGTATATCTCCCTGTTCTATAACTTTTCCTTCTGTGTAGTGGTTCCCGTCCCCTGAATCAGCCAGCGAGCTTTTTAGAAACACCCATAGCCAGGCAGCGCAGATGGATACTGGTTAAAAAGGGCTTGCTGAGCTTGCAGAGAACCCAAGTTCCTTTCCTTACACCCTGGTAGGTTGCTCACAACTGCCTTAACTTCAGCTACAGGCGGTTCAACATCGGCTTCTCCACAAGTATCTGTGCACGCGTGTGCTCTCACATGCAAACACATATAAAAGCGAGTCTTCTTTTAAAATGCCGGTGTCAGGGTTGGGAGGATGGCTTGGCTTGCAAAGCGTTTGCTGCGTAAGTATGAAGACTTAAGTCTGATCCCTGCTATCTATACAGAAACCTGGGTGTGAAGACATTCACTTAGAATCCCAACAGTGAGGAAGCAGAAATGGGTAGGCCGAGGGCTTGCTGAGGGGCAGCTGTAGCCTTATAAGTGTGTCTCTGGTCCAAGTCACTCTTTCTTGTTTCAAGATCAAGGTAGGCAGATCTTAAAACGGCACCTGAGGTTGCTTCCTGCCACATGGATGTGCACATACTTGCATACATACCCATAAACACATGTACATGCATACTTAAACACACACACACACGCATGCACACTACCAATGTCACAGCAAGTACTAGAATCAACGAGACAAGAACACCCATTTTAATCAGGCAGAGTTATCTATCTATCTATTATCTATCTATCTATCTATCTATATATATATATATATATATATATTTTTTTTTTTTTTTGATTTTTCGAGACAGGGTTTCTCCATAGCTTTTCGTTCCTATCCTGGAACTAGCTCTTGTAGACCAGGCTGGCCTCGAACTCACAGAGATCCGCCTGCCTCTGCCTCCCGAGTGCGCCGCCACCGCCTGGCCTGAGTTATATTTTTTTAAATGCAAAATTGAGGGTTAAACTCCTGAGATTTAAGTTTATTTGGTCTGGCGCCTTGGAAAGTCTCAATTTGTTTTGTTTTGATTTGTTTTTAAAACTACCCAGAGGAGTCAATACTGGAGGAAATGTAAAGAAACATTGCAATGGGATTTTATAGCTTAACACAAAGCATGCATGTCTGTATTCGACCTTATCCCAGAACAAAGATTTATATCAGCTGCTGATGATATGGATGAAAGCAAAATATTGCTCGTAATTGTTACTTCCATTGCCCAGTCAAATGCCACGTGGGGCAGGGAGGGAGAGCAGTTCACCAGAAATAAGCATGCAGCACATGACAGAGCCTGACCTAAAACACCCAGGCTCCTGCTCTTGGCACGGAACCTGCATACTTCCCCCGGCTTCTCAATTACCGCGCCTGTTTTCAGTTATCACATGGAGGCCCCTGAGATATCTACAGCTGGCTCCGGACTGGGCTGGATCGTGGAGGTGATTTTCTGAGTAAGTCAGGCCGTGGCAGTTTATTTTCCTGAACTACCTGAATAATTGCCTCAAGTCTAATAAGATGGAATGAGGCCACAGTCACCTTCTGACGGTTCTATTGCCCCTCAACGATGCATTCTTATGTTAAAAGGTCCCGGTTTGGAGAAGTGAGCAACTCTCTTCCTATTTCCCCAAGAGTTATTAATCATCCAGAAAAAGATGACAGTCTGTAATGGTCTAGCCCCCGGGGCTGCTGACAGCTCCATTGGGCCTAGGGACACAGCTGTCCTTGACTCCCACACTGCTCCCTGGGCCTAAAAGTCCTCAGCTCAGCTCAGCTCACAGGGTGACAAAGAGGGGGAATTCTGAGAACTGGCCTTTCTTCTTTTTGTTGTGCTTTCTTCTATTCTTAAGCTAAGGAATCAAACAGTTTTGCTTTTTGTCCTATGATCTTGCTCCTGACTTGGCCCTATTGATACAAGAGTGTCTCATCCAAGTGACACACAGTATCACATCAAGGCTCATAGCCAAAACAGGGAACCTAAGCCAAACAAAGAAAGATGAACCCCTGGCTCTGCTGCTCTCACTATTTGTTTGGTTAAAATCACTAAGTGCCTCAGTGGGGGTAGGGTGCATGTCCTCTTTCTATGAATAACTCCTATAGTGAGTGAGCCTTGGGTCGTCTCTTTGGAGCCTTGCTTAATATTAACCACTTGCTCACCTCTTCAATGCTTGCTGCCAACTGACCGCTTTCATTCTGCACACAGACGGGATATGTGGTCTTTCCCATCCTAGTGATTCGGAGAAAATGAGTAAATAAGACTGGATGGCCAAGAAGCCCAGAAGGGAGGTACTAGGAAATGGGAAGAAAATCGAAGTCAGAATATAGAACCAGATCAAAAATGGTATATACTTAAGAAGGGGTTTGGTATCATAATACAGACACAGACTTAGCAAAAGGCTACACTTGTATTTCTTTGGGCCTATAAACAAAGATGAACTAACTAATGCTCTGCTCAATCCATGGCTTGCTTAAAGCAAATTATTGGGAAGTGCCACAATTATTTGTAGAAAAAAAAACTAACCAGACATCTCTCTCTGGAGTCGATAAGGAAGGAAATCCAATCCAAATACATATTTCTTTTAGCCTCCTAAAAACTTTAAATAGGGGCTGCTGAAAAGATAGCCAACGAGGTAAAATTTGGCTACTCAAGCATAAGGACACGGATCCTCAGAACCCACATAAAAATCCTGGCGTGGCAGCGTGTCTGTAAGTTCCTTCCAGTGGGCATGGCAGACAGGCAGATCCCTAGCTAGCCTAGCTGAACCCATGAATTTCACGTTCACTCAGAGACTTTGTCTCACAAAATAGAAGCCGAGAAGAATGGAAGAGCACATTGAACTCAGGCGCATGCCCGAGCACACACGTGCGTGCACACACATACGTGCACACCTGCCCATGCTGCACATATATACAAACCACACACAGTTTTAAATAAGTCTCAAATATGTGATTAAGACTATACATTTAGTTTGTAGGAAAAAAAACCTCGCTTCCAAATTTAATTATAAAGCAGCTACTTCAGGAAGTGTATAAGAAATGGTATTTTGATAATTTTATTGACTCTTAAGGTATGGTGCCATGCACGGCTCACTCTTCCTGTTTGGGGACTGTGTGAGGAAATGAGGAACAGAGAAGGGAATGGCTTGTTCAGCTTTCCCATTCTTTAAAAAGACATTGATGCTTGTCAGAGAAGCATATACGGGCACATGCAAACAGGGACTCCCATTTACCTTATTTTCAAATTTAAATTCTAGCATCCGGCCATTCATCTCTGTCACAGCCCCACCAAACAGTTTTGTAAGAACGTGTTTCCCAAACAAGCGCTCCTTTCAGCGACAGCCAGGAAGGTTAAGGTTGAGATCCTGTGCGATAGAAACCCTTTTTTGTAATTCTCCCCTAAACATCTGTTCAGTCGCTCAGCATAAACATCTGTCACCCATTTCTGGGCTTAGCCCAGACAAAGCTATGTTTTCCTAACGAGCTCCATCCCAAATTGTTACCAAGCGACTGCTAGGCAGACTAATCATGCAGGAGGACCAGGAAGATGCCTTATTGCATCAAATCCATCTTCCATGAATGCAACATCTACCCTACAGCTTTGGCAAAAACCCAGTGGCGCAGAGGAAGGTGAATGCCTAATGCTTTCCTGCCTTGAATGGTAATGATAAACACTGAGAATTCTGCTTAACCCTTTAGGGTTCGTTAAACAACCGTCACTACCTACACACACATGTATCTTTAACTTACCCATAATTTATCCTTCTCAACTCGCCGCCTACCCCTGTGACGTTACATTATAAAACAACTGAAATGAAAACCTATGAAATATTTTTGAACATTTGGCCCCATTATTTTTGTGAAATGAACCTGGAGTTTTGTTTCTTTTGGAAAAAAAAAAACAACTAAGAGATTAGAAATGAGAAGAGAGGCTTGAACTGTTACCTTGGAATTGTCCCATATAAAGGGGAAACCAGAGACTATTTAGTTACTGATTCTGAACACTTATCTTTTTAATGGAATAAAAATGAAGGACGTACAGAAGCGTGAGAGAGAGAGATGCTACCTTTGAAGCACCTGGCACAGTGCCTGACACATAGGAAACCACTTAGCTATAGGCAGCTCTTACTGTCAGCCTCTCCATCATGGTCAAAGAATGCTGGATTGGCTTTATCTTGTCTTTCCTGCCCTTTCTAATTTCATCATTCCTGTTCAAGCCAATATCAATTGAGAGCCAACTGGGGATTTAAACGTGTGGCAGTGATCAACATGATTCCTGGCCTCCAGGAACTCTCCCTAGCAAAACAGGCCAGGCTCTGCTTCAAATCAAACTCTAAGTGCTACAACCTTACAACACTCCCCAGAGATTATTTGAAGGCGTTTAAAAAACCAAACCTCCAGTGTTCTTATCACTAGTTTTAAAGTGGAGGCTCATCTTACACAATGAGCTAGGAATTTTTGCCATAAGACTGACCTTTCATGTCATGTCAATGACAGCCTAGCAGTTATAATTTAAGTCACAGTACCCGTAGTACTGTGAAGAGGAAAAGGGGTTTCACCTCCATTTTCCGGGATGTTTGGAAAGGTAATAATGAAGACCCCAAAATGGAAGCAGATGTGACAAGTGACTTAGTCTAACCTACTTACTCTTTCATAAGCATAAAACTGAGAAGGCTACCATAACTCATTATAGCCTATTTTACAAGAGCACTGAATATTAATGACAATGTACAATATATAGATATACTATTGGGAAGCATAATGCTAAGGACTCCATTTAATATGAAAGCAAATGAATAGAAAGAGCTCCTTTGAGAAATCCATTCTGCTCAGTGCTGTGGGTCACTTCACTGTCTGGAGAGACAGCAGGTGGAGCTGAGCACCCTTCGGAATTACATCCGTGCTGCCATTCCTCTGTGAGCCCCTGAGGTACATACACCTCATTGGGGAGATGAGTGTGTCACAATGACGTATAATGTATTGGTTGAAACCACAGGAAGAGCTTTGAGCTGAGGGAGAATGAGGTGAGTCCCGGCTTTGCAGGCAGAGGGGGTTGAATGTGCCATGTAGGAGTGGGGAGAAACACAGAATGGGCGAACGTGGGAGGCTGGATCCTAGGAGGAATGAGCCAGGAGCAGCTTCCTCTGGGCAGCTCAGGTGTTGGAACTTGACTAGAGCAACTTCCTAGGAACAGGTGAGGCCCCAGAGCCATCCTGGAGACACCCAAAGATGCTCTCTGACTCCTTGGACGTGTCTTTATGGAAGCTTCATGATTTGTAAATCGCTTCCTCATGACTCAATACAATGAGATGTTGCTACCTTCCTTTGGTGGATTGATAGGGGAGTGCACTAGCTATGTCTCTGAATACTCCACTGTTCTGCACATTTGGGGTCCCTAAAAGGAGAACAACACCCACGTCTCTTAACTCTCAGGAGCATCCGGCTGCATTACCTGGCAGTCATAGGCATGCATTTATGCTAATTCCTATTAGCTCAGGGTAGAGATGGGGCCTTGTTTATCTTTGTGCCTCCTATACTCAAGCCCTACAGACCTTTCCATGTCTGAAGCGACAGCTGGGGGCAACAGGAATAGTAGCATCTTTCGCCCTCCTCGCTGACATTTACGTGTGAAAAAGCTCGTGAAACCACTTTTCAGTAAGGACCCCCACCTGCAGAAACCGAGCTCTGAGCTTTCTGAGAACATCACCAGCTGTCAATCTGGGAGAGTGGAGAGTCTGATAGTGTATGAAATGTTCTGCCGGAAGCATACCCAGAATAAAAGAGTAAATCCCACCTAAAACTCTTGTTCCTCCTAGACTTAAATGCCTCAGAAGAAACAGTGGCTGCACTGCATTTTACAGGCCTACCTGAGGATATGTGCTGAGTTGAAACATTTCTAGTAGTGAAATCCCAAATCTACCCTCAAACGCATGAAGAGCACTGAAAGCCCAGAAATTCTGAGAGTTTGCCTCCTCCCTTTCTTTCAGATTTTCTTTAATAAATTCCCTTCCACATATTCCATGAAAATGTCTATAGTTACACCTATGGAGCTTAATAAATGTGGTGGATAGAGTCAGCAAGATGGCTCAACTGGTAAAAGCACTTGCCACTTAAGCCTGATGCCCTGACTCCAATCCCCAAGCCACACAGACGCCAGGAGAGAACCAATTCCACAGAGCTGTCCTCTGTCCGCTACATGGCTGCTACGGCATGCATGCACACACAGAGACACACATGGTACTACAACTGCTCATGATGAGGAATGGAATATAATAACAATGGAAGAGAGGTCAGGATCCTACAAAATGAGGGCACACGAGACCTCAGGGTAAATAAAAGAATGAGGAAATTCCTCTTTGCTGAGACCTCTGCTCACGCTGCAATGCTGGTCTCTTCAGAAGGTGTGTTGATGCTGCATCACTGCCATCAATAATACCACAAGGGAATTTTTGAACGGTTGTCCACACCATCGCTAGCACATATGATGATACAAGCCATCAGGTCTGCTGCTGATGGAGCACTTGCTGTATGCTGGGGTCCTTATTACATAAATTTGCTAAATATACATTTATTCTCCTCAGCCTAAGATAGTATTTATGTCTAAGTTGTAGAGTAAAATAAGGCACAGTGAGACCAAACAGGAACAGGCAAGATCAGGGTGGGTTTCCATCCACTCTGTCCTGGAGTGAGATCTCAGTGACATCGGGAAATGCATGGTTTTATGTATCTATTCCAACTTTATGAATTTTTGTACATAATCAAAGATGTGTGTGTGTTTGTGTACACCCAGGTAGGCAGAACATAACCACTGACACATCCTGGACATAGTTAATAATTTTGTTTTGCTTTCCACATAAGCACTGTAAATGAAAACAATTTCAATTACAAATGTGCGGTGTTTATTTTGTATTAAGGATAACTAGGCTAAGTCAATAACTCTGTATGTACTTCTCAAAGCTGCTCTTGGTAGTGTCCTCAATTCCTAGCACTGTACCTGGTACATTCTAAGTGTACATAACTGTTCATGGAACAAATTGTGATTGAAAAACAAAGAATCAAAATGTCAACAGTAGCATTAATGCAGCTATCATTTTGATACTTCACAACAAGGACTATTTTTTACTCAGCATGAGATTTACCGTCTTGAAATTCTAAGGCACGATACAAGACTGTGTGTGGTAGCAGCATGCAGCAGCATGCAACAGCGGCATGCAGCAGCCCCATCCCCACCCAGCGCTGCTCCATTCTATAGGACCGACTTGACTTTCTTACAGCGCCCAATTTCCTCCCCCTCCCGACTATGGACGACTTCCTTTTCACTCTAACTTCTGAATTTTAGCTACCTCATGGAGGTGAAATCATGCAGCGTTTGTCTTCCTGTGACTTGGCCATTCTCTTAGCATGATGTCACCAAAGTTCATTCAGGTGGAACAGGGCAGGATTTCCTTTTTCCCAAAGACTGAAAACACCACATTGTACGTATACAGCAATGTTCTTTATCTGTTTGTATATCAGCGGGTATTTATGCGGTTTCCAGTTCTGCACCATTGTGAAAACCCTGGGTGAACATGGGGGTGTAGATGTCTCTTCCACATCCTGACTTTAGCCCGGTTTAATAAACCCCCAGAAGTGAGATTATTGTGTCATACAGTAGTTCTGGTTTTGTTTCTAGTTTTTTTTTTTTTTTTTTTTTGAAACCCCTCCATTTTCTGGAGAGACTTACTGGTTTATGTTCTCACAAATAGCATCCAAGGGGAACAAGTATGTGGAAAAATCAAAATGTGTACATATACATCATTTTGTTGGGCTCTTGGAAAACAAGACATCAAACAGATTCAGTCTCAGGCCAATGTGTTTCTGAAGAGTCTTTCTGGAGAGGAATCAGAAAACAAGGACCAGTGCCTCTAGTTAGATACCAACCTTCAATACATGAGCCCTTTGAAGGGGACAGACACATCTTAACCAAATCATAATAATTCTTTCTTGGACCCATCCTCCTCCTAGCTTGGAGTGGTCAAGGTCACCGTAAATGCTGCCTTCTGGTTCTCTCTCAGGTAAGACTGCATGCTTCTCAGTTTTAGCTGTCTTGCTTAGTACTGACTAGGCTATGTCCTCAAAGAAAAACTGTGTTTAAAATGCAAAGTTAACATGTGACACTTCTTAGTTCCCGTGACTTTTTCTACTCTGTAAGCTTGTTCTCTTTCGAGTGCCTTCAGGTAACTGGGATTTTTCGCCCTGTCTTTTCTAGGTTTTGTAGTTTTAATTTGTGGAAGGGTTGGTTTTATAGAAACTATTTTGCTGTAATAGCAACATCCATATTACTTAGAAAGTATTGCATAGACATTCAACAGTGTGACTACAGGGAAGACACCACTCAGCATCTGTGACGACAATGCAGGGAACCCTGCAAGAAGCTTTGGCAAGTAGATGAAAAGGAAAGCTTGCATTGAGAGAATCAGACCATCTTATTTCCAGCTCCCCAGTAAGTGGATGAAGACTGAGCCTGAACGGAAACATCAAGAGCTCCTGGATACAGATGTAGTTTGTTTTGAGTGGCAAGGACATGATCTGAAGTGGTATTTGCACAGAAGGGAGAGAAAGTTGTGACTGTCCCTGAAGAGACGTGAGCAAACCTTCACACCCCACTCCCTGCATAGGGAACATCAACAGAATGAAGAAATGGTTCCACCCAAGTCTAAGTTAATGAAATAGTTGGTTTATTGCTCAGAAGAGCATGGGTGGGGTTACGTTCGGAAGCACTCGTGATTCAAGGGCAACTGCATTGCCCCAAAGCCTACCTGATGTGTGATACCTCATAACCGCCCCTTCCATAGAGTTTCCTGAGCAATTGAAAGGCAGCTTGGCCTGTTTGAGAACTTTCTTTCCTCCAGAAATTGTTACTGTTTCCGCAGCCTTGCAGAAGGGCTTTGTGAATCTTGTAAGCTTCAGAAGCTTTCTGAAACTTGTGAGTTTTACTTCTTTTGTGAACCCTAATGAGCCACCATGCTCTAATATTTTAATTCAGAGAAAATTGCTACAGAACAGATGTCTTAGCTACTTTTCAATTGCCATGACAAAACACCAAGGCAACTTAAAAAACAAAGCATTTAATTTGGGGCTCAAGTTTCTAGAGTCTGTAATCATCATGGCAGAGATCATGGCAGCGAGCAAGCAGACAAAATATTGGAACAGTAGCTGAGAGTTTGTAGCCTTATTCATAAAAGGAGGCAGAGAGAGAGACACTGGGAATGGCATGGGCTTTTGAAACTTCAAATCCTGCACCCAATGACAGACCTCCTCAACAAGGCTGCTCTTTCTAATCCTTCCCAAACCGTTCTACCATCTGAAACCTGATTAAGTATGGGAACCATTCTTGTTCAAACTACTACAATGTAGCGTGAAAAGAGTAACAGAAACAGGAGTTGATCCCTGGGGAAGAAACAGAGACAGTAGGACAGACAGATGACTAAAGAGATCCAGACAACCAGGAGAGTGGTTATGGTGACAGAAGAGAGTGGGCAGAGGAGTGCTAATGAATAACACCAGGAGCTTCAAATTAACCAGGGAAGCTGCCAGGAACTGTACCATGGAGAGTGTTTAGCTGAAAGGGCCAGAGTATGACCCAAAAGACCAGGGACTCAGTCAGAACATGAGAGGCACCAGAATTGGAATTTTTTTTTTGTTTTGTTGTTTTGTTTTGTTTTGTTTTTCAAGACAGGGTTTCTCTGTAGCTTTGGTGCCTGTCCTGGAACTAGCTCTTGTAGTCCAGGCTGGCCTCGAACTCCCAGAGATCTGCCTGCCTCTGCCTCCCGAGTGCTGGGATTAAAGGCGTGCACCACCACCGCCCGGCTTTTTTTTTTTTTTTTTTTTTTTTTTTTTTTTTTTTTTTTTGTAGAATTGGGATTTTTAAAATAAACCCAATACAAGAAAACTTTATCACCATGGATAATGATGTTCTGAGAAGACAGAAAGTTAACAACAAACTGGGGAGAGACAGACAGACAGACCCAGGGTGTTGGAATAAGCAGTGTTGGCTCAGGAGTTGGAAGGAGATTGTTGTAAACCTGGCCTTGGCATAGTTCTTCCTTCCTTTAAGTCTGGCTTACTTCATAAAGCAGTCTCGATGTCTGTTCTGGAGTCTTACCATGAAGAAATGAGATAATGCAAAAGAGGAGCCCAATGGTGTTACACAATTATGTAAAACGTTGCTTAAACTTGTCGTAAAACAATAGCAAAAAAAATGGGAGAAAACGAAAACAAGACAGATTGGAAAACTGAATCACAGAGCCGCTATATAACTGAATGTCGTATAAGCATTTATTATTGTGTCTCAGATATAACTAATGTGGAAATAGATAGCATGAAGTTTTACGAATAGTACTAGATAAAGTGCTCATGAATGTAATCTTTGTAGAAAATTGCTTATATAAAAATTTAACAGTGGCTGTTATTTGTATTGAAAGGTTATAGATGATTTTGGTTTCCTTCAAATATACCAAAACCCTAATTTTTATTTTATTTTATTTTTTTTTATTTTTATTTTTTTATTTTTTATTTTTTTTTTTATTCTTTTTTACTTAAAATTTCCAACTGCTCCCCGTTTCCCATTTCCCTCCCCCTCCTCCCAAACTTTCCAGGTTTTGCAATGAGGATGCATGGCCTCCTTGAAAACATGGCCATGTGCTTGGCAATACATCATCATGGATGTTTTAATGTTAGTGACTTTTAACCCCTGTGAGGAGTTCTAATTTGCTGTTCCACAAATTCACCCCCAGCTTTATCCCTGGGAAAATGACAAAAATCTGGCACCTAGAGGAATGAAAAGAATTTTATTTCACTTACTCACTTTTTTTTTTTTTTTGGTCTGGTTGGGTGTGTGCTGCTCGGAGAGGAAGTATGTGTCAATAGAAAAGAATTTGATTCTTTGCAAGGAAAAAGACAAAAAGAGAAACACTAGCGCATGCGTCTCGAAGGTTCTCCTTCATGCTCAGACAAGCTGTCCTTCATAGTTGGAGGAGTCAGTCATCCACATACCCACACATACTCCAGGGCCACCCTGTGTCTGGGGAGCAGGAATATGGGGTCTTTCCAATGCTCTTGAGGCTCCGGTGTCTTTTGAGCTTTGGCCTATGAAGCTGGTTTTGTTCTGTGGAAAAGTTGACACTTCTTTGGGCCTCAGTTTCTCAACTATGAAATCCTAGCCATCTGCCACCCCCGAGGAAAAAAATCCCCTGGCAGAGGGATTGTGTTTGGTTCCATGTTTGTACCCAAAGGTCACATATAAGCTCACTGTCTATCGAATAAAATGACATCGTTGCTCCAAGTGTTATTTAATGTACACAATCATTGTTAGCAATTACATCTGTGAGCATGGTCCTCCAAGATGTTTATTTACGCATGATATTTATTTCTTAGAAAAAAAATCTAAGTTAACTGTAGGGAAGTGTTAAAAAAAAAAACCACTTAATCCAAATGGTGCTGGTATCTTTAAACTTTGCTTTCTTTGTCCCAGAAACTGTCTATCTTGTTGCATTGTTCCTGGGCTTATCAGAAGTGTCATATGCAAGGCTAGGCTCCTTTGTGCCCTCACTAAATGTTAATTGTCTATCAACATGAAAAGTAAAAAGTAATTTCTACTCATTTAACAGCAAAATTGGACTATTTGACTTGAAGGACCTGACTTGGCTACCATCCCATGGCGGCACATATTTTTTGATGGGATAGCCTGGACTCCAATAGGCTAACCCAGAGCCACTTGAAATGATAATGTACAAAAGTATCATTGACTGTGTATTAATTTTCCAAATGCCTGTCACAGACTAGGCATTATATTAGTACCTGAAAATGAAGCCATCAGAAGACAAAGTTTTTGGCTACAAAGAACTCACTGTGTAGGATCAAAGAAAGAGACATAAACAAATTGTTACAATACAGTAAATGCTAGGTCATAGCCCAAGGCTATGTTTTAGAATGGGAACTATAGCTCTCCTGTATCTTTGAAGCTTAGGAAAAAAATATGAAGATCCTTAGGAGGGGGAAAAGGCATCAACTTCGGAAAGGATGATTTTACTTATGAATAAAATAAAATCAAGCTGAATTCTGAGTATGCATAAAAATGAATAGAAATGAGGAGCAGAAGTTTGGAAAAGGAATGCATAATTTTCCAATATTTACTTGAAGGAATGAAAAATGGCACGAGGGTAATGAGAAGGATGCTCCTTGTCTCATATGAGTTTCTGTATCTTCTTAAGATTTTGAATCAAGGATAGAATCACATATTGTTTTAGTGGTGAACATCATATCGCGTTGCTATGGAGACAGAAGGAAAGCTAAGTCTTTCCCCCAATGCTACTTCACCTGCCATTTTCTGAACTTTCCACGTGAATATTACCACCTAACCACCATCCAGGTCTTCATTCCTTCATCCAGTTCATTTATCTTCACAAAAGTCACCAAAATCTGGCACCTTGAGGTTGGAGAGACAGCTCAGCAATTAAGATGCTTACTACTCTTACAGAGGACCCAAGTTCAGGTCCGATCACCCATGGCAGACAGCTCACAACTGCTTGTAACGACAGCTTTAGTAGATCTGACGCCCCCTTCTGGCCTCTGTGGGCACCTTCACTCATGTGCACACACCAGCACAGAGACACACACTCATGTATAATGGAAAATTTTAAATAAAATTTTAAGTGAGTTTTTTTTTTTTTAAGATCTAGCATCTTATATATTTTACTTAAAAAAGCAAGTATAAGTCTCTTCATCCAGAGTATAGTATCTAGGCTCTGTATAAGCTGATATTGTTATGTGTTCGATTCATAACTTCATAACATTCATAACTCTGTAGCCTCGGACACCACAGCAGGTGCTCTGCAGGCGGCTTCCTGAGACTACGGAGCAGGATACCAACGATGGTTATTTCTGAATGGAGAGATGGCAGACAGTCCTCCTTCCTTCTCTGTGGTGTCAGAACTGTCTTTCTTTTAAATGGGAATATATTCATTTTATTATTTAAGAACGTTCTTTTAATTCGAAACAGTAATATTGTTACCTGGTTGTTGATGAATGGGACTTTGCTAGAAACCACAGACGAAGGAATATGGGTTAGAAGGAAGAAACCCGGTGGGGTGAAGACAAAGTGCTCCTCAATTCCTGCAGTCTCTTCTGTCACCTGCTTTTTAAAACCTTTTTCCAGACGCTGGGATAAATGCCAAGTCAGGGGTCACTGACTCACCAAGTGTCTTCTGCCCCCACAGTTTCCCATCCTCAAACAGTGGAGTCCAGAAAGTCACCCTCATCTTTCCACGCAGCAAACGTTTTCTTTTTTGCATCTGGTTGCTACTTAGGTTTCAGCCAATTTTTTGCTGAGCCACTGGCTTCTTATTTTCCTTGGGAACCGGACCCTTTTTAAGCCATGAAAGGGTGATGGGCATCACCTGATACGTCTCTATTCAGCTATTGAAGCCGTGCCCCAGATGGAGCCCCGTGGGCCGCTTTCTGCCATTGTGGACAGCAGCACCTACACCCAGCCCTTTGAAGACGGCACATGTGAAAATGATCTCGGAGCTTTTGCCGCTCTTTTTTCTCCAGTTTTCGCTCCGTTCTGTTGCTGGTTACAAGCCATAGTCTCCAGCGAGAGACGGCAGAGACACACGGCTCCTCTCCATCTTTAAGTAGAGCCTGTTCAGGGAGCGACAAGGGAAGGTGGCCGGTATGACTCAAAAGTTGGGGGACTTGAATTCATATCACTGCTCTGCCGCTAAATTGCTACACGATCCTGCTCAGATTGCGTGAGTTACGCCCCAGTGTCTTCATCCTCGAAGACCGCTGAGGTGTTTCTACTGTCCCTGTCCAGGTCAGCTTTGTAAATTAATGATCAACAGTGACACCTGGTGGTCCATTCTGAGCCATGCCTTTCTTTTCTCCAGTGGACTGCTCAAGGGAAACAAGCGTCCCTGGGCCTGCTCTCCTTTGTGGGCCCCATCCCTGTCAGTCATCACTGCCCCTGTCTCCCACCGGACACACAAGAATGCTTCGCCTTCCTCCACAAGCTGCTTCCAGCCTCAATCTGGTAGATGCTGCTAAAGCCAAGGTAAAAACTATAGACACACTGGTGAATGAGATGGCTTCAGACTTGGGTGCTGTGTCAGGACAGCTTTAGAGGGGACGTGGGCCAACACTGCTAAAGTAGCAGAAGTAGAGACTTGATTGTTTCCCAGGAATTTCCCTAACTTAGAAAACTACCAGACTCCAAATTGCTTCATGCCTTGGTTTCCCTATGAGTAGAATAACGGAAAGTTGCCATTAGCGCCCCCTTCAAACTTAGTCTATTTGTTTATTGATTCATTCATCTAACACTTAATGAGCATTGATGTGTGCCAGAAATGCAAACTTGAAGACACAGAGGTAGAGTTTTCTAGTTTTGTTCTGTGTGATAGACAGGAAAGACAAGAAACCTCCTGATACCAGGCAAAAAGATGTCTTCAGGTAGATGGTATGAGGGTTGGAGAAATCTCCATGGGCAAAAGCGTTTGCTACTCAGGTGTGAAGATCTGAGTTGAAATCTCCAGCACTCACATCGAAAGCCAGGGATGCTGCATCAAGCACTTAAACCCCAGAACTGTGGGGATCAGAGACCGGAGGATTGCTGGTCATCCTGTTAGTTCCAGGTTCAGTAAGAGGGCATTTCCACGGAATAAGGTAGAAAGTAATGGAACAAAATACTGAATATCTTCTTCTGGCCTCCATCTGTGTGCACGAGAGCATGTGCACACACACGTGCACACACACACGCATGCATGCATGCATGTACACACACACACATACACACACACCAAATAAGGTATAAAAGGTGGACACACATGGTGCATGGCCTGAGAAGGAAGTCTGACAGGAAATGGAACAATGATTAGGGGTTTTCCAGAATAGGACCTCCTAGAAAACAAGAGTGGAAATGGGCATATTAACGTGATCTGTGTTCCCAGTCTCAACAGTAAAACCAGTGCCCTCTTGACCCAGACCCATGTCTTCCAGTATGCCATTCTGCTGCTTCATATGTAGTCAAACTTTTTGCTGTTGTTGTTATTATTATTATTATTTTGAGATAGGGTTTCTCTGTAGCTTTGGAAGCTTATCATGGGACTAGTCCTTGTAGACCAGGCTGGCCTCAAACTCAGAGAAATTCGCCTGTCTCTGCCTCCTGAGTACCGGGATTAAGGGCATGAGCCACCACTGCCAGCCTAGCCAAACTTTGAGAAAATAAAAAATTCATGTCCTGCCTTTCCCTTTTACATCCAGTTGAACACAATCCTGGACTTCTGACTCTGAGACCTTTTATAAGTTATAGTATCCGGCGATTCTGTGAACGTTAGGATATAGCTTTGTTTGCTTTTGAATGAAGATTGATTAAATACTACTATGGGCCAAATACCTTTACATACATTGGTGTTCAGTCTGTAGAATAAGTACAAGGCTTTCCCTATCCAAATGAGAAAGAGAATACCTGTAGAATATAGATCGAGCTATAGTGACATAGCACTAGAGAAACACAGCTAGACTGAAATCTGCCTTTCTCCCCTGGCTCTTTGAAAAATTACCCACAGAAAAAGCAGTTCAAATGCCTCTGTGGACGCGTGCACTCAGCTGCCCCAAAAGGGTGTTTTCTTGTTTAGCAGAATCATATATTGTTAGGAACATTGCAAAAATGTTCTCAGGAGGCTCCTTGAAAACTGGAGAGGAAGACTCTGCGCTGGTCAGGTTTGGTAGATCATTAACAGCCAGTAGAAAAGCGTTGGGGGCTCCCAATGAGAGAGGATCAAGAGCCGGACAGGCAGGGGCTGCTGGTGGTTAATGGTTCTTCTTGCCTGGGAGGACAGCAGCAGTGAAACATTGACCAGCTCTGATTCTCATGCAGGAATGTGCTGGGGAGGCAAGGAAGGTCGTGGGAGCCATTGGCACCTGAGACAGCTCCCATGGGCAACATTCCTGGGAGAGGAAGAGGGAGTGTGCTCAGAGGGGAGGAAAGGGCCTAATTCGTTTAATTCACTAACTCCTACAGCCACTTCCAGAGCCTGATTTAAAAAAGAAAATAGTGGTGAGGTCATGTTTGGCTTTCCACCCCACCAAACTCTCCTAAATTTTATATCTGGGACCGCAGAGTGAGCTATGGAAGAAACAAAGACAAAGTAATAAGACTTTTTTTTGCCCTGACCTCTGAGCCAAACTGGAGAATGAAATGAACTGGTTTAAAGGGAAGAATCTTGGACCTGGGTTCAGGTTCTGGCTCCACCTTGCCGTGCAATCTTGGGCAATTGAATTACTCTCTGAGTCTCAGTTTAATAAACTGAAAAAGAAAAGGGACAAAACTTGTCACCCAGTGTTGCTAGTGATTAACTGGTGATGAGAAAGCTCCCGATTCCTCTTTCAGTCATTGTTGAGCTGAAAGGAAGGAAAGGCAATATCTAGCTGTTTAAAATTGCCCAAGGCCTCCCACAGCCTCTGGGGAAAGGCTCAAGCTTCCAGGCCTCTGTGATCTGATTCCAGTTCCTCCATAAAGCATCCCTCCTTCCCTCTGCCTCCTCCTCACCGCCATGTCCTCCTCTCTGGAAGTTTCTGACCTGTGACATGACTAGAACCGGCATGCTGGATGGTGAGGCTTGGTGCTGTATTCCTTAGCATTTCCTGAAGCCTCTCTGTCACCCAAGGGAGTCACCCTTCAAAGGCCCCTCTCTGATACAGTCCTCCGAGCTGCCTTGGTCCTTTCCTGGGCCTAGAACGTAGCCCCGGTGGGACTGAGCTTGCTAGCCACAGATATAACTTGACAGGGAGCATGTTGCATTTCTCTGGAAATACAAAAGTCAGCTGGCTGCCTGCCTGGTTTCTGTTATATAGACCCGGATTAAATTTCTCGTGGACTAGTTTGTAAAACCCGTCGATGCTGGACGGAGAAGTGATTTGCATTTTCTCTTGGCAGGGAATTCTCCAAGTAAGAACAGCGTTGAAAAAAATAACTGCTGAGTGAGAACTTGGTGAGGTGTTTGCTTGCGCGCTGTCTGTGTGAACACGCACACACACGTGACTGGGTCTGGTCAGGCTGATAAACTGGTTCTCATTGGTTGGCAAACCGTGGTTGGTCAGCTTCCAAGGAGAATTTGTGGTTTTGGTTTGGTTTGGTTGTTTGGTTTTTAACTTTGGGGTTTGCTTGGTGTCTGTCTGGAAGTCAGTTGAGCTGGTAGCAGGTAAGTGAGACAGGCACTTTGGGAACAAACCCCTCTTCTAGTCCACCTTCGAGGTGGTTTTTTTTTCCTCCCCCTTTAGCAGCAGCTAAAACCTTTTATGAAAGAGCCAAGCTGTCTGAAAGTATTCCTGTTACCATCTTTAGGATACAAGCTGAACATATCCAAAGTAGTTTTGTCTACCGTCTTATTTCTTCTTGAACAATAACCTTAAACTGAGCATACTCTCTCATGTACATCTTGAACATGCTCCAGATGTACCTTCAAACAACTTTATCATATTAACATATTTAGGTTCCCCCTACTGCCCCAGATAAAATCCCACAGCTGCGTCCTTTGTTCATCCAGGGTGTTGCTTTGGAGATAATTACCACACTCCCTTACATGCTTCAGGGAATGAATCTTTCTTCACTCTTATTTCTTGGCCGTGTTTGCGTTGGACTTGCATGACTAAGATGCTAGCTCATCACTTTCAGTTGGAGTGACTGAAGCTTGGAGCTCTGCCCCTTCCTCTCTCCCATCAAAAGAGCAAAACTAAAATTAGGCCAGTGTTAAATCCTCTGCCCCGCATTATCTAACCAATTTCTATTTAAACTTCACCGAAACAAAAGCCATGCTTGGAGTGTGCTCATAACGTAAGAAGCTTGCTTGAGGGAACTCAGGGATAAGAAGTGTGGTTGGGCTTCATAAAAAAGTTGAGAAGGCAAAGCCAGGAGATCAGAGCACAGATAGCAGCTTCTTCCAGGTTTTCTCTGCCTCTCCAGGTGAAGCCAAGCCTTTCCAGTTAGGGTTATTGTTTGGATTTCTACCGGTGATTTGAGAGAATATCACATATCATATATCAGCCCTTTCTACTCCCTATCTCGCTGGAGTCTTCAGAAAGCTCAGACTCTCCCTTCCCTCCATTGGGGTCCCCACGAAACCTGTCTCATCACAGTGTTCTGCATTGCCACACTGGAGCCTGTTTAAGCAGGAAAGGCCGGCGGGTTTCTGTCCTTCTCCTGGTGTTTCCCACCCCTTCGTTAGTTTGGAAGTGAACAAGGAAAGGGGAGACCCCTCCTTATCAGCACCCCACAAACATCAAGTGTGCCCGAGCATGGTCTCAAACCACTTTTGAGATGGATACTTACCAGTCTCCCTGACTTCTATTTATGAATTGCTTTGAGATTGCTGACTGACCTGACTTGGATGGCTCCCTGCTCAGTCCTGACAGTCCTGACAGAGGTCTGGAGCCCCCAGAACGTCAACAGGAAAGGAAGGTGTCAGAGGAAAACAGTCAGGGGTTGAGCACATACCTCCCCAGGCTTCTCTCATTTTCAACCAGAAGAGAATTACATCTTAGGGACAACACAACCTCACAGTTTATATCAGTACTGAAATTCTTACCATGGTCAAACTGGGTTTACGGCCATGTTCTTATCACAGTTATGAGGCCTCATAAGCAGGCCTTGGGGTGGACATCTCCAGTGAGTGTTGAATAGCATCCTTGGCATCCTCAGCTGTTTTGACAGCAATACTGAGAGCAGGCCTGGGCTTAGGATACAATTTAAACATATCCAAAGTAGTTCTGGCCTCCATACGCACATGAACACACACGGTGGTACATGTATCCACATACTCACAAGAACACCTAACACTCACACGTAAACTATCCTGGGACTGGAGGGTTTCAGGAGACATGGAAGTAGGGATTATAGTTGGATAGTGAGGGTTCTTGTGAAGGTGCTTTTTTGGGGGGGGGGATAGAGGATGTACCAAAAATCATCCTTCTCTTTGATGTCTTTACCCTTCCTTGCTCCAGAAAGTAGACATAACTTTTCTAGATACCTTGCCAGTGGTTTCTCAGTGAATTTTCAGGTCGATCAGTGATGTGGGATTCCTCTCTGTAAGCTGTGAATACCATTGGTAAATAAAGAAACTGTCTTAGGCCTGTGGTTAGGATACAGTAGAGCTAGGCAGGGAAAACTAAACTGAATGCTGAAAGACAGGAGGCAGAGAAGGGGAGAAGCGATAGAGCCACCAGAGACAGACATGCCAGAACCTTGCCAGTAGGCCACGAACCTTGTGGTAAAATATAAAATAATGGAAATGGGTTAAATTAAGATATAAAAGCTAGCCAATAAGAAGTTAGAGCTAATAGGTCAAGCAGCGATTTAATTAATACAGTTTATGTGTGGTTATTTCAAAAGTCTGGGCGGCCGGGATGTCAACAAACACCCTCCTACTACATATCAGTTCTCCAGGGTGAACATTTCCTACAAGCCCTGGCAGCTAAGGCATTTCCAGGAAAATTGCAGGCACTAATGGATAGTCTAGAGCAGTATGGTCGTGTGGGGCCATACAGTCAGCCACTTTGTATCTTCAAAGGCCATCTGGATCTACAGAGTCCATGGTTTTGAGGTCAGATGAGGCTGGAACACAGTAAGTTGTAGGGCAGCTGGAGACCAGTGAGCGGGACTTGAGCCTTTGCTAGGCTGGACTGAGTCAGCTGGTAAGGATGATTAACGAGGCTACCTCCAGCCAGGACTCTACAAATGAGGTCTTCATTCAAGTGTGCCACTTCATTCAAGTGGTTGGTTTTTTAAAATTATTCTCACATTAATTAATTAGAATTCACATTCATTAGAAGTTATACATGCATGTATATCTATAAAAATGTATATTATTGTTGTAGCATTGTTTATAATAGTAAAAAGTGGGAAATAACTTAAGTTGCCATCAGTCAAGGTCTAGATTAGGCATAGAGTAAAACACAGGAACAAAGATTAATTTCTGGAATGGGGATTTGCCAAAACATATCCAAAGCAGAAGCCAAGTATAGAATAAAGTGATACCCTATGTATCATGCATGCAAAATTTACATATAAAAGTGTTCATCAATACTAAGACAAGCATAGTATTAGCAGAAAATTCATATTCTATTACATGTGCTAATACAGCCAAGTGATATATAATTGTACTCTCAATAGAATAATTTATGCACGTACATATCGTATGTATGTGCATAAAATTTTGTATAAACATTATAAAATGTCTAGAAGGAATAAACTAATATCAAAATGTTATTTTTTGTTTTTAAAGATTTGGGGTTTTTTTTTTTTTCAATTTTAACTATGTGTATGTGGAGGAGGTATGTACCCTCCAAAGCCAGAGATGCTGAATCCCTCTAAACTGGAGTTACAACATAGTTGCTGAGCTGCCTCTCAGATCCCATCTTCCATTTTTATATAAGATGAAAAAACCAACAATCAATGGGAAGAAAGTTGCAAATGAAACTTTTGAAAGAATACCTTTTGATAATTCTGAACCTCATGAAGGTATCCAAATATTCGGAAATCCAAACAAATTCGTCTAACTTTCAAAGAAAGAGTATCGTGATGAATACTCGGAAAGAGAACCCCAGTGTCCTTCAGGAGACCGCAGTGTAGGACGTAAGTCACCCTGTAGAGCCTGAGGAACGTCCCTGAGAAGTTGACCTCAAAGTTGGGACTGGAAGAATAAATAGACAAAGGACAAACAGGTGATGCAAGGCTTCCAAGGAAAAAATAGATTGTGTGTGTGTCACATACACACACACACACACACACACACAGCCCAGAAAGAACTCTCCACTCAAAGAACAGAAAGACCTACAGCTGACTTAAATGCACAAAAGAGCAGGCAGGCAGAGAAAGGAAGCAGCCTTTGAAGGCTGTGGGAAAACAAATGCATAGTGTGCTTTTAAAGTGACTGCCTTCCTACTCAGAGCCATGCAAAGCCAATGAAGAGGCTGAGGCTGGAAAGTGATGGGACCAAGGTTACAATTTCGATTACTCCAGAGCCAATGGGGAGACCTGACTGGAGGAAGCAAGAGGGGATGTTGACAACTCGGATATTTGACAAATCACATTGGAGAACTGCTTGGCAGTTCCTTTTAAAGTTAACCATACATCTACCCTATGACCCGGCAATTTCATTCTTAGGTTTTTTTATTCGAGTTAAATGAAAACACATGTTCACAAAAATCTTTGTACAAGATTTTATAACGGCAATATTTTCAGATTCATAATCTACACCGAAAAAAATCCCCAAATTTCTCTATCAAAAAAACAATTGATAAACACACAGGGATACTACTCACTTCTCAGTTGCACACTAAATGATTCTTAAATCAAAACAATTACACCCAGCAGTAGGAACAGGTCTCGACATGCAGCATGGTTTCATTGATATGAATGAAGTCCCAGTAAGCAAAGTCTACAGTCATAGAAGTTAGAGGGGAGCACTGGCTAGAAAGAGGAGTTAAGAAACGTTCTAGGGTGATAGACGTGTTTTGTGTCTTTTATTTGACAGTCATACATTCTGTATGCAATCGTCAATTCAAGGTGAATAACTGGGCTTGGACCTTTTATTGTCTGTCATTTTAAAAAAAAGAATAGATATTAGGGAAGGCAGGAAGTGATTTCAATAGCAGGGAAACATGAAGGCAGTCCAGCTGCCTGTCACGGGGATAAAATGATGTATATAAGTTAGCAATCTATAGATAGTTGATTACAAGCCGGGTGGCTTTATGTAAACCATGATGCTCAGTGCACAAGCATGGAATTGGCTTCACCTAACCTATTTCAAACTGTGGTGGCGGTGCTGACCTTCAGAATTTCCCCTGAAACAGTCCTGCTTGTGTGTTGTGAAATCGCGGGGTGATTCGTCATGATCTCCTTGTTGATTTGTCACAGTTTGGCAGGAAATGCATGCAACTACTGCTGAGACCCGTCAGACTACTTGACCTTGGGGCAAAGGAGAGTAGGGCAGGAGCTATTTTTGCTAGAGGTGGAGGGCAGTTTTCTACTGAAAATTGGACTTTCCCAAACCCCTCCTCCCCCCAAAAAGGCATTCAATTGTTGGGCCGCAGTCTTGAGTTTATTTATTTATGTATTTAGGATAATTAGAGCCCAAAGGGTACAGCAAAAAGGAAGCAGACTGTCAGTTCCCAAGGCAGGGACTATAATGATTAGTGACACAGGCCACCCAGGGTTCAGGGAGGTTGCTGGGAGCCGAGAGTAGATAGAAAATACATGTGGGCCGCTTGCAGTCATGTGCCTGGGTGAGACGGGCTTGGGGAAAAGCCTCAAATGGAAATCAGTCAGCAGCTATCTGAATGGCTGGTCACCAATCATGCTGCTGAATTCAACGCTTGTCAATGCATTTCCCCCAATGTTAATAATTTCATCTTTATTTTAATTTCATATTTATTGTTTTCCTCTAAATTACCTTAAATGAGCAGACCTAGCTAGAGCCTCCTTATTCCTGCTAATAGATAGATACTACACACCCTGGTTGTCTACTTGGACTTTTAACTCATGAATGGAAGACATCCTTTATGGGACAGAGTCTTAAACTCACAATCCTTAAAGATCCTCTGTCAGCTGTAGCAGACAAGTGTTCTGCTCTTACTCTCTGATGTCTGGCACCTCATGACTTATTTCCTATGTGTCGGTTTCCGCTATAGCATCTCTTCATATGAGATAGGATAGCAAAGGTAAACAGGACTTTTGACTCTTAGAGGAGCAATGAAAGACGAAAATCACCTTTTCCAAAGTAGCAGGGCATGCGTGTTGACTAAACCACTCCTGTCATGTCGATATTGCTGTGGTTCATTTGACCAGGCCTTGGACCTTCCCCTAATTTCTACTCATTTTTAAGCTTAGTCTCCCTATTGGCCCAAACTCTTCCCTTCTGCTTGAGCTATCTAGAGCCTGCTTCCATTGCTGAGATGGCATACGATCATCAAACATTTCCTTTCCTATCTCAGGCCTTTCAGGCATTGCCTTCAGTGTCTCAGGCACTCAGACAAGACAAGACTTGGATGACAATGACAAGACACTTGAGCGAGAGAAGCGTGGCAAGCTCTCAAGGTACGAGAAAGGGAGATGCTGGAGCCCACGGTTTACAGCTGCGGTATTGGGTGTGCAGTTGCTCTATGGAGGTAAAGGCACTCAGATGCCAGGAGCTGTGGTAAATGCTTAGAAACCTCGTAATAACGGCACCAGGAGGGAGGTATGTCTAAAGGTGGAGTGGAAAAATAAAGAAAGAAAGGAGAAAAGAAAATGGCAAGACTTAGGCTAGAGGAATCACCCTAGATGACGTGGCACAGAACCCTGTGATCTGGAGGCAGATCTCATTCCTGCCCAGGGTGGCCTCTCTCCACTCCAATAAATTTACTAGGCAATGAAGAGCAAACCAGATGCCATTTCTGCCTTGTAGATCTGGATTTCAGCATTGCATCCTTGATTTGGAATGAATCCACCCGAACCTAATGATGAAACCAGATCACTAGATTACAAATGTTTTTATTTACTCTTAAAACATAAGGTTTTGTAAAAAAAAGAATACCCAAAGCCCATGAAAAGGCGAGTCGGTGCGGCGTCGAAGCCTGTTTGGATTTAGGTGGACTAGATCCAGCTTGAGTGTAAATTCGGGACTGTTTGCTTATGTCACACGCCAGTCTTCAGATTACTTTCACCTGTCCCGTTTCACTCATTTTCACCCACTTCTGAATGGGGAAACTGAGGCCTGAGACTTAAGAAAGCACACACGTGTTCCTGTGGTAAATCGCCAGAGCCAACACTGTTCCTTCCTGCGCGGTCAGAGGACAAGCTTGGGCCAGTTAAATGTGGTGGCCTGCATTGTTCATTTTTTAATTTCATTCCTGGGGCATTCAGGTAAATATTAGCCCAACATTTCATTTCCAACAGTCTTTCTCTGTGTGTCTCTGGATTTTTTTTTTTACCCTTAATTATTTTTATTCTGCATTCTGCTCTCCCTGTCACTCCTCCCCTCCCCCTTCTCTATTCATCTCTCCTTTCCTCACTTTCTCCTTCACTCACAGAAACACGGGTTTGTCTCGCAAAGGGGCCATATCACGTGAGCCAGGGGCCTGAAATGAAAACTCTCTCTTCAGGTCTTGGAAACAGAGTATTTTCTTATGGATTTTTTTATTGTTTGGATTGTTTTGTCAGGGTAATGAAAACGGACCCTGAGGCCCCTTATCTTGGGCAGCCTGAGGGGTCTCTGCAGTTTTTGTTTTTCTTTCCAAGCTGGTTCCTTACAAATGCGAGCAGAAGGTCACTCCCAGGTCCCGGAGATAGTGTTGGGTCATCAATCACATTCAACACAGAAGAGTCACAGTAGATAATCTCAGGACTGGAGCAAGGAGATGCCACAGCCGAAACTGTCCTGGGATTGTGTGCCCAGCAAAGGTGATCTGATGGATGGCTTTTGTCCAGAAGGTCTCCTAGAGTCACAGATAGATTCCAGCTTAGCCGTCCTTCCTCCTTTCTGGTTCTATAGTCAAAGCCAATAAATCTGCACATACGGAAAACTCTCAAAAATTTCCCAGTCGATCTCATCATTGCGATTCTGAAGGCAATACGGACGTGCTTAACAGCTCCAAGGGATGGGTCCACATGGGGCCCACAGCAGTGATTAATCATTTCTAAATAGAAACAAACAGAAGCCCAGAAGGGACTCTGTGGTTGCCTTTGCTGAGGACAAGCTTTGTAAACTCAATCAAGTCATGTCAATTCTCTAGGCTTCGGCTTCCTTAACCACAAATTAATGAGTTGGTTTATTTTCGACCACAAATTAATAAGTTGATTTATTTCTTCCACGTGATGGTGATGGTGGTGAGCTCAGCCATGCATGTGTGAGACCAGGTCCTCCCCATGAACCTGTTATCAGTAAGTCCTAAAGATCTGCAGTCTCTGCCTCTCCCTGCCAGGTTTACAGGGTTACAGGCACACACCCATCTCTGCCCATGCTGGGCGTGAGTTGGGGAGGGGGGCGTTTGCATGGGGATCTGAATGCAAGCCCTTATGCTTCTTTAAGCACTTTACCCATCAAACTCTCTCCTTGGCCTTAGTTTATTGAAGCTAGCCTGGGCCACATCATGAGACCCTATCAAAAACGAACAAATAGAAACAAAACAAAACCTAACCACTCTAGGACAGATCTTATAATAGACACAGCATCTGACCTCGGGGTCTTTCAAAGTGGAATAGAAAGGGTATATTACAAGGGAAATAATATCGTCTAAAATTTTATTTTATTTATTTAGTGTGTGTGCATGCATGTGTGTGTAGGTGTGCATGCATGTGTGTGCAGGTGTGCATGCATGTATGTACTGCATACCAGAGAGCACCTGTAGAGGCCAGAAGACAACTTTCGGGAGTCAGTTTTCTCTTTCGACCAGGTGGGTCCCGGGATCAAACTCACATTGTCCTGGTTGCTAGCAAGCAAGAGTGAAGGCCCTCTGTAATTCATCAGCCTCTCTGCTAGGGGCTTACGTTTAGGACCCTTACCAGCCTTAATAGCTGATAGATCTGATATTTTGTTTTTATTTGATTGGGTTTTTGTACTAATGTGTTTTGTTCCTCCTTGACTGCTTGTTTTCCGACAGAGCAGTGTGCTGACCTAGACTACAGGGAGTTTTCAGTGATCAGTGTTGCAGGTAGCAGTTCGGATGTTACCCAGAACCCAGTGCATGTCCCCGAGTGGGACTTGTGGGCTCTGTGTGTGACTTCTCCAGCATTACCCCTATTGTTTTACTAAGGAACAGTGATATTTCCAGTAAAGGGGACATCTGGTGAAATCTTGAGCTGGTAAGAGTTTCCATCATGGGGCTGGACAGATGGCTCGGTGGTTAAGAGCACTGGCTGCTCTTCCAGAGGACCCACGTTAGATTCTCAGTACCAACATGGTGGCTCACAACTATTCTTAACCACAGTTCCAGAAGATGTGACACCCTCTCTGGCCTCTGAGGGCGCTACACACACCTGGTAAACATACCTACATACAGGCAAAACACCCATGCACGTAAAATAGAAATCAAATTAAAAAAAAAAAAGTTCAAACCTGAGAACCTGCTGATGGGTAATGAAGTTCAAATAGACCATGGCCAAAATCTTCTTAAAATTCAAATGTTTTAAAATTGCACACTGGAACCTGAAGGTATGCCCCAGCAAAGGGCAATGGAAGGAAATTTGATAGACTTTGAACCTCTCTATTGAAGCATGACAGAAGAGGATGACTTTCATAGACCCAGTGAAAATCAAAGGTAGGTTTCTTTTTCAGGTTCTTTTGCTTTTTATTTTAGTGTATGTGCACTGGTGTTTTGCTCGGATGTATGTCTGTGGGAGGATGTCAGATTCCAGGGAACTGGAGTTACAATTTTGAGCTGCCATGTGGGTGCTGGGAACTGAACTCGGGTCCCCTGGAAGAGCAGCCAGGGCTCTTAACCACTGAGCCATGTCTCCAGTCCCTATTTCAGATTCTTAATCACTGGTCTTTAATTTTCCAATATCACAGCCTTGTCTATGAAAGATATAGACATTTTACTAGAAATAAAGGCACACGGGCATGGGAGACAGTCTTGTAAACAATTAGAGAATTCTTGAAATGTCTCCAGATCTTAATAAACTCTGTGTGTTAGATGGTGGGTTCCCTCACTAGTGAATGTGGACATATCAAAACAAGTTAGAAACTTAGAGCTTGGTCCTCAGGGTAAAGGCCGAGGTCATTTGGGAAAATAAATTGTCATAAGTGTTCTGGAAGCATTAGACATCTGACTTCCAGCTCTGTGACTGTCCCACAACAATTTTCTCCCATTAAAACATTGTACCCACGTGGAACAATCTACGGCCACAAACAGCTGCTGCTTGGGCATCAGTGAAGACTTGTGAGGCTTTTAGACTATCTAGCGTGTCAGCTGATGAGTGGTTCTTCTCCATGAGACATACAGATGTCTAGGAGGCAAACTCACAGGAGCAGAAGAATGTAATATGACACAAGCAATTACGGATGCTGGGAGGCAGTGCAAAGGGGGGTGTCATCAGCTATTCTGGGGCAGACCATGGAGAGTTTCCTGGAACAGAACACAGAAACTTGAAGAATGAATTGACTCGACGTGACAGGATGGTGTCTTCTGAATGAGGGGGATCAGTATGCACTGAAGAAGAGCAGAGTCAAAGAGTGTGTGTGCATGTGTGTGTGTGTGTGTGTGAGTGTGTGTGTTAGGGGGTGGTGTGGAACTGCAAGCAGTTGGAGCTGAATCACAAGAAGAGGGAAGAACAGCCGGACTTCAGACTTTGGACATCACACCAAGGGGCCGGACTTTAGGAGGAATCTCATCTCTTGTGACGCACTAACAGATCCTTTTGTGAGCACGGCCCAAGGCGGCCAGAAATCCACTGGTTCTGGATAGCCTTCCATCAGGTCGCAGACAGACCAGAGGTCAGTGAAGGACATCATCTTTGAGATCCCAATCACCCTTTTCCTCTAAATAAACAAACAAACAAAAAACAAAAACAAAACAAAAAACTAGATACTTCGCAGGTAAAGCAGTCGCTGCGTGAACCTAAAATTCATCTTGAGGATGTTCACAAGATGGTTTCAATAGGAAATTCTTCATTCTTCATCATTCCTCTCCTAAGAGACAGCTCAGTAGGAAGAGGCCTTCCCTAGTTACTCTCTCACTGCATCTCCTTCTAAGAGCTTCACCTTTTTCATCCACTCTTAAAATGCATCTAGTGTAACTCCCAGAAGGCTCTCTGAGGAGGAAGCGTCAATCAAGAGGAAAGAGAATGACGGGAAATGCTTGCTGTCACCTCGCCTCAGCATTCTTGTGTCTTGGGGCACTTAGGGGTGCTTTCAAAGAGTGCATTTACTTCCAAGGAAAGGCATAAACAAACAAAATTCCTTATTACTGGGATACTGGCTTTAAATCCAGGCTGCCCTGAAGTTGTTCTACCTCTGTTGACCAGTAGGTGGCAGAAGACTCCAATTAACAAAAACAAAAAACAAAGCCAGAAGCGCTTCAAAATTACTGATCTAAAGATAACAAATTTTCCAGTGTTCAGTTTTCTCAGTTAAAAAAAAAATAAGCAAAAGGAAATATTGCAGCTGTGTGTAACCTATGTCTCCAGGAGCTTACTTAACTGACAAAATGGCTATAATTGCTCCGATTACCCGCAGATACAAAGGGACCTACCAGGCCAAGGCAGAACAGATTTGGTTGAAATAGCCATAGTAAATTTACATCTTACGGGAAACTCCCTTGCATTTACACTGTTGATCTAATAGAAATAATCTCTACAATGATTTGCATTTATTTCTGAAGGAGGATGTTTTCCCTTCCTTGGACTAGGCTCAGGAAATGACTGAAAAGTCCAGGAAGTTAGCTAAACGCTGATGTAAATCCAAAAGGAAGATCTGCTGTTGGGGGGCCAAGGGGGTTGCAAAAACAAAGATACCTAGGAAGTGGGTTTCTCATTCATTTATGGAAAATGTTATCCGGGATTTCGGATTTAAAAGGAAGAGAGCTAGGAAAAAGGTGTGCGCCCATGATATCTTTTTCAGAGAATCCGTCAGGCACCCCAGCTTTTCCTGGCAAAGAAACTGTTAAGCAAGAAAATCTAGATAGGAGATGACTGGGATTAAGGCTCTATTAAATCAAGGCTTCAATAGGAAACTGTGTCAACTATTCCAGGAAATACGCTTGGCAGGAAACTCCTAAGTCCCGAGTTGCTGCTGGTGGGTCCCTGAGCACTCCAGAAACAACTAGACGTTTATCCTCTATCATAAGGAATCTGTACCTCCCACTGGCACACACTGTGCCACAGACCCTCAGCTGCACAGGAGTATCTCACAGCGCAGACAAACCCACGCCTGCCCCAGAACCTCCCAGTCAGCGCAGAGACCCCATGTTAGTAGTCTGAAGCATTCATTTTGAGTTCACTCTATCAGACGAACAGCGCTAACAACTCCTTGCCTCTGAGACACAGTAGTACGCTTTAGAAATAAAGGTCTAGTTCCTCGAACATGATTGCAAAGTACATGATTGTGTTTTGTGTGGACATTGCTGACCTGGCCCCCTTGCATCCCTCAGCACCTTTCTTTCTGCCTTCACAGTTTCTCCTCCACGCTCCCCCTTGCTGGTTCTCCAGCCCACACTCCACACAGCAGCAAGAGCAAAGCCCAGAAGGCCACCAACATAGAAATCTCTCTGGCTTTCCAACTGACTCCCTTATTCCACCCCAGGAGAGAATATGACCTCCAAGGTCTTTCACAACTTGGCCTCAGCTCCAGTTCCCTCCCACTCCAAGAATTTCGGGCTCCAATCATGCTGAAACAACTTCGGGCAACCTCCAGGCAACACAGGGTCAAGTTTATTCACACATTTATCCTTTTCACTTATGTAAAGGAGGACAAATGGGCATGGACTTCCTATAACATGAATAGAACAATCTATGTGGGGATTATTTATGACATTATGACATGACAGTATTGACAGAGGTAGCTCCAAAGACATAAAGCAGACTCACCTATAGAAATGTCCTACCAGGCACAAATGTTGTATATAAGCGTATTTAGAAAAGATGTCCTGCCGGAGGTAGTTAGCTCGATCTAATGATTAAATGTCTCTTGTGGCGCATCTGCGGTAGCTTTTAGCTTTCATGGTTCACATATTGAATATAGGGGGTCACTAGGCAGAACAGAACCAGGCTTCTAAGAGCCATGGTCTCTGTTGCGCCTCCCCTTCCCTCCCTTTTCAAACGTGTGTGAGAAAACAGCTTGAATGGTGAGGTCAGAGCAGCTGAGAGAGGGTTAAATCATGCTGGGTGTTAGGAAGCCATTCTATCCAAGCTAAAGCCATCAAAGCCTCCACCCCAGGAAGAAATAATATCATAGGTATGACGAGCTAGTTGCACCAATTTGAGGGAGGGGTCCAGGGAGGGTTATGTTCCTCTTAGCGTTTTCCCAGAACAGTGACTGGCCCACAGCGGACCCTCATTCTGCTGTTCAACCAGTATTTACAAAGCAGTGGTTTTTCCAAGTTTAAATCTTGTTACTATGACCTAAGTCCCTTTTCTGTCCTTGAACCTGCATTTGGAGATAACACAAAGGCAAAGCTGGATTTTGTCTTTCATGGCTTTTTGTTTTGTTTTGTTTTTAATTGCCTCCTCTCTCCTTCCTTTTCCTACTCCAGTGTTGAATATGCAGAAGACGCCCTGCAAACATTTGCAAGGGCAAAGAAGAAATGGCAAGGGACAGAAACCTAGAATAAGCAACGCCGTCTGGTAGGTCTTTATTCTGTAACCCATTTTTGAGACGAGAGAATGTTCTCCGAGGCTAGTGTCCTAGCATTTCCCCCAGAGAATCCTGCAGTCTGATGGCTTTTGTTACCTTTGGCTTCCTTCTGCTAGCCCCATGCCGCTGAAGTTCATTGGTCAAGCCCCTGCCTATTCCACCTGCTCCCCCTCCCCTTTCTTATTCTGTTTCCATTTTCCCTTTTTCTTCCTCCACAAGTAGATTTGAGACCTGTGCTCTATGGCAGCTGCAACTCTAAGATACAGAAGCATGTAGAGAAACCGTGCTGGGTGCTCAGAGTTGGCTGGAAGCTTAATCTGGTAAGCAGGTGGATGCCCGTGCACACCACTTCGGATGGTACAGGAAGCCCCTCTCCCCAGTTCAAAACAAAGACCACAGTTGACCATAGTGAGAAGGAAAAGAAAATGGGAAGTCATAAACATGAAGACCAAGGGCATCGTCCCAAAAGAGGCAAAACAAGAGTTCAGCCACGAAGACAGAATACATATAAGCTAGTTGAAGAAAGACAGAGTGGGCCTTCCAGACAAGGGGAAAGCACACCCATACCTACATACCTTCACACATGCAGTGCATGCATAGGCCAGGAGGTGAGGGGAAAACTAGGTCTGGTTTTCCCTGTGACTTATCGCTCTATCACGCGGTTCATACCCTGGCCACTTACCGCACAGCAAATGGAACGATGCCATCCTCAGGCCTTTCAAGAAATTTGGCTACCCAATCACTTACTCTCTCATTAGAAAGGTAGCCTAGTCGGAAGAATAAGCACATTCCTGGGTGCCAACAGGATTGGATGTGAGGGAAGCCAAAATCTCATATGCTACGCAACTGCTCTTTGGCTTGCCTTAAGCTGGTTGTTTGGAGAAACTGCAGCCTCTGTAGGGACGGGAACAGGAATGGCTTCAGAAGGCTAACCTTTGGAAACAAAAACCTAATCTGTCAGGATTAGTAAACACCAGAGGCAAACACAGCCTTTTCTGCTCTTCCTCCTCCCTCTCCATCTAGCAGAAATCCCTATGGGAAAGAGAGGCTTGGGTGTGACACCTGGCTCAGAGACTGCCGGTGGCCAGCAGTGGCGGCTTCCAGAAGTGCACACCCTCCTTCCCAAGGCCCTTCTTGACTCCACTCCCCTTGCCATTCTTCATAGCCACTGTCACCTCCTTCCCTCCCAGAAACCCTGGCCCCTTTCTCTTTGTATTATCTCTGTAAGGCTCAACAATTTTGCCCTCGTTCGAGTCGTGTGCTCAATTCTGTAGATGCCATGCTTAGGCATCGTGGTAGAATTTATTGTCTTTTCTCTTCTCCCCTCACCCAAACTAATAGTCCTCAGAGGAAGAGTGTATAACTTCCCTCTCAGTGGTGACAGAAATCCTGGGGGGCAGGGGGGAAGGCAGATGGAAATCACGCAACGCATGGACAGTGGAATGAAATACATTCCATTTTGTCAGAATAGACATCTGTGGGAATTTTAAGTCAGAATCTTTTGCCAAGAAGGGCCACCGATCAATTGGGCCATGGATATCATAATCTTAGGATGAAAGGGTCTGAAGGAAGAGGGCAGGGCTTTTCAGGAACCTCTGGTGTAGGCAAGGTGCATTTTGAAGCCGTTTGGACTAAACCTCTATGAGGCCAGCACATTTGCAGAGCACTGGGTAGGTCTTCTGAATCCCACCGGCGCAGCTGCTGAGAGAGAGAAAACTGAGAGGGCTGAGCCCTTCTCCCAGTGCAGTTTATTTCTGGGCACAGAACCTCCAAAAACAGGAGGCCAAGGCTGACCTCTTTGGTCAAGAGTCAGCTCAACTTTAAAATTATGATCGCGTGTGAAGGCTAAAATGGGAAAGGAAAAACTTGGTTCTCAGCACAGAAATGCTGAAACCCCTTAGCCTGCATTCCAGTTAGGGTCTTGCGCTCCCCCCCTCCTCCCCCCTCCCCCCCCGCCCCCCGCGCATAGATCTTCCTTTGGGGTTAGGTGGGTAGGAGACCAGCCAAGTTTGTTTCAAACTGGCTGAATATCAGGGATCATGGAGTTGACCCTAGAGGTGTCCAGTTTATGGATAAAACTATTGACTGTAGCGATTATGTTTTATAAAACCTAAAAAACCAGGACCTCGTGAGCAGGACTCATTGAGAGGGAGGCCTGCCAGTCTTCACTTAGTCTCAGCGAACCTTGTGAATTGATGGAATGGACAGAGTTTAAGGATGGAGTTTGTTCAGGTCCCGAAGGGTCTTCATAACAAGTGATCTCTACTGGCGAGTCAAAATAGCAGCAACTCATTCTCAGACAGCTCTGGAAACGAGAAACCTGAACTCAATAATGATTCTTTCTGCAAACTCGTAGAAGAATTCTTCATGACTTTCTCTTTCTTGTTCAGGAGATTTCTAGCAAACTTTAATTTTTTTTTTTCTTGGCCTATTAACTACAGAACTTCAAACTCTTAAGCACGTGACATTTCCCTCTGTCTGTGTCTACACGATGAACCACTACTTGATAGATAACAGTTATAGGGTTAAGGTAGACCCCAGTGTAACATGAGTTCACTTTAATTTGATTACATCTACCAAGACCCTCTTTCCAAATAAGGTGACATGCACAGATATCCAGGATTAGGACTTCAATGCATATTTTGAAGGATCACAATACAACCCACAGGAATGTAAAATGAGAGCAAAATTCCTTGTAGAAGGAAAACAAAATCCCAAGGTTGACACGATACGACCTGGCTTCCCATATGTCCCACTGGGATACTCTCACCCTCTCAAAGTCTTGGCTTCTCTCTGCAAGCAATGCTTGCCCTATTTACTTCAGAAATGCACTTAGACTAAAAAAAAATTGCACACGGTATTTTCTATTGGAAAGTGTTTCTACAAGTGCGAAGGATTATTATGAATTCATTCCAGATTGTGTTGACTTTCCCTTAACTTCGTAACTACTTAATGGGTAGGTAATGGAATAAGAAACATAGCCTGACTTCCCAGGAAGAGAATTTAAATTACATGCCTCCCTGCATTTGGGTTTGAGATAAAATTATAACAGAAATCTGCAGATAAGGCGAGTCGTATTGCAAATCCTTGGACAGAGCTTTTTAATCACTCCCAAGCAGGGTGGTATTCAAATGCAGTTAAAAGGTGGCAAGCATTTAAAGCATTCAAATCAAGAGGGACAATCTCAGCCATGACATCAGCTGATATCTGCATCAGCAGTGGCTCGCCTGTTCTCTGTGTGGTCCACACTACTGGATCTGATGATAATGTCCTGATGGGTTTTATTTGGCACTGCTTGGTATGAAACCCAGAGCCTCACACATGCCGGGCAAGCACTCCACCGTTGAACTACATCTCACCTCCAATGCTAACATAGCTACTTTGTCCAGTGACTTCTCTGGATATAGCGACAGAGACCACCCAACTTAGAAAATCAGCCCAAGATGGCTTTTTTCCCCCCAGAAGGATGGGATATACAAAACACAGAACCGTTGTGTAAGAGGCTTGGAGCTCCAGCAGCAAGAAGAAATCTGTTTTCAGGCCACTGGACTAAACTTCAAAGGAAAAGATGGCCACCCTTGGAAATACCAAGAGGGGGATGATATCATTGGGGTAACAGCTTGAGAACTTTAGCTACAGCCCAAGCATCATGTGATTTGCTAGCTTGCACTGACTTTAGATTGTGGGGGTTTGACGACCCAGGAGAAATCCCACAGGGAAAAAATTAGCCAGCAGAGTATTTCTTAATTTACCGAACAAACTGATGCTTCCCTTTCTCAGTGCTGGGAATGTATGCTTCCCAGGACTGCCACAGACCTTCAAGACGCACCACAGCACACACACCAGTTAATAAACAAAACTTTATTTCCCTTTGATACAAAAATTAAATAGCAAGTTTTTTTTAATACAGTGATAAATTAGAGATTTACAGTACAGACACTAATGCAGACACACTTCTGTACATCCTTACAAGGAGGGTCTATTTCCTTTGAGATTCAGCCATTTATTCAGGGCGTGTAGAGCAGGGCTTGCCTGGTACCTCGATATCAAGCATTTGAATGGCCCCAGGTTGTCTCCATGTTTCTAGAGCTGTTAAGAGGCATGAGGATCCAAGAAAACGCCAGCGAGCAACTAGCCAGACAGCTGCACAGAAGAGCCCTAACCGGATTTTATCTTCCTGAGGAGTGGGATTGTCACTTTGTTCATATTTCTTATGAAGAGCTCAAGGGGCCTTCATCCTTGGGCCTTCTAAAGCCTCACACCATCTCTGTGAGGTAGAAGAGACTCAGAACCACCCAGATGCCCACTAGGAAAGCTCTAGAAGGCAACTTAGCTCTCTCCCTATGCCCAGAGTCAAGTCAGGCCCTTAGCCTATTAAACTTCCAGGGTTTTGAAATGTGCAGAGCTTGGGAGGGAGGACATTTTTTAGAGGGTGCAGAGCTGCCCTTAACCCCTTTCAGAAGCCTTCTGGGATAATATTAGTGGTCATTAGCTAGACATTCCGGGAGATGAGGAAGGCACACAGCCTCAGAGGATGCGGCTCACAGGGGATTCCAAAAAGACTCTACCAACTGCCTGGGTGAATTCCAGTAATTGGCTGCTGCAAAGAGGGGAAATAAGGCAAGTAAGAAACGAAAATAAGTAAGCATCAGGGCAAATGTGCTTACCAGGTGAAGAGGTGGGGTGGGGCTGGGGCTTGGGGGCATGGCAATGGACAGGAACAGAGAGCTCTATCCAGGCGCCAGTGAAGCAGAATTTGTTACTTGGGGCTTCAGTATGTGATCCTTTGTAGGAGCAAATTGCTCTCACAGGAGTTTAGAGGTCTTTGACCTCAGCATGAAGGGAAGATGATACCCGGGTCCTTTGTCATACATACCGCAAACCCAGACAGGGACTCTGACGTCAAATACAACAAAAGAACAAAGAGCATGGGCCAAGTCTGGGGACTCGTCGTGACTGGCAGGAATGGCAACTCTCTCTGATGCCCTCTGTCACAGGATGGAATTAACACATTAAGCAGTTCCTGCTGGAGTCTGTGCCCTCTTAGTCTCCCTTCCTAACTGTTGCTATGGGCGCCTTAGCAGACACGTCACACTGGTGATACCTCTTTCAGCTGCGCCTGCTCTTTCAGGACGGAGGATGCCAAGTCCATCTTGGTGTCCCATGACCCAACTTTGTACTCACTCTCGAAGACACTTAATTCTGTGAGCAAAGGGCTGGAGATGTCAGATAGGGCCAGACAGTTCAGGATCTGATAAGGGGATGTCTCTGGTTCTAGGATTAGGGAGTACAAGTGACTGAGTGATGGAAAAGAGAAAGCAACGGGACATCTCAGGAAACAGTGTCACCTTTCCCTTGTTTCAGGCCTCTGGGCCCTGTGCCAGCTCAGAAGCCATCTCAGCAACCAGGAAATGGGTCACCACAAAGGAAGAAAGATATGATCAGCCGAGTAGTTAAACCAGGCGGTTCTGGCCACTTCTACCCTACACAAGCGGTCCTCTGCCCTAAGGTTTGGCTTTTATGACGCAAGACCAAAGAGTTTATCAAGAAAAGGTTCGGCAAAGGTGCCCTGAGCTATGCTTAATAGAATATCTGGAAGCTTGCAGGCTTTTCTTGAAAATTACAGTCACACGTACTCGTTCTAGGGCTCAGAGAAAGAAACCCAACTTGCCCCTCAGCAAGCTGCTGTCCTCAAATACACCTACATAAGTCTTATGGAACACTAAGTCCTGACCCTCCTTTGCCCAAGGCCATAGTAGGTGCTGGTGCTCAGACCCTGGGGGCCTACTCTGATTGTCCTGGGGAGTTTATATGGAGATTGCCATGAAGCAAAACTGATACTTTCTGTTGTTAATGTAGAAGGAATTCGGGGAAAGGTAGAGAGACCTAGGAAGAGGCCTGCGAGAGGAGCTAGCAGAAAAACACGATGATGAAGTGGAAAAGTGGCTTGAAGGGTGTTGGTAAGGGACTCCTCGGCCACCAGGTCCTTCTCCTGGAAACTGGGAACATTCTAAATCACCTGGAACATGAACAAGAAGGCCTAACATCGCCATGGCATTGCTAAGACTACTAAAAGCAGTCTGGAGTGACAAGCCCCTCTGTTCAAGCAGAACTTGCCCTAGAAGGGCAAGTGACTGGGGGGGACAGACAAACTGTCAGGACACTAGCTCCAGAATTCAGAATGCAGGTGGCTTGCTGTCGCCATGGCTGTTGTTGACACCTGCCCACTACCTACTTCTTGCCCCGTCCTTTGGAGGGCGCTGTCTTGGTCCCACCATCACTGAAGTATTGCAAAGAGAACGACACGCAAAGCCTCCACGGCAAAGGCAGCCAGCCACGGCCTGGTCCTCCATCCCTTTCCTGGGCCAGAGTCACTGCACAAGTCCCAAGACACCACAGCAGAGCGTGAGTAAGGGCAGAATCTGCCCTTGGGTGCACACTCCAGGGCCCTGGACAGCTATGGGAACTGTCTGCAAGCAGCATGGGGCGTGGCCGCTCCACATTTCCTAGGCAGCTCACTCAGGAGTTCAACTGGCCCTTCCAGGGATCAGTTCTCATGCTCCTGTAGCCTTATGCCCTAGTCCAGCCTAGGCACTTGGATTGTGCAAATCATCAGGGGCCACCCAGAACCATGGAGGTTTCTATCTCACAAGCTCCAACTCTCTTTTCTGAACACACATTGGGCCTTACATGCATCTTGATCACAGACACCTTGCAAAATCAAAGGGTGTGGGGGAGACAATGTCAAGTCATAGACAGAAAGCTCAAGCCCAAAACAAACAAACAACAAACAGAAACCAAAAACAAAAAATCCTCAATTTTTAAAACTTTCTATTTCCAGAATTTGATCACTTATTTGATTTGGAGTCTGGGAAATGTCTCTCCACGAAGTATGATTGGGAAAACAAGAAGATTTTTTACTAAAAGGACAAAGCTTGAATCAGCCAATAACTGCAGTTGCTGAAGCAGACAGGTATGAAACACGAGGAGAGCGACCTGTGACATGTACAACAGTTTGTCCCAGAGATCTGGTGATTAAAAGGCCTAAGGCAGGTTAAGAGAAAGGCCAGCTACAATTGTAAAGACACTGCAACTTTTGATAGGCTGCTAGCGGGTACCCCCTTGTGAGGGACTTAAAGCATAAATTTTAAAAGTTTTGGATACCCCAGCAAAGGCAATTAAGACCCGTGCTGCTGTTAGACCTTGCAGCTCATTTCATACGGTCTATACCATATCCCTTGCTAACCAATCCAGCTTCTGGCCGGCACTCTGGAGATTCATTAGGTACCATATAAATACTCCAGGCCACACCGGCTCTAATGAAATCTTATAAGGAGCCTTTGCCAATTACTAAGGAACAATTATGCACCCAGTATTTGGATCTGCTGTCCTTAGTTGCCTTTGCAAAGCTGAATAAGTCTCCATTGTGGTAAGTAGACCCAACTCTGATAACATTCTTGTGCTACAAGGGAGAAAGGCACTATCGCACTACGAATGCAAGCTGACCACAGTTTTAAAGTCAATTGAGTATACTATGTCATGGTCCAAGAATGTGCTCTTAATTGTAACTGACACACACAAATTACACAGTTAATCTGTGTGAATGCAGAGTTGCCAAGAAATTTAACATTTCAGTTCTTCCAGACTGGCGTCTGCCTAGATACAATCACACAAACTAAAATATTTCAAGTCCCAATTGCTTAGCATTACTTAATGCAATGGGTCTCTGGGGTCGGGAAGGGAAGTCAACTTAGTAAATCTCGTTTTCTTCTGAGTTAAGTGATTGTCAGAAAGTGAATCACCCTTCCTTCCTCCCTTCATTAGGCATGCTGCAGTGCAAAAAAATTCCTATAAGCCGGGCGGTGGTGGCGCACGCTTTTAATCCCAGCACTTGGGAGGCAGAGGCAGGCGGATCTCTGTGAGTTCGAGACCAGCCTGGTCTACAAGAGCTAGTTCCAGGACAGGCTCCAATACCACAGAGAAACCCTGTCTCGAAAAACCAAAAAAAAAAAAAAAAAAAAAAAAAAAAATTCCTATAAAAATATTTTTTTTGAGTCATTAGTGTAAAGTGAAGAAAAGAGGGAGGGGCTGCCTAGAATAGGGATGCTGAAATTTAAGAGAGAGAGAAAAAAAATCCATTGGATACCTTACGTGTGTTAGTACAGTACTTTTGTTTGTTCAAACAATTCTGTTTTACGACAAAGGCACTGAAGGATTTTGACACCACCTCTTGGGAGTGCGCTCCAGAGTTCCAAACAGCAGACCGTGTAGGCCACAAGATGTTTATGTTAGACCAGCCAAACTATCAAACCCTGCAACACGTCTCCCGCCCCAGTGTTTCCAGTGTTTATAGATCACTTGGCTATCTGAAAGACCTAGTTACTATTTAAAATTTAAAAGAGTTTTTTTTTAAAAAAATTAATCTTTCTCCATGCGAGTTCTCAACTCACAGCTGAAATCCCACCCAGTAGGGGTAAACAGGGAACTTAAGCAGGACCTCAGCACTCCGAGCTGCGACCTGCTAAAAGGGATCAACATTTTGATTTTTCACAGCTTTGAAAGCCTCTCACTGGCTTCCCATCTTGGATCGTTCCAACGTCTGCAGCAGAACCATCGCTTTTATGAGGCTGGGTGTGGTGAGGGGTGCTGGGCCGACAGTGGGGGTGCTTAAATTAAGTGTTTCTAGTTCGTTCAAACTGAGATTCACCGCGTAATTCCCCCCAACATGAGGAAAGCGTAGAAGCTGGCTAGTCTTAGACCACAGTCTCATTGCCTTTCCCCGGCTTCACCCAACCGTTCCCCCTCTTCTCTCTCTTTACCTTCCCAGAATTCACCAATCGGTTAGAACATTTTTGCCATGTGTGAAGGGTTTTGGCAGACCAAATCCACATGCCTGAAGTAATGCCCACGAGCAAAGACATAAAAATTTTCAACATTTCAACAGCCATATTAGAGTCATCTGCAGAATACCGAAAGAGCGTCCAGTTAGAGATTTCATAGAAGTAACAGGCAATCACACAGGTGGCAGGAACCGTGTACAGGACAGAGAAAACCCCGATCTTGACCATTAACCTTTCCAACTTGTCGGTCTTTGTCCCATCTTTTTGAAGATTTGACCGAATTTTGAATAAGGCCACCAAACCCGCTGCAATGAACAGAGTTCCTATCACCAAATAAGTAAAGAGCGGAGCCACCACGAAGCCAGTGAGGGCGTCTAGGTTTTGGTTCCCAACATAGCACAGGCCAGTCAGTTCATCGGCATCCACTAGTCTCATAATCAAGATGACAATGGTTTTCACTGCAGGGATCGCCCAGGCTGCGATGTGGAAATAAGAACTGTGCATCTCAATGGCTTCGTGACCCCACTTGAGGCCTGCTGCCAAAAACCAAGTGAGAGTCAGAATAACCCACCAAATGGAACTGGCCATTCCAAAAAAGTACATCAGCAAGAAAATTATTGCACATCCTGTGTTCTTAAGGCCTTCTTGGATGAGAACAGGTTCTGCCGCCTCTTCAAAATCACAGGATATCCTTTCCCGGCCTACAGTCAGCCGAACAATATAAGCAATGCTATAAATATTATAGCACATACTGAGAAATATGATGGGGCGCTCAGGGTAAGAAAACCTGGACGAATCGATCAGGAAGGTCAACACGGTGAAGGTGGTAGAGATGAAACAGAGGCTGGCCCACACCGCCATCCAAATATCTGTGAACTCCTTGGCTGAGCGGCTGTACAAGCCAGCATCGTAGCCACACTTGAGAACACAGGTCAGGCTCCTTTTCACCCAGATGTACTGATCGGAATTGGTTCCCACAGAGTGGCACTCTTCTCCTGGCTGGATGGGGGTTTTGTGAGGTAAGGGCACCTCTTCATCGCCAGGTCCTTCCATGCACATATGGTTGTGGTCATTCTGGGGTGGGAACTTGCTGCAGTTCAGGCTATCTGGCCAGGCAAAACCAAACTCTTTCAGGACGGGTTCGCATCGCCTCTTGACGGAGAGACACATGCCACCGCACGGGCCAATGGGGATGTTGATCTTCTCTGTGCACATTGGCACATAAACCGAACAAAGGAAGAACTGGGAAAGTAATGACACGAACAAAGAAAACAATGAGTGGCGGAGGGGTTGACCAAAAGCACAAAGCTGAGCGACTGCTTCCAGGCAATATCTAAGCCAGCCTACTGGGAACATGTCTGTTTACTCTGGTCTGAAACACCAATGCCTAATAATCCATCACTTTTACAGTTTCCTTAGATGGGCTCTAGTAATCCTTTTCAGAGGAACACAGATGAATTTAGATAAGTAAGAAATGTATGACGAATCGCATTATCTTTTTCACATAAAGCTTATGAAAATAAACTTTTAAAAACTGACTTCCAATATCCCTCTCCTTCGAGCTACCATTTGAAAGATCTAAAGAGTCTATTAAAGTGACTTGGTCACTTAGGTGATGGGTGCTTGACCTTTATCTTTATTTCTCTATTACCTTAAAAATTAATGTAGCTCCCATCACCATTCTGGTTTTTCCTAATTTCCATTTTAATTTTCAAAAGCCAATCCCATATTTAAACAGAAAATGTACTAATCTGAGACTCTGTTAGACTCAAGGAGGAGCTATGAGTTGGGGGGGAGGGGTCTCTGGTCTCCAGGGATTCGTTTGGCTAGCATTTCTGCAATGAATAACAATGAAGCACAATAGGAAGATGTAAATGCTAAGCCCCTGAGATTGCAATAGCAGCAGGCGGGAGTCCAGTTGCTGTCCTCAATTCCTCCAGCACTGATAAACAGTCTCCTTGGCTCCTTACAGATGTTGTCTATGAAGTCTAGAGTTACAAGTAACTATTTTCCAGCATGTAAAGGGATCCAGCCTTGTCTTTCAAAACAGCTTGGCTGCTTCCCCAGGATACATGTAATTAAAAATATATATCCCTGCGAAAACTGTTTCTCCAACAAAATTGCCACTGATGTCAGCTATGCCCTGTTTCCAAACTCAGAGGAGAGGGTTATTTTTTAAGCTTTTATAACCCAGTTTTGAAGTCCTGAAACTTTCACGGGGATATTTCACCAGCGACAGGTTTAACCCCACCATCTTCCTCAACCACAAGCTGGCTTTTAAAGTGACCTATGTAAAAACAGGAGCTGGGAAGTAAACTGTCTCCTTATCTCTCTACAGCCAGAACTACAAAGTTCTTGAGGTATCAGTCTGAACAGCTCTGACCTCTATTTTTTTTTTACCAGCTTCCCTCTTTCTTTTCTAGTTTTATTAAAGTCACTTGTCCTCACCAACCAAAATATGAGCAGTGTTAAGTTTTAAAAACTTCATTCCAATCCACCTCCCCATTGTGCTGGCTGTGTATGTGAAAATATAATTTTACACTGTGTATGCAAATTACTTTTCACCTATTGTTGTAGGAAGGATTTCTATATCATTACACATATGTAAGTTTAAACATTTTAATGACTGTCCCCCCCCCCCAAAGGGTGGGGAGAAAAAAGAAGTTCTTTAGATAGGCAAACTATCCACCTGGAGCTTTTCCAGTCCCTCCAAACACTAAACCTGCCTCCAATCCTAAGGACAAGAAAGAACTCAAGCCAGCTCTTTCCTGTGTGACCTCTAAAGAGTTCTGGGTGATGGCGGGGGCACTCCGCAGAAAACAGGCGGCGATGTTTGATTTGGTAACCTACACTCAAAAATACAGGGAGAAAGGAGGTCGATGAGTGACCTGGAAGGGCGAAGTTCTGTCTCCTTATCACTCCTTCCAAGTTTTAGGTGCAACCGGCTGCCCTGCCAGGACTCGTCCACTAAGCAGCGGCTGCCTGAATCCTTGGCAAAGATAACCCTCAGCTCCACTGGGGTTAGGGGCTTGGCCAGACATGGGCAGGGGAGAAAAACGGAAGGGCGGGGTGTAAGAATGGGTTCTTTCGCGGGCCAGATGACTTACACAACGTTTTGGCTTTCAGTCTCCAAGAGCGACAGAAAAGTGGGGGGTGGGGTGCTGGATGGAAATCACTTTTCCAGGAGTTGTACCCTCAAGTTAGGAAGGGAGCAGGGGGCTCGATCTGTCAGAGATTCTAAGGAAGGAGTTTGGGAGTCCCTGTCTGCCGGGTCCCTCCAGGGGTGAGGGTAGGGGCGCCCACCTGCAGCTGGCTGGAGCAGCCGTACTGGATGAGCGGCGTGAAAGTTGTCAGCTGCAGCTCGGCGTCCGTCTGCAGCTCGTGTCCCACCAGGTTGGGCATCTTGGTCACGTTGTAGCCGAGGTTCTGGCACATGGCGATGCGGATGGGGTCGCAGCGCCTCTCCTCTTCGTCCCCGAAGCCCAGTGCCGGCCGCAGGAGCAGGAACAACTGCAGCAGCAGTAGCCCCAGCCTGACGCCTCCAGGCGCCCCCGGGACGCTCGGCCCTGTGCCCCGCCAGGCCATGGCCAGAGCCGCGGGCAGCAGCGGCGGGGTCTGCTCCAGCAAACACCCCCAGTTTGCACGGGGGCGCCGGTGGCCGCGCTGCTTCCCAGCTCCGGATAGGGAGTCCGGTAAGGCGCCAAGGGCGACGAGGGGGCAGCGGCCGCCTCTCCAGAAGCTGGACGAGACTTTGAGGGGTATCAGACGCCCGGAGCCGGGGCAGAGGGACGGACTGCTAGGGTCATGGCTGCAGGCGGCGATCCCAGAACCCGGCGCCGGCCGAGTCCGGCTTTCTCGGCGAAGCCCGCCTGCACTCAACACCGCGCTGCTCTCACCGCCCCAGCGCTCCGCGGCGCTGGAGGTTCGCAGGGCAGGGGCGGGGCGGGGAAGGACGGACAACGTGATTGTCCAATAAGAGGCCGCGTTGGGCAGAGGGGGCGGGAAGGGGCGGGGTTTCTCTCCCGCTGTAAGGGTCAGGCCCCGGCCGGCAGCCTGATCCTCCCCTCCCTGACTCGCTGCGGAGCCGCCCCGCCCCGCCTCGCTTGGCTTCCAGGCGCTCGGCGTCCTCCCACTCGGATTCGTTGCACGCTGCAGCCAGGCGTCGATTGGAGCCCCGCGGCTCCTGCCCAGCCAACGTGCCCTCCTCTCTCAGGTGAGAAGTGCTCCCGCATCCATGTCCCGTTCATGTCCGTCCCCTTCCAGATGTCCACTCCAGTCCCTTGGCCACCTCTATATCAAGCAAAGTAATGAACACAAAGAACACGACTTTTAGGATTTACACAGATGGTGACTTTAAATCCTCGCTGTGTGACCTTGAGCAAATTGCCCAACCTCTCGGCGTCAGGTTCCTCACCCGTAAAGTGACTTGGGAGGATTAGCGATAAAGCCTGAAATGCTTAGAGCTGGTGCCTGGTACAGCGCGAGTTCGCAGCAATTTTCACCCCCAGCCTGTGGGGCTGGCGCCCGGCCCCCCCGGCCCCGCCCCGCGCTCGGCGCGACCTGCGCCCGAGAGCAGCCCGGTGGGGGAGGCGCCCCGGAGCAGCCGTGCAGCCAACGGGCTCGCGCTCCGATTTCCTCACCGTACGAAATGAAATTCCACAGGGGGATTCGAAAGGAAATGAGGCCGGGACGCTCCGTGCTTCTCGGCCCGCCGCCCTTCCTGTCTCGGGGACACGGTTTCTAAATAAGGTTGGGAGGGTGAGAGCGCGGGAGGAAAGAGGTTTGACCTGTGCACCCGAGGCGAGGAAGGCGCACAAACCACAGGGACGCCCCCTCCCAGACCTGGGACACCCTTCCTCTGCATCCTGCACTCCTTTCGTCCCCATTCTCGCACTGCATGGAGCTCTGGGGTTCGGCGGACCTTTCCACTTGGGTTCCAATCCAGCTTCTCTCTTTTTCACCCACAAAGGGCTTTGTGTTGGTTCACCCTCTTTCTGCTTCCTTTGGCCAGTGGTACGTTCAGCAGGTGATTTCCTAAAACTTTTGCTTGTTAGTTGATTGGTCAAACTAATAGGAGCCCCAAACTCCTATTTGGCAGGCCAACTTGTGAGTGAAGCCTATGTTCTTCTGTCTCAAAGTGGTTCTCAGTACACGAGGTAACGTCCTGCAGTGTAAACCATCTAGGATGGTGGCTCTTGAATAACACAGAGTAACTCAGGTATCTTTTGTTGTTGTTGTTAACCGGAACAGTTCCTGAAAGGCAGGTTATGACTACCCAGGCTTGACAGTCTCATTTTAAATACACCTCCGGCAGCCCGGGTTTGAGGATATGGGTAATCAGTGATTGGAACCCTACCACTTCTTCACATCTGTTTGCCTAAGCACTTGCCAGTGCTTTCCCTGGAGCTGTTTGTGACTTTCCAGTTCAGCCGATCCTCTGGCACACAGCTGAGGTAAGGTATAAACTGGAAGGATACATGCACTCATATTTTATATTTTTAGTTTTCTTATGTTGGCCGGACCCGTTTGAGGGATAAGAATGGAATCAGATGGTTTTGGCATTTGGCTCTGTGTCTGGAAATGTCGGGGACATTAAAGCTGTATTGACTCAAACCATTGTCATAACCTCCTGGTAGAGATTTATTGACCCCTTAAGTAGACTGGGAAACTGAGTCTGGAACCAAAGTAATAATTAGGAATGACAGGACTAACCAAATCAGGGCCCAGCCTTTTAATGATGGAGGGCAAGATTACCTTCCAGGAGTTCAGGTCCGGGTTGAGCCCTCTGTATGCTGGCTTCAGAGACCACAAGCTTACATGAATGCATACATGATAAGGTGAACACAGCAGTGGCCTAGTCACTATTTGAGAGAAAGAAATCAGATGAACAGATGAAATGAATCCAGATTCCCTATCCTCTAGGATCACATACGAGACAAGCAGAGCAGACTCAGTATGGTAAGCACACTGAAAATTGTGAGCAAATTGGAGGGAGAGGTAGCTGAGTCTGGGGAAGGTACTGGAAGAGATAACCCGCGAGACCGTGAGCTGCTTCTCAAAGTGAGCTTGGTGTACAACTGGTACTTCTCTTAGAGCAGGGTGCGTGTATGGTTGACTTTAGGAAGGAGGAGGAGGAATCTGTCACTCAAAGAGCATCTGACACATAGACGGGACATCATTTGTGTTGGCTGAGGGGGTATTATAATCAAATCAGCAACAGATTTCATAAAAACCTTATTCTGCACCAGTGTTCATTATACTCCCGATTGTATTTAATGCTCATAACCCCCCGAGAAAGCATGTTTGGAGAGGTCAAACAATCTGCCCAAGGTGCCTCACTATATAGTAGAGGAGGACTCAGGCCCGTTCACGGTAGTCTAATCTTTATGTCCATGTTCCTACTCTCAGAGGAAACTGCTTAATTCTCAGCCTTATCTCACATTAAGCCTTTTCTCTCGGGGAGTCCTGACCTTTTCTAGCCTGGAACTCTTCCTCAAGCCAGTTTGAAGTATCTTGTCTCCGGTTAGAACTCGCGAAGAAGTCCTTTCCCCGTCAGAGACTTTTCCTGTCAACAGCTTTTCTTTCTAGCCAGGCTATTACTCATTACAGGTATTTTCCAAAAAAGAAAGCCAGGGGAATCACATTTCGGTCTGAATGTGGAGAGAAAACAAAGGCCAGGACTTCAGGCTAAGTCTGAATGGCCCCTTGGCCTCCTTTTGCTGGAGTTGTTCACTTGGTCCACAACTGCCCCGGTACCAAGTACAGCATGCTTGTCTGTTACAGAGACTACTTCTCCGATGGATTCAGACAGAGGGATATCAGGCAGCGACAGGCATATCTGAGAGGAAAAGATAGATATGCGAATGAACCTTCAGTTACCCTAACTTACAGGTCACCAACCCCTAGTAGCTTTGTCCCAAGGGCTGGGCAATTTCCTTGCTTCAGACTTCTAGTTTTTAGGATGCAAACCCTTTGGAGCTGCCACAAACGTGAGTTCTGCAGGTGGCTGGGCAGTTGGAGAACTCTGCATTTGTATCTGTTGAGAGGCTGGGATCCGGTGAACTCCTGGAATATGTTAAGTTTGGAGTGGGACATTTCTGGTATATTCGTGTAATGGCGCCCGAGTTAAAGGTTGCCTCTGAAGGGCAGCAGTGAGGGTAAATTCCCCCACCTAAGGGGCTGGGTGCAGTAAACATGCTTCCCCTCCGAAGGGAAACCTCTTATTTGTAGTTCTTTGCTAACCCAATTAAATGTTGAAGTGGTCACCCCAGAGCCTGCTTTTTATTTCCTGAGAAACAATCCGAACTAATCCATATTCAGTAGCTTCTAAGAAAAGTCTTATTCCAACCACTCAAGAAGAAACCAGCTTCTTTGAATCTAGACAGAACGTTTAGAAATCACAAGGAGCTGTCTTGATAGAAAATGCAAGAGCGCGATTCATTATTACTCTGATTGGTTTGGGAGGGGAAATTCACTGGGATTAATACCCGGACCTATTGGGAACTTACCGTGGAGTGGAGCCTCAGTACCATAGGGAGACACCAAGCCACATCCTATCGACTTACAAGTATCTTGGGCACTATGCCTACACTCAAACTAGGTATAAAACAGCCAGGTTGGAGACAACAGTAATCTCACTCCAAATGAAGCAATTGGAGTCCCAAGAGACTGAGTAACAACTACTAAATGGCAGAGTCAAAGTCCCTTCTTAGTCCATTGTGCTACTGATCTGCACGGAACTGTCACCCGGAGCTCTTGTCAAAGAACCAACTCCTGTTTCATCAACCATATTTTCAGCAAGCGTGAGAAGAAAGATTGGGCATTGTTACTTATCAGTGCTGATGATACATTGTGCAGATAAGCAGCCAGGAACGTCTGTGGAGGCTCAAATGAATAAAAATGCTCTGTATGCCCCCAAGGCTCATCTCATGGTAGGAGTCGAATTCATGGTATTAGCTCACATTTAGTGACAGGTTAGCTGTCATCTGAGCTGGGTACATAAATAAGATATGTAGACATATGTAAGTACACGTACATTAGATGGTCCTTACCTTTAAGGAGTTTACAGGTCACAATCACATGAGATAAAAGAGAAGCACATTTCTTTCTTGGAGACAGGTTTTCTCTGTGTAGCTCTGGATGTCATGGAACTCGCTCTGTACACCAGGCTAGCCTCAAACACATAGAGATGCGCCTGGCTCTGCCTCCCGGTGGTGGGATCAAAGGCGTGCGCCACCACCGCTGCCTACCTAGAGAAACACATTGCTCTATGGTTAGTGTTTTTTCTCGTGACCTCCCTCAGCTCCATTCATGCCCATTGTCATACACAAAATTCTGTATTATAAGCTTAAAGTTCATTTACTTGGTTTCCTTTACTAACATTTGAGGTCAGAGTCAGTGTCGTGTTCTCCACTGTGCACATGCGCAGTTTAGGGAACATTGCCTGATCCATAGAAGGGACTTAATAACTATTGACTAAATATAAAAAACCACCAAAATGCAATCAATTAGGTTCTGTACTTCCCATAAGTCAACCATGATTGATAGTGTTCAACTTTCTTTTGGAGTCAAATGTTTGACAATCATTTATCTTCCTTTTATATTTTACTGTGCCTGTTCTTAAACACTTTAAGATGTACCAGTGTTCGGGCTAGAACTAGGGTTTAATTTAGAGGCAGATGGGTTTCTTTACTTCATGAATCAAACCCAAATATTTCTTAGTATTAGCCCTTTGACCATGGTCCACTGAAATCACTGAGAGTCCTGTATCCCACAAGACAGAATGGTCTCAAACCAAGATGGTGTAAGTCAGGAGATGACTGCTTGGTAAAATTATAGAAAAATTAGAACATGAGCTTAGCTTTGAGGAATGGCTAAGTTTCCAAGAGACCAAGGGGAGAAGGGAGGCAGCGAAATTTTCTCACGAGCAACATTTATTCTCCTTGATGGATTCAGATTAGACAAATAGGAGCAAAAATAACAGGCAGAGGGGTCACTAGCCAGTGTTGTACGAAAGTACTCATATAAAGACAGAGGGCTTTGTATCCTCTGTCAAGGAAAGAGCAGGGACTGCTATGCCATGTGCCATGGAAGCATAGTTATGGTTTTTTTTTCCATTATCTGAATCTGGAAGCTAAGTGTGCTGACGTGATGTGTGTATGGATGCCACGCTGAAGAAGAGTGGAGCTGTATACTCTGAACTGTGTCAGTTTAGCTGAACTGGAAGGTTCTTCTGTGCATGTGTGCCTGTGTGTGTATGTGTGCATGTGTGCTGTGTGTGAACATACATGCATGCATACATATGTACATATGTTCATGTGTGTATGAAGGTCAGAGGTTGACATTTGATATCTTCCAGTATTGCCCTTAATCATTATCCTCTCCTCCTCCTTCTCCTCCTCCTCCTCCTCATCATCATCATTATTTGAGGTAGGGTCTCTCAGTGAACCTGGAGTCCACTGTTCAGGCCAGAATAACTGCAGAAAGGCCTGCAACTCTTTCTGTCTCAGTTCTCTCCCCAAGCCCTGCCAGTGCAGTAGGTACCAGGATCTGAACTTAGGTCCCCATCATTGTACAGCAAACACATTACCGACTAAGTTGTCTCTCCTACCCACAGACTTGAACTGTCTTTCTGAGAATTTCCTTCCCTGTACCACCTCAGATTAATTATGACCACAAGAGGAATTGGCACAAGATTGAGGTGAAAGAGAAGCGATAGCTTGGAACTCTGAAAGTCAGAAATGAGTGCGGGACACCATGAACGTACAGAGGCTTTCACTCACTTGCTGTCTCTCCTGTTTGCATGCAGTAGGAGCTGGACCTGAAGTTCCTTCAGCTGCTGGTAAAACCACTTCTTCCAGTCAGTTGCTTGACCAGGGTTGGAAGTGGTTAAACAGTTTATCACCGTACGTTCCATTTTGCCCTGCATTTTACACCTCACACCCAGCTTCCAGCCTTTCCTTCCTCATTGCCAGCCCTAGCCAGTCTTAGATGACTTCAGGGACAACATCAGACATAGAGGCAACACCTCACATGGAGTATTCATAATAAACCCTTTATTCTTCCTCGCTCATATTGCCCCTGACTGGTCTATCTCGTAAAAAGATACGTTGAATGTTAGTACTTCGAAACTGCTCCTCAACCTGTAGGGAAGCTATTGAAAGCAAATAGGACTTGCCCATGTGGCATACAAACGAGCTATTGGACCAGTGTGCTAACTTGCGCCTTAGATCTTTGACCTAAGTATGTCTTAGGTCGTACTTCTTCTTTGATGTTTGTGTGGAGCCTGCAATCAGCCTACTGTATCAGATTCTATTATCTGTAGCAAGCTTTTAATTGGCCGAGGCACTTATATGTAAATTAAGTATTTTACATATGTTGTCTTATTTTAATCCACACTATCCTCAGAATAGATATTAACTCCAACTCCAGCACTCTGGGCTGTCCAGCCTCCTTCTGCAGCTCTCTGGTTTTGCTGCTCATCAGTAATCCAGTCTGTACAAGAGGGAGCTTTTACATCAAACCCCACAGGCTGGGTTCCTTTTTGACTTAAAACATCCGAGGTTTTTCTTCATCGCGATGGGAATAAAATTTACCAGGCCAAGAAGACCAGTAGGAGCTCTCTCTTTTTGGTCACACTTGCTTCTGGTTTTTTTTGTTTTTTTTGTTTTTTTTTTCTCCACATTAAACCACTGTCCATGTCTCTTCCTAAAACATTCTAAGCTAGTCCCTGGCTATCTTGTCTGCCTAACTGTTCCGTGTTGTCCTCCACATAGGAGATGTCTTTGCCTCTGAGAGCTCTTCCCTGCACACTCATGTCCCACCCTTCCCTTTGACCATTACTCCTTAACCTTGTTTTACTTCCTTCAAAATTGTTCCTTCCCCTTTTCTCAAGAAACTTGCCTGAGTTGCTACAGTAAATGGCAGAAACGATATTCTTGCTCGGGTCCATTGGCTCTATGGATGGTGTTTTATCCATCATAACTATCTTGAGCCTGTCTTCGCTTTATCTTCCCCTACAGGTCTTCTTTGCACTCAATAAATATATCATAGGATTCAGGAACCGAATGGAACTTTTTATGGTTAGCTATTACCTTGTAAAGTCATTACAGTACAAGTAACTGTTTAACAACTACTTATTGAGGCTTCGCGGTGTGTATTGCTAAGGTAATTGAAGATCACCCATAACATCCTAGGGATTTCCAGATACCTCGTTGTTTTTTTTTGTGTGTTTTTTTTTTCCACCTGGTTTTGCTTCAGTAGCCCTTAAGTTTTCAGTTTCAAGAATTTGAATGAAGCTGGATCCAGTGGTACTTGCTCATAACTGTAGTACTTCCTGAGGAGGCTGAGGTAGGAGGAGCTAGACTAAGGGAGACCCTGCTTCAGAACAAACAAAAGTGACTGGATTTTTCTCTGTTTATCTAATTGTTTTTGAGAATCCAAAACTCATGGTTTCTGTTCTTCAAATTCTAAAAGCAGGAAAAAGAATGCCTTTTAAGAGAACGTTTTTCAGGCATACGTCAAGAAAAGACAAGAGCTGATAGCATCTGATAGCCAGAGACCTGCGAGGTCGTTTCCAGATTGGCTGCAGAGCCCTGTTTAAGCAGATAAAGAAGCTGAGACCCCATAGAAATGACTCACAGAAGAACAGGGTTAGAACCGTGGGTGTGATTCAGGTGGCACATCAGTCTGTCTTTCTGCGCCTCCTTTTCTTCGGTAGACAGTACCCAGGGAGCTGGGTCCTAGACTGCCCCTCCTTGTGTGACAATACCCATTATCCCTCCTTCACTGGCTGGGAACCAGTGCCCCACCTGCCTGCCTGCCTGCAGTGGCTAATCACTCTCCATCTGCCACCAGTTCCCTTTCCTCCTTATCGGAAGATTGTTTTTCAGAAAAGTGCCCTGTCGAATTTCTGCCTCCGTGACTCCGTTGAAGGCTTCATGTTGGGACAGGCTCATGAGGTCTGAATTACAGCATCCATATCACATACATCCCAGATAGAGAAGTTGGGGGCTCAGAGGGTTTTAGAGTCATAGTTACCACAGAGGCCACAGACTCTCTTATCACCAATTTTGTAGATAAACGATTTGGAGAGAAAAGGGGAGTATCAGTCAACTGTCCACATTGGTACTGCTAGCTAGACAGGGTGAAGCCAGAGCCTAGGGCGTCGGATCCACAGTGCAGCACTTCATTGTGTTGAAACCATAGCACTCAGAACACGGTGATGCCATAACGCCGGGCTAGCCACAGCACTTTCTACCATGGAAATAAAGAAATTCTTATTTAGAATTAAAACCTGCTGTAGTACCTTTCTCCAAAAAGAACAAAAGAAAACATAAAATGTTTTTATTATTGTAAGAATTTTGTGATAATAAGAGATCTTAATATGAAATTTCTTGCCATGGGGTTTAGAAAATGCTGTTAACTCTCCCTGTCCAACTTCATATGACAACTGAAACTGTATATGTTCATGGTGTACAACACAATCTTTTGACTATGACATGATATACTTTGTCAAATTATAATCAAAATGAAGCTAATTAATAGATCCATCACCTCACATACTACCCCACTTTTTTTTGATTTCTCCCCCACTGTTATATTTGTCAAAATGCTTAATAACTTATCTCAGCAGATTTCAAGTATATAAGAGCCTACGAATTGTAGTCACCATGCCATACAGATCTCTATAGCTTATTCATTCGACATGACCATATTTTACCCTTTTGACTCGTTTGTCTCATTTCCACAAACTCTGTGCCTTAGTAATGTCATCTTTCTTTTAGGTCGCATCTGTGAGAACACACAGTACTTGTCTCTTTGTGTTTGACTGATTTCTCTAAGCACACTATCTTCCAAGTTCATAACACTATCTCAAGTGACAGGATTTCCTGTACTTCTATGAAGTTGAGTAATATTCCGTTTTATATGTGTTTGGTGTTTTGTTCATACATTTGCCCACTGATGGATGCTGACTTTGTTTTGATACCTTCACTGCTGAGTGCAGTGTTCAGTGACTGTAGAGATATAGATATCTTTGACATGCTGATGTCATTTTCTTTAGAGATGTACATGTGTGCACACACACGCACACACATCTCCAGTATATATACCCAATAGTTGGGTTACTGAGTCATATAATAGTTTTATTTTTATTTGTTGAAAAACTTCCTCACTACTCTGAACAATGTCTGTGCCAATTTAGATTCATACCAACACTGTGAAAGAATTTATTTTTTTCCATATCCTCCAGCCTGTTATGTTTGCTTCTTTGATGAGATTCATTCTGACTGATGTAAGATGGTATTTCATGGTGATCTTGACTTTCATTTTCTTGATGATAATGATAGTCAGCACTGTTTTCCAAATGCCTATTGGCTACTTGCGAATCTTCTTGTGAGAAGTATCTTTGTTTGTCCTTTGCGTATTAAAACTAGGTTATTTCTTTGCTGTTGAGCTGTTGTGTATCTCATCAATTTGGGATAATAACCTCTTATCAAATGTAGAGTTTACAAATATTTTTTATAAATCACGTTTTCCTTTTCTCGGTTGCTATGTTTATTCTTTTATATTATTTTATTATTATTATGTATTCTTCTCTCATACATTACATCCTAACTACATTTTCCCTTCCCTCCTTTCCTCCCAGCCTCCCCGTCACCTCTTCTGTCCCCTAGATCCATTCTTCCTCCATTTCCCTTCAGAAAAGAGCAGGTCTCGCAGGTATATCCAATGAACATAGCATGACAAGTTAAAATAAAAATAGCCATAAACCCTCATATCAAGGCAGGGCAAGGCAACCAAGTAGGAGGAAAAGGGTCCCGAGAACAGGAAAAAGTCAGAGACACCTCTCACTCTCATGGTTAGGAGTTCCACAAGAACACCAAGCTACCCAACCATAAAAAATACATGCAGAACACCTACCTAGTTCAGACTCACACAGGCTAGTCTTTGCGAGCCTCTGGTTAGTTGATTCTGTGGGCTGTGTTCTTGTGTCCTTGACCTCTCTGGCTCCTACAATCCTTCCCCCTTTTCTGCAGGGTTCCCCTTGTTCTGCCTAGTGTTTGGCTGTGGTCTCTGCACTTGTTCCCATAAATAACTGGATGAAACATCTCCAATGATGATTGGGCAAGGCTTCAATCTCTAAGTATAGCAAAATTTCATTAGGAATCATTTCACTGAAAAAAATCTTTATTCTGATACGATACCTTTTGTCTGGTTTTGCTTTTTCTGCCTGAATTTTTCTATTGACAATTCTGCACATGCATATATTGAGATTTGGGTATTTTCTCTCTCTCTCTCTCTCTCTCTCTCTCTCTCTCTCACACACACACACACACACACATACACACACACACACACACACACACCATTACTCTTTCTCATTCCTCTTCTCTTCCATTGAAACTCTCCTTTTTCCAATAATCTTTTGGTGGTGGTGGTGGTGGTGTGTGTGTGTGTGTGTGTGTGTGTGTGCGCATGTCTATGCGCGCACACACACACGTAAGTGCACCCACCCACACAGTGAGTTTAATTAAGACTACTGACATGAACACAGTAGGGATTATTTACTTAAGCATATTAATTTATCAGTAGCTACACCAGTGGGAAAAATAGCAACCTCTCCCATGATATTTATTAACTACCTGTGGACCTAGTGAGGGAGGTACTTGTGAGCCCCTCCTCTGTGCATGAGAAGATGATGGCAAAGCAGTCTTGTGCAAGTAGCCACCGTTTCAGTGAGTATATGAGTGTGATGGCCTTATCATGTCTGGAGGACACTTTTGCAGCACACCTCTGTAACCTCTGGCTCTTGCTGCTTTTCTGTTCCCTCATCAACTTTTGGAGGTAGTGGTGATATAGAATACCAGGCATAAACTCCCTCCCATAGAGTGGGCATCAAACCCAACTATAGAGTCGTTGGTTACTCCTATAATAGCCATGCCACTACTGTACTGTGGGATGTATCTTGCTGGCAAGTCATTAGTGTAGTTAGCATGGTTCGTAGCTGGGTAAAACGGTCAGTAACTTTTCTTCTACAGAGCTTCTTTCAGTACCATGGAAGCTAGACAGCAGGGAGGAAGTTTTCAACCTAGATCCAGATTGATTTCTTGATATCCTGCAACCTATGCGTGTGGGATCATCAGGAATGTGGCCTTAGGATCCTGCCCTGGTGGGCAAACCAGAGCTTTGTTCTTGTCTGTGTTATGAGGATCATATCCCAAACCCATTTCCCAGGCCAGTGTCAAAGTAGTTCTCCAGCGTTTAGTAGTTCCAGGTCACACATTTAAATCTTTATTTAGTGGTTTTTGTTTTTTAAATATGGTGTGAACTAAGATTCCATTTCACTGTTACTATATGTATGATTATTTTCCCCAATGCAGTTTGTTGATGAAATTTGTAACTTAAAATTCTTCATCTTTGACTTTTGAAAAAAAAGATTATGCTTTCATGAAGTTCCATTTCTATTTAACCTACGAAGTTTTTAGTTTTTAATTTTCTTCTAAGGTTCTCCTTTGGCACAAACCAAAAGGCTCAACTCCTCCACCAGAGGCAGAGATGTGAAAGCCTCAATTCCTCCAATTCCAGATTATTTTTCATTACCCCTGGGAGCATTAGATCTAATGCCAGCACGGATATACTATTTTGATACTAAACCCGTTTCTAAGAAACTCAGGCAGAGTGCCATTTGAACAAGCCATGCCATAGCATTGTCCCATGCGAGATCACCACTGCTGCCCTTCAGCCGAGGCTTTGCTGCCTATGGAGAAGCATTGCTTTGTTCTGCATTTTTGCCTCCAAGCATGTTGGGGGAAAATGTATCTCCAAAATCCAAAAGATCATTTGTCTGTCTTGACTTTCATCACTGCAAAAATACCCTTTCCATAGGATAATTCTGCTGTACGTCAAAACCCGAGATGGGCATTTTTGTGTTCAAGTGATTCCTTGGGTGTTGTCAAGGAGAAGCAAGTGAGAAAAAAAAAAAAAAGATTAAAGTCCCAGAAAGGGACTAAACTAAAATTTGGCCCCAACTGATGTCTCACTTTAGACATAAACTATGTTGAAGGATAAATTACACACAGAGTGACTCCCAGCCTAGGCTAAGGCGAGTTGGCCTGTTATACCCCTGATATTCAATCATTGACTCCTGACTAGAGAGATTACGTGGTTTGTTTGCGTGGGTGTACGTGTGCACCTGCAAAAAACCTCCTGGCCAGGGTGGCTCCCATCTACTCAAGGTTTCTTCTTTGCCAAGGACAAATCTCCAAAGAAAAGGATACCTGCCTACTGTATTAGAAATTTCCCCAGCAACTGAGAGGAACTACCTGGGTTCACTGGTTAGTAGAATGATCTGAGCAAGGTACCAACAGCAATTTTGATACAAGACATAAAATCATTTAAGTTTGAATATGATTCACTAATCTGACAGTTCCCAGAGACTGTGCCTTACTGAATATTCTTTTCCACTGTGTATACACCCCATCCATCCATCCATACATACACGTCTGTATACACATAACAAAAAGAGTCTTGTGGCTTAAAGTGACCACGACTAAAGACGATGCCCAAACACAACACTCGATGTCTGTGTTTCACCAGCTTTGTGAAGTACATAACCTTAAATGTCACACCAAAAACCACATTTTACCTTCATTTTAATGACCCACGGTACTGCTCTATAGCTCAGTCTTATAGACTGACCAATAGGTGGCACCAGGAACACCACACTTACTGCAGCTAATATATGCAGTATGTATTTCTGTGCTAAAACTTCAATCTCTTTCTCCATAGGTCTGCCATATTGAAAGGGGATTCATAACATTTACTCCAACCCCAGACTGGGCAACTGACAGTTGAGCTATTTTGCTATTTGAGTTCTTTTCATAGGCTAATTTGAGTGGGGAACAAAAAGGGATGATAGAGCCCGCGAATTCAGAAAGAAAACATCTCATTAGCAGCAGGAAGGAAAAACAGCTGGAAATCTGCCTCCTTTACCTTCAAGGTCTCTCGAGTGTATAGATGCTGAAGATTACTAGGAAATATTTGAATAACAGGATAAAAAAAAGTCAAGGATCCTGCTTCCAAAACATGAACTTTATTCTCCACTAAAAACAGACTTGGATGGCGACCAAGTCACCCAAGGATCACACTCGCCAGTATCTGACCGCAGAGTTCCACCCCGGGAGAGGTCTGTGAGTCTGCCGTTCCTCGTTTTCAATTTGTGTCTTTTGAAGTTTGCACTTTATTGTTGATGAAGGGAAGTAAAGCAGAGGGGCACTGCCTCTTTCGACTAGTTTTTTCTTTTTTCCAGAAATCCAGCTTTTAGATCTTTCTGAGAACAGACTATTCCAGGGGATAGGATGCGTTTGTTAGTGGGGAAAGTAATGGACTGAACTGGGATGCATTTACTCAGAATTTACGAATACTCCTGCAATCATTATTTGACCTTCAAACCGTATCAAATGTCAGGGTACTAAGTCCCAGAAAAGTCATCAAGTCAGGAACTCTGACCAAATCTAGTTTCTCCGACTGGAAGTTCAAGGCTAACCCTAGATCTGCAAAAGGCTTATTCTACAAGCGTGGACCAGTCCTTCCACCTCCCCAGCCTTCAGTGCCATCCAGACCTTCCAGGCAGGCACCTTCCTGCTGGAAATGTGCAAATTCTGAGCAGTACGTGTGGAGTGTGGTGTCTTGTGTACTGATTGGGACTAGAGGTGTGGCTTGGCACCGTAGTCAATAGGAAGGGAGGGTAAATCTCGCTTTGATAGCGGTCCAAGGTGGAAGGTGACGGGGCTGTTATACAATGTGTTAAACAGCCTGGTTCTTGTGTTGGGAGGGAAAAGCAAATACCAAGACCTGATTAGCCTTTCCTATCCCTATCACCAGCTTATTAGACCGTGGACAGTGGGCCTCTGGGAGCTTTCCTTTCCAAAGGAAACCATTCCAAGCTTTGGAATGTCTCTTTACGTGGCATAACCCCTTCCAAGCATGCTGAGAATTCTTCTCACTCTCCTCTGCTGAGACTCTGCTGGTTCTTTCTGCTCTGCTCTGTTTCCCACCGCGATTACTGTCACTGCTATTGCTGTTACTAAAAGGGAGTCTCGTTATGTAGCCTAGGTTAGCATCATGCACATCATTCTCCTGCCTTTCCCTCCGAGTGCTGGAATTACAGCAATAGACTTGCTCTGCCCCTTTGACAGCAGGGCTGATTGAAGAGGGGTTGTTTTCCTTTTTCTTAAAAGCTAGAAGCCACGCCTGGTGGCATAGGTCTATAGTCCTAAATGCTAAGGCAGGAGGATACTGAATTCAAGTACTTCCTAGGTTCCAAAGCGAGGGCAACCTTAGCAACTTAACATGACACTGTCTCAAAATTACACTACAAAAATAAATATTAATTAAAAAGAACTGAAGATGTAGGTCCATGATAGAGTGATGTGTAGCCTGTGTGGGACCCTGGTTCCATCCCTATTACCAAAAGACAGAGGCAGTAAAACTGTTCAAGAACACATGTAGAATAAATATGTACACACAACACACACACACACATCTTCATAACATGAACAAGAAAATCCAGGAAAGAAAAAGAGAGAACAGCAATCTTAACTGAGTCCTCAGAATGTGAAAGGCCCCCGTTAGATCCATTAGATATCTCCCTTCATCTCTGAGATGGGAACTGTGATGTGTAATGGTTATGTGATCAGGAACTGCAGCCAGACAGACCTGGCTTCTCACCAAAGCCTGATGCTGCCTCTTGTGTGACTCTGGACAAATCTATGTGACCTTCCAAACTTGGTTTCCTCCCTGAAGCAACCTGCATAAGGTCCTCAGAATTACCCTAGAATAATCAGTGAAAATTACTAAACATCATTGCAATCACTCCAAAGAGCAGATCTTATCTACTTCATACTGCTTGAAAAAGTCAATGTCTTAAGGGGTTAGGCAAAGTGAATTTCATGCCGGTACTGATGCAACGTTATGGGCTCCTGTTACTTCTTTTACCCAAGGACTCATTTTTATCCTGAGAGGCCATTCCCATTCCTCTTGCTCTCTATCCCATTTTTTGCTGGAGCACATCGTGTAAAGGTCAAAGGAGAACTCTGGAGTCAGGTGATCTGGCTTGACTCTCCCCATGCTCTCTGTTAGCTGGGCCATTTCTGAGTTTCTTCAATCATGTGCCTTAGTTTCTTCATCTGTCACGTGGTTGGTAAAAATGTTTGACTCTTCGATTTTGAACAACGATTAAATACGTTAATACAAACAAAATGCTTACAGCATGGAGCAATAGAATGCAGGTGCTTACCCAGTGGAAATTGTTCTTGCTCTACCTCTCTCCCCCCACTCCTCCGCTGCAGGGCTGAGTAGATAACTCAGGTCTATCTAGTCGAGAGTGTTCTAAATTTTTGCTCTCCGTGTTTGATCCAAGGCAAGGTCATCAAATTTTACTTATAAAGAACAGATGCCAAATATTTCAGGCTTCTGTGGCTATGCCATCTCTCCAAACACGACTCAACACTGCCATTCTGCTCAAGACCCAGCCGTAGGCAGTCCGTCAAGAAATGGAGATGCTGTATTCTAACGAAGCAGAAACTCGAATACTGAAGTTTAAATGTCATCTGACTTTCAGGTGTTATTAAATATGACCCATCCTGGGTTTTTTTTTTCAATAATTTACAAATGACCAAACTTTTGTGAGTCCATCTGCTATTGAAAAACAGGAGCCGGACTGGACTGGAACTATGAGTCAGTGTTTTCTGACGTCTGGTCCGAGGGATGTACGTGTGATCCACGCAAGGCAAAGTCCTGTTGGGAGAGAGTTTGTACCTCTTCCTTTCAGCCGTGATGGCAGCAGTCATCTTTGTTGGCAGATGGAGCAATCTGACCCATGGCAAAGGAGAATGAGACTAACAGTAAGGAGAATCATCTAGGAGAAGAGCCATCTTCTACTAGAGCAAGAGAAATCTGGTCCTGCAGCCTTTGCCTCGAGGTCAACTCTGTCTGTTAGTTCCATGTGCCCATGCCCCCTTTTCACCCACTGCTGGCTAAGTTAGGTTTTTGGTTTCTATGATTCAGTTCAGATACCTTGATATAACTTGTTTTCTCTGCACTGACCATAATGATCAAGAAAAATTGAAGGCTGGTATATACTTACCATGTGCCAGGCAATTTAGCCCGTATTTTTCTGTGTGATCTTTCACCACATACGGTAACCTTCTGAAGTTGGCATTATTACCATAATTTGACCAAGAACATAGACATATTTGATGCCAACTGATTTTTTTTTAGATACCATGTTTGATATTTTTTAAGAATGTGGAGTGGATATTTCAGGTTCCATTTCGTGTCTCCCTCAGTCTCCAAGAAAGAATGCTGGAAGAGCAAACTTTGTCAAGGCACACTTAATCCTCTTCTGGGAAAAAGGGCATGTCCTGACCAGGAATCCTCACTGTTCCCTTTGGCCCTTTTGGGCAGCGGGGAGTGGCAGTCTTGGAGTTTTTGCCCAACTGCCCAGAGGAGAGTAGATGAGCAGCCGAGGCTGCCCATAAACAGTCTTGAGTTAATCCAGGCTGCAGCTTGTAGTTCTCTTGCAAGACCCATGCAGGATTTCCCTCCAGCACTTTTGCCTCACGGCAGCTGGCTGGCTTGTGCTCACTTACCACACCTGACTCCTGGAGAGGCAGAGTACTTCAGCAGGTAGAGTGGAGCTGACCTGAGTAGACACAGCTTCAACTCTGGGGATAGAACAAGAAGGCTTGCATAAACAGGGCTTTTGTGACAGAGGATGAAAAAGAAGCCAGGGGAGATAATTAATCCCCGTCTCCGTTAACAGTCCTCATCTTGAACAGCAGTTCTTTGCGTTTTGGATAGAAGTCAAGGAGCTGCCAAATTAATACTTCGTATTGGACAACTTCTGTGTCTTGTGCCATTTCTCACTGAAGCAGCTGTCATAGTTTATGCGCGGCACTTAACCCACATTGTTTTTAATTATGTCAGCAGTTCTGCTGAGTAGATATAAAATGCCAGTAACTAAAGAGATGAAGAGAGGTTAAAAAATAATGAAGACTGGGAGGGAAATCTGCCTGTGTTTATACCACAGTGCAGGGAGGCTTTTATAGCATTCGGTTGCTTAGAACAGGTCAAGAAATAGAAGCGGAGCTTAGGGGTGCACCTCTTCCTCCGTTCTCAGACTATTTGAAGGGAGAGAACCGCATGACTTTGTGTTTGGTTGAGGTACTGTAAGCACTTGGCTAATACCTCACCCAAAGCAAGGGATCAACAAATTTGCCTTGATTGTATGAACCAACGAGTCCACGCGTGTACTTTCAACAAAACAGCAACGCTGACTTGATGCGTTGAGGGTCTAAGCTCAGGTCTTTCTGGCCATCTCACCACTTTTAAGATGAATTTTTATTTATATGTTTTTACCGTGCGTGTTTGTGTGTTGCTGTGTCACATGAGCGAAGCAGTCGCCAGCAGAGGTTAGAAGAGGGTGTTGGATCTCCTGGAGCTGGCGTTCCTAGTGGTTGTGAGTCACTTCAGGTGACTGCTGGGAGTCGAACTCTGCAAGAGCCGTCTCTTAAGCCTCATGCTACTTTTTAGTGTAAGCGAGCAGAAGGTTACCCAGTGTCCAGGGTACTGGCAAGGAGCTGATTTAATGCAGCAGGACTATAGAGTTAACATCCTCTGGAAGTTACTCTCGCAGGACTTCTGCTCACTCAGCTTTTGTATGTGGGAGAGAGAACAGGTGTACTTACATGCTCATGTATGTAGAGGCCAGAGGTCAACCTCCAGTGTCTTTTCTCAGGAGCCGTCCACTTGGACTTTTGAGACAAAATCTCTCTCCCGCAGCCTGGAACTCGCCACATAGGCTGGGCTGGCTGGCCAGCGAGGCTCAGGGTTCTGCCTGTCTGCCTTCTCCTCAGCAATGGATTCCAAGTTCGTGCCAGCATGCCCTGCCTTTTTACATGGGTGTGAAGGATTGAACTCGGGCACTCATGTTTGTGTGGCAAGCTTTTTACGGACTCAACTATCACACTAAATTTTTTAATTTAGGTAGTTTATTTTTTGCTTGCTTGTTTTGCAATAAGGTCTCAATAGGTTACCTGTGTTGCCTAGGTTAGACCCAATTCCAATTTTTTTCCTGCCTTAGCCTCCTGAGTAGCTGAGGGTATAGGCATGGGTCACCCTGTCTGGCCTGGGCTCCCGGAAAAGAGCTCACAACAGATAGAGAAACTGATTACATGGATTTCCTTTAGGCTTTTTTGTGATGAGCCTTAACTAGACAGTTACCAAGTTCTGTCTGCTGAGAAAATTGAACAGAGACCCCTAGGATGCAGGCCTTCCAAAAGGGGAGGGTATGGGTAGAAGGCAAAAGGGAAAATTGTGGGCAGCGGTGGGGGTGGAGTAAGGCTGGAGCTTTGCCTAGTCCTTGCTCCACAGGCAGAACCCCAGCCCAGTTCCCCTCTGCTTGCTCTGCGGGGCTAGGCTGCATCAGCGAGCTGTAAATTCCATCAGTGTAAGGTTGAGGAATGTGGAGATGAATGCGAGGGAGTTTATTCCAGAGGAAAGGGCATGATAGTGGGCCAGCTGGAGATGGAAGACAGAACCGCTCCCAAGTGTGAGCCAGCGGAGATTTGAAATTAGAGTCTAGGCTCAGCCTGCATCTGGATTTTAAGAACTGGTTGTAAGTGATAGGGCTGTCAAGTCACTGGAAATAAGTCTGTAGAGACCTGAGGTGACACGGGATGGATTTGTCAAGAAAAATGACCAGTGTATGTATCTGATCATTTGAGACAACCTGTCCCTCTGGCAAGGAGGATCATCTGTGCAGGGAATTAAACTCGGGGAAGAAGTTTAAAAGTAGCAGAGGCCCTGTAAAGATGAGTAGGCAGTCAAGTATCCAGAGAAACCCATCTGGGTTTGTCATCAGCGACAGTCGGGTAGAGATAGGGAGTGTGAGCAATTGGCCGAGCATCCTGGGCATTGTGAGTGATGTCCTGTCTTTAGACCTGTGGTTACTCCTTTGGAAGTCACAGGCAAGGATCATTTTTCATCAGGCAATGAGATTTAGGAAGGAAAACTGTTGAAGACCGTTTAGAAGATGTGTGTTAGCTGAATGCTCGCTGGAACCCATAGACGGGCTCTCGGTTCTTGGAAAGTTAACAGAATGACCTCTTTTCTTCCTCATAATTTGGCCAAGTATAAACAGAGACTTATTTATAAAGGGAAGAAGAATTTAAGCACAAATACCCTCTTGAGGCTTGCTTTGAGTGGAAAGATTTGAAAACGACGCTGTCTAGGGAGTGTAAGAGATGGCGCAGCAGCCCAGAGCACTTGCTACAATTGCAGATGTCCTGGGTTTGGTTCTCAGAACCCACGTGACAGCTTACCTGTAACTCCAGTTCCAGGGTAGCCAGTGTGCTCTTCTGACATCCGCAGGGCACCAGGCATGCATGTGGTGCCTTTACATACATGTAGGTCTTTACCCATACACAATAAATAATAATAATGAAAAAACCCACAAAATGACTTTCTTAGCTTCACTCAATCATAGAGTACATGGGTAATAGAGCACATGCATGCATATTTCATTAATGCCCCAATGGGGGGAGGCAGGTCAATACTTCTATTAATGGTGGAGGCTGGAAAAACCATTTATTTTTGTGTTTCATTTTCTTTACCTTTGAAATGGAGAGAATACTCTCTCCTCTCGATTTCTGACAGAAGCACTTAACCAAATGAAATTTTAAAATGATTGAATTGTTTTCTAATGTGAGCACTGAGATAGACATGTAGGCGTGTTTCCTGTGACCCTTGGGGCAAGGAGGTGCTTCCTAAACATGGTGACTGGGGACACCTCCCAGTCAGAATGGAAGACCTCTAGAGAAGAGTCACAGGGCACCGATGTATGTAGGTATGTAGTGATTAGCCCTGGGAAGCGGTTCTACTTCTCACTGCAGAGGATGAACACCTGGCCTGAAAGAAGGAGAGGAGGCATGACGAGCTGAGGATGTATGGCCACACCCTGTGCGTGTGGAAACATCAGTGCGGTTGACGTGCAATGTGACACCCCTGCATCTGCACCAGAATGGCTAAAGTTCTAAAGATGGAAAGCTTGTAGAGCTACTGAGACTCTTCTGTGTGGCTGGGGAAGGCAGAGAGGGAGGCCCACCTACCATAGAGAACTGGCAGCATATGCTCAAATTGGATACGTGTGCCTTCTGCAGCAGGCACTGGTACTCCAGTCCATGCACCGGAGGCACTTGTATGAGCTTTTGCTGAAAGAATCTTCCCTGAATGTTCTTTGGGAGCCACATAGATGACTAGCGATTAAGAACACTTGCTCCTTGCTCTTTCGGAGGATCCAAGTCTGTTCCCAGAATGTTCCTAGCAGCACTGCATGTTGGAGCCCAACTGTAAACACCCAAAGAACCATCAACAATAAAATGGATTAATAATCATGAATGATGTACAAATTACCAGACACTGCATGTATGAAGCATGCATGTACAGCTTGACTGTTCAGAGTTAGAAAGCAGACATGACCCACTTGGGTTTCTAAAAACTTGGTGGTATTGGGACATAGGGGTGGGGAGACTGAGGTGAAGGGAACATGTGATAGCATTTGGGAGTTCTGGTTGCTTTATTTCTTGAGCTGGAGGTTGGTATAGGGCCTGTCTCAGTAGCTCTACAAGCTTTCCATCTTTAGTGAGTTACACATGCTGAATAGTGAAACTTTCCTAAAGCTGTTATACTTCAGTGAAAAAGGTGAAGCCTGGCATTGTCAACATACTCTTCCTGTGTGCATGAGCCTTAGGCACAGAGATGGAGAATTTGAGACCCTACTGGACCACACAGCTTGAGGGTAGTCTCGTTTACATAGCAAGATCTTACCTCCAACAAACACAACAGCTACAGAATGGAAACAACTCAGATTTCCATTAATGGCTGGATGGAAATGCTATGCTCCAGGATAAAAAGAAATGACCTGTGGATGTGTGCGACAGGCTGACTGTGACTGTGGAGATGACTCGGCCACTAAGAGCACTTGCTCCAGTGACAAGAGGACCAAAATTGGTTCCCAGTACCCATGTTGGCCAGCTCATGATTGACTGAAACTCTAGCTTCAAAGGATTCAACACCCTATGCTGGCCTCCTCAGACACCCGCATACACCCAGCATCTACACACAGACACATACACATAAATAAAAATTCAAAACAGACAGACATGGATAGAAGTTAAGTATCTGGAGTGAAAAGAGACCAGGAAAAAGAATAGAAAATGGTTCTATTTTTGTTCAATGAAATGGGCTTGGGGAGCTGAGTTTAAACTCTGCTTCTGTTATTAATCACCTGCGTATTCTGGGACACGTTTCTTGTCAATGCCTCAATTTTCTGGTCTCTAAATGTTTATCAGAAGATTAATGGAGATTGAGTAATGTATATCAAACACTTAGCCAATACATAAGACTTTGGAGACTATATAGGTTATGATTATGGTCTTTTGGGACGTACCTCTCTCTGTAGCCCGCATTGTCCTGGAACTTACTGTATAGCTTAGGCCAAGCTATGATATCCTTATGCCTAAATGACTCGATCTCCTGAATACTGAGTACTGAGATTCTGAGTACTGAGATGGGGATTAGGATTCTAATTAAGTAAGAAATACACGTTGAGTGCTAGTCTGGAACTTACCCTGGTGCATTGCATGGTAAGCTCTGCTGCTGGCTGTTAAACTGAATGTCTTGACAAGATATGGAAAGCTAACTACAGACAGAGTGCCTCCTCTTGTCTCTGGAGAATAGCGGTACAAACTAGAAGGGAATCCAGCCCATGCAAATCAGCCTGCACTGAATTGGAACTAGACCTTTTTCAACACCTGGTGAAGTCAATATTGTTTTATGTAGTGGAGACAGGGAAGGGTTGCTTTATAACTGTATTGAACGCATAGGCAAAGTAAGCCTTGGCCAGGATTCCTTGGCAGGCAGTTAACTCAGGAGAAACCATAGCATCACCAGAGCGATGTTCTGCCAGAAGCCTCAGAGGTTGGGTGGTGCCGCTCTACCAGCTCACCGCAGGAGATTGTACCAAAACCGTGGGCAGCAGCCCACAGTGGACAAATTACAGGACAGAGAACTGGAAGTCCAAGCAATCTCGGGCAGAATGCAGAAGACTCTCTCAGAGTTGGTCACTGCTGAGAGAAGACTAGCTACACAGGGGTGGACATTGGTAAATACTATGGTAGGGTAACAAAATTGCTGTAAGCTTGCTGGGGAACTAATGAAATACCCAGATATTTGTTTTTCTAGCCCAAGGGTCTAATGGTTCCTTCTTAATATTTTTCTACTCATTATATCTTTTGGGGGAGGTGCTGAATTTGTGTGTTTAATGAGTTCCTGAAAATTTATGTGAAAAGTATACTATATAAAATAAAACAGTAACCTTACCTATTACATGAGGAATTTTATCCCGAAGAACTAAACAAGTTATAAATTCCCCAGTACACATTTTAAATATTTTAATCTTAGGTTAAAAATAGAAACCCAAGTACTATTACTTGATTATAACCCAAGTGCTTATATTTGATTATTTAAAATGTAAAGCCAGCAACCACAATAACCAACCAAGACAAAGTCTATGGAGATGGCTTGGGCAAAGAGCTTGCTGTGCAAATACACAGACCTAAATCCAAATCCGCAGCGCCCACTTAGAAAGCTGGGCCCTGTCACTCATGTCTGTAACCCAGAGTTGAGGAAGGATAGGGGTCTGGTGTGTGAGGGGTAGAGGTGTGGAAATAGGCTGGACAACCATTCTAGCTGAAATGTCAGGCTCTGGGTTCAGTGAGAGACCCTACCTCAGAAAAAAAAAATTTAAGAAGAAGAAGAGAGCAACAGTGTAGCTATTTTAGCTTCTGCATGTTCTTCAGAGGCTAGCTATCTGCTTGTGTGTTTGCATGTGTGCATGCGTGCGCACACACATACACACCCAAACACTAAAATTATTTCTCTGTAGTGATTTCTTACCTCAAATTTCTGTCTGCTCTTGGTCTACTTGAAGCACTATTGTGAATTCAGCTGACCCAGGTGCTGGGTGAACGCATGCGCAAGTCCTGGGAGTGTAAGTACAGGGTAAAGGGGGACCTGAGTCACACATGGTGACCTTCTAGAAAAGCAGGGCCAGTCGTGTGCCTGACTTCATCACCATTCCCGTCAAGTAGCTAGCAGCAACAACAGCCGGGGGCTTTGGGTCAAAAGCACAGCAGCATAGTTAGTTCTCCAAGCGTATGTCCCTCTGATATAGGAGGAATAGTGATCTCCAGGTAGAGGGCAGAGGCAAATGACTAAAAAAAACTTCTAAAATGGACTCGGAAGGAGCAAAAAATACATCGTCTTTGTTTAGAACAAAAATCCACCGAAGCCGTACCATACTAAAGTAAGCCATCTTCAGTCTTCAATGAGGGGAGGAGGAGGAGGAAGGGCAAGGCCACTCCAGCTGCCTGTTGTCCTGTGCCCATGGTTTCTAAAGTAGCCCCCTACCCCCGTGGTCAAGTTACCCGTGCACTTATATGACCACCACAATCAATCTTTCTTTTAGGCCAGAGACCTTTAGGGAAAAGCAAATCTGCACAGCTGCAGAGGGAGCCTGTGCCAGATACCCAAGCTTATAAAATACACAGCTAGGTTAACCAGACATAAGACTGAGAAGGAGCAAGAACAGACTGAGCAGAGGAAACAGAGAAGAGCCTGAAAAAAGCACTGATTTGTGAACGAGAAGGTCTGTAAGGCCATCACACTCATAAAACAAAAATAGGACCAATCACAACCCAAGCCTGCCAAAGAAATAAAATAGGATCTCGGGATGACTAAAGACAGTTTTTGCCTCTTGTTTGCTTTGCAAACAATAGTGGTAAGATGCAATAGAAAACACACACACAAGAACTTTAGACAGGAAAAGAAGTGACCTCGTTGGAGCCAAGCTGTGGCTGGCTGGCGGGGCAGCCACAGGGTGCCTCAAATTGCCCATTAAGCTGCAAGTGACGGAATTCCAGATTCGGTGTGGGAAAGGCATTTTAGGGTGGCATATGTAATGTGTGAAAATTGGGTTGTGTAAAAGTTAAATACGTGAAAGTTAGGAATCATCTGTGTCCACATTCCACTGGGCTCTCCCAGGGCCTGGAAATATAAACCTTCCGTCCTAAACTCAGGGTCACCATAACAATGACTAATGTCTGTATACGACTTCACCACTTAGGAGTTTACAGAACACTCTTACTAATTCTTCTTCTTAATCCTTATCTTGGAAGGCTACTGCATCCGTAGTTTACTCCTGAGCAAAGAGAGGGGACAGAAATTTGTGTCTGTAAACTTACAGAGGATAAAAGTGTTCCAGAAAGGCAAATTTACAGACTCTTTTCCAAAAGATGGTTCACAGATTGTCTGTCCTTTAGGAAAAATCTTGGTGGGCATTATAATTTCCTGGGAGCTTGTAAACTTTTAAACACACACACGCACACACACACTCACACACATACACACACACACACACATCTACTCTAATCTTCCATTTCTGATCCAGTAGGAGCCCAATAACTTGAATTTCTCCTAACTTCTTAAGTGACTTTGCTGGTGAGACTCTAAGACCTGCTAGTGCAGGAGTCTTAGAGGACCGTGCAAGGCAAGCTGTTATGTGCTTTCTGCGAAACAGGCGGCAAATGGGTTCGGCTCTGTAAAGAAGAGGATGGGTAACGAGAAATAATCACACTAGAACAGAATAACTCCAGTCTGAAAAGCATTTCTAATGCTACTCGTTCATCTTCTACATCAAAATGGAGAGACCTGTAGTGTACTAAAGATAACTAACATGAGGGTATGTATGACATGCTGAAATATTCTCGGGAGTCTGGGAAATGTTTGTGACGGCCAGTCTATCAGCCACAGGTCTTAAGAGAGAGCTGTTTTGAGGGATTGGGAGGAGAGAGAACAGAACTGGGTGCAACTCCCTCAGAACTATAGCACTGGATCTCTGGATTTGAGGCTTAGAGATAATTTTTAGTTCCTTCTTTTTATTTCTATAGTGAGCCTATCTTATTTATACAGCAAGTAAATAAATCTGTCCTTAAAAGGTTCTCAGAGACTTTTAGAACCCCCGTTTAAAGGGGCAAATACCATTTTTAAGGCCACTGTTAAAATTCTATCCCCTTTGTTTAAGCAATCTCTCTGATACAGTTACACATTTCTTGTAATGTAATTGATATAAATGGCAATTTGGGACTATTTACCAGTGCAAAAAGGGGATTATATCACTCAATCAACTAGTTTGGAATTGCCACATTTCACGGCCGAGAGGCTGTTATTAAGGCAAGTCTAAACTAACCTCCCATTCCTCTCCCCACTCCTCATAATAGTCCCATTGCATCTGTATCCTTACTGCTCTGACAAACTTTGTTTCACTGTGTCTGGATACTTCCCCAAAAATACAGGCCAGCCTCTGATATTTGGATACAATAAATGTTTCCTTTCAGTACAATGACTATAAGCTGGTGCGTGCTGTGGAATGCTGCCTACAACGTGTGCCTGTAGCAGAATTCACACTGCACGGGACTCAGTGCAAGGAAATTATTCTCCCTGGAGGAAGCATGAATCAATGCTTCAGACATTAGCTGCGCTTAAATAAACATTTCCCAGGCAGACCAAATAGAGTTATTGTTTCTCTATAGACAGCTTGACTCAAACTGTTTTAAAATCATTCTTATTTTATAATTTTTCCGTAAGTGTACCCCTTTGAAAATTAAGCTAATACTATATATTTTGTATACATAAATACCCAGTTCTGTGAGATCTACAAGCATCTCCTACCTTGAAAAGGTCTATATCTCGGCTGATTTTTTGCAGTTCTGAGTGAGGTTGGGTAGATGCAGCAGGTTTAGAGATTCCTACCCAAGACCAGGGCTTTCTAATCTGATCAATCTCTCTGCACTTTCAGGCTGGTAGCAAAGTCATGCTACGCTCCTCAGATACCAATATAGGCAGGACAAGGATAGGCAAACTGACCCAAGGGAGTGGCCTGGACCATTGCCTGGTTTTAATAAGTAGGATTTATGGAAACGTATCTAAGGCTATGTCTTTTATAGAGTATCTGTGACTACATTTGGATAATAACAGTTATGAGTAGCTACGAGAAAATTTGAAAATTCTCAGAGTCAGGTCAAGACAAGAGACAGCCAGCTCACTCCCTGCTGCTCATGTGCATATTATCTGTTACTGTTTCCAAGGGGCCATCCATCTATCCCAACGGTGACCCACCAATGTTTATTAGACGCCCCACGTGTGCACACAGGCAAACGGGGAGCTTCTGACCTTCTACATCGTCACATTGTGCTTGCTGTGACATGAGATTGCCCCTGGACTTTGTGCAAGTGGACTTTTCTTTTACTTTCATAGAAAGGAAGGGAAGGTGAAAGAGGAGGAGGAGGAGGAGAAGGCGGAGGAGGAGAGAGAGAGAGAGAGAGAGAGAGAGAGAGAGAGAGAGGGAGAGAGAGGGAGAGAGGGAGAGAGAGAGAGAATATGAATCTGGAGATCTGGACTGGATATACATTTCTCCACATTTCTCCAAAACTGGTTAAATTGACCCTGGGCATTTCTGAACTCTTATTCTGTTTCCAACCTCTGAACTAACCACTCTCTAACCTCTCTTCTAGTTCATGCTAAAGCTGTCTTCTTCATGGGGCTCTCTTCCAAACTTAATCTGATTCTGTAACAATCCCAGGGCGAGAGTGCCAGGTGCAGAGAGGAGAAGAAAGACATGGACTATGTCCTGAGAGTCTGCTATGAGACAGACATGGCACGGGGCAGCCCACTCGCTTCCTGTCTTCACGTCTGAAGCTGGCCAGGATGAGTGCTCTTGGTATGCAGTGCAGGCTGGGTCAGCAGAGGGAGACTTTGATTCATAGTTACCACGGGAAGTGCAGGTCCAGTGTGCTTGGCAGTCAGCTGACCGCCTTTCATAATTAGTCTCTTGCTAAATGTGATGTTCTCCCGAGTCCTTCCATTTCCTAGTTGAGGTCTTGGAAGTGTAAAACGAAGCTGCAACTAGGGAAGATCCTGAAAAATAATTCACATGAGGGGGACACATTCATAAAAGGAGATTATGCAAAGTGCCCGTGCTGATCACAAAGAGAATGACGTCAGTTTCCTTTGAAAGGTGATGGAGAGAAAGCCAGCATTTTCTCTGTGCCATCTATGCTAACATTCACAGTATCCAGTGACTTACTATAATGACTTGCTAATTTATCTGGCTTACAAACAGAAAAATCTGACCATAGCGAGTGAAAAAGATGGTTTATTAGGTCCATGGAGGCTGTTAATATTTGTTCAGCTTTCCAGGGAAATATAAAGGAAGTAGCCTTTATGGGTATGACTACATTGAAGCCAAGTCGTAGCACAGGGTAGCCTCGAACTTTGGATACTTCTGCTTCTGCCTCCCAAGTTGCTGGGATTACAGGCAGGCGCCACAGCAGTTGGTCTTTTTGTTCTATGTGTAATATCTCAGAGAGAAGACTGCATCAGCTCCAGGAATTGCACATCTCTTAGAGGAAGGAAAAGATGGGGCTAGCGTATTAGTCTTTATTTCATTAACAAAACAAAACCTTTCCCCCAAACCTCCTCATCAGACGTGGTTGCAACTGATCATGTGGTTACCAACCAAGGAAAGAAGGGCTAACTAGCACTGCCAAGGCTACCAGAGACTAGATGTGTACAGACAATAACCAAATCTGAACGACTGCCTGTTTGTTATAGACTCTTCTTGCAGCACAAGCAGCATCCATTCATTGCCCATTGTTTGTGGCTGTTTTCACATTATAGCAGCAGAGCTGTGAGAGACTGGAGGGCTTCAGAGTTCAATGTATGTACAGTCTGGCCCTTTACAGAAAAGTTTGCCAACTCCCGGTTACTCTACTCACGAGCCGGTATCTACGGTTGGCATTTTCCTGTCCCAAATCAAACTGGGAGAAATTCTGATAGAAAAAAAGTAAAAGAAAATGTCAGATCGGCCATTCTTTCACTCTGGTCGTGACTTCTGTTCAGAAAGGCTAAGTCAACAGCAGAAGCACATAAAGTTTGAATCAATGTGCTCTTGAGTTCAAACTCGGTGTTCTCTGACATCACATCTACTATGGCTTGGATACAGAAGGCCCATGTGCTGAAGGCTTGGTCTCCAGCTGGTATGGCACTATTGACATTGAACCATGGAGGTGCTAACCTCAACAACAGACTGATCATTGATGAAGTCATTCTTCCCGCGCTCTCAGGAGGTGGGGACTGGTTGAAAAACATAGACACATCTTGGAGAACATGTGTTGCCCATGACCATTCCTGTCTCTGTCTCTGCCTCCTGTCCGCCATGAGGTGCTATGTTGATCTACTTCCTTCTCCCCATCTTGGTGTATGCCTCATCATGCACAGGGTCCAGAAGCAATGGAACCAAGCGACCATGACACAGAGCTCCGAATTTATGAGCCGAACTGAAGCTTTCCTGCCTTGTGCTGCTCTCTTGTGTGTGCGATCACTGTGATGAAGCGCTAACCAAAACAGTGTTCTTTGGACTGTATTATATTTGGGGGAGCTTTTTCATCTGCAAAGGAGCTGCAAGATCTGCCCTGTAGTTCCGTTAAGCCTAAGCCGTTAAGTGAGTTGTACAGAAGCTATAAGAGCAATCCATCTAAATTGCTTTGCGAAACAATTGATTTTGTTTTACGAGACAGGGTTTCTCTGTGTGGCTTTGGAGCCTGTCCTGGAACTTGCTCTGTAGACCAGGTTGGCCTCGAACTCACAGAGATCTGCCTGCCTTCTCCCCAGTGCTGGGATTAAAGGCATGTGGCACCACCACGCGGCGATCATTTACTTTTGAACTGTGTGTCAATATTCATCTCCCGTTCTGTCCTCTTTCCCATGCATGTGTACACTAGATAACGAAGCTGAGCTACCTTAGGGTTCCTCCCCCGCCCTTTTTACTTTTCAAACATGGAAACACACAGGAAAGACTCAATGAAAGTGTTACATCCCATCATTGTTATACCATATCAAAGAAATATATGTCGTTTAGGTTTGTCTGTTACCTTCCACATGATACAGTGTGATCAGTGCACACATGCATTTTTAATACATGACATATGTATGGCAGCTGGATGGCATCTGGCCACCCATTATCTGGTCCCTTGCAGCTAAAAAGGATTGTGGTTGCAGTTGGAAGGTAGTATGATTATCTTAGTCATCTGTGGCTTGGCTGATCATATTGTGTTATACGGTGGCCACAGCACCTCCTTAGGTTAGAGGCCACACGTCCTGTTTCCAAGCGTTCATTTGGTCTGCAACCTTGAAAGGGCATCACAGATGGCCAGAGAGCTAAGAGGTACATATTTTGTAACAAAAGAAAAGGTGACAAAGTAGGTGACTGTAGAAAACCTGTTTTTCTTTCTTTTTTTTTTCTCCTCTCACCTTCTCTATAAATCAATCTGAGGGGAGCCGGCAATGTCACTTGTCCATTTCCTGTCCTTTTTTCCATACTCGAGAAGCTCCCTGAAAAGCTCTCCATCTCTCAGGCATGTCTTTGCCTCCTCTTCTGCCTGCCGGATGCTTCTTCCTTTCTGAAACACCCCTCATCCAAGTTATGCCTTACAGCCGGCTTCCTCCGAAAAGCTTTCCTTGGTGTGAAAATGACCCTGATACCATAGTTGTGTCCTATGGGTCTGATTGTCGGCCTGTTTGCCCCTTGTGTGATTCTATTGGTAGAACCTGCGGGGAGCCACCTGGTGCTTATTGTATACGCTCAATAAATGATTAGCAGATGTAAGAATAAGGAAGGGTCCCTGAGAACATCTAATTGACCAGGCCAAGATTTCTAACTCACATTTGATTCCCTACTCCTTTCTAGGAAGTCTTATTTGCTCCTCAGGCCTTGGAAAATGTGAAGCAGAATCCGAGACTCTGTTTGGAGATCTTATCTTCAGGGCTCCCCACCCGGTGTCCTTTCTTCCCCTATCTCTCCAGCCCGGCATTCCTCCTCCCGTCCTCTTAAGTGCCCGGAGTCTGTCATCCTGTACAAAAGCTACAATGTAATCTGACTTGCTTTCAGGGCCACTGACCAGAGGAAACAAAAGCTAAGCCAGAGAGGCTCTCCTGATGTTGACCAGCCAATGGCTCTGCAGTTTCCTTCTGTGTTTAAAATTCCTTATCTGGTAGGGCTAGCAAATCTTTAGGCTCACAAGTCAGCTTATCTCTGGGGCTGGCGCTTCAAAGAGATAGACGCACACTGTTCCTCGGGGTCAGATGCTCTGTGTCAGTCTGAGACGGGAGGCATTTGGATCTGTCAGTTTAACACGTGTAACACAACCCATTAACTTCTTTTTCTTTTGTTTTGAAGCAGAGTTCATTTTCCCCTTATTGTATAATAGTTCTTTGTTGGCAAAGAACAAAAGGTGGAAAGAAAGGGTTTCTTAAGACTTTAGTCCATTTGACATACTTCCCTTGAATATTTTACTGTATTATTTAATGGTTTAGATTGTCTACACTTTGAAACATATATAAATGGTTTTTTGACTTTTAAACTATAAAAATAAAATGAAAATGATTCCTCATATTTTTATGCCATTGGATAAATGTGATCTTAATGGCTGATTCATTTCGTTTGTGTAGAGAAGGCTGTTTTATTTCGTCATTTAGGTGCAGTAAGTATTTTTTTTTTTGGTTTCCAGTGGTTTCCATTTGTATTATTATAGTGTCTTGATTGGAAAGCCTTTTTCTTATGTGTCCTAACTTCCTTAGCTCAAATTTGCTGGAGCGATAAAATGATATGAGCACCACATGGTGACTATTACAAGACAACTTGACAGGAACTTGCTTCTCGTTTGTTACCGCATACGTAGCGGTGCCACTATATTACATGGCGGCCTTATTTAATAAGAAAGGATCAACAGAGGTTTTTCTTTCATTATGAATAATGACCACCATTTTTCTTATTAAAGTTATTTTGATTTACTCTATTTATGCCCCTTTCCTTTGCTTACATTTCCAGTATTTTTTTCTTGTTCATTTCTGTGTGGGTTGCTGAACTTCCCTGATGTTGCAAATTTGAGTTTGTTGTTTTCCATTTGATTTTGACTTGTCTGGGTCACAGTTTTTTTTTTTTTTTGTTTTGTTTTTTGTTTTTTTTTCCCCACTTCAGTTGTATAGCATTGTGTTACTTTTCTGTTACTTTTTTTTTTTTTTAGATTTATTTATTATGTATACAATGTGCCTCCTGCATGTACACCTCCATGCCAGAAGAGGGCACCAGATCTCATTACAGATGGTTGCCAGCCATCATGTGGTTGCTGGGAATTGAACTGAACTCAGGACCTCTGGAAGAGCAGCCAGTGCTCTTAACCTCTGAGCCACCTCTCTAGCCCCCTTTCTGTTACTTTTAAACTTAAATTCTCCCCTTCCCGATCTTTGGTCAGCATTTTTTGTTGTTGCTAGAGTGCTTTGGATCCATTTTCTCTTCTCTGAGTTGTTGGCGGTTTTCTCAACCTCAGTTCATTGTCTGACTGAGAGACCCATACAGGAAACATGTATGAAACATACATCATACTATTATGGAAGAGAAGCCAAACTTTCTGCTAGACATGAATGTGGGAGGACACAGACCAGGGCTGTAGTAAGTCATTTTCCCATCACCCAGCCTGTGGGGCTGAAACTTTCACTCAGGGGACCAGACCCAGATGGGATTGGGATTCTCAATGATCCTGCTTGAACCAGTGCATCCACCTACCCTTCAAGCTAACATATCTATACTTTTAATTCCATGAAATAATACTTCTTTCTTCATTTATGCCAGATTAAATGGAGTTTCAGTGAATACCAGCAGAGACCTAATGCATGGGATATCACTGCCTCCTTATTTTCTTCCCTAATGAAGTGTTGGCTATAGTGTGCTGATCCTGACATCTTTCTGTTTCCGTTCAACAGTGTAGCAGCTTCCTCAGAGATTAAACCTTCCCTCATGTAGGGAAACTCATCATGACTCAGGAGGTTCCAAAATGGGCTGATTAAAACTTAGAGAGAAAACGACTCAGGAGCTTCAGGAAGTACCTGAAACTTGCCAGAGCACTAGCACCCCCGCCCCACCTTCCCAAGTGTCTATAAGCAGTAAAGACTGCTAAGGTCCACTCTTAGCCAAGCCAAGCCACCTAGAAGAGTCTCAGACCAGACAACCTGCCTGGAAGTGAGACCAGGTCTGCTGTCCCCAAGAGACACAGCCCAACTGAGTCACCTGAAAAGGCAGGCTCACAGCCACAGAGCTGCCAGCAAGTTGTGTGAGGAGCTCCAGGGTTTCTGTTTTTGTAGTTCATCTCCCATGCTGGCCTGGGCGTTTGGAGATGCAGTCATTTCTAATTGTTTTCGCTTCTGTAAGGAACCCCACTAAAACAGCTTCCCTCTCACCAGTGCCTACGTGGTACCTGGTAGGCAGCAACTCTCGGCAAATGCCTGATGGATTCTGTCGAATCAAATGTGAGTAGATCCCCCGTTTCCTAAGAGTCTGCTTGTGAAAAGCCTGCTCTCCATAAGCTCGCTCACCGCCCCTTTTGCCTCTTAATCAGGAAAGTAATCTATAGAAGTTTCAAATATTTGGTTTCCCTGTGTGCTTCAGTCCGCATTTAACCGGAGCTGTGTGTAAACACGTGCGTGGAATGTTCACTGCATGCTTCAACAAAACAGAGGGGAAGATGTGGACGGCCTCCCTCTTGAATCGGTGGCTCAATAAAATGTACTGTTTATTTTCCATCCTTTGTAAAAAAAAAAAAAAAACCGGTTTTTCTTTGGAGCTTGATTCCTTTTACACAGAGCTAGTGACATCCTCTCAAATAAAAAGGGACTGAGAAGTGAGATGTTTTCCTGGTGATTACCGTGAAAACTTGGCAGCAATTCTGTACCCAAATGCCCAGGAGCTACTGCTATTGTTCAGTATTTAGGAAGCCTGCTCTTTTCCTTTGCACCCTTTAGACCAAAATGTCATAGTCAGAGGGAAACACTTGCAGAACACAGTGGGGAAAGAGATTAAATGATGTATTATTGAGGGGACATCTGGCCATTCTTGATCTTTTGTTCCTTTTAATAACTGCTGAGTTGGACTTAGAAGTGAACTAGGTAGAGGAGGGCCTTTTGCCTTATCTTTATACAAAACAGATACTCGAAGAAAACAATGAATCGATCGTATGACTGTCCTGTCTATTCATAACTGTGACTGTAGCTGAGCCCTATGCAGTGTTTGCTCTGTGCCAGGTACCGCCAGGTATTTGCCACACATCACACCTATTAGCATTGGCATCATTACATCCATGTTTACACATGGCACTTGGATAAAGTGCAGTTGATCAATGAGTGTGTGGTTATCCAGACAGGCGTAGAAGAGCCAGGGTGCATAACAGGTAGTCTTGCTTCAGAACTAGCCGTATGTCTTATTGGTTCCCAGAATATATCCCCAGATATGTTGACAAGCTTGTGGTAATAAAGGAATGTGGTCTTTGGGGACAAGTCATCTTTCAAATCTGTTCATATTTAAACTACACTCACTTTTGACTTAACTCACAGACATGGGATTTACATTTAAGAATGTTGATTGCGACATCGCTGGCGAGGGCAGGAACGTGCTGAATGTTCATCAATAATTAATGCTCTACTTAATAGTGATATGATCATACTTGTCGGGAATCTCTTGAATGAATTAGACCTAGATCTGTTGACTTGGAAGTTTATTCATAGTATCATTAAGTAAGAAAAGCAACTGCAGAGAACAGTATGGCGTGTGATTCATTTTTATCAAGTAATAAGCAAATGCATTTCATATCTGGGGAAGAAAGGGAAGGAAGTGAGTCTAAACATGGTAAGAGAGTAGAATGGGGTTCTTTGTCTCAAGAAGGTAACGACCAACACATGAGGTTACATCCAGTCTCCACAAGTGCTATGGCATGCATGTACCAAAATACACATACATGCACCTCTCTCTCTCTCTCTCTCTCTCTCTCTCTCTCTCCCTCCCTCCCTCTCTCTCTCTCACACACAGACACACACACACCACATTCTTACATGTGCCCAAAAAGATGAAAAAACAATGACTAAAACAATATACAACCATGTCCAATAAAAATGTCAAATACACGTCCACAGTATTATTGCATGTCTGTAATAATTGACCTCATATTTAGGAAAAGCTGGAAAGCAGAAGGGACAATTGTTATACTAACTATTAATTTAATAATGATTGTGTTAAAATATCCTCTTGGACTTTGGCCAGATTTTTAATATGAGTTGTTATATAATTATATCATTATCGTGTGAAAAAGATTGACAAGTCTCAAATCTAGAGGTGGAATTTGGATGAAATGAAGTGTGTCCAGTTTACTGCAATGTAAACCTGGTCTCTGAGAAGTGAGGTCAGGGCAGCTTGCCAAGGCTTGTGGCTGGGACCGAACTGGTATGAGATTAACTCTCACATCCCTAAGTAAGTCTGTAACTTAGCCTCACATCACAGCCACCGTGTCTATATATCCAGAAATTTTCAAACTACGTATGGCCATTACAAGAGCATGCTCAGTCTCTCCATCGCTCTGCACAGCTATTTCAGGCAGTTACGGTGGCACATCTGCTCCCATCAGGTACGTGCTCTCTGGTGAGGCTGCTCCTACCACAGAGCTCACAGACTGGAAACTTCTCTGTGCGTGAGCATGTTCACATGCAATGCCCACCACACAGATAAATAAACACATAGAGGAATGCTGGGTTTTTTGTGTGTGTGTGTGTGGGGTGGGATTGGAGCAGATATTAGGGGGCTACTTAAGGCTTTTCGTTTGTTGGTTTGTTTGTTTTCCTAGTTAGCCTATCATACACGCGTTACCTGACCATGACATGTGAGCCTTTCCACAGTCCTACCCTGACTTCTTTGCTCGAGACAGTGTTCCACTTCCTCCTCCTATCAGCACAGACATACCACATTTCTGACTGTTCCCACAACACAGTGTGACTTTGTAAGCTGTTTGCTTCTCGACCTGGCAGTTCTAGGGCCGGAAATACCCTTCAAGAATCAACTCCAAAGTCACTTTTGTTACTTTCTCAGAGAATTCTGAAGTTTTTCAAGAATTTTTCTATTCTTGTTTTCATTACCAGTCTATAGTAAGTTAAGGAAGTTTGAAATCACGTCAAGGTTAGTCTGGGCTTGCTACGTATCAAAACCCTGTCTTAACAAACAAAAGTTTAAGAAGTTGTTAACCTGTGAAATGTAACACCTATGTATTAGTGAAACCCATGTGGCAATGAATAATGGCTGAAAGCAGATAAGAAAATTATCTTAAAGATAGGGAAGTTCCTGAGCAGACACGATTTGACTATAACTGGATTGAAAAACAATAAACCCCCCAGAGAGACTGTTCTGTTGAATGCTCATGTCCATGCACACACATGCATATGCACATGCATATGTGCATGCATGAGCCTGAGAAGCAAACGTGAGCAATTCTAATTTTTCTTTGCTTCAAAGAGCGGATTTTTCTTGCTAGAGATTTCTATGCCCCAAGTCAAAACCGTGCCTTCTGTATGGATGTGGATAAATGGGATTGCCATTTTAGATCTACTACCCAAATCATTTTTACCAAGACAGCGCTATAGCAGATCATGTTCTTCTGGACCACAGAGCCATGTTATAAGTGGGATTCCTGTCACCTTAGTAACAAGGAACAAAGGCGTCCTTTGAAATATAGTAATGTTAATATTCTAGTTTCTTTTTAATCAGTTTCATCTTATGTCAGCTATTAAGTGAGCATCATAGTTTCTGTTTGGTGCTATGTGCATCTGATCTATCATAACTCAGACCACCCAAGTATTCCCGGACACAGGTCACAAGAAGATCTAGGAACCTGGCAGTCGTGGAGACGTGAGCCAGTAATTCCCAGCTGTCATTTTGCATAATACATGGTAAATGCTGTTCCCATGAAGTTTCCAGAGCCAGTCCCAGGCTGGCATGATTCTCAGTGTACTAGCCCAAGCTCCACTTTTTTCTTTTTCACTTAAGAAAGCCTATCAGAATACAGTGAGTACACGGTTGCTATAGAGATGACCTTAAATATGGTCTACTTCTGTTAGTTTTGGAAAAGGGTCTTGCCCTGTAGCTCTGGCTGGCCTCAAACTTTCTATGTAGAACAGGCTGGCCTCACAGTTACAGCAATCCTCCTGCCTCTGCCTTCCAAGTTCGGGGATTGCAGATGTGTACCATCATGCCTGGTCTACTTTTTAAAAGTTAGTTACCCATGTTCGTTTTTAGAAGGCTCACTCTGGTTCTGTCTAGCTTTGAGAATAGAATCTGTTAAGGATTTTTACCAGGTAAGTCATAGGGTTATAATTTTATTTTAAAAATACCAAATGATGGATCTAAAGGTTGCGGCTATGGTGCTTAGGAAAGACACAGTGATAGCTAAGCCAAGACTGTGTCTGTGAGGATGGAGGAAAGGGAAGAGTTTGAGATTTTTTAACAAGAGAATTCCTGAAGTGAACGGATACCGTGAGAGTAGGTGGGGGAGTGCTAAGGAAGAAAGAGATGTTGTGTGGATGTGTGCACAGGAGTGTGCTGTATGCACATGGGTGTGCAGATGTGTGTGTGTGTTGGTGCATATTCAGAGGCCATAGCAAGACATTGAGTGTCCTGCTTTGTTGATTTCTATCGCATGCCTCTCACAGAATCTGAAGCTAGGTTGGGGGACAGAAAACTCTAGCAATCTTCTCTGCACCTCCCAGAACTGCAATCACAGGTTTATATATTAGACTTTTTCACACAGGCGATGGGGTCTGAGTTCAGGTCAGCAAAGGCTTCTACCCACTGAGCCACCTCTTGAGCCCAACATTTGGTTTTCTTGAATGAATGAGGAAATAATAGTAGTGGTACTGATGGGAATGGACTGCAGAAGAATGTTGGTTTCGGGTGAATATACTCTAAAGTCACAATGGAAACTCAAATGGAGGGGACAAAACGCAGGTCTGGTGAATAAGGTAGAAGAAGAATAATTAGTTACAATCACGGCACTTGGGAATCTGAGGCAGGAGGATCTAGAGTTTGAGGCCATAACAAGACCTATACAGCAAGACCATGTCTAACAAAAAAATAGCTAGGTTATGAATGATAATTGAGTCAAGATGGTTGTATACACAGTGAAGAGGAAAGCCGGTGAAGGATAAGAGTCTGGGAGCAATGAGATGTCTGGGCAGCCAATGGAGGAAGCAGCCAGGTGGGAAAGCTGAGAAGACAGCAGAGGCATCGAGACCCAGTGGGAGAATCAGAGGGGTTATCATGCAACAAAGGGTGGAGAGACACCCCAAAGGAGCAGTGTTGAGTGATATCAAATACTCCATAGAAAGCAAGGGAAACAATGGGAAGTATTCACTGGCCGTGGCAATCAGAGGGTTGCTGAAGATCTTTAAAAGGACATCAAAGCACACAGGCAACAAAAGCAGAAATGAAGAGGCAGGACTGCATCAAAGCGAAACGCTTCCCCACAGGTGAAGGGACGGAGCAGCCAACACAATGAAAAGGCGACCCATGGAACTGCAGAAAATATTTGCAAATCATATATCCGACGAGGAGGATAACATTCCAAAATAAATACAAGGCACTTAGGCAACTCAATAGCAAAAATCAGATAATCCAATCTAAAACTGGACAAAGGACTTAAATAAAGACATGAGTTTTCCCAGAGAAGACAGATGAATACACTCACAAGAACCAGAAAAGCTGTTCAGTATCACTAATCCCCAGAGAAATGCAAATCAAAGCCAGAGTGAGACATTATACCTCTCTGAATGGTTATTAAAAAGACAAAAGAGCCGGAATGATGGGCTCAGTGGCACAGTGCTTCCTGCAAAAACCTGGAGACCCAAATCAATGGGGGAGAAGGGACTTAGCTCCATGTAGTTGTCCTGTGACTTCCACACATAGGTCATGGCAATCATGCACCCTTCCATACACAATCAAAAATGAATAAATGAATGAATAGTAAATAAGTCTAATTTTTAAAGACATAAGAGATCGTTGTTTGACGATGTAGAGAAAAGAGAATTACCACACACTGCTGGTGAGACTGTAAATTGGTACAGACTTTATAAAAAAACAAACAAACCAGTATGGAGGTATTCGGGATAGGGTCCAAAATTAAAGATAGGGTTACCACGTGACCCAGGGATCACATTTCCCATTTTATTTTGTTCCTCTAAAATGAAATGAATACATCAAAGGAATGCCTGCGCACCCCCAAGTACATCGCAGCTATGTTCACAGTAGTGAAGACATGGGAACAGCCTTCAGTGCCCATTGTTAGATGAACAGATAAAGAAGCTGTGTTGTATATACAGTAGATATCAACTGGTCATCCAAGGAAATCTGTCACTTTTGATAGCGTGGCTGAATCTTGTGGGTGTGCTGACAGAGAAAGACCAATCCTGGGTGATCTCATTTATGTGTAGACTATAAAAGCGCTGAAGACGGAGAAACAGAAATAAGATGATGGCTTCTGGGACCTGGGAGAGGGTGGTGAGAAACACATGCAGATCTTCGTCAAGGGGTTCAAACTTTACGTTTCCAGATTTGAAAATTCTGGAGAGCTCATGAATATTATAGTGACCAGAACTAAACTGCATCACAGCACTACAAGCTCTTGATCCGTGAATGTTCCCGCCATTCATGTAGAACAGAACTAGATGAAGTGATGGATATATGACCGTAACGGTCATTTCACACTATGAAGACATATCAAATCATCACATAAGCATTCTAAATGTATCCAGTTGTGTTTCTATCATACCTCACTAAAAAACTGGACAGTTCCTCCACCAGTTAAAAAGCGAAGAGATGGATGTTAATTTGCCTAAGGTTTGCGATCATTTTGCTCTGCCAAGTATATCCGACATCCTATTGCCCACCTTAAATACAGGCTCCAAGAAAGGAACTCCTTGAAATACAAGTAAAGAACAGCAAAGGATGTGGAGCTCAGACTGGACCGCAGTGTCAATCTAAGGTAAGGAGTAAACAGGCACAGATGAATTTGGTGATGAAGAAAATCAGTAGTAATACCTAACGTTTGTTAGGTGCTTGTGTTGTTAAGCATTGTGCTCAGCCTGTGACATCTCATCTGATTTTATGAGCTACAACCAGTTATTATCTTTTTATACAGTAGAAACATACTTTGGAAGCTCAAAGAGGCAAAGATCACATAACGAACAGTTGTAAAATGAGATTCAAACCTAGTAGGGACTGACATAAAGCTGAGAGAGGACACTGATCACTACAGAGAGAAGATGGAGGCAGAGGGAACCCTTGTTTATATGTTTTAAAAAGTTTTATATATATAAAATAAGTTTTATATATGTATGGAAGGCTTCTTAAGAAACCATGGGGGTTGTTTTGTTTTGAGATGAAAATCACGTCATGCATACACAAAATCACAAGACATTGTTTTTCTTGTATTACTATCCTGCTATCTTATCTGCAAGCAATGAGAGTAAATGACTCCAGTTCTTTGCAAAAGGACCTTTGCGCTCAATCAGTTATCTGGTCAGTGATTGGTATCAGAAGATCGTGAACATCAAGCAAACACCAGCCTCCGCTTTCTGTACCTTTCTGGAAGAACAGCAGGTGAAATGACGGAGAGTCCCAGATCTAGCTCTTGTCTGGAGCTGCAGGGAACTCAGAAACGTACTGTGGGTTTAGTGCACATGCAGGATTCAAGTGTCGCGGGAGTGGCCCTATGACACTGTTTTGCATTGGGATTTTTTTTTTCCAGGTTCTACATAGAAAGTTCTGAACTCTCAATTTTGTTATGAAAGTATACTTCCTGAGTTGCACCCACTGTGTGCTAGTTGTGTGCCAAATGTTCCGAGGGTAGAGTGACAGTCAAAAATCAAAGTGCCACTTGTCACCCAGATTATATCTCCTTAATTTCTCCAGTTAAGTGTACTATTTCATAAGCCTCTTAAACAGAAACCCAGCTTCTCTTCCTCCTGTATTACTTGAGAAATAAAAACACTTTTTTGATCTGAAGGGTTAAGACCCACTTCTAAAAGCCATTTCTGGAGACCAGGGAGGTAACTGATCCAGACATTTCTTCTCTCTGTTTTGCCATGTTTGTCCCTGCTCTGAGCCTTCAAGGTCTTCTGGGCTTGGGTTTCGTAGATTAGTTGACTGGTCTCACTTGGATTTTAGAAGCTGGTCAAAGCCCTTTAGACGGAAGAAATGTTTTGATTTCTTAAGTAATTCTGAGAAGATGGTACTTAGATCCTGTTCTGGCTACAGGGACCACGGAGCTGTACACATAAGGGAACTTCCTCAGAGTCCTTCATCTACACTCAGCATGCTCCATGATAGCCCAGTGGCATCCAGCGTTAGTTAGAAAGCTTTGTGTGCCCAGCACTGTGCAGATGGTTCTTCCGTGACAGCAAGGGTTTCTAAAAGGCCTTGTTCCCGATTCATTTTAAGGGATACAACCATGACCCCCCCAACGGGCCAGAACCTGTTTTCTTTTTCTTTCCTTTGAGCTGCCTCTTTGAACCAGTAAAATGTCATCATCAGGAGTCTGTCCGTCACAGTACAGCCATTATAACCGATTACAACATGAGTAGTTGTAACCGATTACAACATGAATAGAATGGTTCTCCACCAGCTTATACCCTTCACCCCTAATCTCAGCTTTCTATCTAAGGGGAATGGGAAAGGAGATAGATCTAAGATTAAATCCATCCCATTGTTCCCTTATTTTAAGGCAGTGGGTTTCTTGTAGTTACATAGTTCACTTAAGTGACTTGCAAAATAGAGATGTTCTGTTCCAGTCTTCTTTTAGAAAAATATATTTTTCTGGTTGTCTAGGCACTTCCTTATAGAAATAATGATAACCATCATTTGTTCAGTAGAGATGGTAACAATACTTTACATTCATTAGTTCATCTCTCTTACCGAAGAATGTAAGTCTAAAAGAGGACGTAACGTGCACAGAAGTTATAGTCCAAGATAGAATGTGAAAGAGGCTACAGAAAGGGTAAGGGCAATGCATCAAGGGAACTCTTAGAACGGAGGGATCGCTTCTAACCAGAGAGACTCATTCAATCAACATCCGGCATTAAAAAGTGTGTGCATTTTCCATCCCGGCCTCAAGAATCTCAGAGATCATGAAGAAACAGACAGAGACATTAAGATCACCCCTTAAGATCACCCCCACCACACACATACAGTGTGATGTCATCTGAAGATGGCAATCAAGCCCATTTGCATGGACTTCTTGGAAGAGGTAAGCATGGGAGCTATATAGGCTAAAGGATCCAGAGACTTCTGCTAAGACTGAAGTGGGCATCCCTTGGTATCGCAGGGTTACACCTGGTCCTCATTATGCCAGCCCCATTCCCTGGAAGAGAGAGAGAAGCAAGGGGTTGTTAACTTATCCACTCATTTCTCCTTTGAGGCCCTAATTTTGAAGCCTTTAATGGTAACCAGTCCTCCCCTTTCATACAACTGGCTTTTTTCCCACTGCAGATTGCGCTTCACGTTGCTTTCCTTAACTCCGTGTAGTCTGTGACCTCCTCTCCAATTTACCAATTCTGATTCATGTGTTCCTTCTTCCCCCTACAGAGAAGAAACAGCCAGCTCTTGTAGTTCCAAACTTCTTGGAAAAAAGCCAAGCTTCCATAAACCCCAGAATATTATTGTGTGAATTAAAATGTTCACGTGCTATCAGCCATGCAGTTATTCCGACGTTTATTTTTGGAAAATATTACATTTGGAAAATGGGAAGCCTTCCAGGGCATTCCTTTACCTTGGGATATCAGTAGACACAAGGGTATTTTGAGATCATTCCTTGCTCAAAAGTTAGCAAATAATCTGTACAAATAGACACATAAAATTGCCTTAAATAACGTTAGTTAAGGGCCCTGGGGCTTTACAAAGTTCCTGTAGGCTATGTGTTGAGAAACATGGGATCGAGGCTGCAATTCTAACTCACTAAAGCAAACTTTCAAAATGCCTTTAAGTTAACTCCCATTTGGCTCTTCTTACACGTTTCTCTTCCAATCACTGACCTTACTTGCTGAATTTTATCCAAGATCTTACGTGCTTCAAGCCGTCTCCCTGACTGCAAGAGGCAAATCAGCCTGGGTCCTGGAGCAGACCATATCTAAAACCAATGGCTTTAGTACCCAAGAGCCAAAAATTAAAACATCCATATTTCTCCCTCAAATCCTCTTCCACCTTTTTTTCCCCCTTCTTGGCTTGACTTTATAATGCTAAAGCTTCAAGAAGAGAGAGCCAAGGGTCTGATATGATCACTAATTCACCTCGTTCTTTTGAGTGGCTCAACTCCCAGCGATTATGATATATTTTCAGTGGCTACCATACAAGCAATACAAGCCAGAGGGCAGGGACGGCCTTGCGGGGAAAGGGCTGGAGTGATGGACAAAGTGCAGGCCTTCTTGACTGTTCTTTAGGCTTTGAAATTTGATAAGGACTAAAATTCAACATTGTTCATCATTCCGTTTATGAAAGCAGAAAATCCAAAGTCATGGAGAGGGTGCGTAGGGAGGGAGAAAACAGGAAAAATGCATAGAGAAAAAGTAGGAAGGCATATTTTAAAAGTCAGCCATGATTACCTATGGGAAAATAAGTATTATGAGATGGGAGGGAGAGGTAAAGGCAGACTCCTGAATTACATGTCGTTCTCCAGTTTTTTCTTTTACATTGAAGATGTATTTTTATAGTGTATGAGTAATGAAACATGATTAAGATAAAACAAAAAGCACTGAAAAAAGAATATAGAATTCTACATAAGAACCAAAAGCTAGCCAAGAAAAGCCAAATTAAAAATAGCAAGTCTAAAGTGGTATTGTAAGTTCAATCTGGGGGAAAATGTGAATACACCAACTGATAGTATGCATAAAAATGAGGCTCTATTTCTGGATTAAAAGAAATTTTAAATTCTACTTTGCATGATTCCTCTGCTATTTGAATTTTTAGCTTTAACGTGCATTGATTTTCTTCTGATCAAATAATTGGATGGCTTATAGAGTATTATGAATTTATTTACTTGGTATTGCCCTCAATGGACTTTCTGGTTTAGCTCTTATCTGTCTGTCTGTCCATCCCTCCATCCTTCCCTTCCCCTCCCTCTCTCCCTCTCTCCATCCCTCCTTAACCTCCATCTCTCTGTCTCTCTCTCTCTGTTCATCTCTGTCTCTCTATCTCTGTCTCTCTCATTCTCTGTCTGTCTCTCTCTGTCTCTCTGTTTCTCTCTGTGTCTCTCTCTGTCTCTGTCTCTCTCATCTCTGTCTCTTTCTTGCTCTCTGTGTTTTGATGGGAATTGAACTCATGGCTTTGTGTTTGCTAGTCAGGTTTTCTACCACTGCAATACCTCCCCAATCCTTCCTGGCTAGTTTTGTTGGACTGATATTTAACACCAGGCTGGAGGCCTGCAGTGGTAGTCATCCCCAACTCAAATGACCGTGGGAGAGGCTCAGGCTTTCTAAGTACCCCAGCTTTTACACTTGTGTCTCCCTTATACAAGAAGTTCCTTCTGCTACATACCCCTCTTTCCTTTCCCTAATACAACTTGTGTTCATCCCTTAACTCAGCCTAGCCATTAGTTTTCAATACCTCCCGAGGTGCAATTTCCACTTTGTTCCTGAAGCATTTACACAGTGAAGAATTGCCACAGTGAATTGGAATTTGTGGGTCTCCAATTAAAGTGTTTATTTCTTCAGCCTTTTCTAATAAAAGAGTTTTAAGTCTAGTGAGCCCCAGATATGGCTATCGTCAGAATCACCAGAAGACTGATAGGGAGAGGCACAGACAAGGCGTTGTGCTTTCTCCACTCTTTACCGTCTGTCTGCCTCCCAGAGAGCAAGAGGGTCCCTTGCCCTGAACCCTTCCCTTTCTCCCACATCTAGAGTAGGATCACTCACACTGTACATATCCAGTAGATACTTGCTGGATGAGCAAGGAATGAATGACTGCCCGGAGTGTCTTAATAATCCTGCGTTCACCAGGTTAATTCCTAGTATGCTTTCAAGATTAATTTCAAAGTCTTCGAACCCATCCTGGTTCATTTTTCTGGATCCCCAAGCCAGACACTTTTGTGCCTATATGTGCCATGTGTTTTATGGTATGCTTACATTTTAACTCCATGGTCTTCTTTCTTGCACCTGAGAACTCAATGGCACAGATGGGCTGTCTTTTAATCTTAGATAACATAATGTCTTGTGAGGAACTACATTTATCATTTTGTCTGTGCTTAAGGAGGGTTGGGGGGGGGTATAATTAGTGAGGCACAAAAGTGGGAATCCTGGGAATTGGAGTTTGCTGTCTTATTCCAGGTTTTCTAATTTCCACTTGTGAGAAAGAACCTTTGGCTTTTAAAGGTCAACAAAGAAATCCTTCCAGGAGAGTGGTGGCCCTGGTGACCACCTAAGAAGCCCCTTTAGCTGAGGGCATGAAAGGGCCTGCTGTCTGAGAGAGGAATGAAAACAACACCTTCGTATTTTTATGGTTGAAACGAAAAGGAGGCTGGTCTTGGTTTGGCAGTCTGGGAAGAGCCAGCACCTGAGCTAGTTAGCGTGAGGTTTGACGGTGTCTGAAGGAGAATGCCCACATGCGATGCAAAGGAGTGGCACTAAATGCTATAGACAGTGAGATGTCGTGAAAGACATTCTCTTCTAGGCATGGCATCGAGAGACAGGCCTCTCGTGATGCTACTTCCACACTGTGGGCTGATCTGGCAGCACCATCAGAAAGAAGAGCCCAAGTTTCAATAGCACTGTAAGGCATCATTCAGTAGTAGTGGGTGCATGGATACAGGACTTAGTTTGAAGTGAAAGCCAAAGGGACCACCTAATTGGATACTGTTCTCACAAGGGGGTCCCCAGAATACCTAGAGGAAAAAGGGGGTCCTCATGAAAGTGCCACCATGTTCACCACTAATATGAGGAGATTAAATGTATGATCATCGTTATATCTCAAATCTGAAAAGTCTACACTAAATCTTCTCTGGTTTCTGCTGCACTGCTTGGTACCTTGTGGAGATTGTTATGCTCTTAATAAAATATAGGTCAGAGAGTGATGTCCATGAAGTTATGAATGTACTTTCCATAAATTGAGATGGGGATCCTTTTAGGATTTGTTAGATTGCTCAGGCGGTACATTAAATGGTCGCTTGGGTACAGAGACTGTATTTTATGGTACGTTGTGGGTACGCAGAGCCAGTTTTCCCGGCCCCCACTGCACTGTGATTAAAGATGAGGTCAGGTTGGCCTTGTCATGTCTGCGTTACTGTGCTGTAGGCTTCCACCCCCTCTCATGACAGGACTGGCTTTGATGGGGCTCCCTGTGCAGGTTTGCGCTCACACCCCACGGCTGCTCATATGTTCCACGCATCCATGCTTCCCTGTCCACTGTGCCTCCATGTTCTCACCGTAGCTCGACCAGTCTGCTAACTTCTGCCTTTGGGGCCTCCAGAGTGCTTTATTCCTCTAATAGTGCCAATTAGAAGACTTCACGTCTTACTTGAGTTTCTCTAGTTTCATTTCCTGTCTCTCTAGGAAGATCTAGTTCTTCCCTGTTCATAGCCCTGCAGTTTCTGTGAGATCACCACATAAAAGCCAAATGTCCTATGGGACCACACTCCCAAAGTCCGAGTCTGAGTAACGCTACCTGTGAGTGGCTAGCAGGGGAGCCCTTCTGCTCCAGACCTAGCCCAGTCTCGTTGGGTTTTATGGCATTTTATCCAGTGAGATCTTGAAATCGGAACTGTAGTTTTCTTTGTCAGAGAGCATTCACTTCTGAAATATCTCCTGAGAAGTCGTTTAAACAGGAAGCCCAAGCATTTCTAGGAAAATAAATAGCATGCCGTAGACCACACACACACATGCACACACACACACACACACACACACACACACAAACACGCACACTTAAAACATTTCTCAAGGCTTAGAAAGCTGCAAAGGTGCAGCTCTGATTGCAATAAAGATGATTTTTAAATATCCTTATGTAGACAAGTTTAGCTCTCTGGAAATGCATCTGTCCAACTTCCATGCCAGAAGCGTGTGGCTCTGTAAAAGCAGAAAACCTGTTCCATGTAGGTCGCTGCTTCAAGCCAAGGAGTGTTCGGCTTCAAGATGAAGAAAGCTTCTATACCTTACAAAAATCACTTGAAGGTCTGACCTTAAGACATACAAGACACTACGTCTACTCCAGCCTTTAAAATAACCCTTGGGCCATTTTTGACAGAGTTCAAGATCTAAATCGTAATCGGACTATCTGTCCCAGCAGCCTGAGATTTCCCAAGGTTATCACTTATGAAAGAGAGTCTAGCCTGAAGATCCAGGCAGAAGAAAATGGCTACCCTTTTCTAGGGACCACAGCCCTTTCCCCTGCCACATAAATATGGAACTAATTTTGATTTCTTTTTCTTAAACCATAGATATCTGGCTTGTCAACAATAATTCAACAAGAGTTTTCTGAAGGTTAAAGAGTTAGAGTTAGCCAAATTGTGAAATGGAGGTTCTTTGGGGATTCAAATTCTGTAGTCAGAGGTCATGCAGAATTAAACAAATTTGGAGTGTAGATTTTAGTGGGTTTAGATTGCAGAGAGTGTCAACTTAGATAAATTGGAACAAAAAAAGTGTAGATTTGCAAAATACATTCCTGAACAGACTTAAATTTCATAATTAAAAACAGCTACCAGATGCTATATGTTTGTTCCCATTTATATTGGTCACTAATTGGCCACTCGTCCAAACAATAAAAAATGGATTTTTATCAATCATTTAAAATTACCAATATTGAATGTCATTAAATTAAATTGTGTGCATATGTGTATGTGTGGAGGTCAGAGGGCATTGTTCAGGAGTTGGTTCTGGCTTTCCATCTTGTTGAGGCAGGGTCTTCCTGGTTCCTGCAGCTTTACTCTGGGCTAGCCGGCCAATGACCTTCAGTCTGTTTCTTCTGCCTCTGTGTTCCATCTCACTGCAGGAGTGCTGAGATTACAGATGCAAGCCATTATATTTGGACTTTTTCAAAGGTTCTAGGGCTATTAGGGTTGCACTACAAGTATTTTTAACCAATAAGACATTGCCCTGGCCCCATTTACAACTTTGAAACAGAAGCAGATATATAGTAGAACAAGGAAACACAGAGGAGTTTCTGCTTTTTTTTTTTTTAAATAAAAACCTCTCAGTTCTATTAATTCAAGTTTTGATTGCCAAACATTGAGCACAGCCTTATAGTATACAGCAAGATGAATTCTTGCTCCTGGCCATGTATAGGCAGAGGCTTCTGTCCCGCCTGGTCCCGTAATAATCACTCAAAAACTATATTATTTGAAACACTGCTTGGTTAATAGCTTAAGCGTATTTCTGCCAAACTCTAATATCCTAAACTAACACATCTCCATTAATCTGTGCATCACCACAAGGTCATGGCCTACCGGTAAAGTTTTGGTGGGCTCCAATCCAGGCGTCTGTCCCTGGCGGCTACATGGCTTCTCCATGACTCTGCTTCTTTCTCCCAAAATTCAGTTTAGTTTTCCCACCTAGCTCTTTTCTGCTACACCACTGGCCAAAAAAAAAAAAAGCTTTATTCATTAACCAATAAAAGGAAAACATAGACAGAAGGACTTCCCACACTATCCATGGGTAGATATGTGGGGAGGAGGTGGCAGGAATCTGTTTTCCAAAATACTGAAGTAAGAAGGCTGCTGTCACGTGGTATTAGAGATGTGGTTCCTATGATATGAAACCCACAGCAGAAAGTGCCTAATTCTGTTCGGAAGGCTTCATAAAATTGAGTTGGACCTTGAGAGGTGAAGAGAAAGTCACCAAAAGACAGGGGTAGGAACTATTTCTCTGGCGCTCACTCTATGAGATTGATGAAGTTTTACATGGGTGGAGACTGGACATTGTTCAATACTATATTGCTGGAGCTTGGCCAATCCTCACTACACATCAAGAGTTTAAAGAGGCTTGTTGGCCAATAGATTGAAAAGCTCCAGAGAGAAACATCTGTGCAATAGCAAAACGAAGAACACGGTGTGTTTTTCCCTCTAAACTGGAGATTATACCATCAGGACCATTAGCTCCCGGAAAGGGAAGCGATGAGTCCTAAGAGAACTGAAGAAGAAAAGCATTACAGAAGAAACACATTGGCCTCCTAGTCTCAGCCCTGCTGTTAACCAGCTGAAAGGCTTTGAATAAATGTTTAGCTTATAGTGCTTTTGTTTTTCTCATTTGTAGAACACCCTTTGGTACATTAGTACAAGAAGAGTGGGGGACATTTAATAAGAAGTGGAAAGAACATGGCACGAACCTTTCCCAAATTCCAGTTTAATACATGCATTCCAGTTTTAAGATAGCACACTGTGTACATACTGATGATTTCCTCACCAAAATTATAGTCTTTGAAGAAGCTGATTAATAGATGTTCAAAAACAAGAGCCAGTTCACTTGCATCAGAAGCTGGCATGAAATAAGAAAGCAAAGCAGGAAGCTTTGGTTCTTCCCATCACAGAGATGTGGACACGTGCATATGTGACTGGAGTCTTCTAGTTCTCTCTCGTCCTGTCAGAAATGGAGAACGATGGGAATGGAAACTGCCAGGGAGGGCAGTGCCAAGAGGTATAGCAGCTGCAGAGGTTTTACTGGAAAACTAATGCAGTCATTTAAAACCCAGTTTGGGGACAGCCTACAGAATGGGAAAAGATCTTCACTAAACCCACATCAGACAGAGGTCTGATCTCCAAAATATACAAAGAACTCAAGAAATTGGTCACCAAAAGAACACATAATCCAATTTAAAACATTGGAGTGCAGACCTAAACAGAGAACTCTCAACAGAGGAATCTAAAATGGCCAAAAGACACTTAAGGAAATGTTCAACATCCTTAGTCATCAGAGGAATGCAAATCACAACAACTCTGAGATTCTATCTTACAGCTGTAAGAATGGCCAAGATCAAAAACCCTGATGACAACTTATGCTGGAGAGGTTGTGGGGAAAAGAGAACACTTCTGCATTGCTGGTGAGAATACAAGCTGGTACAATCCCTTTGGATGTTAGTGTGGCGATTTCTCAGAAAATTAGGAAATAACCTCCCTCAAGACCCACTAATACCACTTTTGGGTATATATCCAAAGGATGCTCAATCGCGCCAAAGGACACGGGCTCAACCATGTTAATAGCAGCTTTGTTTCTCATAGCCAGAACCTGGGAACAACCTAAATACCCCTCCACCAAAGAATGGAGAAAGAAAATGGGGTACATTTACACAATGGAGTACTACACAGCAGAAAAAAATGACATCTTGACTTTTACAGGAAAATGGATGGAGCTAGAAAACATTATTTTGAGTGAGGTAACCCAGACACAGAAAGACAATTATCACATGTATTCGCTCAGCCGGGCGGTGGTGGCGCACGCCTTTAATCCCAGCACTTGGGAGGCAGAGGCAGGCGGATCTCTGTGAGTTCGAGACCAGCCTGGTCTACAAGAGCTAGTGCCAGGAAAGGCTCCAAAACCACAGAGAAACCCTGTCTCAAAAAACCAAAAAAAAAAAAAATAAATAAAAAAAAAATAAAATAAACATGTATTCGCTCATAGGTGGTTTTTTAAATAAAAGCAAAGAAAACCAGCGTACAAACCACAATCCCAGAGAACCTAGACAACAATGAGGACACTAAGAGAGACTTACATAGATCTAATCTACATGAGAAGTAGAAAAAGACAAGATCTCCCGAGTAAATTGGGAGCATGGGGACCTTGGGGGAGGTTTGAAGTGGGGAGTGGAGAGGCAGGGAGGGGAGCAGCAAAAAAATGTAGAGCTCAATAAAAATCAATAAAAAATACATAAAACCCAGGTTTGGGCTATGGATATTTTTGGAAGTATAGGGACCAATATAGATCTTTTCTCAGAATACTCCTTTGAAATGTATAAAGAAGAACACTTTGGATAATAAAAGAAAATGGTTCTGTAGTTGTGAAAATAATACAAGCTTTGTAATATCATAACAGCTGTAAATGATAAAATACCTGACAGCTAACTGATGATATTTTTAAAGACACCTGTCATAATTGTAGCGTGAATTGACCCGTGAACTTCACTGGCCATAATGTCAACAGACACTGGCTGTGCTTCTGTGATTTGTTGTAATAAGAGCGGTGGGGCTGTGTCCCCAGCACCCGGCCGCCCGCATGGCTAGCTTATGCCCGAAATAATTATATGGAAACTGTATTCTTTTATAATATTGTTTGGCCCATTAGCTCCAGCCTCTTATGGGCTAGCTCTTACATATTGATCTAACCCATTTTTAATATTTTGTATAGCATCATGAGCTGGCTTACCAGGAAAGATCTTAACCTGTGTCTGTCTGGAGTGGGAGAATCATGGCGACTCACTGACTCGGCTTCTTTCTCCCAGCATTCTGTTCTGTTTACTCCGCCCACCTAAGGGTTGGCCTATCAAATGGGCCTAGGCAGTTTCTTTATTAATTAACCAATGAAAGTAACAGATTAATACAAGACCCACCTTCATCATTTCACCTTTTTCTGTTTAAACAAAAAAGAAAGGCTTTTATTTTAATATAGTAAGATTATATATAGCAAAACAGTTATCAAGCAAGAATTATAGTTATAATATTTATATTTATTTTATCTTTTATCATAACTAAGGAAAACTATAACTATAACTAACCATTTTTTAATTCCATCAAAGACTTCAGAAGGATATAATATTATCTAAGCAAACAAGAGATCCAAAATTCTAGAAATGACAGAGACATCTCACTGCCTGGACAGTCACCCAAAGTTCTATTGTACTGTTAGGGCATCCATCTTTAGCCTTTAGGCCCATAGTATCCAGCAGACATTTTTATCAAGCAGGAAATTTTAAAGACAGTTTAGTCATTTTTTGTTGTGTCCTGTAGAATGTCTTGTAGACTCTTTTATGAGTCAGGAACCCCGAAAAACCATCTCACCTTTAGGCAAGTTTAGCAGTCCTCTTTTTGTGGGTTCTCTGTGTCCAGTTTATGCAACAGTCCAGGCAAGAGCAGTTTCTTGCCCAAATGGCTATCAAACTCCTTAAGGAGCCTCTTTAATGCCCATCTTTCTCTTGAAGTAGCTGGTGTTGCCAGAAGCAGACATGTCTCATTTTCATGAAAAGCCCTAAATTATTAAAACATTTAAAATGTCATATTCTGTAGTCTTTGAAAGATATAAAGAATGTTTATACAATTGAAATATATCTTTATATATCTAGAAAATCTAATTAACATGACTACAAGCTTTATTATTATCGATGATTATCCATTAGCAACCTATATTTTTTAATTATACATTACATTTTTACAATCACAATACCTTAATCAAGATCAGAAATACATATACATATAACAAAATTGACCTTAAAATCCATACCAATGTATGTTGGGTGCCAAAATGTAACGACGTAAATGAATACAGACAGATTATAAAAATATATACAGCTTTAATGAGGAAATAGACTTACAGGACCACAGGTTCCTGCGGAGAACAGGAAAGCAGAGAAAAGGGATGCTGGGATCACGCCCGGCAGATTTATCAGTAAACATTAGCCCGAGGCGAACACGCCCCCAATGGGTGGGACTTATCCCTACAGTGATTATGGCCTTTGACCAAATGGTCAAAATATTCTCTCAGTTAGAAGCCAGAGAAAAAGAAACTGCTGGTGGGAGTGAAGTTGTGGTGAATTGACACCCAAAAGATTAGCAAAGAGTTTCTCTGGGTGTGTCCAGGTATTTCCAGACACAGGTAGACTCTGAGGATTTGGAGTTGATCTGTGGATCAATCCTGTGAGGGACTGCTAATATGAAAGCATTACTATGAGGTGGAAAGGCAGGAAGTAGGGGTGCTATTTGGCAGTTAAAGAGTTTGTTCTTAAGGCTACATTTTGTGTTTTCCAGTATACACCTCTCCTCCTCCCTTCCCCCTCCCTACTTCCTCTCTGCCATGAGGCAAGACCCTCTGCTGCCTGGTATTTCTTCCACCATGATGTGGGCCCGAGAATGTGGAGACAAGACCATGAAACCACGAGCAAAATAAAACCTTCCTCCTTTAGTTGCTTATATCAGGCATTCTGTCCCAGGGAAGAGAAAGGAGGGATCAATAACACTGAATATCTAATTATCCAATTTTGTATAAGAAAACAAATATTTTTAAAATGTGATGGAATTTCATGGTGAGCTTTAATTCTTTACATAAGCAAATACTGTTAGCGTGAAGTGCAATCAGGGTTCCCTGCCCTGTGGGAAGTCCAAGGACCACCCACCTCCGTCCAGGTCTAGTAAGGTGAGCATCCAAACTGCCTAGGCTCCCACCAAGCCAGTACGTGCAGTAGGATCAAAAACCCATTGCCATTGTTCTTGAGTTCTCAGTAGTCCTCATTGTCCGCTGTGTTCAGTGAGTCTGGTTTTATCCCATGCTTTTTCAGACCCAGGCCAGCTGGCCTTGGTGAGTTCCCGATGGAACATCCCCATTGTCTCAGTGTGTGGGTGCATCCCTCGCGGTCCTGAGTTCCTTGCTCGTGCTCTCTCTCCTTCTGCTCCTGATTTGGACCTTGAGATTTCAGTCTGGTGCTCCAATGTGGGTCTCTGTCTCTGTCTCCTTTCTTCGCCTGATGAAGGTTAATATTTAGGAGGATGCCTATATGTTTTTCTTTGGGTTCACCTTCTTATTTAGCTTCTCTAGGATCACGAATTATAGGCTCAATGTTCTTTATTTATGGTTAGAAACCAAATATGAGTGAGTACATCCCATGTTCCTCTTTTTGGGTCTGGCTCACCTCACTCAGGATAGTGTTTTCTATTTCCGTCCATTTGCATGCAAAATTCAAGAAGTCATTGTTTTTTACTGCTGAGTAGTACTCTAATACGTATATATTCCATACTTTCTTCATCCATTCTTCCATTGAAGGGCATCTAGGTTGTTTCCAGGTTCTGGCTATTACAAACAATGCTGCTATGAACATAGTTGAGCATATACTTTTTTTGTATGATAGGGTATCTCTTGGGTATATTCCCAAGAGTGGTATTGCTTTGAGTTTTTTAATTGAATTGGGATAACAAAAAGACCATTTATCTTTTTTGTTTATAAAGAGCAGCAGAAACAACAATTTTATACTATTGAAAATGTACTATACCATTAGGCCAATTTTATTCTTTTTCTTGGGACATTTTTCTCGAAATAGTTCATCTTTTTTCAGATGGCTTGTTTGTCCAGGGGTCTTTAGATTCCTTAGTTGGATGCTTTCATCCTCCTGGAATGACAAAAACAATACCCGGACCAACCCTAACTTTGGTGAGTTCCTTTTCTGTCAGATTATATCTTTGTTAAGACAAAACGTTTTGTGGCAACAGAAAAAGCATATCTTTCAGTAATAAAAATTATTATTTATTTATTTTTCATACCTGATCAAGTGAAAGGCATTTGTTCATCTTATAGAAGGCTCTCCTGTCTGAATCTAAACTTTGTCAATCTTGATGGTATCCATAGCTCTTCTTCTCCTGTGGAAACAAAAGCAAAACCTCTTCCCCAATGTAACACATATCCTGGTTTCCATTGAGATTAACACATCTTTAAAATATATAGGATGATTTAATTCAGCATTTTTTTCCTATTTTCAATGTCTCTGTATATCTGTTTTTCCTTTTTAGTTAGCATTTAAAAATTTAAAGTTAGTAAAGCACTCTGTAATGTATCTCTGGGGGATTTATTTACCCCTTTCTGTTTATTAAGCATACCTTTTAACGGGCGATTATATCTTTCTATAAATACTATAACTGCTTGTCTTGTAGGGTCGTGTGGTATACCTGTAATATGCTTTATGCTATAATATGAGGAAAATATTATGCTTCATTTTACTAGAGACATATGCTAAGTCATTGTCAATCTTAATTTGTACAGATACCCTCAAAATGACCTTCACTTCTAATAAATGTGTAATTGCAGAATCAGCCTTTTCAGAACTTAAAACAGTGGCCCATTGAAATTCTGAATATGTATCTATGGTATAGCACACATACTTTAATTTTCCACATTTTCCAAAAATAAAACACATTCATTTGCCAAATTTCATTTCTTTGAGTACATTTTGGGTTACTTTCTTTAGGTAATGGACCTTGATTATACAAAGAACAAGTAGGACATTGCCATATAATTTCCTTGGCCTGTTGCCAAGTGATAGAGAAAAATCTTTCTTCAAATCTTTGCTCATAACATGGTGTTTCTTATGAAATTCTGAATTTCTAGTACATTTCCAACCAACAGCTGATCAATTTCTTCATTACCTTGTCTTAGAGGGCCTGGTAGACTTGTATGGGGTGTGATATGTTTATATATCACATTTATTATATTATATTATTATATACAAGGGATGATTTCTATTTTTCATTATTTATTTTATTATAAGCTAATACTAATGAGGAACACCCTGGCCTGTGCTTGTTTCTAGCCACGATGGAATGCTGATTTATACTAAAAAAATAAGAGAAGCAACGATGAATTAGAAGTAGATTCTGCCTTCAATGAGCTCCTCCCTTTTGGCTCTAATTCTATACTAAGACTTTCAGAAATGTCCCTGAGTTACTCTGTCTCCTTAGGACACCGATGGCCTCTGATATGTTTCTTCCACACATCCACTCTTATCTACTTTCTACTCCTTTTGTACTTTTCCTCTCAAAGAATAATCATAAATCATCAAAGTAATATAGATAATGGGTATGCTATAAAAGTATAGCTAAACACTGTCAGGTTGTTTGAGAGTAATTTTGGCAACTCTTGAAGGCTTGCTGTGAAGAAATTATCAGAGGCTGGGGAAAAAGGAATCTTGGTCACCTAGTAAAGTTTGGCAACATTGTTGCCTGTTAAAATGTGGAGAACAGAAACTCTGTTTGATGCACGGCTGCATTTGGTTAAAGAAGTTTCTAGGTAGAATATTGAAAGTATCAACTGGTTTTAAAATACCAAACATGTTTAGATAGGAAGCGAAGTGCTACAAAGGAGCTTTGCAAAATTCTTAAGAATTTGAGGCAAATATCAAGAATCCAAGCACTTCCATTTTAAAAACAGACAAGACAACATCTGTTTTTCATCCCGTGTGTCTCTATATGGTAAAATGTTCTGAAATCAAAGCTTTCTTTAAGGAAAAGTTCAAATCCAGGTAGAGCTATATGGATCTTTGGATTCTTTGTTAAGGCTCTAGAGGTTTAGAGATTTTCTCCTCCTGGGTCCTTTCAAGGCTGGACAGAGGGTTTCCATTCTCCACCCAGCTCTTGGTTCAAGATAGAAGTGTTTGTTTCAGGGACTTTAGAGTATGTGGTTTTTTTTTTCTTTCTTTTTTGTCTTTTTGACCATAGAAGGAGCTTCCAAATTTTAAAGAGACTTGCATTGACAGAATCACTGGCTGCTTGATCTGAAAGAGAATATTTCTCTCAGTAATCATCTTTTAATGTTTCTATGGGGAAATGTGTATTTAATCTTTTTAAGAGTGTCTCTTGTGTCAGGCTGGTTTGGCATTTATTATATAGCCTGGGAGGACGATCTGTCCTTGAGCTTCTGGTCCTCATGACCCTCCTCCTGAACACTGGGGTTGCAGGTGTACATTACCACATCCAGTTTGTGTGATGCTGGGGGTGGAACCCAAGGCCTCGTGCATGATGAGCCTAGCACTCCATCACCTGAGCCACAGCTTCCTGCATTTACATCTTAAAAGCAGAAAATGTTACTTTAAATAAAGTGAGGAGGGGGGACGTGAAGCTATGTTGAAACAAATACTGTGCTATATGTAACTATTCTGAAAACTTTGTTTATTGTCAACAAAGTATAGGTGGACATTGAATATTGTAGCGATAAAGAAGTACCAAGGTCTGCTTAGTGTAAGCCATGATTTGTATCATTCTTTTGTCTGAATACATGTCTATAATGGCTTTATACAAATCTGAACAAATTTATCATTGATAAATATGAACTTTGCATCTCATCTTATGGGCATTCCCGTTCTTTTCCATTGACGCCTACAAAGGTGGAATATTGCAAGAAACCACCGTTTTCAACTCATGTCTTCAAGTCTTTGAATCCTACCAAAATAGTAAGAATATCCCTTTCCTCTATTTATTGTGTATCTTATTCGAAGAAATTCTGTTTCACCTTGCCGATGAAGTCCAAGGCCTGAGGTGGTCCTTTCCTCCCCTTGTCCTCCTTTCCTCACTTTTTTTTGAAAGAGAAACAATGAAGGCCAAAGAAAGTATCAGTCAAACACTGTCATAATCTCCCCTAAAATAACAAATGATCCATGCAGAGAAAATGTTTACATTGATCTTAATGGCAGTGTAATGAGAAGCCTGCTTTGAAAACCAGTGTGAGACTATCAGGGTTCTCAATCTGTGGGTCATGACCCTTTTGGGGGGTCAAATAACCCCTTCATAGGGGTTGCCTCAGACTACTGGAAAACACAGTTATTTGTATTATGATTCATAGCAGTAGTAAAATTATAGTTATGAAGTAGCAATGAAAGTAAGTGTTTGGTTGGAGGTCACCACAACATGAGGAACTATATTAAGTAAAGAGTTGCAACATTAGGAAGGTTGAGAACCACTGAATATATATATATATATATATATATATATATATATATATATATATATTCTTAGAGCCTATATATTATAAATGTAAAGTACTGCAAACAAATTTTGTCCAAGTTTTTTATTATAAATTCATAAATTGTCAATGTTCTATTTATGTGAAGAGGCACCATGAACCATGACCTGATGTGAGATTTCCGTCTTTATGCTGGGATTTTTTTTTTTATTGGGCGGCAACAGGGAAGGAGCCTCTTTCATCAGCAGGAGTATTCACAGGTTCTTCAGCCACTCCAGGCTTGGGCCCTGAGGGTCCTGGGGGTGGCTGGGCACATCGGGCATGTTCCCATTATCTCGTACAGGGACTGGGTAGTTGTAGGGTGTTGCCTGGTTGATCATGGAAGCATACTTGGTGTAGGGGTTGATTATGGGCATAATTATAGTGAGGCTCCAGACTGAGAAGGACACCACCAGCACCGGCTCCTTCGCCCAGGCATTCTTGAGGAAAGTGATGATTCTTGCGGCCATCTTGGTTTTGGACTATGCTGGGATTTTTATGGCTCCCTGTGGTAATACAAACCATAGATATCAATATAGACCACAACTGCAACAGGACCGTGGAACTAGCCATGGCCCTTTGCAGCAAGTTGGACCTGGATGTCACCATGGCCTCCGTGGCAGCTCAGGTCACCCAGATCAGTATGGTCCCAGCAACAGCACTGCCCTTGGACATCAACATGGTCTCAGGTGGCTGTCCAGACCCTGGACTTCTGCATGGCCCTTGGTGGTAACAGGAGCTGTGATATCATCTCAGACATGACCCTAGGCAGCACCTCAGGCCTGGATGATGGTCCCGGGTGACAGTATGGGCCACTCAGATCAGCATGTCCCTTAGACACCAACAAGGCCACAGGTTGTGACCCAGCCCCCGGCATCTGTGTGGATAGCTTGTTATTTATATTTAATATTTTACTTCAAATACTTGAAGAAGAAGGGAGGCTTATGTATAATTCACTTTATTTTTCTCATTTAAAGCTTTTCAGCATTTTTCTTGAAGACCTTCAGGTTTTTAGGAATAGATTATTGACGTTAGTAAGGGAGGCTTGCATTTCTATTCCTGTAATTGCTAGGGCAAGTTTATACTGTGTGTTTCTCACCCACTTCCTTTCTGAGCTGGAGAGCTTTGTAAATACTGTGATTCGTCGGCTCCATGCTAGTATCCATGGGAGGGGGATGATAACTTGAACAGCAGATCTTCAGGAAGTTCTTGGACTTTGAACAGGATGTGGTAGCAATTGGGTATTTTCAGTTGTCTCTCTTGGGAAGTACAATGAGTCCAGATCTTTGGGTAGCCAGAGGCACAGCACAATGGCTGGTGCTATTAATTATCCTGGTATCTGCCATTCTGTGCAGTGATACAGCCATCAGATGTTAGCTGCCATTTACTCAAGTTGATGTCCCGTTACTCAGTTAGGTGACTCATTTGTACTGGTCTACGGTAAAGTTTCTTTCTCTTTTCCTTTTTGGAAAAGGCAAGGTCCTAGGCTGGTCTCAGATTCACTCTGTAGTTCAGGCTGGCCTTGAACTCCAGACCCTCCCGCTTAGCCTCCACACACTGCCAGATACAGCCTGAGAAGTTTGCTGTCTTTCCCCCTCTCTCTGGCCATTTTGGTTAGCAAGTGGATGTCGTGTTATCGAAGTGGTCATTTTATAATCACTGTAGCAATCAAAGGTGACAGCTTGCACTGTACCCTGAGAAGAGTCTGTGATGTTCAATAACATATACAATTTATATATAGTCAGGCATCCTTCAGACAGCTCACACCTATCTTACCTGTGTGTTGTCTAATGTCTAGAATACTACTTTTTCGACAGCAGGAACACATCTTTTCCACATACTCTTCAGGGTATCAAACAGGGCTTGGGAAATTTTATTAGTTTAGTAAATATTATGGAAGGAACTGGATGGAGATGAGGGACCAACCCAGAGGTAATACATTAGAAGCCCAAAGAAAGGAGGCTATTATACGCAAAGAAACGGACACTAAGGAGCTAAATGACAGGTGGTTTGTAAGGGTTATCAGTCTTAGGTCAAGTTCTCAGGCCACGCAGGAGTACTGTCTGCACCGTTGCTATCTCTGCTGTGTGCCACTTGGGTAATGAGGATTTGTCAAGGACCCTGTTGGTAGGACTGCTTAGTCATTAGGGTCTGGCAAGGCCTCACTACTGCCTTTCTGAATATGGTATGCATCTGAACACAGCCAAATGAGCATTTTCAAGGCTTTCCAGGCAAAACAGCACTTAGGCTTCGGTGGTTGAGCAAGTAGCGAGAACCTTGAGGTTCTGTTGCAACCGCAGGCAGCCTTAGGTGAACACCTGGGAGAACCGGCACAACAGTGGAGCAAGCTTCTCCAGGCTAGTCCAATGGCGAACTTTTCTCCTCCATCTCCCAGCAAAGATACTGAATCCTTTTGTTCCATTACCCTCTTCCCTACTTGGCCGGCCTTTGAAAGGTCGCCCGCTGAGACAGCCGGGCTCTCGCTAGCGCGTCCCCGAGCCGCACTAGCTAGGGAAGGCTGAAGGCGCTCACTTCCTCGGCGCGTCCACCCACCTGCGGGAGCGCGCACGCACCGCCCCTCCCCGCCTCCGCCGTGCGCGCCCCGCCCCCTCGCGCTGCCATACGCGGACTGGCCAACATCCGAGGACTCCGGCCCTGAGTAACCCCCTCGCGTGACCTTTCCGCACCCCGCACACCTCGGCCAGCTCTGCTCCGGTCCCGCCGTTGTGTGTCTGCCGCCCCCCGCCGAACCCCGCGATCCCCTGACCAAGCGCAGTCACCCCCGCCGCTCGTCATGGCGGCCCTCAGCAAGTCCATCCCTCATAACTGCTACGAGATCGGCCACACTTGGCACCCCTCCTGCCGGGTCTCCTTCCTGCAGATCACTTGGGGCGCCCTGGAGGAGTCCCTCAAGATCTACGCGCCCCTGTACCTGGTGAGCAGGGTCAGCGTGTGTGCAGGACGGGCCTCCCCGGGAGCATTGCTCGTGGGGCAGCTTTAGGGGTGGTGGGAGGCCGGGGCGGGGGACGGGGGACGGAGAGTCCTCGGCGGAAGGAGGGGGAGGGGACCCCGAGGGTGAGCTGTCACCGGACGCCTGTTGCTAGGATGGGGATGTGCCCCTAACTGGCAGGGTCGGAGTGCAGGACACTTGAGGACCTAGATCCAGGGACTTTGTGATAGGTATTGGAGCATACTTAGTCAATGCATACCCAAGTTTCTCCTCAGCTCCCTTTACCTCTTCTTTGCGCCCCTTCCTCCTATGAAAAAGGGTATGCCCCCGTGGTCACAGATCTTGACTCAGTTTGAGATGACAGAGCTGTGGCTTGAGGGTTTTTGCTCTTTCGCAAGTTTGCAGAGTAGACTCCTGGTTTGAGATTTTGTGCGGTGATTTCGGAGTCATTGAAGGTGTTAGGAGATCTGACTTATGTCGTCGAGGTCATTTTCTTACACAGGTTTGTATGCAGGGAAATTTATAGAGAGTATCTGGAAACCCACCTGTAACACTGAGAACTGGGAAAGATGTGTTCTCGTAAAGAGCGCTCCTGTTTCCTTCAGTCACCATCACATCCTTGGCATTAAAGAGCGATTATTTGATCACTGAAGGTCATTGTCATTTCTTTTTTATCTGTTGAAGTCTGTGCACTAAGAAGGTAGACACCCTATTTTGCATGTTTACTAGAAGTTTATTCAATATCCAATGGATGATACACTTTTTGTTGAAGTAATAATTTGGATCAATGGCATCCTTGACAGTATGATTATGCCTGTAACTTATAGAGAAGTCTAATTAGTAACTATTGACAGAACACAGCAAGGGATAGTAACTGCCTCTGAGAGTGTAAAAGCCAACTTCCAGAGGTGCTTCCCCACCTTTGTGTTTCAAGAAAATCCCAGGGGTCATGTTAGAATGGCGTTTCCAATTCAGTAGGTCTCGATGGGGCCTGGAGAGTAAATTTCTGATAAACTGTAAAGGAGTGTTGATACTGGGGACTGCCCCCTTCAGTAGGAAGGATCTGGAGGCCTGTAATAGAGTCTTATTTACGTAAGTCTATAGCTTCATGTACATTTTTCCCTCATACTGCTACTATTGGCTCTTCTATATGAATTGTGGAAGCCTATAATTTGTATTTATTACTATGTTATTATCATTTGGTGTTGCTGGGGTTCTTAGCCTGTTGTCTTGTACTGTCAAGACAAGAGTTCTACTGTTGAACTCTGGCCCAGTTTTTTTTTTTAAACATCTACAAGTTCTTTGGGCTCTTGATCATCTGCACAAAATAACTGTTTCTAGGCCGTGGGGGGTAGCTTAGTGGTTGAGCCTTTGCTTAGCATGTGCCAGGTCCTGTGTTCTGACTGCTTGTCCTGTTCGACCACCTCTCATCCTTGACAAAACAAAGCAAAGCAAAACTAATCCAGGTAATGTGTTTCTAGATTGTCATGAGCTCAGCGATTAGGAACTAGGTGGGAAGAAGGTCGACACTATCCGATTTCTCCTGAGATCGACAGGATCATATATTCATTCATTCATTTAACGAGTATTTGTGGAATGTCTGTGTTGTATCTACAGCATAGGCAATTCATCGATCCTGTTCTGTGTTAGCATAGTTTAGGGAAGCAGCTGGGGCAGAGATTCTCCGACTCTAGGAGATAGGATCAGTGGGGATCAAGAATGACTTGTTTTGCTATTGCATTTTCAGATATGCTAAATACTGCTTCAGAACAAATTTCCTATCTCATGTGGCCTTGTCATTTTTTACAATTGTGTATTTCAAATTGTTGCTTATTGGTGGTTGTGAAATGAAATTAGTGAGAACTGACTAGTATTTTAAGTGAAACAGAGATTAGAAAATGTTAGCCCATCGCAGGCACTAAGGCTAAGGAGTGGAATTTTAGTCACACTGTACTTTTTGTAGGAGTTCTGTAGTTGATCTGGATTTGATCCCTTCTGTCAGTTACCCTCTCACTTTATGAATATTTGGTTTTTATGTTTGTGGGTGTGAGAATTGAGGTAGAATAATGCACTGGTGATCTTCCATACATTTTGTATGTTGTTGTTATTATTATTATTTAAGGTAAGGATTTTTGACCTTGATCTTTGGATTCTCCAGCCTCTCCCTCTCAGGTCCTGGGATTACAGGTGTGCACCTCCATGCATTGTTTATACGGTGCTCCTGTCAAACTCAGCCTTATGCATACTAGGTAGGCACTCTACCCACTGAGTTCTATCCCTAGCTCCTAATGTGTCTTGAATATGTGTATTTTTCTTTCTCTCCTTCTTCAGTGGCTCTTGCTGCCAGTTAGAGTTGGTGGAGTTTGACTTTGGCCTTGAAAATAAAGTTGGACCTTGATTCGTGAATGTATGGGGTGCACATCCACAGAGGGAGCTAATAGTGTGACTGGGGGGAGATCCAAGAGTTTTGTAAGAGGAAGAATGTGTTCAATGTGTACAGCAGAAGGTTTGTATGTAGTTAGGCACTGTAGTTCCTGTTGAACATGCTGTGTTTGCGTCCTCATTCATTTCATCCTGCGCAGCTGTGACGCCATCTGAAGACCACCCCCACTTCATGAATAAGAAAACAGAAAACAAGAGAGATTCATCTTGCTTCATAAGATTTTAGGGCAGTAGATAAAAGGGCAGGGTTACGGCCTTGTTATGTGCTCCGGTATCTGACCAAAGGTCAGGCCAAAGGAACAATTTGTTTTTATTTTATTTTACCTTTTTGCCAAGGAGGTTACAGGAATACATGCTGCTTAAGGACGAGGAGTCCTGTGGCAGTTACTAGTTGGAGTTGGAAGGGTTAGGAGTTGTCCTTTCGACTGATGGTTCAGAGCATTATATGCCCATGGAATCCCACCTGAGTGTGCCTCACTAGCAGAGGGATCGAAGGAAAGTTAGATTGCCTCTGTTTCTGGCTTGCTAACAGATTGTTTGTTTGGACTTAGAGAAGAATGGCAGTAGGAATAGTAGCTGACATAGTAAGCCCTAATGCAGTGGATTTGCTGTTGAAGTGTGTCCTCATGATGGCAGGATCTCCTGTTACAGCAGGTAGCTTTTATTCAGAACCAGTGCTGTTTGGAAGTTCTGAATGAGTGCATGTGTGAATGAATGGACTTTAGAATAGTCCAGGAGTAGGCTGGTATTTGGTATACTTGCCAGAGAAAATGAAAGGGCAGTTTTAGAGGCATCTCACTGGAAGAGTAAACAGGGCATGGGAACAGAGGATTTGGAGACAACACGAGGACCTGCTAATATTTATAGGATTATAAATCATATTCTGGAACCTGTAAAATGAGCCTTACATTATTTCCCTTTCATTTGAAATATGAGTTTATCTAATGGATTCCGTAAATTCCTCATATTATTTTCTTGTTCTGTGCATTTGCCCTCATGCTTCTTCTACTTCCTGCTTAAGATATTTTGAAATGTAGACTCACCAGTTTTATTCTGATGAACAATTTGTAATTCATTTATAAAGAAATATAAAATGCCAATTTTGATTTGGTGATTAATAACAGTGGATTAATTGATAAAGAGAACGAAATGTTTCAGGAAGTTATTAGCTAATCATTTCATAGAGTTCTGTGAAATCATACACAGTTCCCTATCATGAGAACTAGATCATGTTAAATCCCTTCACCTAACAATCCTGAAGTGATTTAAACCCCTAGTATTTCCCACGATTCACAAAGAATGGTTGTTAGTAAGAATTGTTATTCTTTATGTAAATATACATTGTCACAGATGAATTTATCTTAGAAAGTATGGAGCCCCTAAAGACAGACTCACACTGAAAAGATGAGAGTCAACGTAGCTGGGAATGAAATTTTGATCCGCATCTGTTTTATTCGTAACTTCAAACACACACACATATACACTTGTGTGTCTTAGCCTACTTTGTGATAATGACATCTTCAAAATCTCCTGACACCAAACCAACCCTGCCTTTTATTGAAACAGCCTGCCTGCAGAGAGCTTTATTCTATTGTTCTCATTCCTCATCTTTAAATTTTTTACTCCTTTTTTTCTTTTTTGTTAACATTCACAGATATGGGTTGAGGTTTTAGTGTCTTGGGAGTAGGATTGCGCTGCTGCAGATACAATCACTTTACTGTTTTCTTTGCTGTTTGTATCTGTGGGCTGAAGAAAAGACGGTATATTCTGTATTCTTTGTTTATTTTTGTTTGGATAATATATCTAGAGAAGAGTGGGCTATTCAAGTTACCTAGTATTCTTGTATCAGGACATATCTAACTTTTCATGGCCTATTATTATTATCATTATCATCATCATCATATTCAAAATGGAAACACCAACTCCCAACATTAAATGCCCACATCTTTACAATTTTATGTCCTGGTGAATTGTTCCCTTTATCAATATGTAGTGGCCTTTGCCTCTTCTGATTAGTGCTGGCTTGAAGACTAGATCCTTAGGTATCAGAATCAGCTATACCAGCTTGGGTTTGGTTTATAGTGACATCATAGATTGATCCACACTTTGACTCTCAGTCTGTGGCTGTCCTTTCCAGGAGGTATTTCTCAGAGGCAACAGGTTGTGCTACCATTATTATTATTATTATTATTATTATTATTATTATTATTATTATCATCATCATCATCATCATCATCATCATCATCATTATTATTAACCCTGTCAACTGGTCTATAATTCTTTACTGGGGAGTTGAAGCCATTTACATTTAAAGTTACCACTGGGAAAGTTTTGCTGACCCATATACTTTTGTTGGTTACTTTTGTGATTTGTTGGATTATTTGTTCTTTTCTTTGTCTTGCTGGTATTATGGACTTGCTGTTTTACTGTGTTGGACATAATGGGTTCTTTCCTTGCTTTCATGAAATTTGTCCTCATATCTTTGTTAATTTGAAGAAGTAGTTTTGTTGGTGGTTATTTACTTTGAGGGCCTGAAATACGTTGACCTGTCCTTTCCTGGCTTTTAGGGTTAGTAGTGGGGGATTTGATGTTCTCTGATTTGCATGCCTTTGTGTGTTAGCTGCTGTTCTTTGCTTGCAGCTTCAATGGTGTTTCCCTGTCCTGTCCACTTGCTGTTGATAATCTATTGTGGAGGGCTCTTCTCTTGCCATGTGTGTTTAGCATGTTGGTGTCTATTGTTTGTTTAGATTTTGGAAATATTGTGATAACCGTGGAGTAGATTTGGTATGCTGTTGGTTTTTATTACTCTCTTACCTTTTAGGATTCTTAGGTTTAGCATGTTGGTTTTATGTCAGAGTTCTTGGTTATTGTTATTGATAGTTGTATTATTGATACTTTGTTGAGTTTATTAGTGATGCTACTTATTGTTTTAATGATTCATTGAATTTTACATTTCCAAAATTTGTATGTCCTTTAAAAATTTCAATTTACTTTGTCATTTGGCTGATTTTTCTTTCATTCATATTGCTGACTTTCTCAACCACTTTTCTGACTTTCTCTTCTATATTGCTTGCTTTCTTCCTTTCGAAGTACTCAGTTGATTGCTTCATTCTTTTGCCATCTTGTTTTCTGTTTGAGGCCACTTTTCATTTTTTACCAGCAAATATTTGAGAATGTCACTGGCCTTTTTCTTTCTTTGGTATCTTTGAAAGCAGTGAATGAGAAACTGTGACCTTGTTGGGGAATGCTGTGCTCTTCTGTTCTCATGCCTGCAGTCCTGTGTTATTTGTGTGCTTGCTGGTTTGGGCATCTCTTCATGTTTCATGTGAGGGTCTTCTTAACATGCAGACTACACCTGTGAGTTCAGTCCTCGATGCTATTGAGAGAGGAGAAGGGCACCTGTTGCAGAAGCAGTAACTCCAAGTCATACAAGATACAGAAACAGACTTGAACTCAAAGCACACTAACACATCACCAGTTACCATAAACAGAAAACGGTGGGCGATGCAGTTAAAAAGTATTTGGGGTAAATGTGGAAATAGTGAGTGGGTCAGGTGAATTCAGGGAGCAAGGAGTGGGGGAGATGAAGGGAAATAGAGATTTAGTAAGCGAGAAGTAAGAGAAGAGATTATTGTGAAGAAAAGGAAAAGAGCAAAAGATTAGGAAAAAATAAAAGGGGAAAAAGCTTTCCTAATAATTATGAGAATATTCATAACCAATTTTAAGTCAATGATAGAAGGGGTATAAAAACATAAGCATTAAAGCTAAAATCATAATAATAAAACACCTCAAATCTCATCAGAATAAGCCAAATTTCAAAATATTATTAAATGCATAGTAGAAAAAGGTAAAACAGTTCCACCACAAGAAGAATTTAAACAGAGACTGCTCTTTTGTTCCTGGCCGCCCAGACCCAAATAATCACACAGAAACTATGTTAATTACAGCACTGTTTGGCCAATGTCTCAGGCGTATTTCTAGCTAGCTCTTACATCTTAAATTAACCCATTTCTATCAATCTGTGTATCACTACAAGGCTGTGGCCTACCAGTAGGCATCTTTCTCCTTTGGCAGTTACATGATGTCCCTTTGACTCCGCCTACTCTCTCTATTTATCTCTGTTCATATTTCCTGCCTGGTTGTACTCTGCTAAGTCATTGACCAAAACAGCTTTATTCATCAACCAATAAAAGCAATACATATAGAGAAGGACATCCCACATCAAAGAAAAGAAAGAGAAATTGTCTAATAATTGAAAAATATTATATATATTTATATATAATATATATTATAAAAAGTTATATAGTTTTATGAAGGAGAATAAAAGATAATAGCATAAAAGCTGTCTAAAAAGTGTGCTAACCTTATATTGGGGAAAAAGGGGGGTGCACATGGGACCAAAAACAAAAGCTGTCTTGTTTATTGGAGAGGGTTCCTTCTGGATCCTTCAGTGTTGAGGACTGTCGAGTGTAGTCAGGGGCAGGCTTGTATCAGTGGAACTTGTAGGTCTTAACTGATGTGACTTAGGCTGGTGTTTGAGCCTGTTTGGAGAAGCCACCAGTAGTACTCTTCCCTTTGTCCACCAGGAACTTCTGCTGGCCACGCTCAGCCTTGCTGTCTGTGAACTGAGCGGGTTCTTCCAGCCTGCGGAGACTCTTGAGCACGGCCAGTGTTCTAGGTAGGATTGTCTGGCATTGTGTGGGGAATCAGGGAGGAAAGCATCACATTGAGATCTGTACTGGCTGTCCTGTCTGCGTGCCTGCAAAACTTGCTATGCATTGATCATCCTGTTGGGCCTTCCATTTTCTCCAGTTCCACAGCTGTGAGCCACACAACAGTTAGCTTGAACCAGAGGTTGATAGTATCAGACTTCTGTCTCAGGCTTTTATATTCAAGAGCAATGGTTCTCAACCTGTGAGTCATGACCCCTTTAGGATGTGCATATCAGCTATCCGACATCTTGGATGTTTACATTACAGTTCTTAACAATAGCAAAATTACAATTCTGAAGTAGTAACTAAATGATTTTATGGTTGGGGGTCACCACACCATGAGGAACTGAATTGAAGGGTCACAGCATTAGGAAGGTTGAGAACTACTGTTCTAGAGTAGCTCTAGAGTATGCTGAGCAGATGTTTCAGGCCTTAAGCTTGAGGCTAACTTTTCCCATACAGTCCACCACCTGGGCCAGTCCTGCGTCTGCCAGCACTTTCTGGCTTGTCAGCATCCAGCCCTCTTGCTGTCCACACCTGTCTCCCCAGGCTTCCCTCACTGGGCGTGGTAGGTTAAGTTCAGCATTCCTGGATTGGTCCTGTTCTCAGGGTGCCGGGGTAAGTCAGTTTTAAACTGTTGATTCCCTCCCAGATGGCGCCTGGTCACATGTCCCTGACCTGGGGGACCGCCTGCTTCTCTTCTGCAGTCATAGTCATCCCACCAAGACTGGGTTTATGGTGTGCTTCCTGTGGGTTCGCCCTGTCTCTGGAGCTGCATGGGTTTCCTTTTGGATGGGGTTGTGCTTCGGCCTCTCCCACGACCGGAGCTGAATTCAGGCTGCTGCTTTCCAGTCCGCGCCTTTCTTTCTCTCCGTATTTTTCAACTGACTCATTCAATTTGGGAGTTTTTGGAGCTCTTTCTTCTCTTTCTGAAACAGTTTGTTCCTTTTCTTTTTTTCTTGTTTTGACAATTCTCCTTCACTGGCTCACACATAGGTGGCCACTATTACTCATTTTACCCAAAGTCTTATACTATTCTTTGTAATAGTCATCTTTGTATTTTTACAATTTGTGAAAAGATTGATGCTCACTTAAAAGTTCATGTGTAATATTTAATACTCCTATGTATTTTATCACTTATACTAACAAAATATATAAAAATAGACTTTTAGAAATTATGTCTTAGGGCTGGAGAGATTGCTCAGCGGTTACGAGCTGCTGCAGAGGACTCAAGCTCAGATCCCAGCATCCACATCCGGTGGTTCATAAGCACTTGTAACTCCAGCCCCAGGAGATCCAGTGCCTTCTTCCGGCCTTCTCAGGCGCTGCACTTGTGTACATAACCGCACACAGACACATGCATACACGTGATTTCAAAAACCAAGTTTATTTTGTATTTTGAATGTTAGCTGTCACTTCACATTTAAAGTAGATGGAGTTCCACACCGCCTGCATGCCTGGTACCATTGTAAGCTGTAAGCCAAGGAAAGCACCGTGCACAGTCTGCTGTGCTATTTTCGGATACTTTCTCACGCACTAGGAGTATTAATTCTGTGGTGTTCGGTACCTAAGAAGGAAAAGTTGTTCATTAACCTTTTTGAGTTATCATTTTTCTAGGCAGCTTCCCTGGACTCCTGACCAGTGTGCCAGATATCTGTCCTCTTTGCAGAGTCAAAGTACATACCCTCGTTTGCACTTCGGGAAGGGATAATTTAACAGCTCCCTTTTCACTCTTTTAGATGCACAGGACTCTTCGGAGTGTACAGTGTGTATTTAGTATTTACTTGAACTGTAAAACCTAACAAATCTGTTATAATCTCATCTTTAGGCCTTGAGTACATATTTAGCTAAGAAGCTAAGAATTGGGATACCTAGGAATAAAAAAACAGTTTATTGAGCATCCAGTTATTTGGCAAAAGGCCTGAAAATGACCATTTGTGAAGAAATCAGTGATATGGTTGCAAGTTTTAAAGCCATTGCCTTAGCCCAGTTTTTATAGAGAATGAGAGCTACATGAATGTTTTGGTAATAGACTTTCGGATTATTTATGTATTTATTTAGAGGCAGGGCCTTGCTCTAGCTGGCTTGGACCTTAATTGTGTAGCTTACACTGACTTTGCATTCACAGGAACCCACGTGTTTGTCTCTGGAGGCCTGGGAATAATGGTGTGTGTCATCTCACTTGGGTGTGATAGACCTTTAAAAAAATTTAGAGCCGGGCGATGGTGGCGCACGCCTTTAATCCCAGCACTTGGGAGGCAGAGGCAGGCGGATCTCTGTGAGTTCGAGACCAGCCTGGTCTACAAGAGCTAGTTCCAGGACAGGCTCCAAAGCCACAGAGAAACCCTGTCTCGAAAAACCAAAAAAATTTAGAGCAAAACTAACCAAGAATCGCTGAAGTCATTTAATAACTGAACCTGCTGAAACATGCTTGCTTATCTGAGCTCAGGAGATCATGGAGTTGTAAATTGACTTTGCTCGAGGTCTCATTTAGGGGTGTAAATGAGGGGCTTATTTTACCTCTGACTCCTCATTGAGCAACCGATCCTTTCCTTGCTTTGTTATTATTTGTTTGGAAATGGAGTGTTTTTGGTGTTTTTTCATTTAAACGATGAGCGTATTTATTAATGTGCCTGTTTGAGTCCCTTGACCTTTTTTTCTGTGACTTCTTGCTAGTCATTGTCTGTCTGTCCATTGAGTGCCAAGTGCGACCGCCAGCACACCATTTCCGGTTGAGTGTCGAGGGCCGCTATCGCAGTAAACACTTTCTCAGTCCACCCTTTCCTTATCGGCTGTGGAGCGTTGCTGGCCCCAGGTCTGAGATTTACCCTTAGCTGTGCCATAGGTCAGGGACGGAATTAACACGTGGAATCTACACTCTAAATGCTGATGCGGTTGCTATTGCTGATGTTTTGGATCCAGCAAATTCTCAATAAAGCAGGTATTTATTGGATTAAAAGAAGGTTTCTTGGAAGACCTTTAAATCCCAAATGTTTTCAGTGCAACTATATTTCCTTTTGTGTGGTCACTAGGAAATTCTCTTCAACTGAGTAAGAATGGCCTACCTGGAAAAGTTCATGTTCTCCAAAACTAATCTATTTGGAAAAGAAAAGTACATTTTGGTAGCGGGACCCACCAGGAGTCCAGGGAGCGGAGTCCACACTTTGGCTGGACAGCAGTGACTCATCGGGCCTGGTTCTGTACCCAGGATCCCTGGGTGCAGATTGTTTTGAATAGTCAGACCTTTACTGTGTGTGTGTGTTTTTTTTTTCTTGAGAATTTCTGCACCTCAGAAATTCTCCCGCACAGGAGACAGTGAGTTAATCAATGCAGTGTGGATTTCTTTACATGCCGGTGGCCATGTTTACAGCCAGGGGAGCGTAGTGCAATGTTTGCCCAGAGTCCTCAGTTCCTCTCACCCTGCCTCCCCCACTCTCTTTCACCTCTCAGTTATCATTGCTACAGTGGTCGGGGTCGGAGGGGGTGTGGAGGTTAGAGCAAGGGGCTGCTACAAAGCCGGTTCTTTCATCTGGAGTAGATGTCATTAGCTGATGCACGACGGGTTGCTACTTTTTTTTTTTTTTTTTTTTTTACCATGTTCTAGTTTGCAGGGCTAGGGAGCCTTTCCCAGGGAGCTGACCTAGGGTTCTGTGACTGCACTGGGAGAGTATGTGTGGGTCTCAGGAATAAACCCCATTACGAGGAAATGGAGAGAAATCAGGGAACTTTTTAGAGTTTATTGGATAGTTTTCTATGTCTAATACCATGGCCAAAATTTGATTTTTTTTTCCTTCAGATTTGATGTCCTTTAACAGTTGCAGGCAAAACTGCAAGAAAATGTTACCTTAGACAGTTAAAGGTTTTGAGAGATGGAAACTTCTTTCTCAGGTCTACATTTTAAATTCTGTAGACAGCTTTAGTTACAAATAAACATTAGTGAAGCCACCTTGATTAACTTCTGTTTCTCTGCAGTATTCTCTGAAAGGTAAACTGAGGCACTAGGCAAAATAGTTACGAAGAAGTAAGCAGTTTTTAATTTTCTCTCTGTCTTTGTGTGTGTATACATGCACATGTGTGTGGTCTTGTGTGTGAGTGTGGGCAAATGCTTTTCAAAAGTCACGTGAAGGTTAGAGGATTACCCTGGTTTCGAGCCTTCCCTCCACGTTGTTCTTCCCTGCGTAGACTATGCTGTCACTGTACTTCTGAGACAGCCCCAGTGTTCGCCAACCATCTTGCCGTACGAGTCTGGGATTGCAGATGTCCACTGTTGCATCTGGCTTTACATGAGTTGGAGGGATCCGAACTCAGATCATCACGCTTGTGTGGCAAGCCCTCCTCTGGTGGAGCCATAATGTCAGCCCCTAAGGATCTTTTAAAGCTTCCCTTTGCTCTGATCATGCTCTTTTCCCACTCACTCGTGATTAACTCTCCTGGTTAGTTCTCTTTTTCTTCCTGGTTTGGGCGAGTATTCTGTTACCTTGTTTAAAGCTGTTAAGTAGTTGTAGCTATCAGCTGCTGTAGACTGATGTCTGGACTCCATCCAAACATCTCAATCTCCCTGCCTTCCATCTTTCTTTTTTTTTTTAAATATGAACTCGGTGCACTACTACCGAGCTCCATCCCCATGTCAGCTCACAAATTGGTTGGTACTTGTTAGTCAAGACATTTCTGCGAATATATGTGGTTTCTTCCATTCCACTTGTCTTTCTGCATGTGAACTCTGAGTTTGCTTGCGTCCACCTTGAGGGTTCAGTTCATTCATTCACATTGTTATTCCTGGTGTTCTTACCGGACAAACAGGAACAAAACATAGATAGCGTCTGTTTCTCATCTGAGTTAAGGGCTCTATCAGAAAGGGCCTTGCTAGACTGTTATTAGAAGGACGTAACAGTAGGATGTCGGTCTGTAGGGCACCAGTTAAAGTAGCAGCCATGCGTAGCATGCTGCCTGGTAACAGCTGACGCAACACTACTGTTTCCAGTGCTCTCCATGCAGTGCCACGACATTACCACTCAGCGTGTGAGGGTCATGGGTCCCGGGCTTGCCCTGAATCTTATTCTTGGTCACGTTCGTCTCAGTAGTGTATCTTAAGCATGTTTCCAGGCTGTCTTTAAAGTTCCCCTACCTCCTCTATCAATTTGAAAGTGGAGGACAGGGAGGGTATTAGAGGTGAGCAGTGGGAGGTTTAGTGATCACCATTACAGCTTGATGTATGATTGTCTTGTGTAATAAAAAGTCAGGGTAAACTTTGAAGATCTTCCCCTCCCCCCACTGTTAATGAGTTGCCCTAGTTTTTAGTTTAATTTTTACTCATTTTATTACATATATTTGGTGTGTATGTGCATGTATACCTACATGTGCATGTGTGTACATGTGTGCGTGTGTCTGTGCATGTGTATGCTTGTCTGTCGGTCTGCTGTCTGTGCGCCATGGCATTTGTGTGGAGGTCAGAGAAGAACTTGTGGGAATTGTTCCTTTCCTTTCACTCTATATATTCATGGGGTTGGACTTGGGTCATCAGGCTTGGTAGTGAGGACTGTTGAGCCATCTCTTTGGCCCTTTCTTGGTTTTTAAAAATAAGCTGGTTGTCTTTATCTGATGAGGCTGCACATTGCGGTGCATTGGCTGTAAGGTATGTGATTTGAGGGTTGGGTTTTTTTCTCTCTGTGATAGTGTGAGTTCCACCTATATAAATAGAGAGTAATCACACTTTCACTACTTCGTGGCTTTCTGTGGGACACTTGAGAAATACTGTGTAATTGATATCTTTGAAAACTGTAAAGAGATGTATAAATATATGTGGTACTTGGTTTGTCCTTTTCTTTTGAGTCATTTAAATTAGACTTTTTTTTTTTTTTTTTGGTTTTTCGAGACAGGGTTTCTCTGTGGTTTTGGAGCCTGTCCTGGAACTAGCTCTTGTAGACCAGGCTGGTCTCGAACTCACAGAGATCCGCCTGCCTCTGCCTCCCGAGTGCTGGGATTAAAGGCGTGCGCCACCACCGCCCGGCTAAATTAGACTTTTATAGCTTATAATTTTAACCTTACAAATAGTAATGTTGGAAGCAATTCAGATGCATTGTGCCTCTTAAAGGGCAGAATTGTGTGTGTGTGTGTGTGTGTGTGTGTGTGTGTGTATGTGTGTATACATGTATTTGGCCTTCTTTACCAATGAATCTGTGGCTGGGGTTCTGTCAAATGTGGATTGAAAATACAGTTGCATGCTGTAGAGGACATTTTGGTCAACAAGACCATGTATACGACAGCATAGACCATGGGACTCTGTGAAAGTGTCTTCTCTACTTTGCAGGAGGGTATTCAGCTAGGGACAAAACATGTGGATCTCTGGAACATTTAAGTTCCAAACTGTTTCATTTATATCTGGCACCCAAAGGCTTATGTCCTCACAGAGCAAAATGTATTCAGGCTGTCTCTTAGAGTTCCTTCAGTGTTAACTGCCCTGCGATTGCTGGAAAGTCTAAAGTCCAAAGTTTCCTCTGAGGTTCAGTGCATCAACTATGAACCTCTACAGAAATGTAAAAAGCAAGATTGTCTGCTTCCAAGACACACAGAGTAAACATTCCTATTCTAAAAGCGAGGTATTCAGGAATAAAAAGCAGGGATTAGATCAAAGCAAGACTAGATCCCAACATGGCGAGCTTTCCATCTTAGCTCTGTATCTCACATCTGGTATCTGTCCTGGTTAGCTAATTTGCAAAGAACAAAGATTATTGTAACAGTTTCGGGACTCTCACCCTGTAGTTGCATGGTCCTGTTGCCTTTGGGCCTCTGATTAGGCAGGATAGACCCTCTCTAGGGCTTGGATGGCTTCACCCTCACGGCCATTCTGGCTGCAGTCCATTTGGCTGCTCTCTTAGGCTGTCTTGCTCTGTGCAGCTTTTCTTGATAGATATGCTATGTTCCAGGTACTCCATCTTCCTGGAGCCTCCGTGGCAGCCTTGGCTTCACACATCACCCACCCCACACGGAACTCTGTCAGAGTAGTGGCTGTAGTTCTGGCTGCCTGGCTTCCAAGAATTTCCTTTGAAACTTTGTGACTCCACAATTCTTGTATTTTGCATGTCCGAAGACCCAATATCATGGCAACACTGTGGTCTGCTGCTAGCCCAAGCTATACTTGTGCCCATTTGTTCTTGTTTCATAGCTGGCTCTCCATTCATGCTAGTGGTACACAGGACAGTTCCCAGGCCGTTCTGGTCGATCCTGATGTCAACTAAAAGTCCTTGAAACAGACTTCTGCGTGCTCACCTTTGAACCTGTGATGGCATGGGTGGTGTCCTGCTTATTTCTGAGTTGTTCTCACGGTATTTTCATCCTGTTTTCCCAGATACAAAGTACTTCATTTCTTTATAAAAAATTTTTAAAAAAGTAAAATAAAATTCCATTTTATATATATAGTGTTTGGCCTTCATGTGTGTCTGTGCACCATGTGTGTGCAATACCTGTGGAGGCCAGAGAACGCATGGTGTCAGATTCTTTAGAAGTAGAGTTACAGACCATTGTGAGCTGCGAAAAGGATGCTGGGCATTGAAACCTGGGTCCTCAGGAAGAGCAGTGAGTGGCCTTATCTGCCAAGCCATCTCTCCAGCTCCTACTTGGCTTTTTTTTTTTTTTTTGTATTTTCAGTCTCCTTAGCAATTGCACCCTGTCTGGTAGCATCTTTAAACTCTTTCCCCCCTAAGCTGAGAGTATTCAAATCTTTCTCCTTTGCCTTTTGCTCCCAGTTCTTACTGAAAGTCTGGCTAACCATAGCTAGCATTATCTGTGCTACGGTGCAGATGCTGTGCTGCCTTGAGACTCCCCGATAATCTAGCTTTTCACCTTGAATCTCTGCTCTCCACAAAGTCTCAGGCATGAGCACAATGCAGCCATTTCTGGCTTTCCTTTTTTTCTCTTTTGTTGTGGTGTCATAAGGTCAGCACATAGTCATTTCTAGCAGTCTTCGTTCCTACCTGAAACTTCATCTGCACAGACTTCACCATCTCTATTTCTGTCAGTGAGTGTTTTCTCTGCTCCATAGAATCAACTACTGTTCCTTGCTTACAGCATTCTTGGTCTTGTCTCACCTATACCTGCTAATTTTTTTTCTCAGATTCTTCCAACACATCAGTTCCACAACCCTGTTCACATTGTCTAGGCATGGACACAGTTCCAACCCGACAGTTTTCTGTGTTAGTTTTGTAACAAAATGCGTCAGTATAAGAAGAGGAACCACTTATTTTGTTTCCTAGTTTTGGAGGTGTCTGTGCATCGCTGACTTGGCTGTGTTGAACTTGGAGCTCCAAGTGGGCAGCAGTTACGTCATTGTGGTTGCATGTGTCAAAAGACACAGTCTTATCTGATGGCAGTAGGAAGCAAGAAGGAGATTGCAGGGGACTATCTCCTATGTTTCATTCCAAAGCATACCTCAGTGGCCTAACACCTGTTACTGGTTCTTATCTTTTCATGTTCCCATGCTCCCCAAATCTGCCATAGGCTGGGCACTAAGCCCGTATCTTTGGAGGACATTTACGACACTATAGTGATCTAATACAAATACAGTATAGTTGTATTTGCTACTTTCTTTAAAGCAGGTTTTTTCAATAATGGACAGTTTTACCTCCTAAGAGATCTTTGGAAATGTCTGCAGATCATTTTGGTTGTCAAGAAAAAGGATGCTGTTGACATCTTGTCCCATTAGGAAGGTGGGTGCAGGGATAGTATTAATCTTATTCAGGATAGCTCTTAAAACATCAGATTGGCCCCAAATGTCAGTATTGTTGAGTTGTTGGGAGGTCTTGCTTTAAAAAATTCCTTATTTATTAGTGATTACTTTAAGAGTAGATACAGTTGACCGGGCAGTGGTGCATGTGTTTAATCCCAGCACTTGGGAGGCAGAGGCAGGTGGGTCTCTGTGAGTTCAAGGCCAACTTGGTCTACAAGAGCTAGTTCCAAGACAGGTTACAACGCTACAGAGTAACCCTGTCTCGAAAAAGCAAATCAAATCAAAACAAAACAAAAAAGAACAAAAAAGCAAAAGAAAACAAAAAACAAAAGCAAAAAAATAGGTCGAGCATAAAATCTGTTACTGTAAAGAGTAGATACAGCTTGAAGTCTGTTACAGTAAAGGGTAGATACAGCATAAAATCTGTTACTGTAAAGAGTAGATACAGCATGAAGTCTGTTACTGTAAAGGGTAGATACAGCATGAAGTCTGTTACTGTAAAGGGTAGATACAGCATGAAGTCTGTTACTGTAAAGGGTAGATACAGCATAAAATCTGTTACTGTGAAGAGTAGATACAGCATGAAGTCTGTTACTGTAAAGAGTAGATACAGCTTGAAGTCTGTTACTGTAAAGAGTAGATACAGCTTGAAGTCTGTTACTGTAAAGAGTAGATACAGCATGAAGTCTGTTACTGTAAAGGGTAGATACAGCATAAAATCTGTTACTGTGAAGTATTTTATTTTTTCAGAGAAACTAGATTTGTTGCATGTAGATACGGAGTTATTCAGAAGAGACTAATGATCAGTCGCTGGGATAAATAAAGGATAATTTACAGGTTGGTACTAATTAGGCTAAGGCTGCAGTTAGCCCCTTTGAGAGCCAATTAGATTTGTCATAGTCCATGGTCAAGGACTGCAGTGTCAACACTGGTATACTATTGCTGTGGAAAATATATGGCGCTTATCACGTGGGGAGTCCCAAATGACTAGCAAGGGAATATCCATGCCTGAGGTGAAGCACGTATATCCTTGATGGATCCTAAGTGATGAGTGATGTAGGCTGGGAGCGTGAGCCCACGGAGGGCTGTGCGTCTATATTGCCTGTGCCTCGAGAGGCCAAGCACTGGAGGGGAACTTTAACACTGGGACCCGGCCCCACAATTTTGTCTCTCCTCTGCACTTTGTGCTCTTGGGCTTGACCACATTGGCCCTTCATGAGCTCACTCATGCTGCCGCTGCTCCTTGAAACATGCTTGTAATTTTCAAAAAATTGTTCGCTTCTGGTTTAGATGCTCTAATATTTTATGGCTATAGTCTGAGGGCCATCTCAGAGCACTTCCTGTGTGTGGTATGAGAAGTTTGTTAGTTGCATCCATATCTGCTGATACCCGATGTTGCCAGTATCATTTGTTTAAAAATCACCAGTTTTTATTTAAAGTGGAAAAATGGGCTCACTGTTTTATTTAATTTAGCCTCTTTATTATTGATTGATTTATGTTTTTAAAAAAGATTTTTATTGTATGTGTGCTTATGTGGATGTATATCTCATGTGTGCAATGCTACTGGATGCCAGAGGAGGGAGGTCCTCTGGAACCGGCATCACAGATAGTTGTGAGTTGCCGATTGAGTCCTGAGAACCAAACTCAGGACTTCTACAGGAGCAGCAAATGGTCTTAACCTTTGAGCCGTTGCTCTAGTCCCTTCACCTCTTTATTTAAGAAGTGAGGAAATTGAACTCTAAATATGTTAGCAAGATTCCTCCATATAAATGTTGTAGAGTGGAGATTAAAAATCAAGTATGACTATTTTGTATTATATCTTTGTGGTTATTGCTATTTTCTACTCATATTTTTAATAACAAATAATTCTTATTCTCTCTTACTTATGTCTGTACCCTCTTATCATAAATTATAACACATTTTATGTAGAATGCCGGGAATACGTGATGGCAAAAGAAGAAAATTAAATTAGCAATTTATGCATCATTTAGTGATAGCAATGCATAGCGTTTAATATTTGACATATATGTCCCTTATCGTTTTGCAGTCTTTTTCTTTTATGTCTTACTTTTAGATATTATTAATCTTCTAAAACAACATTACATAGATATGAATGTTTTTTTTATAGTTTAGCCATAATTTTGTGTTATACCTTATTTCAGCTAAATTTTTATATGAGCACTGGAAAGTTCACAAGGAATTGGCAATTATTGGATGAGAGCATGTGACCTGTGCAAGGGCGTTGAGCTAAGACGTGTGATGCTTCTGAAGGTGCTTGATGGTGCCATATCTGATCTTGAAGGTTTTAGAAGTAACTGCCAGGCTAGCAGTTGCTGGTCTTTTGTTTGCTTAGACAGGGTTTTAAGCTGCTCACACTGTGTATGGAGAACGAGAATGTCATGTTGCACACTGAAAACCTTAGGCAATCCCACTGTCTGAACTCCAGGCTCCTTCTGGTCACAGACTGCTCAGAGTTATCAGTGTCTCAGCTACTTGTGAACCTGGCTGTAAGCTCTGGATAACAGCACAGTGACGAGAAAGTCCCGATTTCTTGAACTTTGTGTCAGGTTTTCCCTTTATGTCAACAGACTCTACAATTTACTTTTTGCCAATATTATACAAATGTAAAATGTCTCCACTTTACTGTTAGTGGACATTTAGATTCTACTGGTTTTCGTGATTGATTGCAGATGCTGGAGAATAATCTTTTGGTGGAAAGAAACTTTGTATATTCTGGGCATATACTCAGGAGTAGAATTACTGGGTCATAAGAGTAGATGCCTGATTAGATGGTGTCCACATTATCAAACACTTTCACGAGGAGCTGTACAAGTTTGACAGTACCACCAGCAATGGGTGAGGGCCTTATTTGTGCCCCATCTTCACCAGCACTGTGTCTGGTCTTTCCATTTTCATGATTTTGGTGTATGTGTTTCATTGGGTACTTCTCTTACGGCAGTGTGAAGTGTGTGTGAGCTTTTTTGGTACACTTTTGAAAACAAAATGAACTCCTTATTTTGATTCAGAAACAGCTGGAAGAAATAATTAGTGATCCCATGAGCGTTTTACCCAGTTTCTCCCGATGGTATTTTCTTGCCAGACAGGATGGCAGTAAAAGTACTGCCATTGATGCTGTAAGACAGACGATTAGCTGGGAGATGGATCAGTTGGAGAGCTTGGCTCTTAAGTAGGAGTACCTGAGCTGGATATAGTGATGCACACCTTTAATCCCAGCACTCGGGAGGCAGAGGCAGCTGGGAGGGTCTCTGTGGATTTGAGGCCAGCCTGGTCTACATGGTGTTTCAGTATAGCCACAGCGACATAGTGAGAACTTGTGTAAAAAAAAAAAAAAAAGGCACGAGCACCTGAGTTTGGATTGTTACCACTCATAAACTGCTGTGCACGGAGCTTTGTGTACTAGTAATTTTAGTGATTGGGAGGCAAACACAGGAGGACTATGGGTCACTGCAGAATCTGTGATTCCAGGTTCAATGAGAGACTCTCACAAAACAAGGTAGACAGAGATCAAGGGAGACCTCAGGCATCAACCTCTGGCTTCCAGAGGCACACAGGCACATACACATGCATACACCACACCCGAATGTCTAGAGACATAGACCCAAAGACACTGCATGGGGGCTGGAGACTGGGTTCAGTGATAAGAGCACTGACTGTACTTCCCGAAGCCCTGGGTTTAATTCTTAGCACACACACGGTGGCTCACAACTATTTATAACTCTATTTTTGGAGGATCTGACTTGCTCTTCTGGCCTTCAAGGGCACTGCATGCACTTGGTGAAGATTATTAAGAGGCAAAACACCAATATGCATTAAGAAAAAAACAACAGTTTTGTCAGGGCAAGTCTCCTTGCCTTTGGCCTTTTATAGCTATACTTCTATCTCCACCTTCCCTTTAGTTTCTCTCAGCCAGAAAGTTATTCTTCCTTTCTACACTTGTCATCAGAACAGTGGTATGCAGGTGTGGAAATATACAGAGTGTGGTCCTTTGAGATTGCTCCTTTTCTCTTAACATAGGCTTTTTCATATTGCTGTTTTGTGTCCTTTTTCCTTTTAAAAATTTGTGTTTTGAAAATTTCACACATGACTTATTAGTTAGGGTTCTTCTTGCTATGGTGAAAGATCATGGCCAAATCAAGATGCGGAGGCAAAGGGATTATTTGGCTCACACTTGCACACTCTAGGCCGTCACTGAAGGAAGTCGGGACAGAACTCCAATAGGGCAGGAGCCTGGAGGCAGGAGCTGATGCAGAGGCCATGGAGGGGAGCTGCATACTGGCTTGCTTCATATGGCTTGCTCAGCCTGCTTTCGTACAGAACTCAGGATGCACAGGGATGGTATCACCCACAATAGGCTGGGCCCTCTCCCATCATCATTAATTAAGAAAATGACCTACAGACAGATCTTATAGAGGCATTTTCTCTGTTGAGGTTTCCTCCTTTCTGATAACTCTAGGTTGCGTCAAGGTGGCATAAAACTCGCCAAAAACACATGTATACAGTGTATCTTGGTTAAATCCCACTCCTCCAACCAGCTCCCCTTCCTCTCCACGCCTCCAACTTCCATTCAATTTCTTACAGTTTTTTTTTTAAAACTTACTAACCCCAGTTAGCGCTGTTCATATGCAAAGTGTGTGGGTCAACTAACCAATAGTCATCCACAACCCTAAGGAAAAATGACACTCCTTTCCCTCAGCAGCCAGCAGCCCCTCAGCTAAGAGTGGGGCATCAGCAGCCCCTTCCTTCTCTATGCTGGACCTTTTAACGCTCTTCATCTTGTGCAGGCAACCAACAGCCGCTGTGAGCTCCTGTTTGTGACAGCCAGGCTGTGTCCAGAGACCAGCCTTACCCACTTACCCAGCGCCCTTCTTCATCCTCTGGCTTTCATAGCCCTTTGGCCCCTTCTAGCGCTATGTTTCTTGGACCTTAGTGGGGAGAGGAGATTGATATATATAGATGTTCAGCACGGCCGACTGCTCACAGTTGCTTATTCTTAGAAGTTTGAGCAGTTAATGGGTTCCGCATTAACCACCACCCTCTGCATGCAGTAAGAAGCTCCTCTGCCCAAGGCTGAGAGCAGGGATTTGGGCCCCTCTTTATTTATTGGATAGTAGTTATTCCATGGACGTATCGCAGTTTGTTAAAGCACTTACCTGTTGAAGACCATCTGCTTTCATAATTTAACAATTATGAGCAAAGCTGTTACAAGCATTTGTACACAAGTGTCATTAACATGAACTTTTATTTCTTAGTGATAAATAAATACCCAGGACAGCAATTACTGCTCGAATGGCAGTTGCTTGATTAGTTCTTCAACAAACTGCCAAAGTGTCCAAGTAGGATATCTTTATCATGTTACAGTTCTACCCGCAACGAATGGCAACCGAGTGCACAGGTGGTTTGAATTGTTGCTGGCATTTGTTCTTGTCGTTGTATGTTGTGTGCATTTGTAAGATTTGTAAGGTGTATGCATGTGGGTGTGAATGTGTGTGTGTGAGAGAGAGAGAGAAAGAGAGACAGAGACAGAGAGACCGAGAGTTCTTACCAGTGCATATACAGTCAATGCCAGGTGATCCCCTGTCATGTCTCCATCTGACTTTCTTGATACAGTGCCTTTGATTGAATTCCAAGCACTCCATTTCAGCAGTCGGGGAGCCTGTGCGATCTGCCTGTCTCTGCTTTTCCGAGTCGTGTTTACAGATACACAATGCTGCCCCTAGTTTTTATGTGGGTGCTAGGATCTGAACTCTGACCCTCATGCTTGCAGAGAAAGCACTTTAACCCCAAAGCCATCCCATTCACAAAATGTGGACCCTAGGTTGGTGCCCCCTCCCTCTGTCTTTTTGTCTTGTGGATGGCCTTTCTTTCAGCACTGCCTGTTGAAAAGCCCCCTCTGTGTAACTGTTTTTTGTGCCTTTATCAGAAATTAGGCATATTTGGACAGATTTCCTGATTCGCTTCTGCTCATCTGTTTTTCTGCTGCATTGTCAATATTGCAGTCAGATTCAGTAGGTACTGTTTCTGCATTTTGTTTATTTTTATTTACAATAATTCTTTTTCCTTTGCTCTCTGTGTAGATTACAGAACTGTCCATGTTCTCAGACATTTTCTAAGGGGTACGATAGAAATTGTGTTGGATCTTCATTTCACACCAGGGAGAACTGACATCTAATTCATGAACGTGACATGTATAGTAGTTTGAATTCTGAATATCCCCAAAGGCTCAGTTCCCTGACTGTAGTGCTGTTGGGAGGTGGAGGATGCCTTAGTGGCAGGGTAGGTGAAAGGAAGTCAGGTCACTGGGGACCATTGAAGGGGTATTGGAACCTTTGCCCCTTCTTGTTTCTCTCCTCCCTTTCTGGCTGCCATGTGTCCCTACTCTGATACATTGCTTTACCACACACAGAAGCACACAGCCAGCTCACGGGCAGAGACCCTCGAAACAGCGGGCTCCAAACCCCTTTCCTGACAAGCTTTTTACCTCAGGTGCCTTGTCCCAGTGACCAGAAACTGATGAATGGCAAGTCTCTTGTTTGTTCACTGGCGGTACATACTTCCATGCGTCATCAGGTGTCATCAGCAGCAGCACCTTCTTTCTCTGGGCTAGGAGTAGCGCACTGTCATATTATGGTTTGTCATATTATGGTTATCCCCCTCCCCCCGCCCCCCAGACATTTCTATTCCTTGGAGGTAGGACTGGGCCTTCTGTTTCGTGTTTCTTTATATGCACGGCTGTTGAATTGTAAAGGAGAGACGGTCAATTTCAGAGACCTTAAGCATGAAATAAGACCTTAGAAGAGGCCATTGGTTTTGCTGGCTTCCGACGTCAGGCAGTGTTATCTCAGAAAGATCCGGTCTGACTGGAGAGGCTTGCAGCCTTCCTCCTCTCCACGTTCTTTCCTTTCTTTCAGTTCCTCTCCAGTTCTCTATCTTGCTGTTCTAACCTTTGTTCTTTGGTGCGGTTTCACAGCTGTGGACAAGGATTCCGGCTCACCTGTGAGGATCCTGTTCTTACCAGTTCAGTCCCTGAACCTATGGCCTACCCAGTGTTACCCTCACTGCAGTGTCTCTCCACGGCTCTGTGCTTTAGAGTGCCCACATGGGATCCTTCCTACAGTTAGATCCCTATCCGGAACATATTACGATTTTTTTTTTTTACTTTATTCCCTATATCATTATTATTGTGTTCACTGAGTAGACTCATATCTTGATTTTTGTATTATCTCAGTATTCTAGGATTTTGGTGGTTTTAATTTAATCTAGAAATCATCTTTTTTAAATTTAAAATTTATCAGAACCCAAACAAACAAACACATATGTTTTCAATTTAAAATTAAGAGCTGAATCAAGAAGGTTACTATTTTTCATTTTAAAATTGAAAGTTGAGTCACTGACAGGTTTTTAATTTGTAAATGTCTGTAGCATTTAGGGCTGTCCAGTGACATCATCAGAGCACAGCTTGTTGGAGTAGGCTCTCTCTTTCTCCCACGCGGGTTCTGGGGCCGGAACTCTGACTCAGCGTGTTGGCCCATCATTAACATTCGGTTTTTTTTCTTTCAGGGCCCTAGAATGCCAGAAGCCATTAATTGTTGCTTTTTTTAATGCCTCTCCTTTATCCCTCCCAGCTGCTGTGCGAATCCCTGAGTATTGCCTTTGGTGTCCTTCACTGAGGTGCTCCGAGGATGCTGGGTCGGGAGCAGTTAAAGGCGCTTCTCGGCAACATGCAGTTTTACCTGTTCTTTTTGAAAGTATGTTTTTCATTTGAAAACGGCTTTTATGGCTTGACACGTACCTTCCCGGGAGCTGACTCATCCTGTGAGCATGTTGTAATTATTTTTATTATTACTGTTATTTTATTACATGTACCTGCCCCGAAGCTCACCCGCCATGTGCCTGTCTCGAAGCTGACTCGTCATGTGACGAAGCTGTCATCATTTTCAACTTAAGTGAATGCGAACATCTTCTGTTCTAAAGCTTTGTTCGTACAGAGGAGCCAGGAAAATGGCGTCGTTCCTTTTAGTCTTTAGCATATGCTTTTACTGAGTAGCTTCCACTACTGAGTGAACCTACGTGGTTGGCTTCAATAACAAAGCGTCTCTTTTTCCAGATTGCAGCCGTTCTCCGGAAACGGAAGCTGGAGTACTACCTGTACAAGCTGTTCCCTGAGATCCTCCAGTCCGCCTCCTTCCTGACTGCTAACGGGGCCTTGTACATTACTTTCTTCTGTGTTTTAAGGTTGGTGCTCACAATCACCAGTTCTTGTTAACTGAGTCACTGTTCTGTTGCTGTGAAGAAACACCATGACTGGGTCAACTTACAAAGACATTTAATTGATGGCTTACATACAGTTTCAGAGGTCCATGGTCCGTATGGCAGGGAGCATGGCTGCAGCAGACATGGCGCTGGGGCCCTAGCTGAGAACACACATCCTGGTCCCGATCCACTAGTGGTTGGGGAAGAGGAGGAGGAGGAAGAGGAAGGGAGTGGGAGGAAGAGAGAGAAGAGAGGAGACTAGGCCTGGTGTGGGCTCTTTAAACCTCAAAGCCATCCCCCACCCCTTCCACCCCAACCCTCCCCACCCCTGTGACACAACTTTTCATATAAGGCCACCACTCTGAACCCTTCCCAAACACTCCAAATGGTACAGCTGGGAACCAGATACCCGAATGTATGAGTCTGGGGGTCTTTCATCACTCAAACCTACTGCGACAAAGATCAGTTTCATGATTGTCATTCACATTGCTCTCTTTCTAGCTTAGTCTGTGAAATAACATCTGCCTCCAAGAAAATTTGTCAAGACAGGAGCGCCTTGGCCTCATGATGTAAATTTTAAATTACTGGCATGATTATGCAGCAAAAGCACCTCAATATAGCATTCATTTTCTGAAGCCTGCTGTGATTCTGAGATTGTTGGTCAGGATTTCTGATCAGAATCAGAATTCAGGAAAGACCAGAAATTCAGAAATTCACTGTCTGTAAGGCTGGGGTCATAAAAGATATGGTTGTGCCTTGAAGGGTAAATAAGCTCCTGCCTTCTCTTCTGCCGTTTCTCCTGCCGTCTGGAGTCTCCTCCTGCTGGACGGTGTCTGATTTAGGCTTGTATTCCGTGCCTGTGCTTTCTGCGGGCTGCATTGAGTGCTGTTATTAGCAACCCCCCAGTGCTGTTGGAAGCCAACGTTTATATCTGTCAAGTTAAGAGTCTCTTCATGTTATCCTCATCTTTGTGTTGCCTCAGGTGGTTTTATTTTAGTTAGAATTAAGCATATAATTGTCAAATGTCTCTTCTAGACTTTTTTCCCTTGGAGCGCTAGCCTTTATAAACTTCACGTAGTGGAGGCAGTAACCAGTAAGGTTTCATGCTATGGAACAGATTGCATCTTGAAATTGACTTGGACTTGTGTGTAAGGAGCTTGGGCCTGTGGTCTCTGCGGTGCCAAGACTTGTTAGATCTCCAGGTAGTGACTGCCCTGGAGGCTGCTGTGGCAGCACACTCTTCTGTGGACTGCCTGGCTAAACGGGGGAAGCATAATGTACTTAACAGTAAGATAATGTCGGTGTTCTCCCTGGAGCTGTCTTCCTGAGTCCTTTTTCCTCAGTAGCTTGGTAGATCCTGTAAGGAAAACCTCCCTGTAGGCTTTCAGGCAAAAGGTTTTTAATGTCTCATAAGTGTTCATGGCAGTTTAAAAAACCCAGACTTCAATTAATAAGATCATTTCTCAGATTCTTGATCCTTGTCTTTCTATCTCTGCCTGACTTCACACCTCTCCATATGTGTGTGTATACACACACACATCCCCCCCCCCCTTCCTACCATATATTAGTTTGCCACTGATCAGTTTTGTTTAGATCATTTCTAATATTTAGAGGCTGGTTCTCTCTTTCTTAGGAGCATAACTGTTTGAAAGAAAAACATAAGTAAGTCAGGGAATGGTAGTGCATGGCTTTAATCTTAGCATTCGGGTGGTTGAAGAGTTCAAGGCCAGCCTGGACTACATAAGTGAGTAACCAGAGCTACAAAGTGAGACCCCCTCTCAAAACGATACATTTCTAATGTCCCTTTGTAAATATAATCAGTTTAAGCTATCTATAATATTTTGGGTACTCTGCAGTGCTAGTAAATAAGAAATGGTGTCCACGTAAAGCTAAAACATTGTAGAATACCTTGGCACCTCTGTAAGAAAACATGAGGGTTGTAAAGGTAGAAGCAGTCCATCTTACATAACACTTGTGAGTCAGGTGGGTGGCCCACACAGTCCAAGAGAGGAGGCAGGAGGTCAGCTTGGAGACAGAGGCTCTCCTGGGTTCCTTGGTGAGCTAAAGGACATTATGGGACACTAAACCAGATCCAAGCCAAACAGCAGCCAGAACTACCGTAGCAGCAAGAACACTGGTAGTGTCTGCAAACTCGCCATGAGTCCTGCATAGCGCTGGCAGAGAGACAGCTAGTCTGGTCTGGAACATGGTGAATTTGGGGTATTGTGGGATACTTGGACAGAAGGTGGGCGGGGAGGAGACTCTTCTGTTGGTAAGGGCTGAAGTGACCAACTAGGAAGTTCATACAAAAATCCCGAATTTGAATTTCAGGAAGCTACTTGGAAAATTCTACTCCTGGACTCCAGGCTTTGGTGCTGCTCTCCCAGCCTCATATGTGGCCATTCTGATTGAAAGGAAAAGCAGGTAATTCTTACATAGCTACATGTTTAATATAATTAGCTACCCAAGAGGCTTTGATTTTATTTTTGCTTATTATTTATTATTGCACAGAGATGAGAAATCTTTTCCAACATATTTTTTTTCTGTTATGCAGCTGTTTGACTGAAATTGTATGTGAACATTGTATTTGCTGTCTATAAAATATAAGGACATTATCAATATGCAATACAAAAATAATGAATTATAAATATGAAAATAGATAACACAAATACCAGTTTCTTTTTAATTAAGTAATAGAAGGTTCAGCCTAATGAAAGCATGCATATGCAAATACCAGTGTAAGCCCGTTTCCTTCTCTGTATAGCACTCATGCCATACCTAAGAAAGTCAGTGAATTTTCTGGTCCCTGCTAAAGGCTGGTTGACTAACCTTCATAGCCATTGCCCTCTGAAAGAATCTGGTGAACCCTTTTCTTCATTGTTATTCACATAGAATTTTCCATGCGAACTCATTCATAGCCTCTGTAGAATGTTGTGTAAGTTGTTGAGTCAGAGGATAATTGGGGTTCAAGCTTTTTTGTAAGAGTATTTATCATCGCACGTACTGCTAAACTCAGAGGCCTCGTGGATGTTGTAATCCTGAGAATTTACAGGGTAGCACAGCCCAGAGTTCAGGTGGGGACTTGAGAGCTGCCCTCTGGATTCAGAGTCTGGTGCTACCGCTAACTGTCACCTCTGGCTTATTCTTTATCTGAAAATGGAAGTAATCGTAGTCTCTCATGCTTTCAGATAATCTAGGTAATACATGGAAAAATAATTAGAACAGCACAGTTATGTTATGCGTGTGGTAAACAGTTTTTTTTTTTTTTTTTTTTTTTGCCTGTAAGTAATGAGAGAGTTATTCTGCTCGTGGCATCTTGAATTACTTTTTAAAATGTAATTACTTTTAAAAATGAATTACTTTTGAAAACGTGTTCAGAAGATAATGACATGCCTTTCTTTATAAGTACCTTCTAGTCACTGTGGCACCATTGGCCATTAGCACTTAAGTAGGATTATGTTTATGTAGTTACCTGACCCTTTCAGCAGAAACTGGTGACATGAGTTCGCACCTAACCTCCAGAGTCAACAGTTAGCAATTCACAGTTTTACTTCATCTGCATCTGAGTGCATGTGTGTAGGTTTGTGGCATGGGGAAGCATGTTGTGGACCTTAGGGCCATTTATCTGAAACTTCATCAGGCCATTTTCCCTCAACCACAAAGGTTTTAAGATACTAGGAGTCACTGCTTGCTTTTGTGGGTAGCATTATTCTTTGATGATGCGTTTCTTCAGTCTTCAAGGTTGTGTTACTGTTAGTATTCAAGGCTTCGATATCCTCATCACTGCTGCAATTATTATGTAGATTATAATTATAGTAGGTTAATTAATGTCCTTTTCCGGAAATTCCTCCATCATAGTCTGTGTTTTTGGGGTAAGGAATTATTTTACAGCAAGTCTATAAATACTAATAGGGTCAATGCTGTTAATATTATTTTATTGCTTCCTTGCTGGAGAGCGCTGTTGGTCGTGTTTCCTGTCTGTAACCTAGTAAGGTTTTCTGTGTAGCTTAATTTATGCCCAGGTTTTTAAAAAATCATTTTATGAAAACTTGAAAAATGCATGCTCTATTATTAGGGTTGAAAGGTATTTCTAAGTTCTGTGCTGGTAATTACATTGTTTAGATTCTATCTTCACCTGGAGGTAGAGTCTTCGGATTTGCCATAGTGGCACACACCTGTACTTCCAACACGGGGAGGCAGAGGCACAAGGAGCGAGCACTCTGAGTTTGAGGCCAGCCTGGTCTGCACAGTGAGTTTCAGGTCAGCCAGGGCAATATTGTTAAGTCCACTCCAAGTAAATAGATAAACAAACAAACACAATAAACGTTTTTATTCCTTGTGGTTTGAATTCTTTGTTGTTTTATACATCACAATCAGAATTACTTTTGTCTTTTCTTAGTATCTCTTAACATTTTTGAAATAGTTTGTGTGCCTCTCATTTTGTTTGGTGAACCAATTTGAAAATCTTTTGTATTTTAAGTAATATATTTATTGGCATCACTGATGCCTTTTATTGATATCACTACCATGTTTGCTCTTTAATTGTGCATATTATCTTCAGTGAGGTACTGTGTGCCCCATTTGTGTTTATCCTTTAATGTTGAAAAGCTGATAGACTCCGGGGTGCTTCTGCCCTCTCTTCCTCTAGCAGCACCTAATGTGAAACTGGGAAGTGCACATTGGTGTCACTTCCCGTAGAACTCAGTGTTCCCATTTTTACTGCACTCCTGTGTATGTGTACGGTTCTGAGCAGCTTGTCCTCAGGAGTTGACTTGTTTAACCCCATTGTTGTCTGTACATAACATGGTTCCATCACCACAAAGATCGCCTGCCCCCTAGGACCAGAAAATCTGTTCTGCACTTGTTTACCTCATGTTGAGGACTTGGAGAGTTGCAGAAATGAAGTCGTGGAAATGTCCTGTTTTAACACAGGCTATTTCTTTTTTAAACTAAGCATCCTGCTGTTGATCCACGGATCAACAAGATGTTCCCTACATCACTAGTTCATTCCTTTTCTATTGCTTAGTGTTCCATTATGGAGATATACTGGTGTGTGTTTATGATTATTCATTCTGTTGTTATTCTATCCATGACTTGGTTTTATTCTCCATCTGTTTTGATTCTTTGAAATTTCTTTCATCACCTTTCGTCATTAGCAAGGCATAGCTAACTTCCCCTGTTTCAGAACAGATGTAGTGTTCTTAGTATGAGTTTTGTTTGTGCTCTTGAAGGAGTCGTGGGTTCAAGTGTCTTTGTAGAGTTCTTTAGTCCTCCCCATGGTCCATTCCAGGAACTGATTTTTGCCTCCAGTGAAGCCCCTTTGCTCACTCATAGCCGTCCTTCACTGGCCTAGCAGTCACCGGTCATCCTCACGTCTACACTCTTTCTTCTCTGGCGGTTTCATGCCAGTAGGGTCACACAGTATGTGGTTGTAGTCGGACTTTCCTTTTTGGGCTGCCAGCTCACAGAAATGGACATGGAAACTTACTATTAGTTATGAACGCTTGGCCTTAGCTTAGGCTCGTTTCCTAACTAGCTCTGATAACTTCAATTCACCCCACTTGTTTGTTTCTTTTTGAGACGCAGTTTCCCAGTATAGCCCTGCCTGTCTAGGAACTAACTCTGCAGACCAGGATGGCCTCAGACTCACAGAGATCTGTCTGCCTCTGCCTCTGCCACTTGAGCACTGGAATTAAAGGTAGTACCCCCCTGTACCCCCCATGCACTAGTTACCTCATCTCCCTTATGCCCATCCTAGTTATTCCTGGTCTGGCTGGCGACTCCCTTTCTTCTCCCAGACCCTGCTTTGCCAGAAGTCCCTGCTATACCTCCTGCCTTGCTATTGGCTCTTGAGCTTTTAATTAAGCCAATCACAGCAACACATGTTCACACAGTGTAGAGGAATGTTCCACAGCATGCGATCATTGGTGCGTGATCCTGTTTGTTCAGCTGATGGCTTGAAATTCAGGATCTTGTGTACAGTGCTGCTTCGCTGCTTGTTGCCCTTGGAAAACCCATGCAAGGGGCTCATATCCTTTGGCTTCCAGTTGTGAGTGACACTGCCTTAGTCTTGTGTACATTTCTGTGTGAACTTAATCTTTTCATTTCTCTGCCTAATGAACCTAGCTGTAGAATTGCTGGCTTAGCTGGTGTCATGTTTAACCTTTTGAGGAACTGTGAGTTGTTTGCTAAAGTAGCTGTTGTTTTCAGTTCCCTCCAGCAGTATAGGGTTTTCTGGGTAGTGTGAGGTGGTGTCTCAGTGTGACTTGGATTTGCATTTCCCAGATGGCCAGTGACACCAGACTTCTTTTGATGCATATCTTCTATCCTGCTGGTGGGAGATCAATATGGTGGTTTCTCAGAAAACTGAGAATCCACCTACTTCAAGACCCAGCTATACCACCCCTGGGCATATACACATTCTCTCCTTCCACAAGGACACTTGCTTAACTGTGTTTATAGCAGCTTTATTCATAATAGCCAGAACCTATAAACAATGTAGATGTTTCTCAACCAAAGAACAGATAAAGACACAATGGAATATTACTTAACTATTAAAAACAGTGGCATCAGGAAATCTGAAGGCAAAATGGATGGGAGTAGGAAAAAAATCATTCAGAGTGAGGTAATCAGACCAAGAAAGACAAACATGGAATGTATTCACTTATAAGTGGATATTAGCTGTAAAATAAAAGATAATCGTGCTATGGAACACAGACCCCAAGAGGCTAAGTAACAAGGAGGACTTAATAGGGGTGGGGATGCAAGGATCTCTCTGGGAAGGGGAAATGGGATAGATTTTTTTTTTTTTTGAGTGGACTGGGGGCAGATAGGGTTGGGAACAGGAGAGATCGGATGGCGGTGGGAGTGAGAGGAGGAAGGTGGTGGGGAGGGAGAAAATCCTGGGAGAGGCAACTTGAATTGGGGGGCGCATTTCTGGCATGAGGTGGAAACCCAGTGCAATGGAAAATTTATGAAATCTGTGAGAGTAACCTTAGCAAAGATTCCTGGCAGTGGGGACACTGAGCCTGAACCAGCCATCTAATGTAATCAAACAAGGCCTGAAGTGGAGGTGTTCGAACCCCAACCCAGAAGCGAAACCTCCGACCTACAGTCTGACCTGCACGTAGAGTTCCGGAACTGGAGCTAAGCAGATTCCTCATCAGGGAGACCAGAGAGACTTTATCCAGCACCTGATGGGAGTAGATGCAGTCCCACAGCCAAATATTAGGCAGAACTTGGGGAGTCCTGTGGAGAACGGGGGAGGAAGGATCTGAGGAGCCAGAGGGGAAGGGGACTGCACAAGAACACAACCCACAGAGTCAACTGACTAGGACTCATGGGAGCTCAGAGATCAGGGAGCCTGTAGGGGTCTGACCTAGATCCTCTGCAAATACATTATGGCTGAGTAGCTTGCTTTTCAGTGGTGGGCGGGGGTGGTCACTAACCCTTTTGCCCTCTTGTGGGACCCTTTTTCTTCTATTGGGTTGCTTCATCCAGCCTTGATGTGATGGTATGTACTCTGTCTTATGGTAGCTTGCTATACTGTGCCTTTGATTGCTATCCCTAGGAGGCCTGTTCTTTCCTGAGGGGGGTGGAGTAGAGGTTGTTCTGGGGAAGAGAGGAGGTGAGAGGGAGAGACTGGGGGCAGGGGAGGAAGGGAAAACTATGGTCAGGATGTAATCTGAGAGAAGAATAAAAACAAAAAATATCATTTTGTCATTGGATTACGTTTTAGCTATTGAGTTGCAACTCTTTTTAGATATTCTGTATGCAAGTCTCTTACGGTTAGAATTGTATTGTTTCACCACTTTCTTGGTCATATCTTTCAGAACATAAAAATATTTTGATTACGGCCAATTCACTCTTTATTTATTTATTTATCTATTTATTTATTTAGATAGCATGTCCCTGTACAGTCAAGGCTGACTTTGAACTCACTGTGAGTACCAGGCTGGTCTTGAACTTGTGAATGTCTTTCCTCAGTTTCCTGAGTGCTAGAAGTACAGATGTGCCCACCATGGCAGTCTCTTTTTTAGTAAACTTTTACTGATTGTGCTTTTGGTGTCGTATTTAAGAAACACTTACCACCCAAAGATTCGCTCCTGTTTTCTTGAAGAGCTTTATTTATAGCTTTTGTCTATTTTGAGTTCATTTCTGTGTGTGACTGGAAGTACAAGAATATTATGTTCTGCATCTCACCCTTTGCATGCTTATTGCTGCTGCATTTAAACGCCATGGACCTTGGACCTGATCATGACTCACGTGTTCTGGGAGTCACTGGTACAACCCTTGGAAATGTCTGCAGGAGATGATGGGGAAGCTTTATTTCTCGTCCAGTTTGCGTTTCATGTGATCCTTCTTGTCTTACCGTGTACATTCTCAGCCCTGGTCCTGACGCTAACAAATGGCACTGTCTTTTACAGTCAGCTGTGACGCGTGAGCTGTCATCTGCGCATCATCAGCTTTATAAAGTTCACACTTAGCCTGATATACTGTGGATCTTTATCGTGAATAGATAGAGTATTTTGCTGCATGGCTTTTCTGTATCAATTAATATGTTTTTGTGGCTTTTCTTTGGCTTGTTTAGAGTGGGTTTTTTTTTAACCTATGAGTGAGGTCAGGGGTGTTGATAATGTTATCTGTAGCTGAGTTTCTTGGCAGTATTGAAGGTTTTCATACAGAAGAGCGGTTCATGGGGAAGATGGCCCTGTGCATTAGCCCATACACGCTGTTGTCACTTTCTTCTTCCTCACCTTTGGGTCAGTCTCTGGGTAGTGCCAAGTATCTACCTGGGTCAGCTAGTCTTTGTTGAAAACTGATGAACCATTTCTGGTCGAATTCATTGGTCTAAGTTTATTATTTGCTAAGAAAAATGTAAGACCTCCAGCTGTGGCTGGAGATTGTCTACTTTGTCTCTAGATGACTTTCTCCAGTGGTTTATCCATGTAGCCTCTTGGCATGCTTTTCTCGGGCGTAGTATTGTCAGCGTCAAGAGTTTCCTGCAGCACAGCTAGTTTTCTTGTTGCAAAGTGTCTTTCCTAGCTATACAGAGTCTGCATAGCATTTCCGGTCATGCTAGCATAGCTGCTGCCGCCCTCAATTACTGTATGTATGGTCTATGCTGCCCTTGAATACTGTATGCATGGTCTATGCCGCTCTTGAATACTGTATGTATGGTCTATGTTTTTAAATTTAATTTTGAGAATCTGTATTTTTGTGTTAAAGTTTTTTTTCCAGAGAGCATTTAGTAGTTGAATTTTTGAACAGTATTTCTTCTGTTAGTTCTTGACTTTTAATTAGATTACTTACTTTCTTAACATTTGGTTTATTTTTTTGATGGGGTAGGTTCAATCTGCTATTTGATTATTATTTTTTTGTGTGTTTTTTCTTCCTTTGTATTATTAGACCACTATAAGACTTTGATTTCATTTTCTTTATTATATTTCTGTCATCTAGGTCTCTAACTTTTCAGCTTCTCAATGTTAATACTTCACTACCTCACAAAATGCAGAAACCTTTGTAGGTTCAGTTTAGAAGCTGATTATGGGATATTGAAGTTCTAATCGTTCATCTTCTACAGCAATAACAGGAGTTGACACAGTGATACCTCAATCCAGATGGTAAGGACGGAAGCAGTGTAGCATATGAGGACATGAAGAGTGGTTGTCTGGAAGTTCAGTGATGCTACGCTGACATTGGTACCATAGTGGTCTTTTTATGCTCACTTTTCATGGGTGATTTTTAAAAAAAGCTTTTGCATATATATTTAGGAGGGCTTTTTGCATTTGTTCCAGTGTTGGTCACTAGTTAGTCACATGAGATTTCTAGTGTTATTGTGTATGGTCTACTTCAAATATTAGTTGAAGTGGTTTGTTGTTTGTTGCTTTAAAAGCAACCAATACTTTATCTTCTTTTTAACTACTGTTGCTACCGGGTTTTTTGAGACTCTCACTGGAGTCCTATATGGCAACAGGGTTCCTTCCCCTTTACTCTTAATGAAAGGATTTAAGGACAGACTGAAAAGGAAGTTTGAGGAAAATTTTATTGAGTTTAAAATAAAAATTCCAGGTTAAGCAAGCTGTAAATCTTGGCAGCTCCTAGGAGGAGGGAGATGGAGAAGAATTGAGAAAACTACTCGGTTCAGTTTAAGTAGATATGGGAGCCATATAGCAGACTGCAGCCACATATGGAAGGAAGCTGAACATTGAAGAAAGAGTGAAGAAGCCCAAAATATGAGAGAAAACGTACTTCTGCTCTGGCCAGGGTCCGAAGGAAGACTAATGAGAAAAAGGGACAATTATGCCTGTAAGATGGACTGACCCCACAGAACCTCTTGGTCATTTATTTGTAGGGACTGCATTCTGGGGAGGGAATTCTGGGAAGGACAATACATGTATTAGCTCATTAAAAATGGAATTCTTGTGTTTCTTTAGCTTAAAGTGAAACCACTTTCCTCGGGATGCTTCTGCCTTCCTGAGGGGTGGCCTCTTACCTAGGTCATTGACCTGCCCTCCCACAAGGCTAGGTCTCCAGCCTCACCAGAGGTTTTATTCTTTTCATCTGAAGATAATAGTTTTTCCTTAATGGGCTTTTCTGCTCCTATATTACCATATGGCTGAAGAAGAAAAATCTTGTATGTGATGTGATTTTTTTTACGTAATTAAACTGTGTGAAATCTGTTGATTTTTTTCCCCATTGTTTATTAGGTGATAAGGTTTATTATACTGGGAAATAGTTCTGTAGGGTTAGTGTTGAGAGCTGTGTATGCACGCGCAGCAGCTATGCCTGGTTGATTCTCTTCAAATTTCCAAGGTCCTTTGTTTCTGCTGTCGAGGAACTGATCTAGAGCCTTGTCTGTGTCCACCAGTGAGCTCTGTTCCCCCACCAAGTTTTAGTCCTTTAGTATCCCAAGTCTAGGGACGTTTTAAAAGCAGTTGTTTTTGCTTTGTGGGTTGTTTTTTTTTTTCTGTGTGTGTGTGTGTATACAACTTTAAAACCTAGAAAAGTAAATATATTTTTACTTCTCTATAGGTTGCCTCTTTTTGAGTTTTTTTTTAATATTTATTTATTTATTATGTATACAATATTCTATCTGTGTGTATGGCTACAGGCCAGTAGAGGGCACCAGACCTCATTACAGATGGTTGTGAGCCACCATGTGGTTGCTGGGAATTGAACTCAGGACCTTAGGAAAAGCAGGCAATGCTCTTAACCACTGAGCCATCTCTCCAGCCCCTTCTTTTTGAGTTTTAAAGAAATTGTTTCAGTGCTTACCTAGAATTTTGTAGGAGTTAATGCAGTCATCAGTTTTTCCCTAGAAAAGTGTATTTTACTTGTTATCAGTTTATATTAAGGTTATAGTATGTAGCAAGAGTCTCAGTTGTTTATAAAAATTTATAAAAGTGAAGTTATACTTCAAATCATTGTTTTTAGTACTAATTGAAACATGTTATTGTTGTTGTTATTCTAGGAGAAAGATAGAATTGTAGGTTTCAGTTCACAGAGAAATTAACAATGTGAGGGTAGAAGCAATCAGTTGGCAGCCAGAAATGTGATTTGATTTAGGGGAAAGGTGGCGGTGAGATGAAGTTGGAAGTTTCTGTGTACACTGACATAGAAAAGCCCAGGAAAGAGGTTGTTTCGGCTTGAATGCTAGGAAGCAAAGGGCAGCTCAGTCTTATTTTCAACAACTATTAGAATATTTTGGAAATACTATAAGAAATAGAGAAATAGATTGTACAGAAATAGAGAAATAAATTGTGCAGAAATAGCACTTGGTGCCTTGTTTTGAAATAGTAATGTTTGTAGTCTCCGTTCTTAAATTTTAGAGCTTCGACAGTGAAAATGTTGTGATTCACGCACTTGGTGCTCGTCCGGGTCATCAGGTTTGCAGTTGTGATGTGGGTCTTTTCTCTGCGTTTTCTGTGTGCACAGTAGATACCTGCAAATGTGTGCTCGTATTATCTTCCTCCCTTCTCTCTTCTCCCTGCCTCTTCTCCATCTCACTCTCCCATCCATGTCTATCAGTTCACCCAGCCTTTTCAGAGTTAAGCCTGCTTCGCCAATTAGTTTCTTATACCTAGTAAGAGAGGGTGCCTAGTTGAGTCCTAATCACACCACTGTGAGCTTCTGAGAGAGCTTTGAAGTTGTTTCCAGGGCTGTTTTAAAAACTCATGCCTCAAAGAACTGGGCTCCTCTTAGCTCAGTTGGAAGCCTGCTAACATCTAGCTTACCCCGGGAGGGCTGTTAAGAAGGGGCCTTTTCTGTGACTCTAGGAAATGCCTTGTGGTCCAGAAAGAAGTTGTTCTGATAGATCTCTCTCTCTCTCTCTCTCTCTCTCTCTCTCTCTCTCTCTCTCTCTCTCTCTTTTCAGAATTTGCTTTGATATTTAGTTTTCCTTTGGATAAGTTAAAAACCACAGTGTGCTTAAAGATGGATTAAAATGAAAACCACTTTCATTTTAAGCACACTTTGGGGTTGAGTTATCAAGCATTATACTATAGTAGTTAAGAAACATCTAAACAGAAAGGACAAAGATGAAAAGGATGTAATATGCAAATCAAAGAGTTTGGTCTGTAAATTCGTTACCTACCTGTTTCCACAACTGATGTGCTCCTTCTGCTTAGTGAATTCTGCGGCAGAGTGGGAGCCTGCACTCTTCTTTAGACTGACAGCTTGTCTTGCTCCTTCCTCTGCCTTATAGGGGAAGTACAGCCAAAACTTTCCTTGCGTGGGTGTTGGCTGAGTTTTCTGTCCTGCTCGGTTCCCTCAATTGTTAAGTCCCAAAGAAATCACACAGAGGTCTACATTAGTTATAAACTGATGGGCCCAGTATCTCAGGCTTCTTATTAACTCTTATAACTTATATTAGCCCATTATTCTTGTCTATGTTAGCTACGTGGCTCAGTACCTCTTCAGTGAGACAGTCACATCTTGCTTCTTCTGTGGTAGGGTCACAAGCTTTCCTCTTCCCAGAATTCTACCGTTCTTGTCGCCCTGCCTCTACTTCCTGCCTAGCTACTGGCCAGTCAGCATTTATTTAAAATATAATTGACAGGATACAGACCATTGTCCCACACCACTTGGGAACTGTCCCTTTGTTTCTTCTTTATCTCCATTTCCTTTACTTTTAGGTTGCAAATGTGCTATATATATATATATATATATATATATATACATACATACATACATACATACATATATATATTTAATAAGATATGTATGCATGCAGAACTGAGAAGTGAGATTGTTTCTCCTAGGCTCCCCAGAAACCTCAGTTAGGGAATGCATTATCCAGTATTATTCAAAACCTTGGGATTGGCTCCAAAGCATTATGCAGTAAAGTTTCATAATGAAACACCACTAATTCTTCATTGAGAAGTGATGGTAGTGCTGACGGTACCGCTGCTGAGGATCGGGGCAGGATGTTCGGTACTTTTGAGTCTGCTAAAGTGTTACAAAGATAGAATTCTCTTTTTTTCTGTAGGTGTGTTGATGTTGTGCTTGCAGGGTTACTTGATGTGCCAGTGGTTTAGTATAGCTGCTAAATTTCTGTGTCCTAGCTTAAGAGATTTCTTCCCTTAGAGAATATAACGTGTTTCTTTGTTTCTTAAATGCACTAAGTGTTAAATAAGTGATTTAAAAGCTGTGATTATCTTTGAGATTCTACCTGTAGTCCCATTAAGTATGTCTGGTAAAAATACTTCTTTTTCTGATGCTGTATTTAGAGAATTTTCGTCTTTGGCAATAGAAAGTTCCTTTGCTCATGACTGCTTACTTAGTAATATGATAAATATCCAGGTGATTTAGTAGAGTTTGTAATCAGTTACAAGTGGATTGTAATTGCTTATGTACAAATTGAACAATTGCCTGTGTGCCAAATAAAAAGATAATCTGATGTTTTAATAATGTTGCCTTTAGCCAGAATTGTTCTCTCTGGCCTTGACTTTTGGCAGGGTAAATTCTTAAGAATTCTTCTTACTGAAATTTGGATCTACTAGCCCAGTGTTTCTCAACTTTCCTAAGATTGCGACCCTTTAATACAGTTATTTTTTTTGCTACTTCATAACTGTAGTTTTGCTATTATTGTGAATTATGATGTAAATATCTGATATGCAGGAGGTCTGTGACTCCTGTGTGAAAGTCATGTGACCCCCCCCAAAAGTGTCATGACCCGAAGCTTGAGAACCACGTCTCTGGCGCAGTCCTGTCCGACGTATTTGCTACGCTGCAGGATTGCTTAAATCCAGACATTTGAGATCAGTCTGGCCAATATAGTGAGATTCCATCTCAAAAATGAAAACAACATAGAGACAGATTTTACTGGGTTTTCTAATAGCAACAAATTAATATTACTTTAAATATTTAATGACAAGTAGAATTTTATTATTTATTATACTACTAGAATGACGTAGAGAGTCAGTGTAGGTTCAACTCCACACATTAAAAGAATAGCTCAACACAGTCTGCTTATTTTCTAATATATTAATATTAGTATGTTTTTAGACTCCTGGTAATTCTTCCTAATAGTTTTTTTGATAATGATAAAGTGATTATAAAATCAGATCAAAGCTTAATCTTTCTTTTTTAAAAATTATTTACAGGAGAGGGCTGCTCACAATTTATATGGCCAACTTGGTAAGTAAAGCTCTTTTTTAATTGATTATTATTATTATTAATGGAAGAAGGAAAGCCGTGACTCTTGAGACTGTTCGCTGTGTGTTTCAAAGGCTCATGTTGAATGGCAGGGGAGCTTGCTGTCATCTGATTTCTTTCTGTCATTGTGACCTTCACTGATTTGAGAAGGGAACCAACTGACTGCCATATGCCCTTTGGAGTTCTTCTTTTCTAACGTTAGAACTTTTAGATGGGTTACATGTTGGTACCTCTATATCCAGCTCTCTCACTCCTTATTTAATTTTTTTTTATTTTGCTTGTTATTGTTTTTCTGGGAGAAATGATTTAGGGAGTAGTTGTTGTGATAAACCTTTAATATTAAAGCAGTAATGCTACTAATCTTCAAACATAAGTGTATTAACACACTCGTCTAAATTGTCATGTGGCCTGGTACTGGAGTCCACATCTAACCCAGATGCTGCTACCATGTCACCAGTTCACCCTTCACAATCATTTTTCATAGTTAATAGTTGATATTAGGTAGTTTCACTGAGAGTAGGTAAAGCTAAGCTCCTGAGTTGTGTAAGATGCATTTGTGTTTTCTTTCTTGCTAATACCTGCAAAGGCCACTTCAGGAAGGAACAGTTTCTTTTGACTCTTGGTTTGAGGGCCCACAGTCCATTACACTGGGAAGGGCATGGTGGCAGCAATGCCAAGCAACTGCTCTGTCACATTGCATCACTGTCAGGAGTCAGAGAGAGATGAGTTTTGATGTTCAGCTTGCTTTTTCCATTCTTCAATTTTGATTCAATCTTTGTCCCTAACATAAGAAGTAGATCTGCCCCCCTTAGTAAATTTCTCTGGAAACATCTTCACATACACACCCAGAGATACATCTCCTAAATGGCTCCAAATCCAGTCGTGCTAACAGTGAAAATTGTCCGTCACGTGTAGAAGTTCGTTTCAGCGATGAAGCAGTTCAGCACCATGCTGCTGTATCTTAGCTACCTGTGCCGGATGCCGCTAGCTCTCATGTTCATGGAGTCTACGGTCTAGTGAAGGAGTCCTGGTGGAATAATAACGGATGCAGAAAACTGAAATGTAAACTGTGCGCACCGTGGGAGCTACAGTGAGAGCGGCACCAAACTGCTGTGTGGGAGGGGCTCCTGATCCTTTTGTGTCATTCCACCCATATCTGCGCATGTACAGGGAGACCTGCAAGGCCCATGTGATGTGAGAGGTGTCACTCATCAGCAAGGCCTGGGGCCTGCAGTTGGCTAAGTTATTAAAGCGTCTACCGCAGACCTTCAGTGTTCTGATCTCTCCTAATTGCAGTGGAACAGAAGTTCCAGAACACCAGGAGAGCAGAGAGCAATCACAGGATTAGTTTTTGTCTTTATTCTTTTTGAACAAAGAATTCTACACTCTAAGCTTTGTCCGATCAGGGGCATTTCCTATTTTATGTCTCATACTATAACCTCCTAGGTCTATTCTGACTTGAATAGAATGTGAAGAGTGTTTGCTAAATCAACAGTAATATTCCTAGATAAAGAATTCTAAGCCGGCCATGACCTAAAAAAGCAATCATCCTGTTTTTGTTTTGTGCAGACACCTTTTGGAGTCTGTTGTCAGTCTGGCTGTACTTTTGAAGGTAATCTCTTTCTCCTTCAATTTTTAAGATTTTTCTTTTGAAGAACTTATCCTGCCAAGCATGTTGGTGTTTTGTTTTGAAATCAGGACTTAGTTTGCTTTTTAGTTAAAAACTGCTTTTCCTTGGTCTCTGTATTCAAACCATATTTTCTTCTCCGTGTTTTCTTATTTGTTCTTCAGCATTTTCCCACTTTTTCTTAACTGAATCCCAATTGTGTTTCATATCCTTGCCTCAATTTCATTGTTCTACTTACGATTGTGTCCACATTGGGAACCGGAACCCAGGGTGCTGGTCTAACATGCTGCTTAATCTGTTTCAGTATTCACTTCGAATGACGGTTTTCTAATTTTAAAGAGATACATATTAAAGAGAATAAAATCTGAAAACCCTAGTAAAATCATCACCTAGCGTACTAGTCAGTGTATTTCTTATTTCTCTCCTCATCTCCAGTAGGGGCTTACAGTGTGTAGTCCATGCTGGCCTGAAGGCTACTGTATTCCAAGCTAACCCTGAATCCTTAATCCTTCTGCCTTAGGCATCCAGATGCTGTGGTTCGTGGCATGCACCACACCTAGCTATATCACCTTTCCATTGTCGTTGTTTACACATTTTCAGTTCTTCCTATGATGATTTTAAAATGTGATTTATTTCCTGACTAGGAAAAATAAATAAAAATAAACTTGGTCTTTCCTTTTGCACTATTGGTCAAATACATCTTCAAAATTATAGGTTGTTGGAATAGTTAAATTGTAAGTGAATGTGCAGGCTGACTCTATTTCAAATTATAGACAGCTTTCAAAGACAGACGTTCTAAATATACCCGGTTATACAGTCCCCATCAGGAGCAAAGACTTGAGAACGTTTTGATGTCAATGCATTTATAGTAATTGTGGTTGTATTCACCCCATTCTTTTGGAAGAGAGAACTTGTATCTAAGCTAGGTCTAGAGTGGCGCCTGGTCCTCTCCTTACCACTCTAAGTGTATGCTGTTGGGAAGACCTTGCTTGCCCCTCTTCAGGACATGGCATCCTAGGGCATGCCTATGTGTTAGAACGGCTTCTGAGCATTTTCCATGTCATGTGACCGGGTGAGTCAGCACAGCGAGCAGTAGAGTATTGATGGAAACACACTTCCAATGGCCTCTAGCAGTCAGTTGTCTGTACCTAGAAGCACATGGAAAATGAATGAATGAAGGAATGAATGAATGATTTTGATAAACCCAAAGAAAATATATACTGAACTTAACCAGCAGTAAGCTGGGTCCCAAAATGTCTGTATTGTTCAAAAAAGTGAAATGTGACGTATAAATCAGAATGTAATATGGTAGTGATTTAATATATCATGGTTAAAATGCCGTAGTTTTGCAAATTTTATGAAAAAGTGGGACTTTGAACAGATTATGTAAGTTTTTTTTAAGACTTAGAAGGATCCTGTGACTCTGCCTTTTTTTTTTTTATCACCCCTCCCTCCCCCTTTTCTGCTTCCTCCATACTGCCCCCTCTAGTGAAGCAAAGCAAGCACAGGTCCTCTGGGCCTTGGTGAAACATCCCAGTTGTAAGGCCTCGCGTATCCAGTCCACACAGAACAACAGTACCCACCCTGAGCACAGTCTAGCACATGCGTTTCATTATTTTCCTGTGTATCAACATTTGATTTTTTTTCCCCTCCCTGTTTCGTCTTCCTTTCTGGGCATTGAAGCTTCATGTACGGTTTGGGCGTTGCTGTAGTGTGTGGCTAGAGAAGCGCTTGTGAGCACTTTGTGCTGGAAGCTGCCAAATGGATTTGTTAGACAAAGTGTTCATCGTAAGAAATAATTTTCAGTAGGGATTTATTTCAATCCTTGCTATATTTGACCTATGTTAGTATGATATTTTGATGAGATGGTTATGAATACTAAACGTTGGTGGTTGTGGGGCGCAGTTGGAACTGAGTATGAGCACTTCTGCTTTGAGCTTGGGAGAAGGAGGAGCCTAGAAGACAGCTGTGCCACAGAGACATGTTATCCTTGGCCTTGGGGGAAGAGACACGTTATCATTGGCGTCAGAATTGACCTTTATCTTTCTGAGTGTTACCAATTGTGGCAAAAGGTTGGGGTAAGGAGGAAAGGATAAGAAATGTATTGAGCATTTACCATATGTTAGATGCTCTAAGTTGGGATTAGCAAACTAAATCAGTTCTTATTTTAGCCAGTTCACAAACCACAAAGATAAAGGCAGTGGTATGACAACGTGACTGTGCTGTGAGAGTGCTTGTACTGTGTAATTGGGTCTAAGTGTTGATAGTTGTTTTTGAGGTGGTGAGGCAGGCAATAGGTAAAGAATTGTGAACTCTGCCTGGGGATGCCTCTGCTGATTTTTGTCTTTGGAGCACAGGGTTGTCTGCTGATGTTTGCATTGTAGGAATCTTCTCCTCTGAGCTTTCTTGTTGCTAGTCTTAGTACTGATGATATTTGTCCCCATAAGTTTTAGTTATTAAAATATATAGCTCTAATGATAAACATTAAAAAATAGACTTGCAGAAGTTGAACTAATATTTGTTTAATTCTAATCAATGTAACATATTTTAGAGTGGAAATGTGTACTTTCAAAAAATACTATCTTCTAGATTTTCAAATTGACAGCAAATTATTTGTCAAAGGTCAGATGAATAAAAGGCATATTAAAATATAAAATAAATAATCAAATATTTTCTCTGGCTTATCCCCAAAAGAATAGCAGTAAAGTGATGGAAAGTTTTCTGTGCCAAACGCAGTTATCCCCACGAATGGCAGCTGCTAAGACTCTGCCCTGCCACACTGGGATGTAGAGCCCTGAAGTTAGGTTTCCGTTCGCACGGGTTTCTTACATCAGTAGTGCTGATGGCTAAGGTTTTTAGTCTTTCAAGATCAACGCATGCATCAGGTGTTGTGAAAGATGTCAAGTCTTACTCTTTTATTTTTAGCTTAATTCTAAGAAAAGTGCTTTAGATGTGAAAGTATCAAGTCTCCAGAAGGACCCATAGAGAAGGATGTTTAAAGTCCGATATCCCTTCTTTTGGAATTAGGAACCTAAAGAGTAAGATTTGACATCTCTCACAACATCTGCCTAGCTTTTGATGATTACAACTGACTTCCAAAAGGAAGCTGTGCTTTATAATTTCATATATGGCACCAATCATTTAATTGTGTGTGCATTAAAAATTATAAACGTGCATATACATACATATATATGTACATATATATGTAGACTCCAATAGCATTTATTTTTCAGTGTTAAGCACTCAGTGCCTTTGACTAGAGCGTCTGTATTTAATATTTTAAACATAAGGTTTATAAATGTCAAATCAAGTTTTGTTATAAGACCACTTCAGTAATGAAATTGTACAGTATTAATTATCAGTTGTGCTGGGCACATGAGGATAAAAAAGATACAAGAAAGGTTGTGGAGTAGTTGGAGCAACTTGATAGATGAGCCCCAAAGAAATAGCGTTATATTAAAAAAACAACAGTGATAAACATGGTCTCAAATTGCTCTCCCAAGCCTTCCCTTGTGTTCCATCTGCATCATTCATCAATCCATCCATCCATCCATCCATCCATCCATCCACCCACCCACCCACCCACCCACCCACCCATCCATCCAGTGTTTTAAACCAGAAACTCAACAATTTCACACTTTACTTGCCTTTATACTGCTAGTCCAGTCCATCAGGAACTCATTCTTTCCTCACATTTGTTCTGGACTGTATCATTGTCCTTCCAGCATAGCTGTAAGCATGTGTAGGAACGCCCATCTATCCTGAGCATCCAATAGCGTGGCGTGCTGGCAGTCCCTGCATTCTGTTGTCTCAGAAGCTGCGTGTTTAGAAATGCGCTGGAACATGATGCTCTACTTGAAATCTCAGTGCCCTCCCTTCCCCCAAACTCAGACACCTTCCTGTGGCTCCCAAGGTCCTTTACGACTCCTTTTCTAATCTCTCTTCTCCTTTTTCCCCCGCCCCTCTCTGTTAATATTCAAGGTCTGTTAATGTCTTGATTTGGAAATCTGTTAGTCCACGGTTTCTGTGACTGGTGTCATCTGATCCCCATCTCAGCCCAGTAGCAGCTGCTGCTGTAGGTCCAGACCTTTCCTTCCCTTCTCTAACTCATGCTCTTTTCACAGGACTCTTAAATAATATTTTAAAAACCAGTCGTGTGTGTGTTGTGCATGTGTGCATGTGCATACATGTCCTTACTTGTGCATTTGCCCATCCAATGGTGGACATGTAGAAGTAAAAGGACAACTTTGAAAGCCAGTTCTCAGTTCCACCATGTGGGAGCTCATTTCAAACACAGCTCATCAAGCTTGGTGGTAATCCAGTAATAATTATGACTATGGCTTGGGAGCAGTCACTCATGACAAGTCTCTGACTGTGAGTGAATATAGGCCAAGAAGGTGGGCATTTTTAGGTCATGTTGTCTAGTGAGGGGATAAATGTTTTGGAATGTGAACAAACATTGTTTTGTATTCTAGGGGGTTAGGACTTTGGAATATAATTTTATTCTTCTGTATGTTGACTTGGAAAAAATTTTCATTCTAGGGACTTTATGGTTAGAGGTCGAAATCTGAGAGATTCAGTAGAGAACCTGCTCTGATTGGTTTGACAGTTTACTACAAGGTCAAGTGGACCTGCATTGAAAAAGGGCAATTTTCCCTCGGGCATGCGTTGTTATTGCACCTTGTCTTTCTGTGTCTTTGCTTTCTTCTTGGCATGGGAAGAAAGTAAAGATGCATGTGAAGGAAAAAAGGTCAAATGTAGGGAAACTCATTAAAATGAAATAAATGATTATAAAGGAAGCTGATGACAAGAAGAATTGCATATGGGAGGCAAAGTTAAAACAAGCAAGGAAAACCGAACATGAGGTTAGAAAGCAGAAAGGAGAGACCAAAAACAAAAACAAAAAAACAAACAAACAAAAAAACCACAGAGCAAACAAATGAATCCCCCTTCCCCCGGCCTGTCTCTGGTGGTAGATTAAAAGCGTGTTAGGTTAGGATGTTTGTCCTTCCAGAGCTCACATTTAAACTGAATTGCTTTCACTGTGCTATTAAGGTATTTTAGGTCATGAGGGCCTTTCCTCATGTAAGGGCCTTATTGAAGGAGTGAATTTGCTACCTTTTTGTTCTCTCTCTCTCTCTCTCTCTCTCTCTCTCTCTCTCTCTCTCTCTCTCTCTCTCTCTCCTTCCATTCCCTCCCTCCCTTCCTCCCTTCTGCAGTGTGATGCCTTCTGTTCTTCCTTTGCAATGGCAGTATTTTTTTTTTTAATTTTTGAGATTATAATTTACATATACTTTCCCTTTCCTCGCGTTCCTTCAAACTGTCTCATGTACCCTTTCCTTGCTCTCAAATACATGGTCTCTTCCCCCACTAATTGTTATTGCATGCATATATGCATATGTCTATACATATGTATTGCTAAATATACCCTGATCAGTGCATGCAATGTTCCTTGTATGTAAGCTTTCAGGGATGGCCATTTGGCACCGGACAACCAACTGGTGTACTCTTCCCCAGGGGAAGAAGACCACCTCTCCTGCTTATAGCGTTTTTCAGGGAGGCTTCCCGGGTTTTTCTCTGGAATTGCTATTGTTATTGTCCTTGTTTAGCTCAGTTTAGACTGTTACATTGGTGATACTTTATGTGTGTAGCTTCTGACATTCCAGGGAGACACAATCTCACAGCTTACTCTCTGATTCTCTGGTTCTTTTTTATTTCTTTCTTTTTTATTGAAAAAAAAATTCTGCCTCCTCCCAGCTTCCCATTTCCCTCCCCCTCCTTCCACTCCTCTCCCCCTCCCCCCACTCCTCTTTCCCTCCCTCTCCAGCCCCAAGAGCAGTCAGGGTTCCCTGCCCTGTGGAAAGTCCAAGGTCCTTCCCCCTCCATCCAGGTCTAGGAAGGTGAGCATCCAAACTGGCTAGACTCCCACAAAGCCAGAACATGAAGTAGGATCAAAACCCAGTGCCATTGTCCTTGGCTTCTCATCAGCCCTCATTGTCCACCTTGTTCAGAGAGTTGATTCTCTGGTTCTGACAATAATCGTTCTGCTCCCTCTTCTTCAGTGTTTCCCTTGCCTTAGGTACCAGAGTGTTACATTTGTAGAGGAGTCCTTTGGGACAGCGCTCCACAGCTCATTTTGATTGATTGTGGTTTTCTGTAGTGGTTTCCATATGTTGCAAAGCTTTCCAACACCTAGCAGTTTAGCCAATAAATTTCTGTTCATTATAGATGACCAGTGTTGGGTTTTCCATCAAAACATTACAAGATGCACTGAACAAGGGCTGGAGGTCCTCATCACTGTGGGCAGCCCTTGGTGTCCAGTCTGAGCTGGTCTCCATGACTGCGCTCTCAGGAACAGGAAAACGCAGAGCCCTTTTTACTAGCTGGTGAACATGAGTGCTTCACTTCTCTGTTTTGCATTCCCTGATACAATCCTCCGCTGGACGTATGGCATTTCTTGGAACAGCTCAAACCTCTGGGAGTCAGGAAGGAGTTACATTTTCTTTTTCCTGTGGTGTTGACTTATGGGAAATGTTAGGAAAGGGTTAAAAAGAAAATTAGCATTTCCTGGGCATAGCAAACATAAGTTTCTGGGTGTGTGTAAAATTTATCAGATGTGTTCTTTATTGTAGTGCTTATGCTTCTAACTGCTGTTAAGTGTTAAAAATTCATTTTTTACAGCGACAACATTTTCTCTAGCATTCTAGAGCTTTCCATGCTCTAGCAGTAAAATATAATCAACTTTTGCTAATATAGTTTTAGGATAATTTGCAATATCAAGTAATTTATTTGGCCTTTGTTACTATAGCATCTCATTGATGCTAAGGTAGTGGTTATAGGCTACTCTATTCTGTCTAAATATTCTTTAACACGTAAGACTTTAAAAAATGGGTGAAAGCAAGCAATAACATAAATGGAACAGTTGCAATATAGAATTTGATTGTTTCATTTTTGGCCTTTAATTAAGGTTGTTTCCAGAGTTCTGGAATGTAGCAGCAGTCTCTTAACAAGTTTATCACTAGTATATTAGCGCTAGGGAGTCAGTCCTCTATGGGGCAGAAGCAAGGCTTGCCCCTCTGTATAAGTCATTTTATCCCACTGCAGTCCAGAAGGTAGACACTGCTGACACATTTTGGGATTAAATTATTTGTGTTATGTGATTAAAATCAAAGGGAAACTAACTTAACGTTCATTTATTCAACTAGTGAATTCCTGAAAACATTTTATTTTGTACCTGTTGGTCATGTGCCTTACTGATTTTGTAATTTTGATTTAACTATTTTGAAATAGTTATAATTTAATTTAATATTTTATAAATAGAAGTAAAGAATGGTATCTTTGTGTATTATTTATTTTGCTTTTTCCTTTGGTGAGACACAAACTCTGTAAATTAACACATCGTCTTTATAATCCTGAATAAAAATTAATGGTTCTAAAGTCTCCCCTCTGAAGATCTGTGGGTAGTGGCACACGCACATTTGCTTTTGCAGATCCCCAGGTATGTACATTTTCATTAAACACTAGATGTTTAATATTCTGTAGGACTTATATAGGGTGACTTTTCATATCACGGAGTTTATCGTCATTTGCTAAATGACTTGCGAAAGGAAGGATCTATTAGGATTTTTTTCTATTAGTATTATCTGGTGGTATTTATTGGGATGTCTTAGTAGACTTCTATGGGAATGGTAGGAATTTAAGCTTAATTGCCTTGCTTAATGGTGGTGCGTTATTGTTTGTGGGATTGTTTAGATGTTTTCTATAATACCTAGATTCTGGAGTTTCTGGTACTTTGTCAGAAGATACATTGTAATTAATTCAATAAAGTTAGTTATACAATGAAAAACGTAAGGATATTGGGTTTAAAATCTAGATAGTAGTTCACTTTGAATATGTCTCAAAGGCAGACCATGTTTTTTAATTTCCACAAGTGATTAGCTGAAAAGCCCTAGTTCACTTTAAAATGTCATTTGATGAAAGCCACTTTACTTTGTAATGCCCATTATTGCTAGGAAGTTACAGGAGGCAGACAAGCATTCCTTTTCATGAAATCTGATCAGGTATTTATGTGAGACTATTTAAAGAAATACAAAAGAAAACAGCAAAAAGGAAAGAAATACATGTTTGCTAAAAAAAAAAAAGTGCCATGGCAACAGAATCCAAGTCTTGTTTTACATTTGTAATTATTTTATTAGTAGATAATTAATAGCAACAGTAATATAATAACGATGCTTATGTATCTGAAAATGTAGCAGCAACCTGGTACAAGCCAAGAGATAGACCACAAGGACAAGAGGAAGGCAAGTTACTCTGGATCCAGAGACCAAAATTCTGCTAAGGCTTTCACATCTCTTAGTTTCCATGTAACCTAATTACTTGCATCTGATTTGCTGCCCCGAGAACTCCGAGGCTGTGGCAATCCTTGAGTGTTTCTGTGGAAGAGTTCTAGCTCCCAACTCTTATTGGTTGTGCAACAGTCTTACTCATACCATTTCACTTGCTTAGTTTCTCAGTTGTGCAAAGTATATCATCACAGCGCTGAGTGCAAAGAAAAGTAAATGACACAGGCAAGTTTTATTAGCCCGCAGAGACATTGCAGTCGCTCTTGGCTTTTGTTGTTGTTTGGGGGTCATGATCCAGTCTGTGAGTCGTCACAGCATGGATGCTGCTCTCTGTATTTAGGAAAGTTTTATACTAAGAAAGTACATGAAGGCAGAAGACATTATTCCATGGAGATCCACGTCTTTTTATTTTAATCTGATTTTGTAATGCCTAAGGAATTGAACTAAATTTACATATTGACATGTCTGTTTTAACTCTCCAACTGCCTTGTCTTTCTCTTTGCATAGGCACATAATACAGTGGTTAAAAAGCAGTTGGTATTCTGTTTTTATAGGATTACAATGATTTTAAATAGAAATCAATATATTGAATGATATTATGTAAGTTATGATTATTTTCAAGTTTATTGTTATATAGATACAACCAAACAACTCCTCAAGATTTAACAGATAGGCCAGGCGTTGGTGGCGCACGCCTTTAATCCCAGCACTTGGGAGGCAGAGGCACGCGGATCTCTGTGAGTTCGAGACCAGCCTGGTCTACAGAGCTAGTTCCAGGACAGGCTCTAAAGCCACAGAGAAAATCCAAAAAAAAAAAAGATTTAACAGATTGTAATATTGAGAAGATGCCACATGACAACAAGCCTGTCTATGAGAAAGATAAAGCTTGGTGGGAGGTTGTGTGCTGGCTCATCACTGACTACTTTTGCACTTTAACCCATTCCTTCAAATGATAGTGAACACTTGAAAAAGAAAATGTCCAAAAATACTGGAAGAGACCAGACAATTTGGTGAAACTAGAATCCTAATAAATATTATCAGTATAAATACCAGGGACGGATTAGATATATCAAAGGGACTGTTCTAAGGGGTTTGGAACCATTCTTGTTGGAACTCTGAATAGACAGTCTAGGGGATCAGTAAGGATCAGGACTCACTAATTAATGGGATGCATTTGGAAGAGTGGAGTCATTCCCCTTAGGAATGGGAGGGAAGAGTTGGATGGTGCAAGATAACTTCATCCAAGAGTAAAAGTGTTGAAGGATGTTAAGTATTTGGAAAATCTCCATCTCTAGCTTGCTTATCTGCTCCCTCCTCATACCATTAGGGTGAAGTTTGCCAGTCACTTCCAGCTCATGTTTTACTCCAGTCTTCTTTTCTTCAGAAAAAGTTAACCCCATAACTGCAGTGGACATTTTATTTTTCATATTCATTCAAACTCATGCACACATGCTCTTTGGATTGGGTGGATCTCCCTCGTTTTCACCAGAAACAAGAATATTAAGTCAATATCAAGAGAGATTTGAAGACAATTAAACACTACGAAACAGAAGGCTCAAGTTGAATAAACATTTGATCTTAGAAGAAAACCCCCAAATTTAGAAATAGGCTAGCCCCCCATAAAGTTTTTTTATAGTGATAGCAATTATTAAACAAAATAAAATAGTTACAGAAGTAAAAGATGTTCTTAGAAATAAAAATGTTTTATTTAACAATGCCATAACAAAGAGGTAGAAAGATAAAGGTAAGACTTTTGTCACAAAAGTAGAACAGAAAGTAAAGATGTGAAATACTGAGAGATATGAAGACATGAGATGGAATATACTGAAGAACTGAAGTTTAGGAAAAATAAAATAAGATAGGAGGGAAATAGTAAATAGACAATTGGGTATTTATATTGGATATTTTCTTAATGAAGAAAGTCAAAGACTTGTCACATTCAGGTTGGGTTTTAGAACTGTAAGATAGAGGAGACTTTCTGGAAGCATCTAGAGAAAATTTAGACGTAATCAAATTAGCAAGTCCTGAAAAACAGTGTAGGGATGTCTTTAGTTCTGAAGAGAGATGGTTTCTAACCTGGAATTCTATGAGCAGGGACTGTGATGCTCAGTGTGAGTAAAAGAGGAGACTTTGAGTCACTGAGTTTGCTCTTCATCTAGTCTCTCTTGGTAGAAAAAAGCAAAGCCAAAAAACTCACTTGAGAATCTGGAAAAAATGGGAAGACCTCTAACCCACCAGGAAAAAGAGAGAAAACTGGATCTTAGAAACTGGAAACCTCCCCACCCAATGCAACAGCACAGTCAGCTAACAGCTGTGTACCAGATCTTGAAACAGACTGCTCCAAGTTCATAAGAATCGAGACGCCACGATTTAGTGTCTGTTTCATGATTGAAAGTCCATGATTAAGGATGGAGAAATGCAATGGTGTAATGAAAAACACGTTTATGGAAACAATAACAGAAAAGCAAAATCTCCAGAGAGGCAACAAGCATTGTAGGAAGGTGATGGTCCAAGTATGAAAGTGTGTGGTTGATTTTGAATGCTTGCTGGACAGCTGATTTGCCTTTGTCTCATTGTGCCTGTTTGCTGCATCTAATGTGTAGGTATATTAGTTTATTGATTTTCAACTTTATATACTGAATTGATGTGGGACTCCTCTCTGCTATGAATATGTTTTATTACCATTGGTTAACGAAGAAGTAGCTTTTGCCTGGGGCAGGGCAGAATAAAGCCAGGTAGGAAATCCAAACAGAGATAGAGAGAGTAGGAGGAGCAAGGGAGTCGCCATGTAGCTGACAAAGGAGAAAGACACCCAATGTTTGACAGTGTGCATCCACATAAAGTCTAAGAAAGCTTAATGAAAAAAAAAAAGCCTCTAGACCCATAAAAATGGGAGATAATTGGAATTTCTTGATAGCCACAATTTTTTTCCCCCCAAATAGGCTCTGTTTGCTGGCAATGAGCAGAGGAACAGCCAGCTTCCTGATACATGTAGGTGGCATGAACAGCTCTGGGTCTTTCTGGAGGTTCTGTTACAGGGCATTTAAATGGGACTTGTGAGCAGAGTGCTACAAGTTGATCAATGGTGACGGATCTGCAGCATCCCTGGAGTTGTGGTGGTGAGCATGGCTCCCAGAGCTGGCAGTAAACATACCTCTGCCATGATGGACAAGGTGAAGCCAATAGGCAAAGCCTCAGTATTAGTTCTAGCCACACTTGCTTAGCTTTTCAAAAAAAAAAAAAAAAACTCTCCTAGTCAGAATGTGATTACAGATACACAATAAGACAGATTCAGATGAAAAAGACCTCTGAATGGGTCATAGAGTTGGATAAATGTACATGGGCTTAAGAGAGAGAAGAAAGAGTAAGTCAGATTAAAGGGGTAAAGATAATAAAATATTACAAAGTAATAGAGTGATTAAAAAGCCACTTAAAGTTGGAAAATATGCAGAGAGTCTGGATTATGTATATTATTGTTTTTTCTTTTAATTTTTTGACTGCAGAGAGACATTTGATTCTGGAGGGGCTGCTAAGCTAAATCAACATATATATATTTTAAAGGTATTTTGGCTTCAAAATTTGAGTCAAATAATATGTTACTTTGGAAAGTTTCCACAGAGGATGGAAATTTGAAGGATGGCCCTTCAAGTTTTGCGCTTCACAGAGGAAACTTCCAGACATTCTGTAGGACACAGAGAAAGTGACTGACAAACTGTCAATATAGGTGAAACAACTTTTCAAATTTCCTGCTTTATGGAAAAGTGTGACAGTTACTATGTACTTGTAGGCTGAAGATGGATGCCCTAACGTTGCAGAAGATCTTTGGGTGACTCTCTAGGCAGCAAGATGTCTCTGTCATTTCTAGAACTTTAGAATGTACTTCTGTGTACTTCTGGGGACTTTGATGTAGTTGAAGACAGATAGTTATAGTTTTATTTTTCCTTAATTATGATAAAAGATAAATTAGTTATGAAGCTTTAGACTCACAAAGAAATATTGTAACTGTAATTCTTGCTTGATACCTGTTTTGTTATATGTAATTTTACTAGTTAAAGTTAAAACCTTCCTTTTTATTTAGACAGAAAGGGGGAGATGATATGGGACTCCCCTCTGTATGCTGTGAGTATGTTTTATTACCATTGATTAATTCAAGAAGCTGCTTTGGCCTATGTAGGGCAGAATAAAACCAGGTCGGAAATCCAAACAGAGATATAGAATGAGCTGGAATCAGGGAGACAGGATGTAGCTACCGAAGGAGAAAGATGCTGTAACCTTACCAGTAGGTCACACACACCCTTGTGGTGATACATAGAATTATAGAAATGGGTTAATTTAAGCTAGAAATACACCTAAGCCATCAGCTAAACAGTGTTGTAATTAATATAGTTTCTGTGTGTTTATTTGGGTCTTGGAGGCCAGAAACAAAAGAGCAGTCACCGCTTGCCCTAAATATTTTAAATAAAAGTTTGAATAGTCAATTTTCCATCATTTATTGGATGAAACTTAATTATATAACTTCAGAACAAGCTGTAAGTACAAAAAAGCCATCACTTTACATAAATATACAATGGCTTTATACTTAGATCCACAAAATGGCTATATTCTTATAAATGTGTTTATATATATATATATATATATATGAATATATATATTTATCAGACATTTAGTAGACAAAAGCTGGATAATAGGGTTGGTAAAGTGGCTCAGTTGGTAAAGGCACTTGCAGATAACCTTACTGACCTGAGTTTGTTCCTTAGAACCCACATGTTGATAGGAGAGATTTTTTTCCCAAACCTTATCCTCTGAACTCTACATATATGTGGAAGTACAAACACACACACACACACACGGAGTAACAAATTTAAAAATAGAGCTGGGAAATTCCAGGAAAGAGACAGTGAGATGGAAACATTTTTCAGACTCTCGTACATTGCACCCTGACCACAGTTTCCTCTCCTTCCACCCTCTCAGTTTCTCCCCACGCTCCCTCCTCCCCTAGATATACTTCTTCTTTGTTTCCCTCCTGAAACGAGCAGGGATATTATCCTAAGGATATTAATGGAAGCATTTTAAGTTGTATTAATATCATTTTATATACAAGGGAGTCAATATATGACTGAAGTTAATAGATTGTGGAATATGAGTTGGGAGTGCTGGAGAGATGGCTCAGTAGCATTTTGAGCTATTGCTGCTCTTGAGGCTAAGTTAGATTTCCAGCACCCATGTCAGGTGTCTCACAGTAGCTGCTCAGGATTCTGTGGGCACCTGCGCTCATGTGCACCACTGCCTATAATTGAAAATAAAAACGTCCTTTAGGAAAGAGAACAGAGATTGAGCATGGTGGTGCATGCCTGTAATAGCGCTAGGGAGGTTGAGACAGGAGGATAACGAGTATCAAGGCAGCCTGAGATCTATGGTTTATTTCTTTTCTACTTCCTGCCTATGACTGTCTCTTTAAAGTATATTTTTGTACTTCTGCTTTTACATTGTACTTGCTATTTTCGAGGTCTGCAAATTGTACAATGATTTAAATGTAATTCTATTGGAATGATTTTTCAAACAATATTTTATAATTAGTTGACTTTAAATTTAGAAATACTTTTGACTAGAATATTTTTGATTATTTTTCTGGAACTATTGTTTTATAGGAAAAGTTTACTTTTATTTTCAAATGTTTCCTATGTAGTGTAAAGTAAGTTTTATGCATATAGCATTTTCAGTTGTTCACAAAAAAAAGGGGAAAGCAGAGCTTATCACATTTAAATTCATATGAAATTCTTGAGCCTCAATCGAGAAGATTTCAGGGAAAGTTATGGTGTAGTCTTAAAAGCTGCCAACTTTAAATTTATTGATAAAGAGTTTGACATTTAAAATTTTTTATGTCATTTATTTATATTCCTGTGTATGTATGTGAGCATACACACATATGCTGCCAGTGTGTGTATATATGGAGATGGAAAACAACTTGCAGGCATGAATTGTATCTTTCTTCTATGTGGTTCCAGGAGTTGGACTTTGGTCATCAGATGTAATAGCATTTACCCATTGATCTACCTCATCAGCCTGAGTTTTGTTAAACATACTAACCAACAAAACCAAAATAACAATATATATTGTGTTAAAATAGATTAAGGAGTTTAGTTTTCTTGGGAGAGATGGGCAAATCTCGGTGAGTTCAAGGCTAGCCTGTCTACAAAGTGAGTTCCAGGACAACCATGACTGTTATACAGAGAAACCCTGTCTTGAAAAACAAAACAAAACAAAAACAACAACAACAACAACAAAAGATTCTAGTTCTCTTACCATTTAAATCTATGGATGAAAAAGAGAATTAAAATTTCCTTTCCAGTTGTTACTCTTAAAGAAGTAAATGTTCATTCTGTTATATTGTTTTCACTACCCTCTGTCAGTCAGTGATGTATATGTCACACACACACACAAACACACGTTTATGTATGGCATAAATGCGTACTTCGCCATAGTATGGAATATAAAATTCTATTTTTTCTATACTTGGAATTGACTGAATTCCTTTGGATAATTGTTGCCCTTTACTGTTCATTATACTTGAAATAAGAAAACAGTGACATTGGACACCTCCCTTCTCTAACATGTGGCTTCAATTTGCATTTTAATCAGAGTATGGAAGTCGTTACTCTGACATCTGAAACTGAGGTAGTCGTAAAAGTTATCACTCACAAGACAGCAGACACAGTTTATTTTGTGTTTATTACTGGGTGGCCCTCTTGAAACTTTCCTGAACCTAATTGAATCCAGATATTAAAAAATTAAATTAATTATTTAAATATAATTAAATTATTAAATTTAAATACCCAAATTATTTATTTAGGATGTGTTTAGTTGAATTGTCTTTCACAGGATCGATACAAACTGTTTAAGATTACAAAACATGATGACAGGCGTGTTCAGACAATATTTCCAGTAGATTTCTGCTTATTTTCTGCCTAATTTGTGCACAATAAAAGAAAACATTAGTTTTATTTCCATTATGCCTAGTTTTCTCATAACTAAAGACTGATGTAATATAATTTATTTCACAGAACCATCAAACTATTATGTAATTTCTATGTTTTTGCCAAATCTTGATTTATTTCAAAACTTTAAGCTATCTCACATGATAAAAGTCTCTAGTTTCTTGTTCATTCATTTGCTTTTTTTAGTCAGCAACTACTTGGCCGTATTTCCTTGGACTCCATCAAATATCCTAGGCAACTGATTGTTCTTGCCCTTGGCGTTTAAGCTTGGGTCCAGGAATATCAGGGCTTTGTTTTTAGGTCAAGATGTCTTGTTTTGCCCTCTGTGTAAGTCATGTGATCTTCATGGCTGTATTCTAGTAAAACTTTGTTTATTGACACTGAAATTTTATAATTTTTACATGTCAAGAGAAATAGCTTCCCTTTTTGATTATTAGAAGTATTTGTATTCTATATGGGAAGATATTGGCTCCTTTTGTTTATGCTCAAAGTCCCTGGTAGGCATTGGGGTTGGAAAAGAAAGGCAAAAATCTCATCATATTTAAGATGTTGAGGGCCACAGTAAAGTTTAGCTTTTTGGTGTATTAGGAGATCATTGGAGATTAAGGATGCTAGATGATGTGATGTGACTTGTGTTTAAAAACAGTTAGTCTAGCAAGTAAGGGAAGGAGTTAACTAGGATATGTGAGCAATAGCCCTGGAAGCTCTGGGTCCATCTTTTCAGGTTACTGCTGTGAACTGAAAGAGACCCAAAGGTTTATGTATAATTGTCTCATGAACTTAATTGAGTTTCATAGATGTTTATTTAGATAAACATACATGTTGGCTGACATGTAAAGTTTATATTAATGTAGTTTATTCTTTTAAACATTTTTTAATTTCTATATGCATTGGTCGTTTGCCTGTGTGTGTCCACGCGAGGGTGTTGGAACCCACTGGAGCTGTAGTTAGTTACAGAAAGTTCTGAGCTGCCGTGTGGGTGCTGAGAATTGAACCCTGGGCCTTCGGAAGAGCAGTCAGTGCTGTTAATCACTTAGGCATCTTTCTAGTCCCTGTATTTTATTCCTTACAAAACTAATTTTGCAGTCATTTCCTAGAACTTATACCTTTTCTCTCTGTTACTTCCACCATGCCCTTTCTCAGTTTTCAAGAATCTGTATTGTATTGATAGCGCAGTACAACACACCCCAGAATGTTTTGCATGTAGTAGTGAACATATTAGAATTATTTCTTTGTTATAGAATTTATCTTTGTGACTATTAGTATCCCCCATTCTGCTGGCCCCCCTGGACAGGTTTCTCTCCACCCACCAGGTCCCACTCATTAGCCTCTTAACATCTTGGGGAGAAGCATTTGAGATATTGACTCTAGCGAGCTACAATCATTTTGTATAAACTCCAAAGAGTCATTCATTAAAATTAAATGTTTGCCCTTACCTCAGTGCTTTTTTAAAATGCCACTGACACTGCCTCTTCCATCTTGCTCTCAGCGACAGCAGCTATATTCGTAAAATATATAAAGGAAAATATGAGTTACTTGTCTTGGTAACCATATAGTGCATTCTGCTTGGAGTTTCTACACTCAGAGGAGGAGGAGGGATGCAGATGTTGTCCACAGTAAGGGTAGCAATTTGCAGTCCTATGTGCTGGGGCCCCACTAGTTCAGTCGGTAGAGAATGAGACTCTTATTCTTAGGGTCCTGATTCATGCCTCACATTGGGCGCCATTTGTAACTTTCAGTATTCTCCATTTCCTGAATTGTATCCCAGTACCTTATTGGTTGGAGAGCAAGCATGAATTATAGCTCGTATAGCATTAGCTGTTCTTAATTGTGGAAACACCTGTTAGGTCATGTTAGGGTTCATGAGGTAAGAAGGGTTGTGACCTGTGTTCCAGATGCACTTTAGCCATTCTCTGTTCATTACAGTCACGATCTTTAAGTTAGACTTTCTTATGAATGTGATTTGGACTATTATAATGCAAGGCAAATATAGTATGTGAATTCATAGAATCAATAAAATGGTTTGTTATTCATGTTGAAAGATAGGTTATAACTTCATTAGTAGTCTATTAAATCTTGATTTTCATAGCTGTGTTTTAGAAGTCTATATAAATGCCTCTTTATATATGAAGTAACATTAGAATGTATTTTTATCTTTGCCTTGTATTTTAAAACATTTTATTAAGTTGTTCACATTCATTTTTTGTTTAAAATTTATTCTAATTTAAGTAATTTTGTTATTTTATAATGAAAAAGTTCATATGCTTTGTTTTTTTAAATAAAAGTAAGTTTAGTTGTTGCTAACATGTATAGATTTAGAAATGCTAGTCATTTTGTTTTTACTAGCACTCTGTGTTTATATGTAACTTTGCAGTAGAAAGGAGTTCATTGACTATATTGTTAGGCTGTGATATTAACAAAGTGAAATTACCCTCAGTTCCAGAGTGTGCACATTCAATAGGACTAGAAGAAAACATTGCATTTAGAGCATATTGGTTTTAGTTACCAAGTAGACATATGTACTGTGTTTATAAAATTTATTTTGGTATTTTAAATTCTTATTAGCATAATTTTATAATGGAAATAAAAATCAGTCACAAGGAAGATGAATGTAGGGGATGCTGGAAGGCTGTGGCATTAGGGGAACTGACTGGAAGCTGCTATAGTTTCAAAGGAGGTAGAAACCACTGTAGGTAGAAAAGACTGATTGTTCTTAGGGTGCAGCAAGGAGCAGTTTCCAACTTTTCCAACTCGTGTTCACTTTAAGTCTGTAACAATTCTCTAGTGCAGCACTGTTTATGGGCCAGAGGATAATAGCATTATGTTCAGTTTGTGAGCTAACCAATTAAAGGCCACATTTGCAAATCAGCTTCAATCAGTAGACGACACCAAGACTCCTTTCCTTCTCCTTGTGCCATGGGAGCAGCCACATGGCCTCCATCAGCCACACTGGTGGGCTCATGAAGATTCCCGCTATTCAGGTTTGGCCACCTGTATTCCAGTATTAGGAATTTACTTTTTTTTTTCTTTATGGGCTTCTCTGTTTTCTCTTTTCCTCATTTCCTGTACAAAACTGAGTGTGTATGATTCTTTAATTCAGTGAGCAGTGAGCGGTAGTTCAGTAAAGTATACCAGCAAGTTTTAAATTAGCAAATAAATAGGTACTTATACACACAGGCTACTTCAACACAGCAGTGAGTGAGAATTTGGTAGAATATATGGGTATATTATTAAGTAGCTAAGTAACATAAATGTGTTTATATGTATATAGGACTGTTTAGGATGTTGATCTTCAGTAAAGTAAATTTTTCTTGAGTTAAGTAAGGGCTCCAGAAACTTGTTTCTCCCTAACTGTGTAGGAGTCAGATACAGTAAAATGATAAGGCGAGGTTTTGTTTTTACCCCCCATTACCATTAGCATCTATCTTATTTCTGTACCCCCAGGTGCTTTTCCTTGTACGTTTCTCGTGTTTAGGCATACTTGCAACTTGATATAAATATTTAATGAAAAATGACTGTTTAGCAGAAAGCAATAATATAAATGTGGTTTCAGAGCATGCCAAAACATTGTAGGCCGGGGAAGTGGTGTTGAGTGGGAGCCACTCGCAGCTTTTCTTAAATCCAATATGCAGACTCTACTGGAGCTGCTCAGATGAGTGCCCCGCTGTCTGCCTGTGCTTGATCTAGAACCTCACTTTGGCTTTTTCATGTCCAGTTCCAGTCCACTCTCCCCCGAATTATTAGAGAATTGACTGTAGGTCTGGCTTTATAGTCTAATGAAACTCTTGATTTCTAACTTCTTAGATTTCTGTTATAAATGTTAGAACCCATGGGCACCTAGATAAAATGCCAGATTAGTCAGGGGCATAGGGAGGATCTGGGTTGGGAAGGGAAAAAGTGTAATCAGATTATATTTTATGAAAGTTTTGTTTTTCCAATTGAAAATAAAGAAGTCACTTCATGATTAGGGAATCAGCCTATTAGGGAGAGAGATGAGGAAAAGAGTGTCTAGGTAGGATTCACTTCATGAAGGGACATTCAGAAGCAGCCACCAACTGAAGATCTTCCTTAACACTGGTCCTAGATCAGTGGTAATTACCAGAGTGGCGTTCTTCTCTCCTGGACATGGGTACCACTGTAGCAGTGAGCTGAAGAGCCACGAATGGCTGTCTTGTATATACATTGATGGTTAAAGCAGATCATTTTATGGAGACAGCCAGAAATAGGTACCTGAACAGTAGATGTCTTATGGTGCCCAGGAGTCATGAGCCTAAGAAGCCCCACACCCTCCCACATCGGTGACCTACGCTGAAATGCAGAATTGCATTGCTCAGTGTGGAGCAGAGTCTCCACACAGGCATGGAGGGAAGAGACCTTTCTTCCTCAGTGACCAAGGGTGGGACCTCTCTACATGTCCTCAAAACCGCAGTGCAGCTAGCCCTGTATGAATGATCCTTCAAACAGACCATGCTGTAAGTGCCTTATGGGCTCCGTTAGATAAGAGAACCCTAGTAGAGAGTTGCCACATCAAAATCTTTTTTGGGCTGAAGCCTGCATTGACTTGACATCTTTGAATTACCGAATCTAGCATCCCTCACTCTGACAGGGCTATTTGTAGTCATGGTAGAGGGCCTGCATTCCAACTAGGAAGGAATTCCGAGATTATGCTTTGTATTTTTTTAAAAAATATTTTTCATATCTCCAACCCAGATACTCTTCATTTATAACTTCCTGCTCTTCCCTTTTCTTTCTTCTTTCATGATGTAATTATTGCTATTTTTAACTCAAAACAAACCACACACACACACACACACACACCACAAACAACATTTCCTCCAGCCAACAGTGTTGTGTCATGTTTTATTCTTTTGGCTTTTTGGGGAACCTACTACCCAGCTCCCAAATAAATCACACACGGAGGCTTAATTTTACTTATAAATGTCTGGTCTTAGATTGGCTTGTTTATAGCCAGCTTTTCTTAAATTAACCTCTCTACCTGGGCTTTTTCCTTTCCTTGCTTCTTTATATCTTTCTTTCCTTCTTACTCCGTCACTGTCTGCGTGGCTGGCCCTTGATGTCCTCTTCTCCTTGTTATCTTTTGCTTGCTTCTCCTCTTCCTCATTTGTTTTTCTCCTTTATACCCTCTGCCTGGCAGCCCCGCCTATCCTTTCTCCCTCCTCAGTATTGGTCATTTAGCTCTTTTTATTAGGCTATCAGGTTTTTTAGGCAAAGAATCACAGCTTCACAGAGTTAAATAAATATAACCTAAACAAAAGCAGCACATCTTTGCATCATTAAACAAATGTTCCACAGCATAAACAAAAGAAATACACCTTAAAATAATATTCCCCAACACAGTAGTAGCACAGTGCCACTGTCTGTGAACCTGGTTGGAGGCACAAATGAAATGTGCTCTACTGCAGGTTAACTGTTACTGCTGGCAGATTACACTTGTTACCTCAGCTCACTTCCCTTCTAAATAGTAGTAGAGAACACAGATTTGGGTGAAGACAACTCACCAGAAAGACTCAAGTAAGATGTGGCAAACAGTGAGTGGGACACACAAAACTGCAGATAAACAGAAAACTATGAGACAGAGAGCCACCGTGACAGCGCCACAGTCTTACAGTTTTCGGAGTTATAATCCAAAGATAATAAACTCACTGAAAATCCAGAAAATTTTTTCACAGTGCTACTTTCAAAAAAGATAGGTGAGCCGGGCGATGGTGGCGCACGCCTTTAATCCCAGCACTCGGGAGGCAGAGGCAGGCGGATCTCTGTGAGTTCGAGACCAGCCTGGTCTACAGAGCTAGTTCCAGGACAGGCTCCAAAGCCACAAAGAAACCCTGCCTCGAAAAACCAAAAAAAAAAAAAAAAAAAAAAAAAAAAAAAAAAAAAGATAGGTGCTAGAGAGATGGTGCAGTGGTTAAGAGTACTTGCTGCTTTTGTAGAGGACCCGAATTTAGTTCACAACCACCTGTAACTCGTTTCAGGGAATCCAATGCTCTCTGAACTCCATAGTCACTGATTATGCCTGTGGTAAAAACATAAGCATGTAAGCAAATATACACACAAAATAAAAATAAATACATCATTGAAAAGGATAAATGAGCATTCAAACAGATTAATGAATTCAGGATCAATTCAGGACCTGAACAAGAAAGCTAGCAAAAGAATGTAAATAAACTATGTTGATTGGAGAAGAAATTAAGAACCATGGAGGAAAATTTAGCATGGAAGCTAGATGCTGGAAAAAAAACCAAACACATGCTGGAAACAAGTTAATCAAACAAGTAAAAACAAAGTGGAAAGCATGATTGGATATGACAAGAATGAATTTTAGGGGTAGAGGGAAAGGGTGAGGTAATATATTCTGACATATATATAAAGAAAGAAACTGAGCATAACCAGAAATTTCAAGAACTCTGTGAAGGTTTAAGAGGTTAAAATAAAGATTATTGGGTAGTAGGAGAAGCCGAGTGAGCATCTAAAGGTATAAACACCTTATTCATGAAGCTATTATAGAAACCTGAAGAGAAATGGACCTTACAGTATAAGAAGGATGTAGGACTCCAAATAGGCATGGACAGAGAAGAACCTTTTCATGACACATCACTCTCAAGGTGTCAAAAATACAGAGCCAAGAAATGCTATTAAAAGCTGAAAGGGAAACAGTATCAACTCATATGAATGATGTACACCTCAAGGATGACGTCAGTTTTCACATCATGGACACCAAACACCAAGAAAGCATGGAATGATGTACTTCAAGTTGGTGCTGATAAAAAGATTGTTACATCTAACAGTCATCTTAAAATTGATGGAGAAAGAAGAACATTTCAAGACAAGCACAAGCTAAGTAAATTTATGGTATCTAAGCCAACAGCACAGAATAATAAAGAAATACCACGTATAGAAAGGAAGGTGAAGGACGATCCACTTCATGGGTACACCAGACATTACATTTCAGGAAACTGATAGATGAACCAAGGAGAGCTTGGTACAAATATTGTCCACAGAATAGACCAGCAAGTCCGCACTGTTGGCAGTGGAGGAAGACACCTGTAGCAGAAGCTGAACCTGTACTATCCTAACAACCAGTGAAGTCATAAAGCATACCAAACTGCAAATATCCCCCAATATATAAAGTAATCCTAAGCAGAAATAGTAACACAGAAGGAATCAGTATCCAATCTCAGAGTATCCTGTGGAGGATTGGTAACAAAACAGCATGGTGCTGGAATAGAACCTAGAATTTAGCTCACGCAGCTCCAACCACCTAATATTTAATAAAGATTTAAAAAACATACATTGGTATAAGAGCCACAAAAATATCATTGAGGTCATGTTCATTGATAATGTTCTTTCAGGCTTCAATCATTTTGTCTCAAAGTTATTTTGTCTATGTCAGTTATTGTAGTGGAGTATAGACAGTATTTGCTTAAGTTGTTGTATGACTCTTTAATTTGTGTATTTTGTAGTTTGTTTACTTTCTTTCGCTTTGAGCTGAATTCCCTTAGAAAGCAACTTAAGGGAGAAAGGATGTATTTTGGCCGAGGATTTTCAAGTGTTCGCACCATGAGTAATTGGCTTCATGCTCTGGGTCTTGCAATGAGGTAATATACCATGGCAGGAGTGGTTGGCAGAGGCTGTGGAAGTAGAGAACGGCTATGGAAGCCTTTAATGTTCCATCCACAGTGACCTGCTTTATAAAAGTAGGCATCATCTCCTAAAGTTTTTTACCACCTCTCCAAACAGCATCATCAGTTACGGACCAAGAGTATAAATAACACCTGAGCCTACTGGTAACATTTTAGCCCAATGAAAACTTCACTGTTAGGTGTAGGATGTGTTTTATGTATCTTTTGTAAGTTGAATCATTATTGTGAAATGACTTCTATTTCAGGGATTATATCATATATCAAAACATATCAGTTGCAAAAGGAATTACTACTTGTTTATTTAAACCAGTGGTTCTCAGTCTGTGGATCTCAAAACCTCTAGCTCCAAAAGTATTTACATCACGACCCGTAACATCAAATACAGTTATGAAGTAGCTACAAAAATAATTTTATGGTTGGGGGGTCACTACAACCTAAAGAACTGTATTAAAGGGTCACAGCATGAGGAAGGTTGAGAATCACTGATTTAAACTAACATTAAGTTATCTTAGCTTTTTTAGCACTGTGACCCCAAATGCCTGACAGACACAACTGAAGGGAGGGGTTTAGGGTGGCTCATGCTTCAAAGAGAGCTCAGGTCAGCATGGCAGGCAAGGGACACTGTCCCCATGACAGTAGACAGGAAGTAGAGCCTAGGTGTGAGACCCAGGGTTGGTATAGCCTTCCAAGGCCACCTTTAGTTCTTCCTTCTGCCTGTCAGACCCTACCTCCTAAAAGTTCCATAGCTTCCAAAATCACACCAAAAACTGGACTCCAAGTGCTGAAAATATGAGCTCATGGGAGACATTTCTGATGGAAACCATAACAACTACTCTCCTTTTAAGAACCAAGATGAATTATCGAAACACAATCACCATTTCTTAGGACAGGGCAGTGAAAAGAGGAGGATTGTTGAATAGTCGCCTAACAGTTGCTGTGTGGACTGAATTTGTATTCTTTTGAAAATATTTTAAATGACAAATTAGAGACCACATTTAGATAATTCCTTATTCATGCTCTCAAATTGGAAACTGAACTGGACCACATTACTGTACCATTTGATATTATTCACTGGTTGAAAAATTCAGTTCTGTAATTGACTGAGGTCTTATTTTGAAAGATAACTAAGTAATAGAACCCTACGTCTCAGTGATTATAGCTTTGCTTGTTCTAATATTTTGTTCACTTGTGACAATTTATGTAAAAAGATAGCTTTATAGCGGAAATGTGTGTTTCTTTGATACACTTTATTATGCTAAAAGCAGACAGAAACATAACAAGGTACATGATTAGGTCATGTCATACTGAATAGAACATGACAGAACACGTATTTACAAAAGTACACTCTTCCTTAGAGCCAGATTGCTCTCAGTTTGGAAATGAACCATCTGCTTATCATTTACATTCCTGGATAACTCACCAGCCCACATCTCCAAACAGAAGTAACATTCCTCATGACCTTGAACTGCTGCTGAGTCCATTGTCTCCATATGTAGCACATATCCCCAGTGTTCTGAATGGAAACAGATTATGACATTTATGATGTCTGAAAAGAACAAGTTGATTTCATTAACATGAAAGACCAACAGTTTATATTTTCAACATTTGAAATTGCTGTAATACAACTGGGACATATTTATTCACACGCTGGTTAACCACCATCCCCCAAACAACCAGTATATGAGCACTTACTCATATAGCACTTCAACAATTAGTGGCTATGTAGTGTGGTAAGTTGTCGAGAGGTGAAGATTTAGGTATGACTCTTAAATTTCTGGCTGGACAAATGATGACTTGAGAAACAAGAACATGGATAGTCGCTGGCAAGTGCAGGTTAGACCAGTTTGCTTGTTTACCATTGCGCAGCTATTGTGTGTCCTGTTTATTTCTCCTGATTATCCAATAGACATCAGAGCTCAGCTTCTTAAAATGTGGTCATTATCCTTCACCTATGACTGGACATGGGAGTTGTGAAAAATTGGAAGCAGTAAAAGCTTTTAATGACCAAAAATTCATTCTTAATGAGTTTTTAATTTAAATAAATTTATTTTTAATTAAATAAATTTGCTTTAATTTTTATTTTATTTATTTATTTTTTTTTGAAACAATTTCCACCTCCTCCCCACCTCCCATTTCCCTCCTCCTCCCACTCCTCTCCCCCTCCCCCCACTTCATTCCCCCTCCCTCTCTAATCTGAAGAGCAGTCCGGATTCCCTGCCCTGTGGGAAGTCCAAGACCCTCCCCCCTCCATCCAGGTCCAGGAAGGTGAGCATCCAAACAGGCTAGGCTCCCATAAAGCCAGTTCCTGAAGTAGGATCGAAACCTAGTGCTATTGTCCTTGGCTTCTCATCAGCCTTCATTGTCCGCCATGTTCAGAGAGTCCGGTTTTATCCCATGCTTATTTAGTCCCAGTCCAGTAATTTAAATAAATCAATTCATAATGAAGCCAGGGCATTTCTGGCAGTTTTAGTGTTGCCTTTTATGAGTTTCTGAATGTAAACATGTAGACTATGCATTGTGCATGACATGGCACACAACCTAACAGATGCTGCCTGCCATGTCTGCTCATGGTCAAGTGTATTGCATTCTTTGAATCACGGTGCTTTCACTATACAAAGTTTTCTGCTTCGGCAGAGACATAATGGTTTAATTATGGAAAGTAAAGACTTGCAGTATTGGCCTGTCATCATTCCTCAGAATGTAAGCATAAATTAGTATATCTTTGCATGGTATTGTCGCTGACTGTGTGACATTGAACATCACTATTTGACTTGTTGACTTGAGTTTTAAAAGTCATAAATGAAGATATATTAGGCATTTCACCCAAATCTAAACAGGAAATTCTTATACTTCATATTAACTCAGGAAAATTATTGTTTTCATCATCATCATCACCATTGTGTGTTTGTGTGGGGAGTGTGGGTGCACACATACATGTCAGGAGTGCTTGTGTGCTGTGGCATGCATATGGAAGTTAGCAGGCAACTTTCAGAAGTCAGTTCTCTCCTTTTACTGTGGATTCCTGGAATCTAACTCATGATGTCAGGCATCAGTGGCAGAATGTTTGCCCTCTGCCCATCTGTTAGTACTGTTAGTACTCCAGAATGATCGCAGAGCCATAGCAAGCCCAAGATCAATCTAGCATGTGTGCCTCTCGAAACTAACAACTGCACAGACACTGAGAGAAACAGTTAACTGAAAAGCTTCTGTAAAGCAAAGGACAAGGTTAACAAGACAAAACGACAGCCTACAGAATGGGAAAAGATCTTCACCAACCCCACATCAGACAGAAGACTGATCTCCAAAATATACAAAGAACTTGAGAAATGGGTCATCAAAAGAACAAATAATCCAATAAAAAAAAATGGAGTATAGACCTAAACAGAGAACTCTCAACAGTGGAATCTAAAATGGCTGAAAGACACTTAAGGAAATGTTCAGCATCCTTTGTCATCAGAAAAAATGCAAATCAAAACAACTCTGAGATTCCATCTTACACCTGTAAGAATGGCCAAGATGAAAAACACTGATGATAACTTATGCTGGAGAAGTTGTGGGGTAAAGGGAACACTCTTCTATTGCTGGTGGTAGTGCAATCTGGTACACCCCCTTTGGATATCATTATGGTGTTTTCTTAGACCCAGCAATACCACTTTTGGGTATATACCCACAGGATGCTCAATCGTACTACATGGACATGTGCTCAACTATGTTCATAGCAGCTTTGTTTGTCATAGCCAGAATCTGGAAACAATCTAAATACCTTTCGACTGAAGAATGGATAAGGAAAATATGGTTCATTTACACAAGGGAGTACTATACATCAGAAAAAAACATCTTGAAATTTGCAGGCAAATGGATGGATCTAGAAAACTTCATAGTGAGTGAGGTAACCGAGACCCAGAAAGAAAATTATCATATGTACTCATTCATAAGTGGTTTCTAAACACAAAGCAAAGAAAACCAGCCTACAAATAAACAATCCCAGAGAACCTAGACAACAATGAGGACCCTAAAAGACCCATACATGGATCTAATCTACATGGGAAATAGAAAAAGAGATCTCCTGAGTAAATTGGGAGCATGGGGACCTTGAGAGAGGGTTGAAATGGAGAGGAGAGGCAGGGACGGGAGCAGAGAAAAATGTAGAGCTCAATAAAAATCAATAAGAAAAAAGAGTGTTAAAAAATCAAAACAAAAAATAAAGAAACTAACAGCTGATACTTTTGGTTGTGCCTAGCTTTTAATGTCCGAGCCATCTCTCCAGCCCAGAGACTGACAACTTAATAACTAATGTTTAACTAACTTTCTACTACAGTAGCACCAAGGTAAGCCAAAGGGTAAAGAACAGTCCCAACTCCAGGCTTGGTAGTGCATGCCTATCATCCAGTACTTGGGAGGGAAGGAACAATTAGAGTTTAAGGTCAGCCTCCCTTCTGCCCCATTAAAAAAAAAAAATCTCAAATACTTCTGGTTCTCAGCATTTTGGATAAGGGATGTTCATCCTTAGTCCATTTTCTTTTCTTCCACTCTCATTACCACCACCACCACTGCCACCGCCACCACCATCACCACCATCACCACCACCACCATCACCACCACCATCATCATCCTTTGTACAAATCACATCCACAGTCAGGAGCAGCAAAAGCTGCTGTCCTGTGGTGTTACAAGTTTTGTGTAGGATGAAGTAGTTGGGATTCCTCAGTCCTTGTTAAAGGTTGCTTTTAGCAAGCCTCATATTCCTTAGTCCTTGATAGGAAATAGTGCTAAATCTCCTTGGTGTGAAATCTCCTAAGGGCGTGATGGTTCTCTGGAACTCTTCCAGTGACCAAGCGCTGTAGTTTTTCTTTTCTGGCTCTATGTAGATTTGTAACCCACTGCTAAGCTTTTTGTCCTGTCTGTTTCCACCATTTCCTCTGTTCCTGACCCAGTGTTGCCTTTATTTTCCTGCTCCTTTTTCAGCTGTCTTCAGAGTCATCTAGAATTCACCAAGGGTAGGGACAATAAAAAAATGTAGTATAAATTGTTTTTGACAGCCTGAGGCTTTACCCTGAGGATCTGCAGCAGCCAGCTGCTCTCACTGCATAGTTTCCTGAAGCCATCCATGGAATGCTAAAAGCAACCTGTGTGGTTCTGGCCTTCCGTAGTCCAGCTAGCTGTTTGATTGACACATGTTTTGCTTAGAGGCAGGTGGGGCAGCAACAGTGAGCCCAACAATTGCCAGGTAGGAAATCAGATTGTTCCATCTTACAACATCTTTACATATTTGCAAGAAAATGAATGCCAAAAAGAATTATTATAATAAGAATTTAAAGAGTTTATTAACATTTATTTTAACAGTACTTTAATAGTGTTTAAAATTTGCCCAGAGCAATGGGGATGTTCTATCGGGAACTCACCAAGGCCAGCTGGCCGGGGTCTGAAAAAGCATGGGACAAAACCGGTCTCGCTGAACATAATGGACAATGAGGACTACTGAGAACTGAAGAACAATGGCAATGGGTTCTTGATCCTATTGCACGTAATGGCTTTGTGGGAGCCCAGGTAGTTTGGATCCTCACCTTAATAGACCTGGATGGAGGTGGGTGGTCCTTGGACCTCCCACAGGGCAGAGAAACCTGCTTGCTCTTTGGGCTGAGGAGGAAGGAAGACTTGATTGGGGGAGGGGGAGGGAATGGGAGGTGGTGGCAGGGAAGAGGCAGAAATCTTTAATAATTAAATAAATTAATAAAAAAAAAAAAAGAAAAAAAAAATTTGCCCAGAGCCCCTTGCACAGGGACAGGTTGGCCCCTTTTTTCTGTCTCTCAGCTATTACTTTTGTAATTTTGAGAGACCCATTAAGAACATCTAATAATGGTGGGGTTGAGAGTTCTTCAAGTCATTCATCCTACAGAAAAAAACGATAAAAGCTCAAGTATTAGAAACAATTGGAAAACTAGTCAAAGACCCGTAGGGACTTGCCCCTTCCAAAATAGCTCCTGACTCTTCTTTTTGGTCAGTTATTCACGACGAATTACTAAATGGATTTATTTTTAGTAATTTACATAAGATAATGTTTAAATTTAACTATTAAACTATAAAATATTAAAAAAAATTGAAAATATATAACTCAAGATTTAAATAGCATGTGGACAGTATTGTTAAACTTTTCTGTTATTTTTGTTCATCTCTTACTCTGCCTGATTTAGAAAATGTACATTTCCATAAAAATTTATGAAAACATTTTATGTCTTTATTATACGGCATGACACTATGTAATTTCAGCTCTCCTCTGGGGACTTAGGACATATCCTACCCTCTGGATGGAGACTGCCGTATGGACCAGGAGAAACAATAGAATTTCATGGATAAAGAAAATCCCCAGAGATCACTACTGCCTTTGTTCACTATGCATTTCTAGAATTGTTTTTGACACACTCACATGCACACACAGGCACACATACAGTCTTGAACTTAGACTTTATTACATCTTGGTTTTATGAGATTTGGGTCGCTTATCTAACATTGGTCTTTAAAAGCAGTCTTTCCTGCTAATGTTTTTAAACAGGAATTTGTAGCTACCCACCCCACACACTCACATAGGAAATGTTAAAGAATGCTTAATATTAATCATCTTAGGCGGAATGAAAGCCTAGGAGTGAGACAGTTTTGAGATGTGTGTTATGAGATAGTTCTACCCCAGCCTTTCCCTCCCACACGTGTTAGCACTTGCTTAGGTGCAGGTCATTTAAAACCCTTCAGGAGAGGTCAGCAAAGTCACACACCCCAGTGCTTTCCGTAAGAAACAAGGGTGGCACAGAGTCCTGAAGACGGGGGTGGGAAGAGGTGGTAAATCAGACCAGGGAAAGAGACGGAATGCCTCCTTCAAATCATCACTCCCTAGATAGCTCACCCTTCATCTGTGGTCTGAGACATAAAAGTAATTTGATCTGGTTTTAAGAAACCAGTGTTTACTTTATCTCAAGTGATTGCTTCTACATCCACCTTTCCCTGTTTCCTCTCTGAAAGTCACCTTACTGAACTGGGTCTGACTTTAACCGAAACTGGAAGGTGTATGGCACACTGTGTCATGCCTGTCACTGAGAGGAGGATAAAGCAAGCATGTCGGTGGTGACCACTTTGCAAGTGATCTTTCAGCTAGTTTGATGTGCCGCAGTAAAATCTATCTGCGCACTTATTGATGTATACTTTAGATTAGGTGAGTAAGTCAGATTTGCTGCATTTTCAAAACTTAGCAGACTGTCCTAAAATATTTGAATTTTTTAATTTTTCTGTGACCATGCTTGAACATCACCAGTTCCTTGGCCTCCCAGCTCTATGTGCGTGTTGGCTTGTGCATAGAAACCCTAAGGATTTAAACAGTGTCAGGAAAAAACCATTTTTTGTTTACAGTTTGCATTCTATACTTTACCTGTTAAGTCAGATTGAGGGTCTTACCCATTTCCCCATATACCCCTGTGTAGACTTGCTTTGCCTTGATCACTTCTAAACTGTCTGCCTTTTTAGTGTTATAATCTAGATTTATTACAACAAAGAAGCATGTTTTCCAGTCTTTGTTGGACTTTATTCCTCTGGCCACCTGTCTTTCATCTCCTTGTTTTTCCTTTGTATGTATTACATGCTGTCCCTCCTGTCTTAATAGTCTGGTTTTTTTTTTTTTTTTTTTTCATTCTCACAAGATTATTCTATTAATTTGGAGAGGAAAGAGGAGCAAGTGGATTGGATAAAGCAGAGTCCCGGGGGAGGAGGAGGAGGGGGAAGCATTGTTTATAGCTGTAGTATACTGTGTATATTTGTAACCCCATCCTCTGTAGGTTCATTCTTGCCCATTCTCCTTTTCCGTCCCTCTGTTCTTCCTTCCGTTATGGCTACCAATTCCTACCTGACCTCTAAAAACTCAAGATGTGTATCTTAAAAAATACTGTGGCCATTTCCCCTCTTTCTCATCTGTGACTTTCTAGCTCTAACTCAGTGTCTTTCCTTTCCTTTTTGGTCAAATATTTTATCATGGATAGCATTCCACAGTTTTGTTCCCATGCACAGCAAGGAAGTTAAATTATGAAATAATCGTCATTGCTTTGAAAATTTCTCACTGATGATAAGATCACTTTTTTGAGAGTTAAATGATTGCACAGGATTTAATAAATAGTAAACTGTATCTTTCTTGCAGGGACACCTCCAGGCAGGTTTTCATTAGCTCATATTCTTTGCTATCTTTATCAATGTTTTGGCTTTTTGAGACTCTTGACTCGGCCTTCTGAGTGTTGACATTGGAGATATGCACCATCATGCACGTGTTTGCTCTTTTTGATTCAGTTGTGAACACTATGGGCTTTGTACTAATAGAGGATAGGGATTTGGTTAAGATGTTCGCATCATAGTAAAACACAAATCGTGCTTAAATAGTATTTAATGTTGACGAGATTCTCTTCAGACTTACTGTGTAGCTGTTTATAACTGAGCCAATCTACAGTTTTCCTCCCCTTTCCTCTAGTTAGAAACTTTCATATGAGTCTTAGGCTTTTTCTGTAAAAAAGTTATTGGAATTTTGTAGGGACTGAATCTCTAGACCACTTTGGATAGTATTAATGCATTAATGCTAATTCTCCAAACCAGGAAACAGGAGATGGTTTTGTATTTATTTGTGTCTTAAATTTTCTTCCAGCAGTGTTTTGTTGTTTTATAGTGGATACTTTGTTTTTCTTTGTAAATGAAATTGTTTTCTTAATGTCCTTTTATGAATTTTGCTAGCTTGTAGACATCAGTGACTGGGGTGTTATCTCTGACATTTCTAAATCACTATACTTCCCCTTTGTATTTTAGAACAGATAATTGGTTTGAACGAATTCATTGGAAAATGATGTTGAGAATAACCAGCAACCTCTAAATTGAAAGCAAATGTTGAATTTTTCTAAGGTTAAACTTATCTGAATGAACATATTTGAAATGCTGGCCCAGAAGGACCCAGCGTGTCAATAGCTTTTAGATACATTTCCCATGAGCTCTTTAAAGTTAGAAGCCTTAGAAGCCTGAAAACTGCTTTCTGGGGATCATTTGAAACTTGTTATTCTTTTTGTGTCTTAAAGTTTTTTTTTTGTTTTCTTTTTAAAGGTATTAGGTGTGTGATAGTGTTGGCATTTTACAGTTTTGGGTGAGATATACAGTTGTGTATACATCATAAATTTAGTTATTTGTAATTTTTTTGTGTATTTACAGGCCACAGAAACACTATTTAGAATGGGTGTTGCAAGAGGAACCATCACAACATTAAGAAACGGAGAAGTAAGATGAGAATCTTGATATAGTTATTAATTGTTAATTAATGGTTTGCAGTGTCTGCAGCATCTACCATGATAATCTTGTGATGCTTTGTGTAACAGGGCAATACTTGATGGATATAACATTGACTGTACTTGGTGTGCACCTCCATTGATATCTATACTTATTGGAACCAGAGCTGAGGTTGAAAATGAGTCATTGAGTCATTTATCTCTGGTTCCTAACTTCTTCTACTTCAAGAGAAAAATGACAGCTCTTCAGTAATAACTTGCACATAGACATTTCAGTGAAAAAAATCCTTTGGCATTTATGCTTCCTTTTTATTTCCTAGGATAAAATTGAAAGTATTTAATCTTTTTTTTCACTGGCAAAGAGAAAGTGGGAAGGGAGAAGCCTGTTTGTTTCATCTTACTGAGTTAGCTCAGTTAGCTTGTAGGATACATGTTTTGATGTTCCTAAATGTCCTTGTCATGTAAAAATATTTTGTCTCCTGGAATAAATTTCCACTCAAAAATCATTAGCAGCCTAATGGCTACCTTGTCTTTATCTTAATTTCCTTCCTCACTTAGACATGTTTAGGTTGCAGGTAAATGAAATATTTTGTTGTTATGATATTTTTGTGTGTTTTTCTGGTAAATGCTTCATAATGATGAAATACAATGTTTCCTATCGTGGAATTAAGTCCTTTGTTATTTGGTTTAACACGTGTAATTGACTAACCTCAGTTTTTAACAATGGAGTTGTCTGACAGGGTTAATTGACATTGTATACCTGTATGAATATAATTTGGATTGGCTTGTATATTTGCTGGTTAGGCACAACTATGACATCATTTAAAAAGCAATGTATTTCAAAATATTTAATTGTGTATTGACAAATCACTGTATCAGTTTTTCCCCCATATCCCCAATAAATTGATGTAGTGCTGTTTTGATAAAGGAAAATTTATCTGCCTAGAAAGCCTGATCCTGCAATTCAGATTTTATTAATTGCTGTATATTTATTCAACTTTTGCACTTTATTTCCTGTTTTATGGGAAGGGTAAGGCTCTGTAAGCAGTCACTTGAGTGTGTCAGTACATACTGGCTACATGGCCTTGCTGAAGGGGCAGGAGCTGATTTGCTTCATTTCCAGCCGTTCTTCCCTTTGTACTGGGAGCACTGCGCATGACCAACCTGGATTAGCATTGGACCAAGTGCTGAAGCACTCTGGCCTTCTGTTCTTAAACCCAGTAAGATGCACTTTGTTTCTTGTATGTAGGAGCTCTGATAATGAAGTGTGTCTTTTAATGTATAAAAGACCTTTTGAGCAGAGGAGTGCTACCATATGTTTCCAGAGTTCCATGGTAACCCTATATGGGAGAGATTATATCGGTGATATTACAGATACATGGAGCTTAGTGAAGCTAGGTGTTTTGCTTCGGATCAAATAGCAAGGAAGAAGGATTGGAACCACAGTCTTTAAAACCCATTCCTTGTCCCATATAATTTGCTTTGTGCAAACAAAAACTTATGATCACTAGTGGTCCTATTTGAATATTAAAAATTGTATTATTTCTAAAACTTTTTAAAATATATTCTAAATCATTGCTTTTCCTGTGTATAGAAAAAGATATGGCTTAACATAAATAGAAAATAATGTATTTACTCCTTCCAACTGTGTTAGCTCATTGAATTATTCAACTGTAGTGAATTCCTTGTAAAGTCTGTAGTAGCTTCTTGATTTAATTTTATAACTCATAAATTGGATCATTTTTTCTGAGAAGCCTTTTCACAATGTGTTGTCTGTTTGAATGGCGGAGTTTGTTCACATTAGTAAGTAGTTATGGGCTCAAAATGAAACCTTGGTAATTCTTCCTGTATTCTGCCATTTAGTTGTGTTTGTTAGGTGAAAAGCATACTCTGTTAAAGATGGTTACATTCTTAGATTTATATATTAAAAAATATCTATTTTTTATAATGAGATAAAAATAAAACAGGGATTGGTATTTTATGATTATTTTTAAATCTTTAAAGCTTTATGAATTTATTGTGTGTGTCGGTGCATGCAGTATGCTGCAGCAAACATGTATGCATGGAACATGTGAATGACAGAGACCAACTTTGTGGAGTTTGTTCTTTCTAGGGACTGAACTCAGGTGGTCATGCTTGCACAGGAGGTGCCTTTGCCTGCTGAACCATGATCAGCCTTCATGGGATCATTGTTAAAGTTCTGAAAGGACACATTTAAATGACTGGCTACCACACAGAGTTTGAATTTCAAATTGTCATTTCAGTTTAATGCTTCATCTCCTTTGGTCAGATGGTACCATATATCCAGCTCTTAATTAAATGATAAGGACCACTGAGCATACAGTGGCCACAAGCAAAGTGACTGTCTATAACCATGCTGAATTGATTAATCTATTGTGGCTCTATTAATTTTTACACTATTTAAATTTTCAAAATATCAGCTATTTATGTTCACTTAATTAAAAACGTTCACTTTTAAATACTTTTTTGGCATACATTTGGAATATTGGAGGGGTTTCATGAAGAGAAAGAATTATTTCCCCTCTTTCATTTTAGGAGGCATTTATTGAGCACTCCGTATGCCTGACATTGTTCAGGTACCTGGCATCTGCCAGTGACCAAAGTTGGGCAGTAGCCCTGCACTTGGGGAGCATGTGTGTTAACCTACAATAACTTCTTAGAAAGGAACATTCAGGCATGCAAAGTGATCAGAAGAAACCTGTTACAAATTTCAGAATCAGACATAAGCATGTGTGTGATTTGCAAGTACGCGTAATCTGTATCACAGTGGGGTTCATTTAGTGATATGCCAAGGATACGCATCTTAAACTGTGCCCTTATGCAATGCTTGAGCAGTCACGAAGGTGAAGATGCCCAAAGGTAAGAGAGACAAGCTGAAAAGAGGCAGGATGGAGAGCCACTGGGGCCACATAACTTTAAATGGAGAATCCAGAGAGAATATGAAAGGGGGCTGAATGTTTGCTGAAGTAACATTTGTTGAGGGTTTATCTATAGTCTAGGTACATTATCGCTAATCTCTTTTATACACCAAAACAACGTTACTGAGAAAAGTGGGTGAAGACACAGATGCACTAACATGGATGTATTCAGGAACCAATATTGTTAAAATGACTATAATATACATGCTATCCAAAGCATTCCACAGATTTAATGAATTACCCGTATACCAATAACATTCTTCAGAAAATTAAAACAAACAAAACAAAATAAAAAAACCCTAAAGTACCATTGGATCCATAGAAAATTCTGAGCACCAAAGCTTTCTTGAGTGGAATGAACAAAGCAGAAGACATTGTACTACTTGACTTCAAAATGAATGAAATCATAGTTATGCCCTGGCAATGCTGAAGCATGGGTGGGCAGCCCATATATGGCGGTTCTGTTGAACTTGTTCATATTGGGTTTCATGGTCTAAGTTAATGAGGACAACTGACCAGGTCTCTTCCTCAGGAGGACACCGGATCTATTACAGATGGTTGTGAACTACCATGTGATTGCTGGGAACTGAACTCAGGACCTTTGGAAGAGCAGGCAGTGTTCTTAACCACTGAGCAATCCTGCCACAAAGCTGTCGCTATCCAAACAGCACATATGGACATAAAGAAAGATATATAGAACAACAGAGGGAGAACCTGGAAGTAAATCCACAAATCTATAGCCAGTTTATGTTTTACAAGGATGTGAGGGATACACATTATGAAAAGGACAGCCTTTTAAGAATGGATGCTGAAATAATTATTCTTTTGCAGAAAAATGAAACTAGTCTGCTCTTTCTCATCACTTATAAGAACCAAATAAAAGTAGACCAAAGACTTTATCTAAGCTCTCAAACTATGAAACTCTTGGGATCCATAAGGAACTTTAGACTCAAAAGAGCATGTCAACTTGGGCAGCATAGTGAAGGGAAAAAAGCAACAAAGACTTAGAAAATGTCCGATGGGTACTAGTGGAAATGTGGTAGAAATGAACCCTACACACTATGAGCACCATGGAAAACACTCTGGAGGCTCCTTCAAAAAATGACAAGACCCAGCAGGTCTGTTCCTTGAGATATAGCCAGAGCAAATGAGGTCTGCGTCTTGAAGGGGCATGTCCATCTCATCTGCATGCTCACAGCAGCACTCTTTGTAAGGATGAGGGCTGAGGGCTCTTCTTCCCTTCCACATCCTCTCTAGCATTTGTTGTCAGTAGTTTTCTTTTTTCAGGTTTTTTTTTTTTTTTTGAGATAGGGTTCCTCTGTGTAGCTTTGGAGCGTTAGTTGTTTTCTTAATCTTAGCCATAATGGCTGGTATAAGGCAAAACCTCAAAAGTCAAAAGAAGTAAACCAAGTGTTAGTTTTACAGACAGGGCCGGCTTTGAGGTTTGATGGCAGAAGAATGCCAATAAAGGAAGCAGTTATTTATTGTAGAGCATCTCAGGCAAATGCAGCCTGTGGCACCGCACTAACACCTAGCGTCTTCTCTCCTTTCTTTCCCAGAACAGTCACTGTATGATCTTGTAAGGTACTTGGTGCTTTTAAGTTACAAACAAAAACAACAGCTTAATGCTTCTAGGATTCTCTATAGTCTACTAGTTGACCCTGTAATTTGTCACATAGAACCTTTCTACTCAGTGTCCTCTGTGGATAAAGTATTGTGTCTCGAGCTGTGAGAAATCGGATCACATGTATGTAAGACACTGACCCATTGCAGTGCATAGCTGCTTTTCTAAATTCTAGTATGAAGATTCTAGTATGTTCATTCAGGAATGAACTAAACATGTTAGACTTGTCCTATGCTAAATCATCATCATTTTCTTTTAATCACGTGGAGGTCTTGTGGTCAGTTTTCACAGTATGTAAGTAGAGTTGGTAGTGCCAGAGTTTAAGGGATTTGATCCTTCACTCTGCTAACAGTGGTGCTCTGCTCCCTTTTGAATGGTCAGCTACTTCTTTGAAAGTTATCCTGTTTGGGTTGGCATATACCGTGGCACATGCAGTATGTGTTCAGCTACAAACTTCCTATAGTTACTCAACCAAATCGTGCTGATCATATCTTCGTTTTTATACAAGTAATAAACACCTCAGGAAGCGCTTGTCAGGAAGTGCTTGTCGGAAGGAAATCGGGCATGTAAGGAACACTGTGCACAAAAGGGGGTAAAGTTACTGCTTGTTGAGTACCTGGTTCTTCTGGTGACTGCAAACGGTTGGCCAAAGGTCCCATTGAGGGGGAGACTGATCTTCTGTGCAGGCCGTTGATTGATCCAACAGAGAAAACTGGATAGCCAGTTTTGCAATAAAATCCTTGATTGGTGTTAGTGTGTGTGTCAGTATTTATGTAAAACAGGAATAATGTATTAAGATATTATACATATGTCCACTAATGTGAAAATATTCTCTTCCTTAATTTTATTTTCTTCTCATGTGCCTGTATCTCCCAAGGAAAGAAAATAAAACCAAGAATTCTGACCTTTTTAATGTTCCCAAGTAACTTAGTCATGGTGGGTCTTCTTTTTTTTCATGCTGATTTCCAAATTACTTTTTGATGATCTTTATAATAATTTATTAGCTTTTTTCCAAATAAGGTTATGTTTTTTGACAGGATCCAAAGAAGGACAGTTGAAAAAAGCATAGGTCGTGGTCTTGGTACTATTCATAATGAACAAGAGATACTATGCAGAGAATTCCCAAATGTCTTTCTGTAGTTTACTGGGAATAAGTAAATCTTGATTACAGAACAGAAGTCTGAGGTCAGTGGAGTCTGCTGGGTCATCACGTCTGGGTGATGGAGTGTTAGAGGAGGCCTCAGTGAATGTGCGGATTTCTAGCTAGTTATGTAGAAAGCAAAACAAGTCTTGTCACCAATCTGCATGGGATATAGACAGTGAATGCCTTCCCTTGGTGACTTGTCTAAAGTATGTGCTGATTCTTTCTTTACTTCTCCAAACAATATTATATTTGGTGAGTGGTTAGAATTTCACAGTTTTACCACCCCTGCCAGACAGTGTATGGTGCCTGTCAGAATTATGTAAAACATTGAATTTCAGATCTTGAATTTTCTTGTTGTTAGACATTTTATTTTTTCATTTGATCTACTATAAATAACTCATAGCTCCCCAAGTTATATTCAGTGACTTCTTGTCTTACTTTAAAGGCATAGAGTTTATTTGAGTTTATTTAGAAAACTCTAAGATCAGAGAAGTACAAGATGGGACACAGTTGGTAAAGAGGTGTTGAAAATCTGTGTGAGTGTGCCTTGGTATACGGAAGTAATGCTCCCTGCCCCCAGTTCCTCCACATTTGACTGGGTTCTCTGGGACTCCCGGGCTTCAGTGACCTTGCTGTTCTGGCCATCTGAGTAAGCTGATGCTATATGTGTGCCAGATACCCCACTCATCCTTACCTTATAAAATACCCCCGTTTGCTAATTAAACCAAACTGTGTTTTTGATTTAAACTTAAAAGTAAATGTCTTACACTTTTTTTCTTAACCAAAACAGTATCTGACCATTATCAAATAGTTAGGTTTTATTGCTCAGAAACTGGACGGATTCTTAAGATAACATCAGCTTGTTTTGATCCTAATACCAGCTTTAGGCCAGGAGACTAATTATTTCCACACGGGTAAGGCTAGTCCCAGTTACTTCCCTTGAGCCAGCCACCCTCTAAACCTAAACTTGAATACATGTATAAGTAAGTACGGTTGTAAACATTAAAGCATGCAGGTCTTGTTTTAAGATTCAGTTATTTGGGTATACAAAGGAAAGTTTCCTTTGTGCACTTTGTACAAAGAAGATAATTTTGCCCCTAATATTAGTATAAGTTCAACAGTAGTAATTAAACTTTTTGGCTTATAGAAATACATGTTTATCTAGATAGGATTTTTACAATTTTGTGTGCATATGTTTGTAAATTGATTCTTACCTCTTTCTTCAGTAGGTGAAGTCATATGCAGTGGCAAGTTGTGTGTGATATGGTCCAGGGGAGGCAGGTCAGAAAAGAGATGTGGATTTAGTGGTGAAGAGTGCTCTTGATTTCAGACAGAAAGCTGTATAGACTTCCCATGACTTAGATGTATATGAGATCAAAGCTTATGGGAAAGACTGTTTAGGTAGCTTGAATTGGTGAAGCAATGTTAAAAAGGCTTGGATTGGTGACTGACTCTTGGCTCTATCACAGTAGCTGGAAGTTAGGTTATAGTTGACTGGGAGATCATGTGAGTGGGTGGATGAGCAGACATTGGGCAGGCTCTTCTGGGAGGCAACTTCAGGAAGAGAATGAAAGGTGGGTAGCAAAAGAGGAAGCTTGGGTTAAAAATCAAACAAAGTCCCAAATAGAATGTTTCCCTTTTTCTTTGTTTATTACTTGACATGATATACCCACAATTTCTGAATATAAATTCCCCAAATATATGTGTGTTTGTGGTTTTAATTTATATATATTTATCTTAGTGAGGGTTTCTGTTGCTGTGAAGATACACCATGACCACGGCAACTCTTACATAGTGAAACATTTAATTGGGGTTCACTTACAGTTCAGAGGTTTAGTCCCTTATCAACAGGGTGGGAAACATGGTAGCAGACACGGTACTAGAGAAGGAGCTATATCTTGATCTGCAGGCAGCAGAAGTGAATGCCACAGGAGGCCTTGCTTGAGCATCTGAGACCTCAAAACCTGTCCCCACAGAGACACACTTCCTCCATCAAGGTCACACTTCTGAATAGTGCCACGCTCTATAAGCCAAGCATTCAGGCATATGAGTCTCTGGGGGCTATTTCAATTCAAGCAATCATAATATGCTTATGTGTAATGGTATCTCTGATATAGCTGATGGGAATGGTAAGAGCATCAAATGTCTGAATATGGCAAGAACAATCCCAGTTAGTCTTGAAGTTCTTGAGATTTACATGGATGTGCAGGACTTTGTTGAAGCCCAGACTTTCCTATGTCAAACCCCTTTATTTATTTATTTATTTATTTATTTATTTATTTATTTATTTATTTATTGTTTTTGCTACTTCTTTTTCCTAAATATAAATGTGGGCATAGTACATTCTGCATGTGTGAAGTTGGTGACCTCATTTAACAGAGCTAGCTTCTGCGTATGTAACGGAGTATTCTTGTAGTAAAACTTCATTTACTGTTATTTTTCACTTGAGTATAGCATGAGCATGTATTGAATACCTGTTGCTCACGGTGAGATTCTAGAAAGATGAAATGTGATGAGCACAACTTTTTAAATGCTTTGTCTAATATTGGAAACTTGATTAGATTTTAAATGGATTATTAATTATACTACTATAGAAATTACCTTCTCTGAAGGTGTGCAATTTAATGATTCTTCAATTTTAGTATATATTTTTTGAGAATTTTATAGTACAATGTATTTCAATCATATTTGCCCCAAACTTCCCCTAACTCCTAACAGATATACTTCCCAGCTCCCCACCCCTTCTTACCTTTGTATCTTCTTTATTTTATAACCCATTGAGTTACCCATATATGTATGGGTATGGGGCCGGCCGTTCAGTGGAGTATGGTCAACCTACCCGGGACAATACTGTTAAAGAAAGCTGACTCTCCCTATTCTGTCAATAGCTCCCCAGTTAGGGGTAGAGGTCTGGGAGCCCTTCCCATTGCATGCCAGCGTTGACTGGCTTCATCTTGTGCATCATCGCGGCTAGGCTATGAGTTCAGGAAAGCTACCATCATGTCCGGAAGGCACTCTTTTATGCCGGTCCTCTTTAGCTTTTGACTCTTAGAATCTTTCAGTCTCTTCCTCTTTGGTCCTTGAGTCGTGGGGGTGGGTAGAGTGATACAGATGTCCCACTGTGCCTGAGCACTCCGAGCACACTTCTTTTCTGCATTTTATCCAGTCAGTCCTGAGTTTCTGCATTAGTCACTACCTACTACGTAAAGAAAATTCTCTGATGAGATCTGGAAGTTCTGTACGCTCCATATACATTTAGAGGACTGTTTTCTCTGCCCATTAAGTAAAATAACATTAGCAGATTCACTCCTAGGGCCTAGGAGCTTCCCAGCTAGGTCTTCTGAGTGACCTTCACAAAGAAGGTGTGTGTGCTGTGGGCAAGAGCAGCAGCACTCAGTGCTGCAGGTGTGTCTCGTGCGTGGGGTGTGTAGTGCTGCGTCACTGTGGTTAGAGCGTCCCCCAGTGGCTGAAGATGCTCGGCCTTTAGTGCTTGGCCATGCCTGCACTTTGTGAAGTGCCCATCACAGTTTGTTTATTGACCCCTCCTTGGATTTATCCACTTCAGTTGTAAGAGGCAATTTTGAATTTTTATTTCAGCACATGACATTAAAAGTAAGCAAGGGATTTGAAATTTTTTCGTATTTTCTAAATAACGATTTTTGAAAGAGTTCTAAAATTTGACAAAGGTTTTATTTCTTAAATTCTTATGCATGATATTTTGATGTCATTGTCAAGAAATTTTTACCTACTGCAAGATTACAGCATTCTTTTTTCCTCCTAAACATTTTTATCTTGTTATCCATTTAGGCTGTGACCCATTTGGAGTTTAATTTTGGATGTTGTTCGAAGCCAAAGTGCAAGCTCACTGTTAGCACCGTTGCTATTTATTCCTACTGCTGGGACTCCAGTGCACGAGCTCCCCAGCTTTACTAAGAGCACTTGTTAAGGACCCTGCTCGCTCCCCCCTCACTGCCTTGTGCTGTTGTGAAGAAGCAATTGACTGTAATTGTCAGGGTTTATTTCTGGAGCCCTTGTGGTTGTGATCTGTAAGGTAGAGCAAGCACAATGCTTCTCTATCCTCCGGATTACAGCTAAAATCCCCGGACAGCATACAGAAAGTGACTGTTTGAAGCCCTGAAGACTCAATAGTAGTGACAGGATTAGGAGGGACATCAAAGCTGGAGGGCCACTAATGCTGGTGAATTTCTGCCCCACCCTCATTTAACTCTCCGCTTTGACTCCGCGTGGCCCCTTTTCTTGTTCTGCACAATGGATAGAGGAGTAAAGTGTGTGTCCTCTCTGTGTTCACAGCCAGAAGACTGGAAAGGATGGCCCCTCAGGAGTTGTGTTCACAGCCAGAGAACTGGAAAAGATGGCCCCTTGGGAGGTGCCTGGATGGGGAATTACTGATCCATCTTTGTTTTGTATTTTGGGCTTTGTTTTTTCTCTTTTCATGGAGCCCTGGGGGACTCTAATCTTCAGCCTATTCTTCTGTAATGATGGTCCTAGTGGCAATACAAGAATCCAAAATTCTGAAATATATAATTCTCTTGCTGACAAGGGAGATTAGACGAAGGGAGTTCTATAACTCAGAGGGCACTGGAAGAAGATTATTCTGTTCCTTGGTTCCTTCTTTTCTTTTCCTGGGAAGTTGAAGAGGGAAATGTACTTTCCAGAAGCACATGAGAGTGTGAGGAGGCCGAATGCAACATCTGCAGGCAGAGAATCAGGACGGGACTGGGGGACAAACTATGGGAGAAATTCTAGAGAGAAGGAGGTAGAATAAAAAGATGTCTTAAATCAATCTGTAAAGTACCAGACTCATCCCTGAGCTGAACATGCGTGGAATTTACGTGTGCTCACACTCCCCTGGCCCTTGCTCAGCTTAGGCCTTAGCAGACACATATGAGGCTGTATTGAACACCACTGCATAGAGCTGGAGAATGAACTGACATTAAATCATAATCTCTAAGCATAGTTTGTGCTATTTTCTTTGAACTTAATAGAGTTGATTGACTACGGCAACAGTAACTACAACATTAAGAACAAAAGCAGTAGTGAACCAGTTCTTAATGTTCTTCAACAGGACTAGTAGTGTAAAAACCCAGTATCCGAAGTCTCTAGGATGGAGACTAACATAATTTGACATGGTAGTGACCAGGAAGATCATACATTGTTGCACAGATTAGACCAATTGGCACATGCTATCCCTGTGATGACCTTCATGTTAGAATCATAAGACAGGGTCCTTACATGTGTTTATAATTCTGCCATGAAGCCAGGTAGCTCTCTGAGATGACTGGGGAGACTAGAGTTCTCAGAAAATATAAGAACCACATAGAAACTTTATAATTAAGAAGTAGAATTGCTTATTGAAGTGACTAGGAGCTGAGCTTGTGAGTCCAGTGTTGGACTGGGGATGCCAGGAGCGAGTGCAGGGAAAGGTGAGTGGAAACTGTCATCTGGACAGTAGAGGGGGAGAGACTGAGTGACGCATGCGGCACAGAGGGAAGCCATCTGACTCAGAAAGCATGCGTGAAGGCGACTGCACAGAAGTATTTGGAGAAATAGTGGCTGAAAACTTCCAACTTTGCTGAAAGCCATGCAGTTACAGATCCACAAAACTCAGTGGACCTCACAAGAATTAATATCCGGAGAGTTCATTTATATGGCACTCTGCAAAACAGGGACTGTTAATGTGGCGAGCAGGTCATGCGTGTCAGAGACGAGATGGGGAAGGGTTGATCACAAAAGATAGCCAAGGAGCTGAAGCCAAGGGAACTGTTACTGAGACTGACGGGGTGGACATGACTGCTTGCACGTGTAAAACCATCAGAAGTATACAGCACACAGTGCATTCACCTGTTAATAAAGTAAAAACTTGAAAAAAATGAAATATTTAAAAGTATCAGCAAAGATGTTTGGTACACTTGGCTCTTAAACATCTGAGCACAATTAAGGAGATTATTTTTATAAAGTTCCTTTATGGAAAACAGTCATATGGTTTATCTCTCATTTTTTTACTCTCTCTTTCTTCTTCTTCTTCTTCTTCTTCTTCTTCTTCTTCTTCTTCTTCTTCTTCTTCTTCTTCTTCTTCTTCTTCTTCTTCTTCTTCTTCTCCTTCTCCTCCTCCTCCTCCTCCTCCTCCTCCTCCTCCTCCTCCTCCTCCTCCTCCTCCTCCTCCTCCTCCTCTCCTCCTCCGTTTTTTTCCCTTGAGACAACTGTTTCTTTATATTGGCCTGGTTGGTAACTCTTGATCTCAAGGAGGTCTCCTGTTTTTTTTTTTTTTTTTTTTTTTTGTATCTTGAACTACTGATGTCTACCTACACCTGGCTCTGTATTTCTAGGGGATGTTATGATGTTGTTTCTTTCAAATCAGGGTGATACATCTTAAAGAGATGTACAGAGTCTGCCAGAAGGCACCATAACAAGCCTTGGCATTCTTAGGTGAGTGTTAGAAAGGGCCTAGGAAGCATTCACCAAAAATAGAAATTTAGAATGGAAAGTTTCATATGTAATGCTGTTTGGCTGTATTGATTTGAAATCTTTATTGTCTTTCCATACAACTTGCTTACTGGGTTTTTGTATCCAAATCAAAAGCTTTACATTCTTAATTTATTTTTGTTTTGTTTTGTTTATTTTACACACCAACTACTGTTTCCCTTCCTCCCTCTCCCCCAACTCCCAGCCCTTCCCCCATCCACTCCTTCTCCTACTCCATTCAGAAAGGAGCAGGCCTCCCATGGGCATGAACAAAGCATGGCACATCAGATTGATGCAGGACCAAACTCCTCCTTCTGTATCAAGGCTGGCCAAGGTCCTCCAGCATGGGGAACAGGTCCCCCAAAGCCAGCTCGGTGTGCCAGGGACACGTCATGCTCTCATTGCCCGGAGTCTCACAGTCAGACCAAGCTAAGCAATTCTCATACACACGCAGAGGTTCTAGGTCAGTCCCATGATCCCATGCAGTCTCCCTAAGTCCAGAGTCCATGAGCTCCCGGGAGCTCAGGCCAGCTATCTCTGTGGGTTCGCTGTCATGATCTTGACTCCCCTGGCTCCTACAATCAGTCCCTCCTCCCTTTCTTCAGCAGGACTCCTGGAGCTCAGCCCAGTGCTTGGCTGTGGATTCCGGCATCTGCTTCCATCAGTTACTGGATAAAGATTCTCTCATGACAATTAGGGTAGTCACCAATCTGATTACAGTAAATGGCCAGTCCAGTCACCTCTGCATTATTGCTTGGGGTCTTAGTTGGGGTCATCCTTGTGAATTCCTGGGAGTTTCCGTGGCTAACATGGTTTCTGGTTAACCCCAAAATGCACCCTGTTTCAATTTTTTGAATATTTTGTTGTATATGTGGGGTGTGTGTTTATGTAGGGTGTGTGTGTGCACATGCATACACACCTGCATACACCTGTGCATGCACACAAGTACACACAGAGGCATATGCATGCATGCTTATTTATACACACACATATGAGTATATGTGCATGTGTGCACATACAGGATGAGGTTGGATGTCTTCTTTGATCTCTCTCCACCTTGGATTTTGAGGCAGTTTTTTTGCATTTGAAGCCAGAGCTCACTCTCCTTTTCTAGTCTACCTATCCATCCTGCTTCAAGGATCCCTTGATTTGTCTCCTGAGATCTTGTATTTACAAGTAGAGTGCTGAGGCCACTGTGCATTTAAGTTGATGGTGGGGAATCCAGACTGATGTCCCTAGGCTTGGGCATCAGAAGATGACACACTGAGCCATCTCCTCAGCCTCCTGCTTCTCAGTAACAATAGTTAGAAGCAGTGTTGCCTTCATGCTGTTGCTTTAACTGTTTAAGAGGAAAAGAGGAAACCTCAGCGCTCTCATGTTTGTGTGTTTATTGTTTGCTGCCCCTTCTGTATAGTGCAAGTTTGGGAATGTAAGCTGTAGTAATTGTCGGTGCCTGCTAAGATGCAGTGATTTAAATCATAGAATCTTGAGTCCAGTACAAATTGTAGAAGCTGAGAAACAGTGTTTGTGAGCAGGAATTAGAGTCTGTGAAGGTCTCCAACATCCTAGACATGGCACCTATTTCTATTGCTTTTCTTATTTTGTAACGTTTGATTATGAAAAGTTTCTTTTATGTTAATATAGTGGGGACACCTTCTGTTCACTACTTATTATTTCACTTAATGGAAGATCATATTTGCGTAGGAAGTAGGTTTTATTGAACATTATTGGAATTTTAAACCAGCTCTCAGATGGAAGCAAATGGTAACGATGAATGACGCACGGCTTCCTTTCACAAATTTCACTTCATAGTTTACTGTTTCATTGTATTCACACTTTGTTAAACATTTTAAGCATTACTTTTCTTTGTCAAATAGAACACTGGCATATAGATAAAATCGGCATTTGTCCTTGCTATATCATTTGGTGGAAAATTTCTTCCATCAAAATTTTTATATTGCTTTTATTAGACTTTAGTTATTCTCAGTTCTATAAAATGTGCTTCTGTAGAGTTGAGGCTGAGGGAGGACAGCAAGAGAAAGCTATTAAGTAGAGTGGAAAACTCTAGATTGTATCTGACTTGCAGTTATTTTATTTTTTTCAGCTGATAAAAATCACTAATCACTGAGATTGTGGTTGCCTAGTAAGTCTACACTGACGCAAAGGGCAGGTGGAATGTAACTCGTAATGGTTTTTAATCCCTCCATGAATTTTAAAACATCTTTGCTTTTGTATATTAATTGTACAAGTCAGTGGTTTTCGGATTGCATTATGCCGTGTATGTAATGTGCCTTATCGTATTGACCTATATTACCCTTTCTGGTTTCCCTCCCCCTTGGACCAGTTCTGTCTCTTTGCACTTCTTTAAAAACAAAAATCTAGATTCCACCTGAGTGAGAAAATGTGATATTTGACTGAGTTAAAGGTGTTTTTTTGTTTTTTGTTTTTTTTGAAAAGCCCTAACAGTCAAATCATGTGACAAAATGGACCGTTTTGACAGGTTGATTTCTTAGATGCTTGGAACATAGTTTATTAGGACTGAAATTTGTGGAGAATACATTGTATAGTAGTAACACTTTACATATTTTGAGTTTAATTTGAACCATTTTTGTTTTAAGAGCATTTCTAATTAAAAAATTGTATATCTTTCAAATATTATCTAATCTTCTATATTCAGACAGCATTGCATGTTGTAGTAATTTTGCTCTTGAGAAGTTGTTTTAGGAAATAGAGATCTTTTCTGGCATGCTTATTTTCTAGTCATTTGTGATCCAGTGAATTTACCAGAATCTTTTGAGTATTTACGTGGCCTCACATACATGCTCTACGAAGAGGATGTTTAGATCCCTTTGCAAGTGTTACCTGAACGTTCAGGTTGTTCAGTGAAGATTTCCGAGTTCAGTGGAGTATGGCTTTAAATGTTGCTTTGTGTAAAATGTACAATAAGGAATTAACATGCACCTTTGTTTGAGGACGTGGTTTTCCAGTAAAAATTCCATAAAAGATAGAGTACCTTGCTATTTTATATTGTTGAAAGCGTAATAAATTGAATAGTGAGTTTTAGAATACTGTTTATCCTACATGTCACACACAGTTTCTAGTGCTGGGAATATCATTAAGAGGACAGAAGGAAACGAATGGTCTTCACATATATTTTCTAGTGTCAGTTGTTCCTCTTATAGCGTGTGTTCATGTGTGTTCGTGTGTTCGTGTGTGTGTGCGCGTGCGTGCGTGCCCTCTTGCACGCTGTTGGTACAAACCGCCAGGAATCAGGCTCTCCAATGGTGAGAAGTTGCATAGGAAGAGCAGAGTTGAGAAGTAAAGAAGAGGAAAGCAGCAGCTGGTGTAAGCTGATGGCTTATGCCGAGCAGGTTTATTAAGGAACACAGCACTATATATACTGTTTGCAGGGAGAAAATGGCTAGGGTCAGTGTAGAGCTAAGTCAGACCATGGCAACAAGAACATGACATACCTTAGACAAAGCTACCCGTGGATTGATAACCATGGCCCAGGGGGAACAGTTGGGACCCCAGAAGCTACAACCTTCAATCCTGTGGAGCAGTGGCTTTAGCCCAGGGCAGCCTGGCTAAGTTTGTTCCTGGGCAAGGAGACAGAGCTAAAGTTCTCTTTGTCCCTTTGTCAGAGCCTATGAGAAAGTCTTGGGTCAATCGGGCTCTCCACATATTATATATGGGAAGTTATTGTATTTTCTGTGTTTATTACTTTTTGTGTTAAAACTTGGGATGCTGAAGCTGTTAAGCAAGCATTAGCTTTTCAGTCACTGATGTGCTCAAGCTGTGGGTAATAAAATACATGGAAGTCAACATGTCAATATGCTTTCTGCTAAATTAACATTTTAGGTGCTATTTCCTTTGTTTTGAAAGTTATGTCAGTTAATTTTTATTATTGGATATTTTACATTTATAAACTATGTAAGAGGATAGTTATCCCAAATTCCTAATAATCTAGCTTTAATTATCATCTTATTGTCAGTGTTTTGTCCATATTCCCAGCCATGTTCCTAGGATGTCTCCTCAGTAATTTTGAAGAAATTTGCATCACGCAAAACAATATGTCATTAAATAACAAGGACGCTCCTGTTTAAACATTTCTCACATGAAGCTTTCCCTGACTAGTGGCGGTGGTTAGCCGTAGTGCTTTGTGCCTGGTGTGCCTGCGGCATGGGTTCAGTTCTTAGCACCAAAGAACAAACCAACCAAAACCCTAAACAGACAAACAGAAACCACCTATAAAACCAAAGGAACACCCCATAAAGCCACAAAACCCTCTTTCAGCAATATCACCACTATGCCTCTGTTTCTCCCTCTTCCTTTATAGTTTGTTAAAATCAGAATCCAAACAAGGGCCTACATTCCAGGTGGTTAAACACATCTTAAAGTCTCACTTTCATTGCTTAACTTCCCCTCCCTTCATCTCTTTAGCTTAGTAGAAATTCATTTCTTGAAAAAATGAGACTATAAAGTTTCTCACAGTCTTATTTTGCTGATCCCTATGGTATTTGTTGCCTTTTTTGATATTTTTTTGGTGTGTGTGTGTGTGTGTGTGTGTGTGTTGTGTGTGCGTGTGTGTGCACGCACATACACGTGCTTCCTGAAAGTCAGTATAGATGGAGTGGCTTGATTAAATCCAGGTGTGAGGTGTTGGGTTTTTTTTTCTCTATTAATAGTTGGTTTTGTTTGCATCTCTGTTGAGTTACATAACATGTAGTTAACTTTGTAGGTCTTGTTAGCAGTGGCTAATGACCATTCCTGTCAAGACATTTCTTAGTCATGAAAAATAGAGGTTTCTTTTATTGTTTCTTTTCAGTTAGAACACTTGTGGAAAGGGAATCATTTTTCATTTGCCTTTCATATGGAAATACAGGAGGATACTCTCTAAATTTTTCTCCCTTGTTTGCCAGTCCTGGAAATGATGAGAGACCTTGTTAAACCCTTCAAATCTCTTCCAAGTTGTTCTACAGCTTCATTCGCAGTTGGATAATGAGATTTTACAGTGTTCTTATGAAGTTGTAGGTTGGAGCATTCTTTGTAGTGAGTCTTTTTTGGTTCTTCTTGATCATTAGTTGGGCTTTCCTGGCCAAAGGATGCCTCTGTGAGTTAGGTTCTAAAGCCTTGTGATATGATCCTAGCTACGATCTTGTAATCAAGGTGTTCTGAGTTCATCTGGGGAACTTACGCTGACATATGCCACTTTTTAGGTGTGAGAAGTAATAGAAAGTTGTTGCTTACAACAAGAGGATAATTAAGTCCAGAAGCAGTGTTTACACATGATGCATTGAAAAATATAGCTAATTCTGTATAATAGTATGACTACTGTAATTTTTTAATTTATGGTTAAATAGGTTTTAGCCAAAATAATAGTTTAGTAGATGTTTGTTTATTTGGCTAAGCCAGACCTAGTGGTGCAGGCCCGCAGTATCTGCTGCTTTGGAGGATGAGGCAGTTTGATTGCAAGTTCATTGCAAACCTAGTTACATACAGAGTCGGTTCAGAGTCAGCCTGGGCAGATTTGACCCCTTTCACATAGAAGACACACCCCAGTGCTCTGCAGATAGAGCTCAGTGCTGGAGTGCTTCCTTAGCACGCATGGAGTCCTAGGCTTACTTCCTAGTACTGTGGGAAAAGAAAAGAATAAATTATTCTCTTGGGTTCTTGAACCTTTTCAGACTTTCAGATTTGAAATAGTGCTGTCTTTGCGTGGTTTGTGTCTCCTAGGAAGATAAGTCAAATCAAGTAAGCTCTGGTTCATAAAACTTCTATGCTTTATCTCATGCAGACAGCTCTTAGCTACAACATATGCCAGAGGTTATATAGGGGAGCTTCACAGAATTGCTCTGAAGTAAACAGTAATAGATCACCAGGGCTAGCAGTGCAAAGTATGTATTCTAAGTCCAGCCAGGCTCTGGTTAACGTGCTTGCTTGAGAAGAAATCAGGGCATGGGGAGTTGTTATGGTCTGCCATGACGCTCTGTGCTTGTGTGGGAATTCTTGCTGCCAGTTCTAACCCGTTCTGCAGAACTCACTGTAGCACACTTGCCCCCACCCCTATGCTTGGGAGAATCTTGACGTCCTTAACCTTTACTATCCCAGCTTCTTAACGACCTTGGCTTTGAGCTGTATTCGATTGTGCTTTGTTACAAGTGTAGTAAGACTGACCAAAGCCTCTGTATGTGTGTGCTTGTGCGTGCCTTCATTTCATGTTGAATTTGCTTTGCGCTTAGAGTATTTTGTGTTGATCTTTTGATAATATTTACAATTTTAGATTTCAAAGATTGTAACATTTTTTTCAGAAAGACTACAAAACTGTTTTGAAAAATATCTGCCACCAAAATGTCTGTCTGTTTCAGCAACTTCTTTTTATGGTTTAAAAAGCCAATCATATTCCTCAACCCTTTTCACCTCGGTAACAAGTGTGACCTTCCTTTCTGAGGTGTTTTTGTTTTAATTACCTTCATCTTATCTCGTTTTCTTTTAATGTCTTTCATCGTTGAAATTACTGAAACTGGCTACTTGACGAAGTTTCAGAGCGCATGGAAATTTGTTAGGTGATAAACGTTCCTTCCCTTTGTTTCTGCTCTCATCCTCATCCTGTAGACTAAAACCACTGTTGATGGTGTGAGCATGTATTCATCTGAACTGGTTTTTCTTCTTCACACATATGCATATATTTATGTCCCTACAAAAAATGTCTGTTTTAATAATTATTAAAATGAGCCCAGAGTCTTCATAATACAATTTTTTTCATATGAAATGAATCAGGAATGCCAATCTAACATATTCTTTGTAAGTACGGTGTTAATAGTATTTGTGACGTGTATTCTGTAGTACAGACACACCATAATTTATCTGTTCATTCTGTTATGGTGAACACTTGGGTTATCTGAAATATTTTATTTTCCCAATAATGTTAAAATTAAAACTCTTGTACATTTACTCATAGGTACTTTTGTATATTCTTAGGTGGAATAGATTTCCGGAGGAAGAAATGCTAGGTCAGAGGCTGTGGATACTATTTAAAAAACTGATATGGCAAACTGCCATTCTAAAAGTTAAGACTAACAGCATGTCATCATTCTTTTTTTTCAGACCTTTATCAACACTAGTACTTTTGATTCTTTTAGTAGTTTGAAAATGCTATTTTTCTCCATCTTCTTTCAAGTTTTTTGTTTTGGTTTTCTGAATTATATTTCTCATTTGTGACATTGCAAAACATTCAGAAAATAAAAGTTATTGTTGCTAATTCTGCTGCTGCTGCAAAAAAAAAAATGTGAACATGTAACCGTGGTAAAATCCCTTGATAGTGGGGAGCCTTCTGTCTGTTACTTCAGCATTTATTTCTGTTCTCATGTACTTTTAACCTGACACATACATGCAAAGTATGAAAATTAGTTCACATTCGCTAGACCAGAGAACGTTATGATTTATGTTGTTTGTGATTTTTGGAGGATTAATTTTATAATGGTGATAAAGTAAGAAATGCATAACTTATCTTCAGAATTTGATAAAGTGTAACAGACTAGCTGTCTTTTCTTATAAAAACATTTGTGGTCCTATTTGAGGGTTGTTTAAGGGAGAGAGGTGATGCGCTCTCTAGGGCAGGATGCGCGTCTTCCACTGTTTCTTCTTCACAGTCTGCAGTTGTCGCTACAATGAGTTTGGTACAGTCTGCTTTTCATCAAATATGAGTATCAGGCATTCAGAGATACTTTGTATAAATTCAGCAGTCATGTGTTTAAAATTTCAAATGTAAAGAAATGACATTTCAATTCATTGTATTTCGTGTAAATATTGATAGTGTTCTTGGAAATTTGGTGATTATTTTGTGAAATATTTTGCCATCAGTTGCAAGTCTTTCCCAACCGGTTAATAAAGCTTGCTGCTCTTTGGATTTGAAATATTCAGTATTTTAAATACTGTTATTTCTCATTCCTGCTTACAGTCTGCTCAGGAAATGGACAGCAATCCTGTGTGCTTTCTTGGTGCTCTGATCTCAGGTCCCCATCATAGCTTAGTGGGCCCCTTACCCAGGAGGTGTGTCTCTAGCCCCAGGTCACCTTATGTAGGTTTGCAGTGTGAGAGAGCACCTTTGAACCTCAGGCTAGGTTATTAGGATGGAATAATATCAACTGTTTTAAGCAGTCATTTCCAAAGACTAAGCGATAAGTAGATAGAAAGTCACTATTTCCTCCTGAAATTCTATTGCACAGAACAGGGGACTGCTAGTATAATAACTCTGAATATCGTGAGAAGTGTGTTACAAAAACTTGGTATGTTTTTGTTTCATAACCTTGTCAGATAGGCCCAAAGTTGATTTATTCCTCAGATTCTTTCATGCTTGTTTGGAGCTACCTCTACAGTTCAAAGCTCTCCGTACTTCCTCCCTGATAAACATGATCTCCATCTTTGTGAATTCTGTCACTGCTGAATTCTGGTGTATCCTAGCTCTGTCTGTGAAGACGTTACAGACTGTGCCATGGAAAGTAGAAAGTTGTGGTACGGACTGATGGGGAAGGGAGAGGTGAAAGAATGAACTTCAGGAAGAATGAAGTAAACTTTCTCTTATTTGTTTGGTGGTGATTTAGTAGTTTGAAAACTTGCCATTTAAAAACTACATAGGAATCCCTTTAAGTCAGGAGGAGGAGGAGGAGGAGGAGGAGGAGGAGGAGGAGGAGGAGGAGGAGGAGGAGGAGGAGGAGGAGGAGGAGGAGGATAGCATTAACATTAAGGAGAGTCAGGGTGCTAATGAAGTTGCAGACCAAACTATTCGCCAAGGCTGCAATCAAGCCTTGATTGGAGTTGATTTTGGCTTCCAAAAAGCCTTCTTCTGGTAGTTAACAGAAAGCTCTTCTTTTCCAGCTGTTGTAGAAGGACTATTTTTCCTACAGTCTTACACTAGCCATAGATTTGTTGTAAAATGTCAGCCAGTGATTCTGCTCAATGATTCTGCTAGTCTTGCTGGCCAGCTTGCTCTTGTCTTGTGAGACTGGAATTCCAGCAGGCTGACATGCCCACCTGTCATGTGTTGCCTTCTGGGGATCTGAACTCTTTCATCCCCTACAGAGGCTTGCCCTGGATGTGCTCTAGCACCTGAGTGGTCTCAGCCCCATGCAGACTCTTCCATAAATATTTTGGTTTTAGGTTTCCATTGTTTGTCGTTTCTTAGTGAAATACGATAGTTCATGATTAAGACTGGGTGATAAACCTGAGTGCTAGAACATGTCTCAGGTGTGAGTCTAATACATGCTCAAAACTGGACAACGGTAGACAGACTTGAGTTAAGAAACATTTAGAAGCTATTAGGAATACCTAAGAGAATTTTTCTTTATAGTTTTTCTGAATGAAGGTATGGATGGTTAAATAGTCTGGCCTTTATTAATTCATGTTAATTTTCTTTTTAATCGATAACAGGTTTTTCTTAGATACTCCCACTCCTATGTGTATATCTGCATGCACGTGTGCAAATGAGTATTTGTTCTTTGAGAGAGGGTCTCATGTAGACCACGCTGACCTAGGATTTGTTATGTAGCTGAGGTTGGCCTTAACTCTGAGTTCCGAGTTATTCCTATTCAGCACCATGCCTGGCTTCTGGTTTTCTTATCTCTCCAGCTTAATGGTTTTACTTGCTCTTATGACAGGAGGGTCAATGCAACCTCTCATGTTTTTTCTTTTAAATTTTTATAAAATACCCTGGAGGGGTCAAATATATATTAAGGATTTTGTGTGTGTATGTGTGTTGGGTATGTATGATTTTTAAAGTTGTTACAATAGTTTTTTCTTATTTCACAGAATGAAAAAGGACCTTGTGGTTTTACATTGAAAGAAACATTATTCTTGTTTTGGAAGTTAAAAAAAAGTTAAATGTAGACCTTTGTTGAGTGAAGCCCTGGGAAAGCTGCCGTTTCTTGCACATATTCTTAAAATCAACACAGTCCTGCCAGAAGACAGCTGGCACCTGTGGCTTACCCAGCAGATTACGGTCCCTGCTTGCTGAAGTCTGAGGTGACTTAGTCCAGATGACTGTATGTTGTGCTGCAGAAGTTAACGTCTCATATCCTTTAGCATGAAATACTTCTGTGCTTTTTCCTACTGTATAGATGAGGTCATTGCCACTATATTTTTTTTAAAAATTATTCTTTACTTTTTGAGAATTTCATGTGAGTACTATGTTTACACTCTTTCCCTCCAACTTTGCTCCCCATCCCCGTTTCCTTCTCAGATTCATGGCGCTTTATTTTTTAAGTGTTATTGTTACACTCAGAAAGAGTTGTGCACAGCGCATGCTGAGGTCATTGAATGTCACTCATGTGTATTCAGGGCTGACCTTTTAGGACTGGATCCCTAAGCGGGAACATGTCCCCGATAAGCCTGGTTCCTCTTTCTCAGCAGCCGTTAGTTACCCGTGCTTTGGAGAAATGCCAGTTCAAACCATGCTGCAGTTTCATAGTACCACCATAATGGCTAAAATTCATAAAAACAAACTGACAATAAATGCTGGTGAGGTTGTAGGGAAGGGGACCCTCATTAACTGTAGGTGGGATTGCAAACTACTTTGACCTTTGCGGAAGTTAGGGTGGAGTAGATTCAAGAAGCTAAAAATGGACTCCCATATGACCCAGCAATTGCACTCGTCTGCACACGCCCAAGGGTTCATCCTATTGCACAGTGTGCATTGTGCTCTGTCAGTTATCGGCTTCAAGAATTCACTCTCTTCTACTTGTTGCAGTTCTACGTTCTTAGTACTTTTGTAATTCTTCTGATGGTTTTAAACACAGTGTGCTGACTAGTTTATTTCATCTTAACACAAGCTGGGTTCACTGGAGAGGAAGGAGCCTCACTTGAGAAAAAGGCCCCTAAAGACCTGACTGTAGGTAAGCTTGTGGGCTATTTTCTTAGTGATTGAAAGGGCAGGACCCAGTCCATTGTGAGCAGTGTCATCCTGATGGAGGAAGGTCATTGGTTAAATAATAAAGAAACTGCTTGGCCCTCATAGGTTAGAACATAGGTGGGTGGAGTAAACAGAACAGAATGCTGGGAGGAAGAGGAAGTGAGCTTAGACTCCATGCTTCTGCTCTCCAGGGCAGAGGCGATGAAGTTCCGACTCAGAATGGACATAGGCTAGAATCTTCCCGGTAAGCGCACCTTGGGGTGCTACACACATTATTAGAAATAGGCTAGTCCAGGTGCGAGAGTTAGCCAAGAAGAGGCTAGATATAATGGGCCAAGCAGTGTTTAAAAGAATACAGTTTGTATGTTGTTATTTCGGGGCATAAGCTAGCCAGGCAACCAGGAGCTGGGGCGGCAGGAACACAGCCCGCAGCTCCCACTACACCATCCCAGGGCTGGTGGTCCTGGGTTCTGTAAGAAAGCTGACTCAGCAAGCCATGATGAGCAAGACAGTAAGCAGCACCCTGTACATGGCCTCTGCTTCAGTTCTTGCCTTCAGGTTTCAGCTCTGCTGGATAAGACAATGGGGTTCTTACTATATTGCCTAGTATAGTCTCAAAATCCTGGGTTCAAATGATACACTTGCCTCAGCTTTCTGATTAGCCCACTTTCTTGCCTAGTAACAAATACAAATGTATACATGCACATATTTCAATACATATATATGTATTTTTGTCTGCACAGTAGACAACTCAGTTGTAAATAGAGAAAACTCAGATAAAGGTAGATTCTATTGGTGTTTGTGTTGCTGCAAGCACAGAATGAAGCTCATGGGGAAGTCAAGTTAGTGTGTTGAGAGCACAGCAGACAGATGTAGATAGGTGCCTCCATCTCTCCACCATTTGGTAATCTGTGATATATATGTGACCAGTATAATATGGGTTGGACTTTGCCAGTATTATTCAGTTTGGCTTTTAAAACAAACAGTGACATTTGACTGGAGTTTGAAACACAGTTTAAAATAATACAGGAGAGAATGCTTGTTCTTTTATTTGTCCTCCCCTTTTCTTCTTTTTGAAGAATGTTAGAATGATTAGAATATATATGATACATATGTAATATCCATTCTTTAAGAAAATTTGCAGAACTCTAGATTTTAATTGAAATAAAGATTAAATCATTGGGGCTAGAGTGTCTCAGTCAGTCAAGCACTTGCATGTAAACCTTGAGAAAGACCTGGGCTCTCCCTGTGCTGGGCAAGCTGACAGGAGGGTCCCTGGGCTGTGCCGGTCAGCTGCTGTAGCTGAATCAGTGAACACTAGGTTCAGTAAAGATGCTGATTCAGTAAATAAAGTGGAGAGGCAGTTAGAGAAGGCAGCCTGTGGTGCCCTCTGTTCTCCACACACGAGTGTGCACACACACACACACACTTGCACCTATGCCCATGTGTGCCGGTACTCACACTTGCATACAAATAAATAAAACAAAAGCATGCATCGCTTTGCAAGATGCCAAATACAAATACAACCCTGAAATTTGTGTGGGGGCATTAATTTTCTGTCTGAATGTTCTTTCCTTTCCCCTGTCCTTCCTTTTTTTTCTCTTTCTGAGTGCAGTCTGTCAGAATGGTAAGCTTAGAAGTCATTTTCCTGTTTGCTCAGTAATACTTTTCCACGTGTCTGTTATTGACAGCCTGGAGCTGCATGGAGTGTACCCTCAAAGTTTATGTTCCTTAGTATTGAAATTGAGTAAGGTCGGAGGACATTTCAAAAATGTAGGACATTTGCCTATTATTTTTGAAATGCTTTCAAACAGCTTTAGTTATCTGCACACACGATCATGGCTCTCATAGACTTTGAGAATGATACTACTGTATTGGTTAGAATTATTATTAAAGAAAATAATTCTCAACATTTCCCTTTGTGGTTTTAGTTGGAGGAGAAAATCATGTTAAAGAACATTTGTGGCATTTTTTGAAAAATGTTTAGGAATTTTTTCCGTGAAAGGTCTGTAACTTTAAGCATATTTTGTAGTGATGGAATTTTTACAAATTACTATTTTAAGTATGGGGTTAATGCTACAGATTTTGAATAAATTGAAAACTACCAAACTTACATTATCATTTAACCAACATATTTTTGAAAACAAATGCACAGTAGTGGATTTATTTCTGGCGCCTTCTGAGGAAGTGAATTAAAGAGCTATAAAATCAGCAGATGCATGCTTGATTATTTCAAACTGTGCTGTGTTTGTTTATGCCAGTCTGAGTGCTGCTGATGGGGGAGGGGTCTCCTGTCTTCTGTTCTATGCTGTGGATTAATTGTTCCTTAGGGAATTTGACTGAGAACCTAAAACCCAGGATTCTAGTAGATATCCCTGTCCCAGGCTTCTAGCAGATATCCCTGGCAGGAAGAATTTTCCAAATATAGTGTGCACAGTTAGCCACTGATTCAGTTTCTTTCGTTTTAGGTAAGATCCCCAGTTGAGTGGAATTTATGATAAAATCTGGCCTTTCAGACTTTAATGCATAACCCTTTATTTGGAAATGTCGTTTCCTCTGAGCCTTTAAAATAAGAAGAAATGAAAATTATTATTTTGGATTAATTTAAATTGCTTTATGAGCATATTTTGGGACACACACATTAGCTTTGGTTAGATACTGGTGGCTATTACTAATGAGAGTTTTGTAGCCTTAAGGAGGCATCACAGTTCTCCCAACTGAACATTTAGTTAAATTTACTTGCAATCCCAAAGAGCAGCAATGGTTTCGTTCTTTTTTTGTCTTTAAAGACTTTGGATATTTTTATCTTTAGACAAAGGTTTTACATTTGTTAATATAAACAGGAAGTGCAATATTTACGTGAGTCTGTAGTCTGTTATTTCTAGAGAAAAAATTCTAATTCATTTTAAGTGGGAAAGGATTTGATTTCTCTACAGGCTGTTATTAAATAGTATAACGGGAATTTCTTTGTTGTGTTTTTCATAAAACACAAGTCGCTGTTTCCCCAAGCTGCAGAATAGCTAAGTATTTGTGTATTGGAATGATTATAGGAGACGGTGTCTTGTAATTTGACATTTTGATAGAGTTGTCTCTGAGTTACTAAGTATAACTTGTTATGTTTGTTATTGATGGCATGTAGGTTACTTCATGACTCTGTTTGCCAATTCTACTAAAATTCTAGCTTTTTGTGACTCATTTGTGGAATGTTTTCATGTGCAGCTTGGTCAAACTGGCAGTTGGAGCTGTAGGTTGGCATGGCTCTAAACATAAACTCTGATTTCATATTTAATTATTTAAAATATTTTTAGCAAATTGATTTATTTGTGTTTTCATAAATCTAATGCTAATTCAACAGGAAAAACATGTAAGAATAATTTGTGAATTATCAGAGAAGAAAATGGGCATTTGACCTTATGGGGAAATCAGTAAAACATAAATTGTTTCAGAATCTATTTAACAGTTTGTTTTGTTACTTATTTTTAGTAAGACAGCTCTTTTTGTCTTTTGGGAAGAATATTTTAACGTAGAACAGAAACCATACAATCCTTGAAAATATTTTGTTTTTAGGGAAACCCAAATGACAACAAGGGCAAGTGAAATGGGCTCTTTCTGCTCTGCAGGCGTGGCTGCCGCAGCTGCTGGTCTGTGCTTCTCCACTGCTTCCTCGGCTGTCCCCTGCTCCCCTTTGTTCTTCTCCTTTTTCTTCTCTCACTTCTCTCCTTTGTTTCTCTTCTTTTGTACTTCTGCTTTGGCCCTAAACACAACAAATTATTGAAGCCACCATATGAAGGCACCGTATCAGATAGTAGCGACAAGAGTTTTTTTCTCCTATTAAATTAATTAAAACTTATTTTTATGTTTTCTTGACATGATGTTTCTCTATGTATCAGTGACTGTCCCAGAACTCTATATAGATGGGGCTGGCCTTAGACTTACAGATACCCACCTGCCTCTGCCTCCTGAATGCTGAAATTAAAGGTGTGTGCCTCTATGACCAGCAAATAATACAGTTTTGAAAGATTCTTAGAGATGACTTCCCAGATTTTTTCAAAAAATATTTTTAACAAATATTGTGTTGTCATCTTTATCTGTTTATTGTGATAGGCCCCAGGGCTTCCCTTGCTTTCAAGAAGTACATACTTTATATCTATATCTGTGTGGTTCTATAATCATGTATAGAACATCAAAGGAATAGAGAGAACAATTCATCTTAGAATTTGAAGAGCATTTCTTTTTTTTTTTTGGTTTTTCGAGACAGGGTTTCTTCGTAGTTTTTGGTTCCTGTCCTGGAACCAGCTCTTGTAGACCCGGTTGGCCTCGAACTCACAGCGGTCCGCCTGCCTCTGCCTCCCGAGTGCTGGGATTAAAGGCGTGCGCCATCACCGCCTGGCTTGAAGAGCATTTCTAATGGATCAACAGGCAAAGAATTTGCTGCCCTGCCTGCCTTGGCTCTCAGATGGCAGGAGAGGACTTACTTCAGAAATCTGTCCTCTGGCTCCGTGTTCCTATGCATGTGTGTTCATGTATGCACAAAAATATGCTCTGGTTTGGAAGCCTAGTCTAGGCACATCCGTGTGGTAAATATTTATCATTTACAAATGTCGCCCTGCATTTTGACATTCCCCACTTCTAACCTTAAAACTTCTCCACTTTTCAGAGCCAAACTAAAGACCAGGGATGGATTGGGAAGCACAATTTATAATACTTAAAAGCCTGATACATTTTGACATTTATCTGGTCCTTGTATTTCTTATTGTTCTTGTTTTTATTTATTTTGTTTTTGTTTCTGTTTTCGAGACAAGGTTTCTCTGTAGCTTTGGAGCCTGTCCTGGAACTAGCTCTTGAAGACCAGGCTGGCCTTGAACTCACAGAGATCCACCTGCCTCTGTCTCCTGAGTGCTGGGTTTAAAGGAATGCTCCACCTGTGTTCCTTCCATCTCTTAAAGGCATTCAAATAAAGGAATTTAATATGGGCAGCAATTTCTTGGTACTAGTAATTTTTAAGTGCAGCTCTATATAGACTCAGTCCTAAAAATACTAAAAATCTTGTTCCAAATGATTAGCCAACCATGATAAAATAGACAAATTCTTTAACTAAGGGCAAATAATTAGGAAGGGAATTAGATTTCTAAGACAGGAATTCTAGTCAAGTAGTTGCAATGTCTGTCTTTGTTTATTTATTTTTAGTGGTAGTGTTTTCCTTTTTACTGACATATAATGTCCAAAAATCAGATTCTGAAGTTAGTAGCAATACTAGAAGGCTTTATAAATATGTCACCACATTAGTCAAAGAATGTAAGGAAACAATAAGTCTACATAGTGATTTTCCTTAAGTTTACACTTAAGGAAACCAGCAGAGTAGAGAGCTGTTTTTACAGATATTGACCTGAGAATGCTTGACAAGAATATTGTAGGTTATTTGTGATCACTTAAAGTCATGCCTTATTTGAAAACAAATACAGAGACTTAGGTAATGAAAATGCCATTTACTACATTAAGAATCCGTGTCTAAACTGGAAATGGACTTAAACTATTGTTTTAAATCATGAAAGTCTTTGCAGGAAGACCTACCTCTGTCAGCATGTATGGCTAACTTTATGGGCAGAATACAGCTTACCTGTGTATATTCTTCCTGTATGGTAATTGTCTTTATGTCTAAAATATCTCCTCATGGCAGTGATTTACCACACAGTGTGATTCCCACCGTGTCCATGCATTTTTCTTGGTAAAGACATCAGTTCACACACGCCTTGGAGTTTAGAACGGAACTGCTAGCAGTGCTTCCTTCTGTTTTCTGTCTTTGGCAAAAATAATAGAGTATTGTATGAGTTAATGCAAACCCCTTTTGGGGAAAATTAGTTTGTACTTTAGTTCTCCAAGGTCTTTGAGTCCTGTCTCACATTTCCCGTAGCCAAGGGTGTCTTTGTTTGGATGTGTAATGTGCTGTTATGTAGATGACTCTTCACCTTCATTTCTGCTCTGGTGACGGAGGGTGAATGGACCTCAAGCTCTCGTTTCCAGGCATGGTCCTTGTTGTCTCAGCTCTGCTTTTGCTGAAACGCTGTAACATTATCACCGGGAATTTGGCTTTCCTGAGATAATGAACTTTAAATTGTTTTTTCAAAGAGCTATGCAGTAAAAGGGACATGTTCATTCTAAATTGCATTCAGTGCTTTGACTAGAAGGTACTTCGTTTTCCCTTTCTAATTATTTGCCTTTAGTTGAAGAACTTTGCTGTATTTTCAGCACTGAAGACAGAAATTTCTTAAGTCTAGACACTGGGACCTCCTCGTGCGTGCTGTTACAAGTGGTTTAACGTTTCTGAATAGGGCAGGTTAGAGGGAATGTCAAATGATGGGAACCTTCCTACACTGGCCTCTTTGAGACAGTGTATTCATGTCAAAACTAATCTAGTGCAGCTGCAGGATTAATTGTGCGGAGAAGCTGTAAACACAGAGAGCTGTGACCCCTACTCAGAGCTCTGTTTCCTGTGCGAGCATCCTACTTGGGAACTGCTGTGAATTGAGAGAGCAGTCATTGACTCAGGAGAATAGACAGTAGTAGCACGAAGAAATTACCTAGATCGTAGGGCATGCGTAACTTCTGAGGCAACAAATTGGCATCCGTCTAAGTAAATGAGGATGGAAAATAAAAGAACTTGGATTGGTAAGCCATGAGAGAAATTCACCATTATTAACCTTTGAATCTTTCTTTGGGTCTTTTGGTTATAATGGAATTTACTTTAATCTTCAATATAATTTGCTTCTTTCACCCAATCTAATGTGTCTATAAAAGCATTCATAAAATGTTGTGTGATCTTTTACTTTTTTGGGTTTTTTTGAGGGGCTCACCATCCAGCTAATAAATCACACACGGAAGCTTAGTCTTAGTTATGAATGCCTGGCCTTTGCTTGGTTTGTTTCTGGCCAGCTTGTCTTATCTTAAATTATCCCATCTACCTTTGCCTCTGGGCTTTTATCTTTCTCTATTTCTGTATACCTTTCTTTACTTCTTTCTCCACAGCCTGTTGTGTAGCTGGGTGACTGGCCCCTGATGTCCTCCTCTCCTTGTTCTCTTGCTCCTCCTCTTCTAGATTTCTCCTTCTATTTATCCTCTCTGCCTGCCAGTCTTGCCTATCCTTGCTCCTACCTTGCTATTGGCCGTTCAGCTCTTTATTAGGACCATCAAGTGTTTTAGACAGGCACAGTAACACAGCTTTACAGAGCTGAACAAATACAGTGCAAACAAAAGCCACACACCTAAAAATAATATTCCCCAACAATAAAATTTGAAATTATTAGTAGTCTTTTTCAATAACTTGTGTTGCAGAAATAATGTTTAAAATTATGCAATCATATTTAATTTTATTTTTTAAAGGAAATATCATACTCAAATTACAGGTAATTAGTGTGGGCATTCTCAGGGCTTTGAGCTTTCTCTAAAGTACATTAAAAATTTAATAGAAAAGTAAACTAAATGGCTAATTGAATTATCATAATATATTTTTGAAAATCTTAGAATTCAAGATGAATTAAGTTGTGTAATTTCTCTGAAGTCTTTAGAATATTTTAAAATTTATTTTAGTATTTTCTTGTCCACTAACTGAACAGGTCAGCCCTGTCTATATAGAGTTCTGGGACAGTCACTGATACATAGAGATGGTATTTAGGAAGGTTATAGGGGCTTTTTCTATCCTGGGTTTAAAGTATATGCCACAAAGTATTTTCTGAGACTTGGTGTTGAAGAGGTAACTGAGAGTTCTTATCTAACTCTGCAGAGAGGAGACAGGGTGAGAGGGGAGAGAGCTAGGGGGAGGGAGGGAGAGAAAGAGAGAGAGAGAGAGAGAGAGAGAGAGAGAGAGAGAGAATGAGAGCCACTGGGCCTTGCTTGGCCTTCTGAACCCTAAAAGCCCACTCCCAGTAACATACTCCCTCACCAGGATCCACCTACTCCAACAAGACCATACCTCCTAATCCTAAGTATTCAAATATATGAACCTATGGGAAGCCTTCTTATGAACCACCACAGCTAAAGGTTTTCTATAAAATCAGAAATTAGCTTAGAATTATGGCTATACTAAGATCAAGGCAAATTTCAATGTAATAATGATATAGTATGAAATGGGTTTCAAACACCAAGTCTAAAATAGAATTAATGGCTATTCTACGATATATTTTTTAAAAAGCTGGACAGTAGTCTTTGCTTACCAGTGCAAAAGTAGTCAGGTAGTAGGTCACATGGCTTCATGGTGCTCCACGCTTTGACTGTGTGAGTTCTAGGCTGCTAGGATTCCTCTAGGGCAGTGGTTTCAACAGGGTGAGGCTTCATTTACTTTTCTGGAAATATTTGCCCAAGTTTGCACTCTTGGCTTATCCTCATTGATGAGCTGAGGCAGAGGCTGCTGCCTAGTGTGTAGACAGCAGAAATGTTCTAAACATCCTATGGTGCAGAACACGACCCATCCCAAACTACACAGGCTTATGCACATCTGCTCCAAGTCACTAGTGCCAAGGTTGGGAAACATAGATTAAGGGACTTGGCTGAGAAAGTGCCTTAGATGGAAGTCCATTTGTTCTTTGAAACTCGTCTAGGCCTGAAGAGATTAGGGTGGCTAAGACTGACCTGAGGCACACATGAAGTAGGAAATGTTTGAAGCTAAATTGTGATGCCCATCCAAACCTTTGCTCTGTGTCACATATGACATTCCTTGGCATTTGTCCTCTGTGGCACATGTGTGGAGTTCAGAGTATTGAATGATGCGGGTAAAGAATTCCAGGCTATGCGAAGATTAACCAATTATATATGTTTTATTATGAGGGGCAGACTCACGAGACAGGAACTGTAACTCCAACCTTAGCTATGAAGTGCAGGAACCATAGAGAGTGAGGGAACCCTGGGCTGCCTGGAGTTTTTCTCTGGGTACCCTAAAGGTCACACCCTAACTTGATCCCACCTTTTAAAGATTATTGGCTGACAAAGATTCCCCATCACCTCCCCCTTTTGTCTATATAAGAGTTTTAAACCCAATACAGAACTATATACAATAGGAACAGAGATTAAGTATAAAATTATAACCAACATAAACAATATCAAGCAAGGAACACATGATAAATGTTTTAATATTTTAAGGAGTCTACTAGGGACAGATATCAAGTATAAAATTATGATTACAACCAACATAAGCAATATTAAGCAAGGAATACATGTTAAATGTTTTAATAAACATTCTATCCTAAGGAGTCTAAGTCTTGCATTGGAAATGGCTTGGCTAAATCATAAGAGGAAGATAACTATGGCTATCTAATTTTTAACCCCATTGAAAGCCTAAGAAGGGAGATATTACCTGAGTAGGCAGGAAGTGCATTAAGCAACTTTCAAAGCATGCAGTATATGACAGAGACAACTGACAATTTTGAGCAATCATTTAAAGTCTCATTTGTAATGTTGAAGCAGCCAACTTTGGCTAAGGTCTAGCATAACTGTATAATTGACAGACCATTTTTAGAGGCAGGAAAATTCTTAGAACAGTCTTACCCTGTCTTGGCAAGGTTTGGCACTCTTTTTTCATGTGTGTCCTGTTTATTTAGTCTGGACACCATGTACTTTTTCAGTGGTTGAGGCATAGACTGTTTCTTGCCCAAAGGTCAGTTGTGCCATGAAGAGAACAAACTCTAAGTGGAGTGTCTTTGGTGCTCAACATTTTTTGGGGGGCGGGGGATAGATTGGTATTGTCAGGAGCAATCATGTCTCCTGACAACAAAACCCAAAGTTATTTAAATGCCATGTTTACAAATCTTTGAAGTGGTTGAAGATTACCTGTCTATACAAAGTACAGTCTCTATATATCTAAAGGACCTAATTAGTTTGACTGTATATATAACTAAGATGAATAACTGTTGACCTATAATACTTAATGCCTGTATAACTTAAAGACTAAGACTTTATATCAGAATATTAAACTGTCTGCAAACAGCTCTGCAGTAAAGGAGGACAATGACCTCAAAATGTAAACGATGTATAAGTATCTCAATGAGAGGTAGAAATATATAATACAATAAGAGGTGGGACTAGGATAAAGAGAAAAGCCAGAGCCTTGTGTCAGTGCCAAGTCTCAGACTGGGTGCTCTGCAGAGATTCCTGACTGGGTGGCATCAGCATGTGCAGGGAAGCCCCGAGATGCTACTGAGGCCAGAGGCTGCTGCTACAGAGCTGCAGTGCTAGGTAACTGGCTGAAGCTGTGGGCAAGAAGGGTCAGTGCTTAAATAGCCAAATACCCAAATGCTTCACATGGAACCTGGCAGTGGCTGCCTGGAGCCACGGGGACCTGAATCCCCAGCCCCACATTTGGTGCCAGCTGTTGAACGATGTGTATAAAGAATTCCAGGCTATGCCAAGATAAGCCAATTACATATGTTTTATTATAAGGGACAAACTCACGAGACAGGAATGAAACCCAAAATATCACGCCCTAACCTGGGCCTACCTCTTAAAGATCATTGGCTGACAGAGATATTCCACGTCAGTCAGAGTAAGAGTAAAACTCTCAGGAGCCAGCTGTCCCCCACCACCTTGAGTTTCTTGGGTGCTGAACTCAGGCCACCAGCCTTGTGAAGTGAGTGAGTGCTTTGACCTGTTGAGACATCTTTCTGACTTTGTAGCAACTTTCTTAATGTTTCCTTACATGTTTTGTCCAAGTATGTGGAGGGGAGGGGAGACGGAGGAAGGAATAGAGAGAGGGAGGGAGGAGAGGAGAGGAGAGAAGAAGAGGAGGAGGAGGAAAGAGGGGACTGACAGTACCAGACTAGACCTTTTGGTATGTCCTTGTCTTGTAAAGACACTAACTCATGGGTTAGTGTTCAACCCTAAGAGCCTATTTGTCTTATTTGACCCTAAGATCCTTTTAAGGTCCATATGCAAATATAGCCAGTCTCACTCAGGGGCGAATTTAGTATCTTTGGGGAAGGACAGAATCATTCTAAAAAAGAAATGATTACAGTAGTTTTATTTACATCTTGATCACTAACTGTGTCTACATATTTATCATTAGTCTTATTTACATATGTCCACAGAAATTAGTCATGTGGTAGTTTCCTGTTGAAGCTTGGCTGTAGAAAAAACTGCTCCGTTATGTGTTATGCTTTAGTTATATAACAGTCCAAAACAAGAGTGTATGTCGCTATATTGTGATGGCGGACCACCTTTCATACAGGTTCCTGTTCTGCCTGCTTCTAGGCAGTTAGTACACCATTGGAGAGTTGGATCTTTCTTTGGTGGTTTTCAAAGTACACAAAGGTTGGTGTTCTAATGAAATTTTTACAGCGGCACACTTAACAACTTGTTAGGTTTTTTTTTTTTTTAAATCTGATTTTGTTCTTTTTTTTTTTAAAGAATGAAATCATGCTTCTGCAAAATACCGATTTATGTTTTGGCTTCTAACTTGATTAATGCAAGGGAAATGTATGCTTAGGATAGCTCAGACACTGAAACAGTGTGTACCAGGAACCACCTGCCTTCCTTAGAGGCATTTTCCATTCAAATATTAATCAGACTATTTGTTGTTAGAGACAGAATTTCCATGTGAAAATTTGGCTAACATATCCATCTGCCTCACTTTTGCCATACTCTATATTTAATGCACTAAAAAGAACACATTTAGAAATGCTCTTCAGAAGTTTCCAGTTTCCCAATTAGTCTGGTTTACTGTTACCAATTAAATTTTGAAGACCAAGAAGTCCAGGGCATATCAGTTTCAAATTGCTTTTGATGTTGAACAGATCGATTGGTGAGAACTGTACTCTGTGACTGCAGATTATCTTCCCAGGGGGTTACGTGAATTGTTCTGCTCTGTCAGTACACCACTTGTTCATCTCATTCACGCTTGGTGTACGGAGACAGCGGTGCCATTGAGACATGGTGTCACATGTCCTAGCGATATCCTACAGCATGAGGCTAGGCCAGCCTTGAACTCCTGAATTCTGAGATTATAGACATCATACCCTGGCTCCACAGATAATTTTCTGAATTGTATAGTGCCATTAAATGTAGGCACCTGAAAATATCTGGTGAGGGAATTAACTGTGTCTATGTTTTATATTGGAGAATAAAATTAATGTACTTTCTCTTAGTCACAAAGTGTATATCCAGTATTCCTGTGTGTCTAGGCACCTACATTTTATGGTGCTACTTTAGACTGTAGCTGAGACCAAGAATACATCAATGATACTGGCATTTTAAAATACCTAACATGGGTGTTTTCACTGAAGATACAGGAAAAGCAGAGTAAAAGTTGCCATCCTGAAAAGGATAAACAGATTGAAAGTCCCAGGAGGAAGTCACCCGACACCTTTGCCCAGCCAGGTCTCCTCATCTTACACCCAGCGGTCTTGTGTAGTCCAGATTTGCTGTATGACCTTAAACTTATGATCCTCCTGCCTCCACCTCCAAGTGTTAGTAACTCAAACCTAAGTCAACAGGCTTGATTTACAAAGTGCTGGGTTTTATACTACATCCCCAGCTTGAATTCTACTTTATCTTTTAGTGATATCTTCTGGAGAAAAACTCAGCATAGAGAATAAAAAAAAAAATTGCCTGACAGTTTTTACTGGAGTTGATGCTTTTGGATATGAATACAACTAAGGAGCTAAAAGAGAAGATGGAACTATTTTTGAACTTAAAACTTCCCCATCCTTTTAGATTCAAGCCCCATGAAAAGACAAGGAAGGCTGGGTTATACTTAGATTTGTGTGTACATTGTTTTGAATGTATTCAGAAATTCAAGGAATGTTTCCTTTTGGTGCAGAATTATGAGGAGCAACTGTGTGCGTATCTGCTTATTTCATTGACACACATACACACACACACATACACACACACATACAAACACACATAGAAACCTGGGCTGTCGTTTCCTTTCCATAACACGTGTGGACGTTTGGAGGAACACCCACATGTCGGGGGCTTGATTTTGGGAGATATCGTTGTTTGGAACATCTGAGTTCCATAGTAAATCGAGTTGAGACATTCCCTTATCTCATCTGAACCCAAATTCAAATGTGCACTCACGGTGCTCTGAGACTTGTTTTATGCTCATTAGGGAATGACTAGTCTCCTCTCTGCAGGAGTGGTAACTAGGGGAACAACGTATACAGAAAGAACTCTGCAGCTAGGACAGAATCGGAACCTAACCAGATATGAGCAGTGCCGTGTGTAATTACAGAAAGATGTGGGTGGATTCCTGAATGTGCTATGCCCAAGGATCTAGCTGGTAGTGTGAACACGGCCTGGGACGTAGTCTGGGCTAGATGGTATTGCGTTCTAACTCATGAGTGACATGTTGATATACTGTGTTTAAAGCATGTCTTGGACTGTGTATCAGGATTAAGTTGATTCTTAGAGGACATCAAAGCATGTGCTGCTCTGCTACAGCGCATCTGGTGTCCTGTTTGTAGAACAGTGTGGTTGGTGAAATAGGAATGATTGCCGGTGTATTGACTAACCTAGGGAACAGAAACCTTCTCTCTAGTGGTCCTTCTCCCATTGTCAAATGGCAAAAAACTGAATTGCCTTCTTAGTACATGGCCCTGCTGTGGTTTTTTTTTTTTTTTTTTTTTTTTTTTTTTTTTTTTTTTTTTTTTTTTTTTTAAAGTAATCTAGAAACTCATACTTAACTTTTGTAATGTATCCAGAGGAAAATCACCCTTCCCCTGGCTCGTACTGGTTCGTGGGAATTCCAGGTGGGGGAGGGAAAGAATGGAATTAACATGACTTGCTGTCTGTGTCAAGGAGGGTAGGCTATTCACTTTGCCCCGCTGAAAGACATAATACTGTTTTAGTTATAACTCGGCTCTGATATCGTGTAGAAACCTACTCTTCTGCTTTCTTCCCATCCTTCCGTGTATTGAATGATGTAGGGTTTTGTTGATTTATATTTTCTGAATGGATAAGCTCCATGTTTGGTCACAGTAGGGTAAAGAATGGTTCTTTACGTCACTGCACAGGCACATGGAACACTGCTGCCTCTTAGATGTCTCCCTTCATCTCAGGACAGATGTAAATAAATGAGACTTTTAGCTGTACTGTGTAATGCTTACATTGCTTAGTTTAGAAACTAAAGAAGTTCTATTTCTTAGACCTGATTTCTTCATTGGAACAAGTATTTTATACACGCTTTGAAGGTTATGGAATTTTTTTTGTCACCTTCATTTTTCTTAAGTCTTGTTCCTTCTTTAAGTAACAAGCTACTTGATTCAGGCTGCTTTCGCTTGCTGCATTGTTTTCTATGCAGGAAAATAATAGGTTTCATAATTGATTTGAATGAAAGGCTTAAAAGCTGTAAATCTTTAATGAGATTTTCAAAAGTTTGCGAGAAATTCATGGCAGCTTATGAGCTTCAGGATCTCGTATGGTTTCAAACTCCAACCGAATCCCCAGTGTTCCTCTGTATCTCTGAGCGGGAGTCTGAATGGGTAGCGAGAGTCCTGCATTACAGAGCTCTTTTAAACATTACACGAAAGTACCTATGCCACGTGTTTACCCCGTGACATAGTGTGACCTTTCTGTAACAGGGCAATCAATAATGTGGGTGTTATGCTGTCATCTTAGTAATTGTCATACTGAACTCTAAAGATGGTCCTTCATGCCCTACCAGTAAGACACTGGCAACATTATTTAATTTAGTAGAGTAACAGTAATTATTTCTACTTTTGAAGTGCTGTGGCCTTTAGACCAGCATTAGTAAATAGTATTTTCTACAGGCTGAGTGCTATACTTGAAAGTTTCATGCTTGATGTTACATAGAGTTGTTGTTCAGCTACATAAATATTCCGTAATTTTAGCTAAGTAGTTAGTTGTCTTTTAAACCCAGTACGGCCATAATTAAAATGACAGTCACTAATCCTACCTAAAGGGCTGCTGTGACAACTAGAGAGAGTAGTTTCACACTCGCCAGTGAACGGCAAAACATCCATCAATTCCCCGTTCTCCTACTCTGTGGTCCTGTCTGTTTGCTTTCAAGCTTCAGGACCTGTTTTCTTAACCCTCTTACTTTAGGGTTAATTTTGATGTTTCACTCTCCTTTTTGTATTTGTTTCCTTACTTACTTGCATCAAATTGCGCTTTAATGGCTCATAATGGCCAATTAATAGTGAGAACTTGGTATGAGGAAGGAGAAGAAGCAGCTGAGTATCTTGGTAGTTTAAGTGGAACTCATCAGCTAATCTTGACTTCATCATGCTGTCTCCTGCTGATGTTGTTAGCAGAGATGTGGACAAGGTGCCGCTGATGTTGGTGATAGTGGCTGAGCATCAGCCCTGGTTCTGGCAATAGATGGTGGTGAGCAGTTTCTTTGCTGAACCAATTCATTTGACTTGCTGTTTACCTCAATATTAAGCTTTCTTTTAAAGTTTTTAATAAAGCTGAAATTTCTCCATATGTATTTTTTTATGATCGAGATTATAGTATAGTTACATCACTTTGCTCTTCCCCTTCCCTCATTTCAAGTCCTTCCATATAGTCCTTGCTCTCTACTAATGTCAGAAGCTGTGTTCATAAAGTCTCACCGTACATAATTTTTTATCTATTGTCTCAGTGATTTGTTATAAATTGTTTAAAAGCTTTTAGCCCAATTTGAATTTTGTTATAAGTACTGTGACCTCCAAGTGTGATTAGTTACTGGATATTGAAAATTTCTGAATATACTTTAAGAGGTTGAGTTCTTACAGGTGAGACAAGCTGATTTCCTTACTCCTAGCAGCCAGAGTAATCAGGATAGTGTACTTGTAGACACTGTCTACCATAACTGTTTCTATAGCTGGGAAACTGGAAGGCAGATGTGTTGTTAGACTCTGCTGACTTTGAAGTTGTATGTAGAAACTGCTATCCCTGTTGGAAACCTTCATATAACAAGAATCTGTTCACATACTCAGTTATCTAAGGATTTTGTCCCCTAGGATTTTGTATTTTTTTTTGTTTGCTTTTTTGTTTTTGTTTGTTTTGGTGTGTGTGTATGTGTGTGTGTGTGTGTGTGTGTGTGTCTGAGACCATCACCTAGAAGCTAGGGATTGAACCCACGGTCTTCAGGGTCTTGTGTGTATTAATCAAGCACTCTGACCCTGAGCTGTCATCTTCACCCTAACTTTATAGTTCAATATTTCCAGGAGAGATAGTTTACATAGAGAACCTCAAAAACCATTGCCTAAATACATTGAGTAAGTGTCTTGGTTAGTGATGTCTGTAAGATAAAGGATAAACATGTCTGCCTTTAATATCCTCTTGGAGTGCTTTGTCAGTCTTCAAATGCTTGCCAGGAGGAGTCCTTTAATGCAGTAAGAAATGTTGGGGGATTTGTGTGTTCTTGTATGCTGGTATTCAGAGAATATGAGCTTGGAATCTGTGTATGTTGCTTCATTTGGGATCATGAGGGTTGGGAAGCTGGAGGTTGCCTTGGTGACTCTTCTTTCCATTTGCTGACTTACCAAGTACAGGGGACATGAAACCAGAGCAAATTTGGTTGAATGAATGGGTAGATAGATATTTTACTAAAATATGAATGAAGTACAGATGTGGTAAGACAGAATTTATTGTTTCTTTTCCAGAAACAGAAAAGAGTTTCAGTGTTTGACTAATAGAAAAAGAGACAGTGTTAATATGAGAGGAGTAGAGGTTTGATGCTTGCAGGCTGGAGCCAAAGGTCTGCTCAAGACGAGGGAGCAGAGGCACTGGGATCAGGGACAAAGAACCTTTCACGGTGTTAAGGAAAAGCAGTAGAGTTGAGTGGTAAGAAGTAGTTAAATGAACCATCGATGGGGTCTAATAGACATTAAAATGACCCCAGAATAGGTGCTTTAGCTCTCTGAGGCTCTGATTGGTAAAATAGCGTTTCTGTAGGCCATGTTCACATTGGACAACATTTACTTTTTTTTCTTCTTCCCTGGCTATTAGGTAGATTAATGTATTATGACTTTTATTTCTGTGTTACTGCCTTGAGAAACATACTTTTCTGATTGTTTTACCAGCAAAAATGGCAGTAATATAATTTCTTCTGGAAGTTTTCTTAGCAGGAAGCAATGGCTTTAAACTTGTCCCTCCCTGCAAAATCTTCCCAGGCAGAAGAGTGTTCTTCAGATGTATCTGCTGCACTGTATATCACCGCCTTTGAATATGGCATTATGATATTGCTTACCCACTCATAGTTTTGGTGGTAGTATTCAAATTAATTGCACATTTCCATCTAAACATATATTTAGTTTCAAAAATAGAAAAAAAAATTCCTAGAATACCAACAACTCAGGCCAAAGTAGGCAAAGGCTATGTGGAAGCAATCAAAGGGGTAAGCTAAGGGGTTGGGTGGGAATTGTAGCTCGAGGGGAGAATAACAAAACACTGCTTCACCATTTCATTTGTCTCTTCTTAATCAGCTCTTTACAGCTGGGTAATCATTCACTTTGTATTTGCCTGAGAATGAAGACATTAACAATTCTTGTGCTTAATTTGCAACACTGTGGTTGTCAACATAAGATTGCAATTTTACCATTTCCCTGTGATTTAACAGTAATATTAGAGAGATCCTTTTTGTTACCGTAGCTACAGCTAGGCTTCTGATTATGTACATACACTGTCTCATCTTTTAGCGTGATTGCTAATGAGTTCTTCAGTCTAGCTTTATTGTATGTTCGTATGCTTGCTATTAGGAAAACCTTTTTTTGGTAGTTATTCTGTATGCCACCAAAGGTGATTATATTTTATAAGCTTTTTTATTAATTAGTAATGCCTGCTAGTTGGACATTTCATTATATTTCAGTAAATCAGATTGCCTTGATAATATACTCAACAGACATATGTTGACTCAGTGAGTGTGTGTGGAATATGTATGTTTTCCCTTGTGTGCATGTATCTGTGTACATGTGTATACGTATGAGTTTATGTATATGTACGTGAATATGTTTGTGTATGTGTGTATGCACCTATGTGTATACATGTGTGTATTTGTATGTATTTATATGTACTTGTATGTGTGTGTATCTGCCTGTCTGTAAGACCTCCTGTCTTCATTCTGGTTAATTCTTCAGAGCATCAAAGACTTTTCCACTTGTGAGTACCTTTCTTCTGAGAAATGTTTGCAGAAACGTTTCTATAGGTGTATTTGTAATATAGGGACATAAGTCAAACGTTTACTGATTGGAAATTATAAAGAAATATATTTAAGAACAGTTCTTGGGTATGTGTAGAACTTGTATCTACTAAAGACAAAAGAAAGTTTGTATACTGATGGATAGACTTCCTTATTTTTTATACAAAAAATTAAATTTTGACTGAATTTTTAATATTGCAGGGCATAGAACATATCAAAATTTTCAGTTAATCAGTATTTTGATTTTATAACCTTCAGCTATGATGGTTTGTTTTGAATAAATGCATAATAAAATGGCAGAAAGTGTGTTTGGGATCATTTTAGAATTTATTGGAAATTCAATTCTAATCCTAAGACAAAATTCATTGAATGAGTGTTAGGAAACTGAAGTTAGGAACTCACGGGGCATTTTCAAAGTTAAGCACTTTTACACATTGTAAGAGAAATGTACTGTTTTGATTCTTACGTGTATGAGGGTAGGAAAACATTAGAAGACTTTTTTTAGAGTTAACCTGGCCAAGTCCTGCCAGAAACATCTTGGATTTAAAGTATATTTGATTTAGAATTAAATATTGGTGGTTACACATTCAGGAAGCTTTTACTATTGCCTTTTTTGTCAGTTACCTCACATGACATAATGTAGTCCGGACCCACGGTTTGAAAGTCTGGGTTCTAACAGGCAAGTTGTAGAGGTGTTCGTGGTTGAACCCTTTGCCATCCTCCCAGTCTCTGTGAGTCCTCTGTGTATATGTTTGCTATTAGTTTTGTGTATACAGCTGACCTTATGACCTTATCACTGGGTCCCCTTTCCATGCAACTGCTGGTTGAAATATTCATAAAATTTGTTAACTCCATTGAACATATGTTACCCCTTCCTTAATAATCCCTAAACAACACAGTCTAGTAACTGTATAGATTGAATATTCATGTTTTACTGCCTATTATAGGTAATCTGGAAATTATATAAAGTGTGAGAGAATGCATATAGCTCATATACAAATATCATGCCATTTTATTATAAGAGATTTGATCATTTATGGGTTTGGGTATATGTGGGCTAGTTGCTGGATTATATTTTAAACCAGTCTTTCATAGATACTGAGTGATGATTTTATATGTATACACAAAGACACACACACACACTCTACATGTATATAGTATGTTTACATATACTTCCAAGTTCATTACTGCCTTGACGTGGTGTATTTGAGAAGTGGTACTTATTGCAGTGTCTTTGGTAGGTATATTACAGAATGTTGTATGTTGAGGTACAGTGTGATGGGATGGTAGCCTCTGTGCCCTTTCATTGGACCAGGCCTGAAATTTAATAGTGGATGTTTTGCTTTTGTCAGTCACAACAGTGATGATGTCAGTACCTTTTGCAAATAATTCTTTTCCTCCTCGTTGCAGGTCCTTTTGTTCTGCATCACAGCGGCCATGTACATGTTCTTTTTCAGGTATGGTCTGTTCGCCAATTTATTTCAATATCAAAATAGTATAAAATTCCTTCCAACTATGATTCTAAAGTATCCTTCAAGTCATTATTTCCAGTAAATGGCATAGAATGCTGCCCACCCAACCCCAAGAGTTTAATAAGAGGTAAATCCTGCTTGTTTGTTAGAAAACAGGAAGAGGAAAAACAAGGTTTCCAGGAAGAGTGTTAGGTTGGTCCACATGTGAATAGCAAAGGGTGTCTGCCGCCTTTCTATGTACACTTTTAATCCCTGCAGTAGGGAGACAGGCAGGAGGGTCTCTGTGAGTCCAAAGCCAGCCTTGTCTACATTGAGTTCCATGACAACCAGTGCCACATAGAGTGACCCCAACTTTGGGGAGAGGGAGAGAAAATGATTCTTCATTGGGGGAATCCACTCCTTCCTGGTCTTCACTTTCAGTCATACTAATAAATTATTATTCATAGCCTTCTTATAACACTCCTTCAGATAATTCTTGATTGACTTTTCAGCATGTCTAGTCTTTTAAGATTTGTACTTACTTGACAAAGACAGTGGCATACTTTAAGATGTCTGTGATAGATATATTTATCATTTTCTAATAAATTAAGCCATACCAGTAATTTAAAGTAGGGATTTCTTGCCAGGACATCGAAGTAAATATTTGATAAAGCTAATATGGTAATTGTTTTTGCTTTTCAAAAGTGTTCTGAGAGAATAGAAAATGCTGCTGTTACCAGGCTAGCGGATAGACACAAAGTCATGAAGCTGCATGATAGCACTTCATCTTCAGATGATAGTGAGCTGCATGAGATTTTATATCAGATACTAGTGGTAGAAAGTATCAGAGCTTTCTAATGACGTTTGGGAAATGTGTCTTCTCTCCTTTTCTTTTTCTTTTCTTTCTTCCTTTGGTTTCTCTGCTTTGATTAAGCCCAGAGCCTTGGGAGTGCTGGGTCACTACTCTAAACACAGATTCACATACCCAGCCTGATTTTTAAAATTTTTGATTCATGCTTTATTTTAGCTGCTGTTCTACTTTGTAGCACAATGTTTCTTGTGTTCTAATAGCTCTAATTTGGTGGGCTGATTAGAAATCATGGACAGTTCATTTAATTAGTTTCTTCAGACTATAATTATGTCATAGATACTAGGGTACCTCTGTAAGAAAAGAAATTCAAAGGCTGTCTTTTAAACCCTGTGTTCCTATTAGCCTGATGGTGTAGCATGAGTATCAGGAAAATAAATTCCAAAATGTTGCAGCATTAGGAAAACAATCTCTGTTGTCATGTATGGGAGTAAAGTACAGTGTGATGTAAATTTTATTCTTGTGAAAATCTTAACAGATCATAAAAGGAAACAGTCCTTCCCAAAGTGACAGTTCAGGGTAACAAGTATGCTTAATGTTTAGCATTTCTTAGCCATAAGAAATCTTTTGAGGTTTAACAGCAAATTTCATATTGAATACATCGATAAATACCCAGATTGTTGCCTGGCCATAGGAAATTATATTGTGAACAGTGCTGCCATCAGCCTAGGATTTTGGTGTAGAAGGAAATCCACTCTAAATATGTGTTTGGGTGCAGAGCTGCAGAACTGTTCTTGCTTCAGTTACAAATGTCTGAGTTAAAATCAGCGGTTTAGCATATTTTCCAGAAGGCTCAATATAAGGTTTGAGGGCCAAGATAAACACTTTCAATTTTCTGAGGAAGGGGGGCTATTTTTCTCCCCAAAGAAGTACTGTTACTGAATTTGTAGTGTTCTTGGCAGAAGTTCGTTTGGATAACCCAACAAGGGGATTGCTGAATGGTAAAAATATAGCCCTCTAGAAAGCACTGCAACCAAACAAAACAATGTCTGTGCTTTTCTGTGCCCTGGCTTGGAATGAATAGTTATTTTACACAGCATTTGGCAAGTCCAATGGCATTTTAATATAAACACAGGTATTTGTGGACATATTTATTCAATTTATTGTTAGTATTTTAAAGCTAATTGCATAAAATTGGATAATTAAATACAAAATAATATTGTCCTCAGGTCTCCTTTTAATCGTTAATGTCTTCTGGCAAGAGGATAAAGGAACTTTTATGTGCCAGTGAATCGTTGTGTTTTTATCCTGGTGTCTGAGTTGGAAAGGGGAAACTGAGATCCATTTCAGTAAAGATAAAATGTACTCATGTGATTTTTCTTTTTAAAGGAAGAACTTGAGACAATAATTTCATATTTTTTTTCCTGATGGAGTCCATGTCTCTGATGTGTGAATTTATTTTAAAAACCAGAACACTGATTTTGGTATTAAAAACTATGCTAGCCTAAATGCTGAATGAAATATTTCACCTTTACATGACTCTTAGTAGGTTTTTAAATGTTTCTTTACATACATTATCTTATATATGGTGTTTGGGATTTTCCATAGGCTTATGGAATCCTAGAGTGCTTTAAATGTCTGGATTGAGGAAAAGTAATAATTGGTAATTGTAATTTTGTTCTACTTTTTTTTTAATCCAGCTGCCTGACTTATGCAGGCATCTGGATTCTATTGATCCTATCTGCTGTGGATTCCAGTGAAAATGCAAATACAAAGAATGTAGCAGCAAATTTTGACGATGCTTTGGAAGGATGTTCTGTGAATGTACCAGCGGGCATTCCTGAGTCCTGCTTCCTGCGTTCCACTTCCTCATCAGTATGAACATTTGTCACAGCTGTGCCCGAGGGCACGGTCTGCTGCTCTCGGCGCTGGCTGAGAGTGATGAGGAAGAACAGATAGAAATGTTTTCTCATGCATCCCCCACACTGTTTATGTTCAGGCGTGTGTTCATGTGTGAAGCAGTAGTAAGTACTGTCACCACATACACCACTTCGTTCTGGCTGTGTCTACTCTGTAGCCTGAAATGGCCTGCAGTGCCCTGCATAGCTTAAGTAAGCCTCAAACTCAGAGCCACTCTCCTGTGTCAGCCTCCTCACTGTAAGGGTTACAGGCATGAATCACTATACCAGATTTAGGATCAGGTTGTTTCATAGGATCAGAACGTTTTCTTTTAGTTGGAACCTGAAAGAGAATCAACAAAAAGCACAAAGTGAAGCATTTAGCACTCAGTCCTGTTTACAGAGATAAGAGCAAGCGCAATGTTTCGCCGTGAGTTTCTTGCCTTCGTCTTTATCTTCAGGCCTCTGTGTATTTATATGCCTGTTTCCAATGGATTTATCAACAGTAGCTGTGCATCCAGTGAGGTAAAGGAACTTGTTACCCAGTCTGATGTCCTGAATTCAGTTCCTGGGACCTACACAGGAAAAGAGAAACACGATGTCCAAAAGTTGTCCTCTGTCCTCCACAAGTACGCACACTAAATAATTAAATGGTTAAAAAAAAGTAGCTTTTTAAAAGAACTCTGGGTTTCATTCGTACATGTGGATCTAGCTTAAAGCTCACTAATAGTCAGTTGTCATTCATTCTTCCAGTTCTATGGCAGGTTAATTTTTGTTAAGTGTTCTGTATATCAGCTTTACAGGCACGTAGCTTTTTGTTTGTTCTGTATGAAAGTTCACTTTGTTGAAAAGTAATTGGCTGGATCTTCAGACAGCTTTATAAAGCGTGGTGGCATGCTGCTTTGTAAAGCTCTGGACTAGGACTTTCAAAAGAATGGTTACTGTAGAGTGCAGTTCTACATTCTTATCTTCCATATCAAATTGTCACAGAACTAATAAATAGTGGCTGAAATAGGAAACTTTCCCATAGGAAGCTGGAATTTCTAACAGCTGTTGTCATGAAAGAGATCGACTAGAGACTGAACTGTGTCGTTAAGCACCGGCCTCTGCCGTCCTCCTTGAGCCCTTTTCCTGTTGGGACTCTGCTTCCGCTCTGCTTGCCCTCACTTAGTTTTTCTTGTTCAGTCATGAATCAGGTAGCTACGGTTCTGTTCACTTCCACCTGAAGAGAGTTCTGTTCTAGGAAAAGGAACTCTTCCAGCACAAGTCCTGCAGTTAACTGTCACTGCCGATAGTCTCTTCTGAGTGTGCACCTGTGATCTGGAGCTCTTGATCCAGTCCTGTTTCTAATGCTCCTGCTGTTGATCCTTTTGTTTAATTTAGCATGTCTCTCCCAAGCACCTCCTTTCCCCTCTCTTGATCCAGTCCTGTTTCTAATGCTCCTGCTGTTGATCCTTTTGTTTAATTTAGTATGTCTCTCCCAAGCACCTCCTTTCCCCTCTCTTCCTCTGTCAGTCTTCCGTGTGGGAGGACCTGACACCCCCATCTGTAAGATGAGTCAGTTTTGTACTTCCAGCATCCATACTTTGCCTGAGTTTATTGAGAGTGCATATTAATAAAGTACTATAAACCCCGGTAAGGACCTATCTGTACTTTTATTAAGTTTGTAATAGTTTTCTTCAAAATGGTGCTCAAAGCTTGCTTTCTGGTCATGAAAGTGAAATGAAAGAAGTTTTAAATTCTTTTGGAAACAGTTAAGCAAGTGATGAATCCGCAAATCTTTTATCATCTTCAAAAGAATCATACACTAATGTATCCCTCTGTGGTTTAAATTGTACATAGTGTTAGTCTGCACCTCCTGGGACTTCAGTGAAGCCGAGTGCCTTTTTTATGGCTGAGAAAGACCTCGAATGCTGTAATTTTGATAACAAACAGTTATATCAGCTAGATAATATTTACTGAGTGCTTATTGCATGCAAAGGTCTGTGCTAGCTGCTTTGTAAATGTTCTGGGTTTAAACTTTACCACAGCTTAAAAAGCGTAGGTACTGAATTTTACTGTCGTACAGTGAGGATTTGAAAGTTGAGAGTTGGTGGAATGTGCCAAGGATTGCACTACTTTAAACAAAGCCTGGGTATCAGTCTTGTTCTCTCCAACCTGAGTCCATTCTCTTCATTGTTCAGCTGACTAAACCAGTACCTTCCATTGTTCTAAACCATCACGCAACATGGAGGGAGTATGTCAGCATATTCTTTTTGTATGCATGTGCTGCTTAAAGCTAGAGGCAACTGACCTAGAGATTCCATTTAGGTATGCTGGAAACTTGCCTGTTCTGTGTAAGGAGGGGACCAGGATCTAGTAGCTGTATATGTTAGTGTCTCTCTGGAAAAGGGATGGCGAGAGGAAAATGCCCCTTCTCAGTGAAACAGTTGTACTCAGTCCCCTTATTTACTTGGGGGCACCTAATTGGAGTTTGGATGAATTGGTATTTTCTCAGATGGATTATGTTTCTTTTTGTGTCTTTTTTCTTTTTTTTCCACATTTTTTATGGTACCGATCACACAAAATTGATTTTACCCAGGAAATATTTTTAGCTTGTGCTTTGATAGTTGAAAGGGAAAATATTTGTCCATAAATTATATGACATGTGATATGTAGTATCATGAAACAGTGGCGTGATCCTAGGATAAATCTGATGTTCACTGCAGATGTCTCCACTAGGGAGTGTGGTAGTTGCTTCATTCATAAGTGGTATTTTAAAAGCCTTAAGATCACCTAATTATAATGATAATTTACTCCTGGAAGGTCAGGAGGCTGGTCCTTAAGATGGTCTGTAGAGGAGCCAGGAGCCTCAAGAAACAGTGGTCAGAGGTGTGGCTATGTGGAAAGGAAAGTGAGGGGGCGAGTAGAGAGAACCATTTTTCCCCATTCTTTACAGACATCCTTTTTTCATTTTTCTGTCTCTCAACATCCAGATTTTCCAAATTAGCTGTCCATATTTGCTATTTGTCACTGTAATCTGAATTCCACCCCACGAGCCTCTGGAATTCTCTCTAAGACCCTCAGAAACAGCCTGCCTCTAAATCTAACGGTTATTTACTATTCTGTTTTAGAAGAATTTTCAGCTACCTAGGGAATTTTGCCTCCTCTTCCTGTAAACCTTTCCCTTAGTTTTTCTGAAATGATTCAGTCTTTATTCTTTTCTTCCTCTGCTCCTTCCTCCAGTGCCTCTTCTTGGTTCTTGCATCAATCATCCTTTATGTATGTGTATCTGATTCTGTGTTTGGACCTAACTGTTTTTCAGTATTGATGCTGTCTTTTGGTAATCTCACACATTTCTGAGCATTTAATTACCATTGTATAGTAATGATCCCTACTCTGTGTTATGTTATATTGGTCTTCTAACTTTCAAAGCCACAGATAATCTAGTGACATGGTTGATGGCTCCTCAGACTGACGTTTCACAAAGTTGGACTTAGCGTCTCTAGTTCAGTGATTCTAGACTTTCCACAACTGTTTGCTTTTCTTCAGCCAGTTCATGGATGCCACTCTCCCAGCTAGAAATCAGGTGACATAACTAAATAGCCTTTGAATTGTCTCCATATTCGCCTCTCCACTGTCAGTGCTCAGCTCCATTGCCCAAACTGCCTCCCTTTCTGCAGTTTGCATGCATCTGCTCTCTCCTCTCTTGTGGGGTGTTTTACTGTTTTGGCTTTTTGGGAGGGAGGGGGCACCACCCAGCTCCCAAATAAATCACACACAAAGGCTTATTCTTAGTTATGAATGCCCAGCCTTAGCTTGTTTCTTGCCAGCTCTTTTGAACTTAAATTATCCTGACTACCTTTTGCTTCTGGGCTTTTATCTTTCTCTATTTCTGTGGACTTTTCTTTGTTTTTTTTCTCTGTGGCTTTCTGTGTAGCTGGGTGGCTGTCCCCTGATGTCCCTCTCTCCTTGTTCTCTTGCTTCTCTTCTTCCTTGTTTCTCCTATTTGTTCTCTCTGCCTGCCAGCTCTGTCTATCCTTGCTCCTGCCTCGCTATTGGCCATTCAGCTCTTTATTAGGACTATCAGGTGTTTTAGAGAGGCAAAGAATCACAACATCACAGAGTTAAACAAATGCAGCAGGAACAAAAGCAATACATCTTAAAATGATATTCCCCAACTCTCCTCTCCTGTTCATTTGAAACAACAGCAAAAGAATCAAACCAAACAACAACAACAACAAAAACCCCAAATAGTTGTGGCCTTGTTTAAGTAAAACAAAACAAAAATCTATTTTTTTATTTAAAAAATTCTTTATTTTAATTTATGTGTCTCTGTATGTCTCTGCATCATAATATGCAAACATCTGTGGGTACCTTCAAACGCCCAAAGAGGGTGTCAGATCCCAGGGAGCTATAGTTCTAGACAGTTTTGAGTCTCTCCATGTGGGTACTGGGGAATGAATTCAGGTCTTCTGCAAGAGTAGCCAGCATTCTTTCTCAACAGCTGTGCCTTCTCCCCAGCCCTAAACTCCCTGAGGTGGAGTGCAAGGCTTCTGGTAGTGTGGTCTCCTGGATGTGACTAGTAAGGCAGAAATGTGAGCCTGTTGCCTGAATGTGAATAATCCTTCCTCTGGGGTCTTGGGCAAGTTACTTACCTTCTCATTGTTTCATCTCCTCAGTGTGTGTAGTAAGAAAGCCACTCGTTGATTCCTGGCCACTTAGCCCCGAAATAATCACACAGAAACTGTATTAATTAAATCACTTCTTAGCTCATTAGCTCTAACTTCTTATTGGCTAACTCTTACATCTTAATTCAACCCATTTCTAGTAATCTATGTATTGCCACGTGGCTGTGGTTTACCAGCAATATTCAAACCGGTGTCTGTCTCTGGCAGGGCTACATGTCTTCTCTCTGACTCTGCCTCTTTCCTCCCAGCATTCAGTTTAGTTTTCCCCGCCAAGTTCTGTTCCCCTATAGCTCTGCTATAGGCCCAAAGCAGTTCTTTTATTAACCAGTGATATTCACAGCATACAGAGGGGAATCCCACATCAAGTGTGTTTAAAGAAAGTTATTCTTAGAACCTGTAGTTATAGCTAGGACCAAATAAACATTGCCTAATAAGTAGTAATCAATAAATGTTAATTCTAATCATTGTAATTATTATCTAATCCAAATTGTTGTTAGAATTGCAGTCTACTCGATGTCTAACCTTGGGGTATTTAATCTCTGTAGCCTGTCTTAACTTCTGATGGGAGCATGGTTTTCCTCATCCTGTTCGTGATGATTGCCATGCACATAAGTCTTTCAGAGGGCAGAGGGGCAGCCTGAGCTCCCTCTTTCCTTAGTCACCAGTATGGCCATCCCATTCATATTTGTACATACACACTCTGCACATTGAATATCACAGAAACTGTTTTCATTGAGTGATTCCTCTAAATAAATGTTAGCCTGTTACAAACCAGCCAGTGTACTGTCCACTCCATGTTCATCTGATAATTCTGAGTCGTTGACAAAATGAATCCATAGGTAAATCCTCTTTCCCCATTGTATCACGTGTGAAGACAGAAAGCTTTCTTGTTTACAGCTCCCTGTTGTCACTGAGGTTGGAGGTAGCAGTCAGCTACAATTGCAGCAAAGATTAAAGAAATCCTGTAATTTTATCCTAATCTAGGTAAAGAGAGTTTAGATGTATTATTGAATTCTCTCCTAATGATGTAATGTCTACATTTAGTGACAGAGCTGAAACACTGGCGATGACAAACTCCTGTCCACACCAAGGCCAGTGGGGCCTGAGTGGTGACTGCCAGACTGAGGAGAGACCCTGTGTTCAAAACTTGAGTTACATGGCACCTGAGGGGTACAGTAGAGCTCCAGCTCTAGCCTCTGGTGCACCAGCACACACTCAAGTGTACACACACACACAGAGAGAGAGAGAGAGAGAGAGAGAGAGAGAGAGAGAGAGAGAGAGAGAGGATTAGATATTATACTATGTATGAGACCATCTGCCATCAGAACTTGGCGTTCCAAAATAGTTAACCATGCTTTGATTAGCATACAAAACGATAGTTCATTAAACAAATTTTCCCTATAAGATTCTAGCTGTATTGGTTCACACTCCTATAATTCTAGCACCCAAGTCATGGAGGCAGAAGGCACACCATGAGTTCAGGGCTAATTTGGCTAATGTAGTGAGTTGAAGGCTTGCCTGCTCTACGGTATGAGACCTTGTCTCAGAAAGACATTCACAAGAAAAGTTCTTTGTATTTTGTGCTGATTTCTGCAAATAAGTAATGTCTTACGATAGGGAAGAAGGAAAACTCTCATATCCCCTGTTTTTCATATTGTAACTAGAATAATTTTAAACAGCACAAATTCTTTCTCTTTAAAATATATTTTCTTAAAACCTTTGTTTACTTCTGGAATTGGATTTTATTTAGATCTAGCTAAATATATTTAGTTCTAGTAGCACAATGTCAAGTCAAACTAAATGTTGTCTTCTACAGTACTAATAATATAACTATTCTCTATCCATTCTGTTCTAGTAAAATAAATGTAACAGTTGTAAGGTGGTAAAATCTGTTAGAATTCTTGTATTACCAATACTACAGAATTACTTAATGTGTATGATTAAAATTCTTACCACCTAGATATGGTAGAATAAGAAGTACCATTTAATTGTATAGAAAAATATTTTTAGCATCAGCAATAGTTTTTAAGAACTGGATGTGTAGGATATGAGCGAGCATCTGTGTCCGTATGTGCTTCCTGGGAAACAGCCAGGCAGCTAAAGTATTTCCTAATATTCATTTACTTTCCATTGAGAGAATATTTCACACTGAGGCTAGTTCTTTTAGAAGGGAGAAATTAGAGCAGAGCAAATAATATTTAATGCTCATTTAGCACACCAGTGGTGAGAAATACAGCTGGAGTCAAGACTTTCCCTCCTGCACGTCTGCCCACGATGCTCTTTGCATCTCTATATTCTGGTGATGTAGCTCTCACGGCTTTTAGATATCATCTGTCAAATTTATTAAGCAGGTTTGGAGAGAATCCCGAGTCAGACCAAGTTCCCGTCATCCTTGAAGAATTTTGAATTTTTTTTCATTGATTGAGAATAATTTGGATGCTTTGAGAGCCATTTTATCATACACCACATGAATAGAGAGTTTATTCTTCTCCCCTTCCCCAGAAGATCTCCAGAAAATAAATAACATCTTTGATAAAATATTTAAATATTTTTCAAACACATCTAACTGTCAGCTGCCACTCTGATATAGTATTTGAAGAAAATGAGAGGCATAACCAGTCTAGAAATACCACCACGTGACTTCTATAGTGTAACCAGATCGTTTGAGACAAGGAGTGGCACCTGTGGCTTTTCTCATTTCATCCCATCCCTCATGCTTGTTATGAACCAGTGTCTAGAAAATAACAGCGATCATCCTCACACTGTTTCCGTCCCATTGGGCACTTTTCCTCTTCATTTAGGTGCCCTCTAAGGTGTCAGTAAAGTCACTTACCTCTGCATGCATTTAATGAGTCCTCAAATGTCAATTGAAAATACAGGCCTAAGAGATTGGATTGAAAATGTTTCTGTTTTTTTAACAGACTGAATATTTTCATGACTCATAATAATAAAATGGAAATATTTACTTTGAGGATAAGCCAATTTATATATTATTGGACATAACACAGACCACCCAGGCCTGGATCCTACTGTTTATAGTTAGGGATCTTAAACCTCCATATGCTCTTGATGAGTCAGACATATCTGTTCCAAGTAGAAAGTTTTCTGTCTGCAAAGGGCAATAATTTCATCTTCCCCACCCTCCTTCCCTGTGCATGGCCAGTAAAATTCTGTCAAGCAGAGAGCAGATTATTTTATTCCTGCAGGCAAAGGACTTCTTTGCAGCTCAGAGATGATAACATTGCTGCTTCATGTGCTGAAGACAGATGTTTAATATTGTTGGAAACACTGGAGTTATGCTTGCCTTCGAGACAGTTTCTGATACATGTAGTATATGTATATGTGTGTGTGGTTTATTTTTATGAGAATTTGAGATCTAATAAGAAGCTTCGTTTTACTCTGTCCTTGTTCTTACACAATTTTAGATTTATTTTTTATATTTAAAACTTTGATTTGTTGTATTTTTTCAGCATTTTGATTGATATTCCCCCCTCATATCCTAAACTGACTTCCTTATTCAGTTAGCAGTTTATTTGTATTCCCCTTGAATCATTGAGGGGTTTGTGTGTCCCCTTTGTTCTTGCTGAATTTTCTCATGATGACTCTTTTTAATTCTCTGTGTGGGCTTCTGTCCAACTCGCTGCCGTTGGAATCGGTATTTTCCATAGAGGTGACACTGTTTCCACTTTCTCGTGTTTCTTGCATTTCCGCACTGGAACTGGTACACGTGGGCTTAGCTCATTGTGGGAAGGCTTTTGTTTTTAATGATAGATCCATTCTTGAGTTGAGTGTCATGTGGGATTAGACTGTAGAGGGGTGAGTTGTCCTCTCCCTATGGACTGACTGGGGGTTAGGGTATTAGTTAAAGTTCACAGTGCTGCAGGCAGTGTGGAGCATCAGCTGCAGAAGAACTGCTGCTGGACAGGCCCGGTGTGCAAAGATAACAGTCGACTTCTGAGTCACCCATAATCCAGTAACTGTTGGGTGAGGGGACAGTGCTGACACGGGCAATGGCTAGCGAGATCACTATCAACCGAGGAAAGAATGAAGAGCAAAGTAGATGGGTGGGTAGAGTTGGGGTGTTGTTAGAATTAACAGAGCTTTTCATGCTTAAAGCTATGGAGAATTAGAGTTAAGAAGAGGGCAGAATGGGGAATAAAGCGGATATGTGGTAGGAATTAGAAGGTATATGGATTGTGTGTGGAGTAATAGATTATTTAATAAGATGGGTCTCAAAACATAGAGTAGTCATAAACCCTAATAAAATAATATATAAATGAAGCAGAATTATTAAGAGAATTTATGCTACAGTGAAATTTTTGACTTAAAGCGAAATAAATGTAAGATAGAGTTTTAGATATTACACCACCAGTCAGTATCCTCGCTCTGGTTCATTCAGCAAACTGAGATGGAAGGGAAGAGTGGCTTCTGGGCTCCCGTTCAAACCTGTTAAACCAGATATGCTGGTGTGCACTAGCCCCTGAATTCAAACCCATTCAGCTGCCAGCAGGTGTCTGCTCTTCCTTGGGTTTCCTGTCTTCACCATGGATGGTGCTTCGAGGGAAATGCCCATTTATTATTGTCCCACATGTCGTGGGGTGGGGGTAGCCAGCCTACTACCAGTTGTGGTTTTGGTCTGAGGTTCGTATGAGGTCGTGTCTGTGCTATTGTGTACCATTTCAGCAGACAATGTTTATTTTGCCAGGGTTCTGGATCTCTCTGTGTTCACTTTCGTATTGTCTATATAGTTACAAATCAGGCTCTTTCACCTGTGGTGAGTTCAGCTGCTGCTTCTTTGTTACTGCATACCTTCCACCCCACCCGTTTTCTTGCTAGACAGTTACAGTTACACCTTCTTGGCTATTGCTTCCAAGGTTCTCACAGAGAATCTCAGCTTTGGTTTCTGGATCATACTTCAGCCTCCCTCCTCACACCCCAAGTACCTTGTCTTTCTACCCACATCTATTCAGCCCTTGGTTGCATTTCCCCAGTCTGGCCTATTGTTTGGAACTGGTGCTAGGGTGGGAAGTTTCTCTCTGGTGGTTCCAGCTGTTCCCAGCACCTCTGTGTCAGGCAGCTAGGAGTCAGTATGGGGTGGTGGTGGTGGTGGGTTTTTTTGGGGGGCAGATCTCTCCCCCCCCCCGTGCGCGCGGTGCATGGTGAATGTCCCTGCGTGTGTTTCCTGTCATCTCTTGGAGTAGACATTGCTTATTGAGCTGACTTCTCTTCTTTTCCTTCTTGGACCAAGGGAGCTTCTGTTCTCCATTTTACCCATAGTCCTTTCATCTGGTTTTGTTCAAAGATCTTTTTGTAATTCTTGATAACAATTGACTTCAGGAATACTGCACTTTCTTCTGTTTGTTTTTGTTACAATTTTAGGTCCCCCCTTCATCCATTTATATTTTTCTTTTAGCCACTCATTATCCTTTTTAATGTTGTGGTTGTAAAATAATAGAACAAACCTCTTATCTAGATGTTCTGACTTAGGATGGAATCGTGCTTTGAGAAGCCCATTGTTAAAGTGTGTGAGTAAGAGCCACACTCAATCCATCTGACCCACCCAGTGATATAGCTTCAGCACAGTGCACTCAGAGCAGGGCTTCTTTGCCCTTGTGACACTGAGGTTCCCTGGGAACTCGGGATCCCTGAGCACCAGAGGAGAATAGCATGCTTCTCAGCGGTCAAGGGACTGATGCCCAAGGGAGTGACTCCGAGGTTCCCAGGGAAATCAGGATCCTTGAGCATCAGAGTAGCATGCTTCTCAGCAGTCAAGGGATTAAAGCCAAGGTTCCCTGGGAACTCGGGATTCCTGGGCATCAGAGGAGAGTAGCATGCTTCTCAGTGGTCAAGGGAAAGGTGAGAAGTTGAAATTTGCTTTGTGGTTCATTGTCAGTGCTACAGCACAGCATTGTTAAGGAGTGTTTCACTGTGCAAAAGTCATCGCCTGGAATGTAACTCATTTTTAAAACCTGAAATTGTTGATTTAGTAAAAAGAACTTATAAATACCAAGAGAGAATAAGAAAATGCTATAAATTTCAGGAAGCACCATCCAAGGGAAAAGAAAAAAGTAGCTTAACATATATTGAAACAATGCCTGCCATATTCTAGGCTGTGGTCTTGATAGGTGATTTATATACAATCTCATTGTATTTTATGCTTGAAGTCATCTGCTAGGGGAATCTTCCCACTCTGCTTTTTGAGGATTGAGTGACAGACTTCAACCAGTGCATTAGAGACCAGGCTGTACAGCACAGCAAGACCCCTTCTCCAACAACTTCAAAACTGAAATTAGAGGGGCTGGAGAGATAACTCAGCGGTAAAGACACTGGCTGCTCTTCCAGAGGTCCTGAGTTCAAGTCCTAGCACGCACATGGTGGCTCACTACTGTTTATAATGTAGTCCTATAGGATCCATGCCCTATTCTACATGTAGACTCATATCCATAAAATAAGTAAATCTTAATAATAACAAAACCAGGGGCCTGGAGAGATGATGGGTCAATGGTGACAATCACTTGCACTCCGGCTCGGTGTCTCATGACCACCTGCAACTCGAGCTCATGGGGATCCAGTCCCTTCATCTGGCATCTGAGGGCTCATGCATATATGTGCAGAGATAGCCAGAGACATGTTTATTTGTACATAAAGTTAAAGATCTCAGAGGAAACAAAGATTATCAATAATTCTCTCTTGGTCTGCTTGGCTCCTTCTTACTCTTTACTGTTTATCTGACCTTGCTGCCATTGTTTGACAAACTGTGTACTTTGGACATTTGAGTTTTGTATTAATTGTGTAAAGAGAGATGGTTTGAATGGAGTAAATTAAATAAGCACTTTAAATATGGATATAAGATATGAGTCTCCAGAATGTGTGTTTTGCTGTCTGGGGAAGGTGGTTTTCAGACCAGTCTTTAAGTGGGGTGAGGAGGAGATTGAGAAAGGCTTTGCTTCCTGAGCTAGAAATGTCAGCAGGACGTCCAGCTCTGAAAGCTGCTGAGCACTAAAAATGAACCCTTCCCAATTCTGGGTTTATTTCCCACATTCCCTTCGGGCCAACACAGGCTGCTCTGCCAGCAGCTTCATTATAAATTTGTGAGTTATGCCACAGCTGTCAGGAATAAAGCCAGACTTATTTGTCATATCCTCCCAAATGTGGTGTAGAGCAGTTTCTGCCTGCTTTTCCCTCAAGGCTCTCCTCCCTGGTGACAGGGTTCAGCTTCTTCAGGTCCCAAAGGGGCTCCCTTCCCACACTGTGCTAAGCCATTCCCACCATAACACTGTCCTTCCTTCCTTCCTTCCTTCCTTCCTTCCTTCCTTCCTTCCTTCCTTCCTTCCTTCCTTCCTTCCTTCCTTCCTTCCTTCCCTCCTTCCCTCCCTCCCTCCCTCCCTCCCTCCCTCCCTCCCTCCCTCCCTCCCTCCCTCCCTCCTTCCTTCTTCTTTTCCCCTTGTGCTTAGAGGCATTGTACTAAAACTCCCGCACTGCCCCAAGTGTCCGGTTCTTGAGCTCAGGTGCTGTTATTTTTCACTTCCATGCCCACGAGGTGGAGGAGGTGGAGAAACAAGGTAGAGGAGGAGGAAGAAATGCCTGCAAGAAGACAGCTGCTTCCACAAAACTTTATCCAGACACCCATCCTGTCATCCCCCAGCTACCCTCCAAACACGGTGCTGTAACTAGCCCCTTGTCACACTCCCCCCCCCCCCCCACACACATCCCAGTCTCATGTGCAGCGTCCATGCCTTTCCCAGGAGAACTTCCCAGAAGGAGCCAGCGCTTCAGGAAGCTGCTCCACTTCTCCCTTGCTGAATCCTTTCCAGAGTTGTTTTCTCATTGTCCTCATGGCTTATTCTCTCCCCGGGCCCCTTGTCAGTCATGCATCTTCATTAAGGGTTACTAATCCTCTACTCAGTGACTGCTCCTGGGTGTATAACTGCTTACGTGTTTAGCTCTTCTTTTTTGTTGTCAGCACCCCATACTTAAGCTAGAGCCTCCCACCGTCCCCGAAGCTTTCCTGTGCTCGTTCATTGCCATTTTCCACCCCTGCTTCTCGTTCGCTAGAGAGCTGGTTTCCCTTTCCCAGAGTCCATATGAATGGCAGGCATCAGATACAGTGTCTCTTTAACTGAGTGGCCCTTATTTTAATTGTTGTTTTTAAAGATGCTTACTTTTACAAAGTTACTTGCCCTGTTTACATTGCTGAATACTATTCTCTCACGTGACTCTGCCATGGTTTATGACTTCATGTGCTTACAAGCATGAACTTGTTTTCAGTCTGAGTCCCAGTTTCACTTAACAATTTATATTACATGTACCTGCTTGCAGTTTGTAAATCACTGTGTGCCAGTCTGATTATATATGTATTTCTGAAAGAGGCCTATAATTACAAAGCATGGTGAAGCCAATATGTTATTGATTTCAGGAAGATACTGTCTGTTGCAGCACAAGCTTTAAGGCAGGGAGCTTGCGTTGAGTCAGGAGCGTTCACTGTTTTTGCCTTCTGTGTAAGGCGGCAGTTGCAGTGCTGTCTTCGCCTGTAGCTGCGGGGCTGTAACAATAGTGCGGTGATAGTAGCATTTGAGCCGTATGGAATAGACGGCTGTGTACATTCTCAGCCGGAGAATCTGGTACAGCCTGCTCATGAATCTGCTGCCTCTGGTCTGACTCTAACTCAGGGCTTGATAATTACTTGTTCAACAAATGAGTAACTGTTTAGACAAATCACCTTTGCTTCATTATTCTTTAGGTGTAGTGTTGATTACAAATGCTGGGCGGGAAAGCAGCTTCTCCCTCTGTCACGACACTTTTCATTGCCCTTCCTTCTTCCCACTCAAGAATTGATGTTGCTAGCAGCCACATACACATAGTGAAGTCTGGACCTATATTGTATTGGTTGAAATGAGGGTTTTCTCTGTGTGGGGGTAGGAGGCAGCCTACCTGAATGCCTGATTAGATCGTGTTTACTGTGCTAAAGCACTGGAGCTTTTTGACTTATTACAAATAATTTTAGTTACTTATGTTTTGATATTTTATCTCTATATGTTCCTTTGGCTGTAGTTTTGAATTATTTTTAGCTTTATTTGAGCTTTTTATGTAACATCTTTTGATAAACATTAAATTCTATGAAGATGAGTGGGTGGCTTCATCTTTTAACTTAAAAACAAAATAAAGGAATAATAGATATTTTAGGTGTTTTAATATCTGTTGATTTCAGATTTATATTTTAACATTGTTGCTTTCAGAATTTAGTTGGTAGGTTGCTATTTCAACAGCTATTACTAAATGAGATTATATTAAAAAAATAATTGGGTCATTTGAGTAGGGAGATCAATGGACCCTTCTCTTAGAGGTGAAATTCACTCCTGTTTTTGCAGTCTGTGCCAGTTCCTCTCCCACATTTCCTCATCCCCAGGTTGTACATCCTAACCCCCCACTGTTCCTGATACCCAGTTACCCCTTTTCCAAATCACATGTATCCCTTCATCTTCTGTTTCCACTTCTGCCTTTATGCTGTGCCTTGACCTTCTTGATACTAAAGCCAAGGTTGGGGGGTCCTCCATTGTGCTTTACTAGTGCCATGCTCTGCATACTAAAGTACTTTCTGTAACCCGGTATCATTTTCCGGGTGACGACTTCTCTGGATTGTGACACCGGCAGAGAGCGTGAGGACTTGCGTGGTAGGCAGTGTTGAGGGTTGCGTGAGTGAAGAAATGATACCCTGACTCCAGCAATGTCCCAGCATGCGAGTGCCACCCTCGCATCCCTTCGCTGGATTGCAGCTCCTGGTACAGTAGTGAACATGCCTGCCAGCAGGGGTCTTGCCTCTTACCCTTGACTGTTTCAGATTACAATGGCAGTTTATTTCACTTGGGGTTTTAAAAACACCTCTGCCCAGGAAGAGACTGGTGCCCCCTGTTTCGGATGCACGTGTTCATGTCCAGGTGTGAGCAGGAACCAGCTCGTCAGTATGGAGACAGGCCAGGAACTTTGTATGATGCTTGAGTCCTAGGCGCTACTGAATTCAAAACTTAATGGTTTCAAAAACTGAAAATCAAGATAGACAAACCTCAGAGCCTGCTGGAAAAATGAATCGAAGAAACTTGCTGCTCAATTAGGAATATAATTGCTATACAGTGAATAGATTTCTTAATCTCTACATAGATTTAATTTTTTCAGCATATTTTTACTATGCATTCTATCTGCTAGTAGAGTGTAATCAGAATGTTCTGAAATGTCTGAACGATTGAAAAATCTGTAAAGAAGGCAGCTTAGACTATATGTAGTGTGCGCATACACTAGAAAGTAATTCCTAACTAATGTGCCATACAAAAGCCTATAATCACCCTGCTTAACGTTAGTGTGAGAAACACTGACTAATGGTGTCATGTTATATAGAAAATGGAATTTTGTTTTGAATTTCCTTAAAGATTCCAAATAAACATAATTGATTCTCTGCAGTTCCGTGTTTGGCCTTAATGGTAGACAGGTGCTATTGTTCACAACCCTTTGTGGGGCCTGCGTGGGAGAGCCAGCACTTTCTTTCCTGATGCCGTTGTCCCTGGAGTTGTGATGTGCTTTGGCTGAAGAATCTAAGTGGAAGGGACTTACGTTTAATTAGGGGCAGGAGCCTGGTTTTCTTCATTCTTTCTTCCTCCTCTGACAATTCACACTCATTCCAAATGGACATCTCTCTGTCACACTCTGATACAAAATGAAGATGGCCTCTAGTCTGCCATAGCTAGCCCTTCCCACATATGCAGCATAAGCAAAGAATAAACTTTTGTTGGTACAAGTCCTTGAGATTTTGTTTCTGTTCTTCCTTAGCCCAGCCCTCTTGTTCCCAAGCTGTAGCATGCATCTGCATGAGACCCATGTGGAGAGTTTCTCATAACACAAGCTTCCATACATCCTTCAGCCTCCCTGGCAGAGTTCCCGAGTTCTGTGCTCTTGGTAGGTCAGTAGCAGTGACCGAGGCTTTCTGTTTCTGGTGTGGAAAGAGGCTGTCGTAGAGGGGAGGCAGGTACAGACAGGGAGCATGGAGTCCTGATCAAGACATGCTTTCAGGCAAATCTTGGCTTGAAAGTGAGGAGCTCGGCACCTGTCCCTTTAAATCTCTCCATGCCCTTTGTTGCTTGTGAAGTTTGCCTAGTGCCAGTTGAATGACAGCCGATGTCGTGCTTGGGTCTGTGGTTTCCTTTGGGTACTCTCAGATCCTTTACTTGTCCCTGGTCTTTCTTCTTCACAACTGGAACTCAAGCCAGGGAGCTAACCAGTTGGGATGGACTTCCTGTTCTCTGGTGTGAGGTGCAACCAAACTGTTTGGGGGCATTTCCCTTCTCTGGCCTTGGTGTCTTCATCTGTAAAATGTAATGTACTTTAATTCTGGTTTTTGTTTTACATTGCTGAAACCGTTCTCTTGTCCAGTAAGACTTCAATGTGGCCTGACTTTCCCAGTTTCTATTGTGCATGTGGAAAATTATTCACAGGAAGTCAATTGGAGCATTTTATGTGGATATTTTGTCATTTAGGGTGATTGTAATCCGTAGGTTCATCAGGAAACAGCAACTTCCCAAAGCTGCTGAAATGCCAAAAGATGCATATTTCATTTATTTTTTATTTATCTTAGATTTGAACTTTAGGGTTAAATAAACATACATTTCTGAAAAACGAGAGACTAACGTTAATATTTTAAATAGCAGTTCATTTTATTCAATATGAAAACCCAATCGCTATATTAATGACATAGATACAATGTACATTTGAAATAAGTTAATATGTTTTAAGAATTTCTATTTAATTAAAAACATTTTATCTTTTTTATCACTTGTGGAAGAAGAAAAATGCAGAGTATTTGTTATTCCTGAGGTCATTTAAAACCTGATTTCCTAGCACAGCTTCATTTACTGTGAATGGTTTTGTTTCTAGCCAGTGCTGTGAATTTGAGTCACTTGCTACATTTTGCGAGGACTCACATGGAAGCCATTTCTGTCCTACTCGGCGCTACCTTTGGTGTGCCAAGTGCTAGCGGGTATGACCGGTGCACTTCATGCAGGGTCTGTCTAGCCCCCTGGAAGCTGCAGCCAGCTCCTTATCCTCCTCAGACTTCCCCACTGCTGCCATCACAGCCCGTTACAAGATGGAAATGTATCTTTAGTGACATTTCTGTTCGGGTGGTTTTTGGCTCCTAAGCCACCGACTGAAGCTGGAAGGAAGCACTGCGTTCCTTTGGTGTGGATTTTAAGCAAAAGTCATTCAAGCTCATCCAAACGTAAGGAGAAATCTGATTCGGTTGGAGTTGTCCCTGTGCGTGTAAGCCCAACTGTTTCTAATTTGTGTGTGGGACACACCAGAAGGCAGTGCGCAGTAATCATTGGGGACTCAGTCATTTGGTTCCCTGCATGCTGCCTGCCTCAGCAGCATTCTCTGAGTTCTGGGGGACCAGCCCAGTCCCCAGGGCTCCAGGGCATGGAGTGAGTGTACAGTACAGTATCTATCAGAGTCAAATGCAGTATTGCTGGTTCACTTGACGTGCACGGAGGCGATTTATTGAGAATATTTGAGTTAGGTTTGCTCATGATGAAACAAAACAATCTTTCTCGATTTAATTGTTGCTCTCCCAGCCCTGGATTGCTGTGTGTGAGGAACTTACAATAAGAGCTCGTTACTTATTCTGTTTTTTTTTTTTTTTTTTTTTTTTTTTTAATGGTAAGTGGTGTATGTACGCTGAAAGGAAGCTCTGTTTAGTTGTTTGAACAGTAGTAGGTGTGAGAGGAAGATCCTGCTGTGGATATTTAGGCGGGGTAATGTTTTAACCTCATACATCACAGCTTCTGAATAGTAACTTGAAGCAATCAGTTTAATATATTAGCTATACATATATGATTAAGAAATTTTAAAACATAAAATGAAATTTGTTCTATGCTAATTTTCTTGTTATTTTCATGGTAGGCAAATGAGATAAAATACACAATTATTGGTAAAATTTCATATATTGAATTATAATTTAGTACTAAGATATATTCTGCCTTTGAAAATGAGTTGGGAAAAGGCACTACAAACCCTTTTATTATGCGAGATTAAAAAATTAATTCATATTAAAAGCAAACTACATGCAATTGCATTTATAAACTTATTTACTTTATATATTTGAGTGTTTTGCCTGCGTGTATGTGTGTGTTCCACATGTACCTAATGCCCATGGAGGTCAACAAAGGGTGTTGAATCCCTGAAACTGGGCTTACGGATGGTTGTGAGCCACTGTATCCATGCCAGGAACTGAACCCAGGTTCTCTGCAACAGCAGCAAGTGCTCTGAACCACTGAGCCAGCTCTCCACCTCCACAAGTTCTCTTTGGTGTGAAAACAATTATATGCCCTAAATTTGAGGCATATAAGTAGATAATTATTCTTTCTTAACTTTGAAATTTTTCTGTTGGATTTATTCCAATTAATTTGTGATTTTATTATCAACAATACGGCAATTAAAAAAATTCAAAACCTCAGTCGTACATGACTGTATTTTATCATTGGTCATTTATTCCCATAACACTAGTTGAAATCTTAACATCTGAATTCTGAGCAGTTCCTTTCAAAAACAATTACGTTTGTGGGCTGGAGAGATGGCTCAGTGGGCAAAGACTCCAGTCATCAAGACTGAAGACCTGAGTGTAGTTCCCAGGGCCCACCTGGTATAAGGAGAGTCCTATTCCTGAGGGCTGTCCTTTGATTTCTACATATGCACTGTGGCATTTACACACACACACACACACACACACACACACACACACACACACACACACACACACAATAAATGCTTTCATAAAATGAAGTAGCTTTTTTTTATACCAGTAGTCATTAATACTATCAAAATAAAATATTTTAAAATTAGCATTGTGCACAAGCATCTGAAATCTAATTTGTCTTTCCTTTTTGATCTTTATTTGTGCCTTCATGTAAGTTTCTGTGAGGCAGTCAGATAATTTAAAGAACTGATATAAAATACTAGAGAAATCTAAGGTTTGGAGTGATGGTTTGAGTACTTAAGGCATTATATAAAACTGCCTGCGTTCCCCAGGCTCTCAGCAAGGACCCCTTGTGTAGCAGATGCTCAATTACCGATTATTGAGTAGATTAAGGGGGCGTGTCTACTACTAGCCCACAGTTCGGTTTCATGGATGCTAGTCTGTGAGTCTCAACCAGAAGACAGCACAGAATATAGCCATAAATGTCCCTTTCTTATAGTGTGTGTATGTGTGTCTCTGTGTGTGTGTGTTAGCCTTACAGTTCTCTCAAGGTTAGTTAACAAATCATGACTAGTGTCTATAACTACAAATATCAAGATTTTATGCCATGCATTGTTCTGAAGAAATATAAGTGAAACTTAGGAAATATTTTATATTGATTGCATTCACCCAGTGGTTGAAAACTGAGCAGACAATGCTTTTTGTTGCTGTTGGCATTGTTTTTAGCTTCCGGGAGAACACAGAGTGGCTTGGAAAGGCAGCTCACAGCAGCCAGTTTCCCTCGTGCTGGATGGGCAAAGGAGTAGTGCACTAAATGCTTTATAATTTTGTGAAGTTACAGAACTATAGAAAGAAACATCAAAACTCAAATATCATGATATTTACTTAACAAAGCATAATGTAAGCTTTTGCTAGTGACATTTTGAATTCCCTGTAAAAACTATGTTTAAGAGGAAAGCGCTACAAAAAGGTGGCTTCCTAGGTATAAGGTCTTCCAGGGCGGTTCTCTAGTGACACCTGCTGGTATTGTAATGACAATCACAAAATCTCAGAAGTTTTTTTCACCGGGGTTAAGTAAGCTTGGGAGAGAAAAAGCATTCTGTGCAGAATTGTTTTTTTACTGTTATTTGTGCATATAACTCAAAATTTTGACATTTGATCAAGAATTTTATTTTAGTAACATAAGTATTAGGCCTCACTGTGCATCTGGGATGTAATGTGCAATTCCAACCCTCACCTTTGGTAATAGCAGTATATCGACAGAGGCTTTTGTGCAGAGATGGAAACCCCTTTCTCCTTTGAGTTTACTCTCTTTTTCTTATTATACCTTATATTAGCACAGAGCCTTGCACAAATAGAACATCTGTTGAATTATAATTAGTTTGTATCTTCTGCACAGACTAAATAGGAGTGTAGGCATGCATGAGCATTATCTTTGTGGACACTTGAAAATAGAATGAGACTAGAAGGTGATATTATTAGAAGAAATGGGTGTGAGTTTTGGTGCTAGAGTGTATGGGTAAATCATGTATACACACACATAACATTTCTTCATGTGTCCTGCTTCCTTCTTTATGACTGTGTCTGGACTCCTGAATTTACATACTACACAAAAATGAATCAGTCCTCTTCCATGATCCCCAGCCTTGCAGAGCCAGCTGCCTGCATCCTTCACACTCGGTTCATTCAGCAGAGGCTCATCTCACACTTCAAATATCCAAGACAAATTTCATTTTCTCCCTGAGTCCTGTACCGTTCCTCACATCAGTAAATGGCCATTGTGTTCTGTTTTCTCCAAAGGTCTGTTACTGACAAACTGGTGAATTCTCTCTCTCGTTTACCCCACATTCAAACTACCAAGAAATTTTGGCAGCTCATGATTGACATACATTCACATTTTTCTTCTTTTTCCTTGTGACCGTGGCTTCTAACTCTGCCCTCCTATTGTCTGTTTTCCACCCAGCAGCCAAAATAATTCTCATGTGACCTAAGACCTCTTGCACTGCCGAGATCCTTCCAAAGGCCTCCCCATACCCAGAGGTGCCTCGTAGCATGGTAGAAAACGCCCTCCATTTTGTCTCCATGACCACATTTCCTACCATGACGTCACTCCCCTATTCTGCTCCAATTCTAGGAACCACAGTAGCCTGTCCTCACTGCTTTGTGGTCTCAACCTTGCTTTGCTTTTGTTACTTCAAATTGAAGCGCCCTCTCTCAGTTCCTTAAAAGTTTTCCACCTGACTATCATTCCTTGCCTTTTCTTTTTTCCTTTTTCCTTTTTCTTTTCTTTTTTTTTCTTTTTCAAGATAGGGTTTCTCTGTGTAGCTTTAGTGCCTATCCTGGAACTCGCTCTTGTAGAAAAGGCTTCCCTCGAAGTCACCGAGATCGGCCTTCCTCTGCCTCCTGAGTGCTGGGAGTAAAGGTGTGCGCCACCACCGCCTGACTTATCCCTTGCCTTCTTAAAGAGACTCTACTTGACAGAAAAAAGTCTGGCCTTCACCAGATCTTCCCTCCACAGCTGTGCTGTTTTTTTTTTTTTTTTTTTATTCTTCTTTCTCTTTATTGAATCTTTGGGGGTTTCATGAACTTCAATTCTGTTCACCTCCCGGTCCCCTCATATCCCTCTCCCATCCCTGTTGTTCCCCCATGAAAGAAAACAAAGTAAGCAAGCACAAAAATGCAGGAACAATATTAAATACAATAAACCAAAGCAGATAAAAAACCACACCAAAACAGACCAGAAACAGAAAAATCTCTTCTTCTCCTTCTCTCCTGACTCTCCATAGCCTCCTCATCCATCCTGATGACATTGGAGGCTTTGGTGTGTCATGGAGTATACTCCTTTGTATCAGCCTAACTGGCAACTGTTCATTCGTCATTCATTGGTCTAGTCAAGGCCTCTGGTGTTTGGTACCCCATCTTCACTGGATCCTCACCAGAGCTCTTCTGGGAGCTTTGTCTTGGGGATCTTGTTGGTGCGATCCACAGTACCAGTCCGTCCATCTGTTTCAGCACGACCTAGATGGGGTAGACACTAGGGCAGGTCAACCCAAGGCCCAGTTGTAGGCCTGGGTGTTAGCCAGGCAAGTCAGACCTAGCCACTGGGGCCACTTGCCTCTGGTGTGGTGGCAGAGTCAGCTCCCCTAGGTGCATGCCCTCAGGGTAGGTTCATCCTCGCCCGTGGTGAGGCTGGGGCCCTCTCTCCGGACTCCTTGCTGGGGTATGCCACTGCAGTTATCTGTGCTGTAGATTTTTGTTAGTGTCTCCTCCAGTGAGGGTGTCAGGGGAGAATGTGATGTTCTGTGTCCGTGGCTCCATAATGGAACCTAAGCCAGTTCCTATGCATAGTAGATGCCCAGTATATGTTGAGCAAACCCTGAAGTGGAGACTTGATTTGACTGCACTGTAATCACCCAGGCCATAGCAAAGTGAGGACCTGCTAATGGGGTTGGCTCTGTTGAAATCTTTAGATCATGCTTTCCTCATTTAACATAGATTTCAGTAATGTTTCAGAGTTAGGCTAATACCTATACAATACACACAATGTCAAAATATGGGACCACATTTTAAACATTCTTCTTACAGGAATAGTTACTTTATTGTTCCTTTGACCCTCAATCACCTTAACAAACCTTGTACACATGAAAGGAAGAAAGAATAGCCCCTTTGAATACATGTTAGGACTTTATCAGTGTGAAGGGCTCCCCACAGGGCCCTACTGGAGAACCCGACTACATCATCATGAAGTTGCAGATTCATTTGTACACTCTCCTTTTATGCTTGAAAACCACTTTGTGATGTTTGCTCTGCAGTTAAATGTATTGTGTAGGGTCACAAATATGCCTTGCTGACCAGACCGACTGTCAGAATCTTTCAACTATCCAACACTGCACAGACAAATGACTGTCTTTCAACAGTGACAGCTCAAAGCCAAAATTGGTTCCCAGATGTACACAATCTTTTAATTGATCTGTGGCTTTCTTTTCCCTAGTCCGTCAGTCCCATGCCTGCTCCTTCACCACTGCAACAATGTAGGTTACGGGTTTTCAATTACTGTGAACACTTTCTCCTGATGGATGAAGATAAGGTTAAGAAGTTTAATAATGTAATTTGCACAAAAACAGTTTTAGTTTAATTTATAAATTATTCTGCCTTCATGGCCATTCTGTATATACACTTACAGTTACATTTCCCACTGAAATGTATGGTAACATGACCTCTGAAATAAATACTTCAATGTTTTATAACATCTTCATGTAGCCTAAATATTTTCTAAGCTTCTAGGTCACATCCACTAAAATGCATTTTTGTAAATTTTAAGATAGTCTATTATTTTGTGTATTTCCTTTATGACTTATCATACAAGTAATGAATAGAATCAGTTGCCCACTTATATTTGAAGATATACTTTTTAAATTTAGGCTCTCATGAGACCATCATTGTATCACTAATCTTTATAGATTCTTAAGAGATTTTGAAAATAAATATCCTTAATTTTATGACTGAATATAAATATCCACAAAGGTTCTTTGTGGATATAATCATTTTTGCATGAGTGGCTTTTGAGAACTGATGTCTTTATGTATTTTTTGTTAATCTGAGAATCTTAATTACAACATAGCCTGTATCCTCCCCAGTTAGAGACAATACGATAGCAGGAGGGTGAGAAGGGGAAATGCCTGATGGTTAATTCCCGCCCCTGGAATTGAGTCCTGTGAGTCTGTTAGTCCCGTGACCTCCTGAGGTGAGGTTGTTGCAGGGCTTGAGCCCCCATGCAAGTAAGAATGCACGAAAGCCGAACTGCAGAGCTGTGCTGTCATCAGACGGAGCATGAACGAAGGCCCGGACTGCCCAAGGATGATACATATTCAGCAACTACTGTTTGGATTCTCCCAGTCTCACTCAGTTCCTGTCCCATGTCGTGTGTTCTCTGTGGCTGAAATGAACTTACAGCCTTTCTGTGCCTCTTTGACTGCTCCTTGCTGCATCGCACCTACTGAGTTAATGAGCGAGAAGTCAGGGCCTTGAGTTGGCATCTGTACTCAGAGAGTGGCTGTTGTTCATCTTCACGGGAAAGCAGCCCCAGGGATCCAGGTGGGGCCTGAAGATTGTCTTCAACCCCGGGTCTGAGGCTTGAGCCCCGAGCTCTGTTCCTGTGTCACAGGAGAGCTTGGGTATACGAGTGAGCAAGGTGACTCGCTGCAGCTGTCATTGCTTGTGTCATTACCAAAAGGTTGCACACACTAAACCGTCTCTAGGATGATAAAGCCATTTACTGTACTACTGTATATTCCTAAACATGTCATTTTATGATCTCAAATTTTTGTTTTAGGTGCAAAGATGGTTTGAAAGGCTTTACGTTTTCTGCACTTAGGTAAGTAACATTCTGTTTTTCTGTTGAGAGAAGGTTCAAGTTAACTCAATCTTTTAAAAATGTGAGTGTAATTACAATAAAGATTTATTAACTTAGCTTTTAATCTGACAACAGTTTTAAAAGTCGCAATAGTTTTTCTTTGTCTTAATGGATAGTTTATTGAGTGATTTGCTAGACTGAGTTGCAGTGGGACTTATGGACTGTCAAGCACAGGAGGCCCTACGTGCTCCTGGAGCGGTTTTTACCTCATCTCTTAGCATAGTAATTGGCCAATTATATATATTCTATAAACATTAGTTATCACCATTATTGCATTTTATAGCGCAAAGCATTTTCATGATGTAGGCGGTTAATTTTTTGCAGCATTCTGTGAAGTTTGTCTGTCATGTGTTGAATGGCATGTTTCACTAACATCTCACTGCACGTCCGACATCCAACCCCACATTTTCCCAGTTGTGTCATAGCTGCTACCCGTCTTATTTTTCAGTGTCCATAGAGGACGTGCCTAGTGAAGTTTGGGAGGATGGCATTCATTGCAAGCATTAGACAGAAAAGTTAGGGTGTGCCTCGGTGCTAGAAGGTTTAAAAGATTGTCTTGTTTCTTACTCCGAGGATCAGAGGAGCACTGATGAGTGAGTTAGATGCATCTCTGCCTTCAGAGTCTACAGAGAAGGCAGTATTCATTATAATTGCCGGATTTTTCAGTTGTATATTTCAGCCAGAACTAGCATGCTACTTTCCAAGTTGTAGATAGGAGTAAAGATGAAGAATAAGCCAGGGGAACTGTAAAGACTACTTCGACTTCAACAAAAAGAAGTCCGATGCTGTGAGAGAAAAATTAAGTGAAAAATTAAGTGTTGTCTATTTCACCGAATCCTTCTTTCCCCCGTGGAAAGGAGAATGACTGACAGTACAGAAGGAAGAGGGATGATGTTTTTAAAAGCAGATAAAGATATTGAGACTTGTAGAGAGTCCGTACAAGAAGAGCAGCACCAAGGCATTGGCATACCTGCTTGGGGACCAGTCTCTTGGCCACTGAAGTTATCAGCAGTCTGGCCACATGCTGACCTTGGAGTTTGCATGTACTCAGCAGGTCATAAGCTGGTTCTCCAGGATGAGAATATCAAGAACAGCTCTGCAGTTTAGGAAACCTCCTCTGGAAATTTTGTGGACAGATTATCTGTCTGTGCAGTAGATGGCACTGGAATAGCTAGCAGCAAGGGGAAGGACCATGGGAGAAGAGCCAGTGCAGGTGTTGAAAGGGGCATGGCTCAGTGAGCGAGAGATCAGCCTCTAGACAGACAGCTCTGTGGTAGTGGTTGCTGACGGTGTGACTTCTGTGTTCAGGCTGGTCCCTCATGTTCACTCATGCTCTTGTGGCGTGGGATCAGATGATGGAGCATTTCTAAAATGTCTGTTGGCACTGTCCCTGTTTTGCTCTCTTAGTTAGGGTCTCTATGGCTGTGAAGAGACACTATGACTACGTCAACGCTTAATAAAGAAACACATTTGATTGGGGTGGCTGGCTTACAGCTCAGAGGTTCAGTCCATTGTCGTCATGGTGGGATACGGCGGCATGCAGGCAGACAGAGTGCTGGAGAGGAGCTGAGAGTCCTACAGCTTCCGGGCAACAAGACGTTTTCCCTTTCTTTTTGTCACAGGGCTCAGTCCGGAATGTTATGGAGTGATATTGATCCTCTGTTGAATTGATAGTTTAGATACAGACAGACTTTCTGAAAGTTCAGAGGGTGGGATTTCCTTCAGAAAGTCCAGCTGTTCTTTGTAACAGCAATGACTCCTATAGTGGGGTTTAAAACTGTGAACCTTCTGAGAAAGCTCCCTTCTCCAGGGTTAGCTGATGGTCAGAACATTTTCAATTGAACCTTCTGAGAAAGCTCCCTTCTCCAGTGTTAGCTGATGGTCGGAACATTTTCAATTGTTTTGACAAATGGTCATCTCCTGTGTGTTTGATTTTTCCAAAGAAAAATACGTAGATTTGAATGATAATAACAATGCTAAAGATATGAAGACAGGTCGGTATTTCTGGTTGCTTTTATTCTTTAGTTACCATTATTTTTGGTTGTTGCTGTTTGTTATTTTGTTTATTTGTTTTTTCCGAGACAAGGTTTCTCAACGTAGCCCTGGGTGTTCGGGAACTCACTCTGTAGACCTGGCTGGCCTCAGAGATCTGCCTGCCTCTGCCTCCTGGGATTAAAGGCGTGTGCTGCTGCCGCTGCCGCTGCCACCACCCGGCTAAGTTAACGCTGTTTTACTGGGGACTACAGTCCCTTCCTGTACAAAGGACTTTTCCTAATGCCACTGCTCATCTGGAAAGATACTGATGTAAGAGAGAGTGCAGGGAAACCACCAAACTAGATCACTCCATGGGTGGAAAGAAAGATTTATTTGGGGAAATAAAAAGCTGTCATGGCTATCTCCTGGGGTGTAGAGAGAATAGCAAAAGGCAGAGGGCGGGGTGGGAAGGTAGGGAGACCTGTTGGCTTTGAAGGGAGCAGGTGGATGATTGGGATGGAGTTTGTGAACTGAAACAGCCTGGAAGTTTAGAACAGTGCGTATGTGTGTGAGGGGGGGGAAGGCTCCTGGACCAGAAGAGCCAGGACCTTTGATGCGTGTTACAGATAAGTGCTAATAGGGCACCAGATGCCCCGCAGTAGGGGGAGATGAGGGAAGTTGTGGCTCTACCTGACAAGTGTCTGAGGAAGGCCCAGTGTAAGCCTTTGTTTATCCAGTAGCCATCCCTGGGTTTATTTGGTCAGAGTTCAGCCTGAGCTGGGCCCAAGCTGTCACTGGAGGGTTGGGAGCCTACTTTGGACCTAATAGCTATCAGGTGTGAGCTTAGTTCTACTCTGAATGAGACATCAATTCAGTTGTAATTATGATTGACTTGTGGATGCAAACTGGCCTGCTTCTCTTGAAAAACTTAAAGCCTGTGATACCTTAAAGATGTCCTAGCGCCCATGGAAGTCCTGTAGTATATTGTAGTTGATCAATTTGATTTAAAAATATCAGCATGTCAAGTAAATTCAGATTTTTAAAATCCTTTTTAGAGTGTATTATAATTGTATGTAAGTTGTGAAAACAATGTTTTAACTAAAAACCTCTCTAAACTGTATTTGTATTGAAGCTTTTTTCCTACTGAACAAAGTGAGCAGCGAAGATGACTGACCCCGTGCTCTCTCCTCCAGGTTCATTGTGGGGAAGGAAGAAATTCCCACACATTCTTGCTCACCAGAGACCGCGTATGCCAGAGTGGAGCAGAAGAGGGAGAGGCACAAGGGAAAGCCAAGAGGGATGAACATAATCGCACTGGTTAGGACGCTCGTGGATTCCATGTGAGCACGTTGTCCCAGTGGCCACACTGTCCCTGCATCCCATGTTCCTGCCCCCCTGTCCCTGCCTTATGTGTCCCTACCTCCTATGTCCCTGCCTCCCATGTCCCAGTGACCACACGGTTCCTGTCTCCTGTGTCCCCTGTCTCCCACCATGTCCCTGCCTCCCATGTTCCTGTCTCCCACGTCCCTGCCTCCCACGTCCCTGCCTCCAGTGTCCCTGCCTCCCACAGCCTCTAAATGCTGAGGCCTGTATTTCCTGGTCAGGGAATGATGTCACTCTTTTGTTCCAGCAAGCCCCATACCTAGACCTTATAAAATGGACGTGATGGCGAGGGAATGCTCCTTGTTCTTCCTCACTGGACGGTGTCATCAGATGCCTTTAGTACAGATTTTCATGGATGCAAAAACATTTTCTGTTCATTCTGGGCAGAGTTAAGGAGGCTTGAGAAGGGAGGAGTCAGGACACATGGTTTGTGCTCCATGGCTGTCAGACCGTGGGAACAAGAGAATGCTTGCTGAGAGAATCAGGATGATACAGGAGGAGGGAGCAGACCTTGACTAAAGGATGTTTCCTAGCAGTAGGAGGGTTTAGGGCTCTGGGATGAACTGTTTATGTGTTTGCTATACAGAAAGAGAAATCTGTACATTTCGAACATTCATTTTTATTTTAGCATAGACATTTAATGAAATTAATTTAGTGGTTTAAAATTATGACAGCCATTGAAACGAACAGGGCAGTGATATGTTTGAGAGAGAACAGATTGAGTAGGCAACATTGAGAGAAACAAGATCATTTGTAGGGAGAAATTAGGAAGCCTACCTTTGACTCTTGATTTGCCTCTAGCAGCCCTGTGACTTTGGACAAGCGATGAAAACACCATTCTTCCGAAAATCCTTGTCTGTTACCTGGGGTTGACAGTAAAGAAATGGCGTGTGCAGAACTGCCTGTTGGCCTGTGTAGACACAGCTGCATTTCGGATGAATCAGGTTTTCTATCTCCATATTAGTCTGCACTGTACAGAGAAGATAGGAGCAAAGAAAGGAAGGATGGGGCAGGACAGGTGTGCCAGTGAACTCAGTTAAGCAAATGCAAAGCTAGGTTTGGGTTACCTGAGTGAAGCGAAGAGAAGCTTCCCCTTAACCGAAGTAACTGAGAGGCTAACAAGAGGAGACCATGCATGGTTCCTGCAGTCAGTGCTGATCTGGTCATGAGCGGCCTTGCCCGAGCAGATAATGGTCAGCCCACGCAGGTGAAAACTACTCACAGAATCATAGCAAAGTGAAGCTAAACGTTTGGAAGCAGCACTCTGTGTCACTGGGAGCCATTCTGAGTGTGCAAGGAAAGGTCACATGACAGCACTGCCTCCTTTGGTACTTGACTTGGCTGCTGAAGTAGCTCCGGTAGCAGAACCCGGCCTAGAGGACGCTTAGTCGTATGAAGAGTGATGGTTTGCACAAGGCAGAACTCTCTTCACCTCTGGTCACGCTCCAGCTTTACTCCCTCCGTGCTTGCATATGGCCAGACACGGCATATCATTCCCATGACAGAGGGCTTATGTCTGAGTGAACGGATGCCGTCACCTTTGGCCAGGAGAGGCTGCCTGTGTGACCCAGCTGCAGTGCAGAAGCGGCCTTCTGAAAGGTCCTGCTCGCAAGTTAGCACATGGGTCGGAGAGGTGCAGAGCCAGAATGGCGCTCTGCAAGCTACACTTGTACCCAGAAGAGTCTGTGTGTTCCCACTGCAGAAACAGCATGGAAGACATTAGAGTGACTGCTTTAGAACTTGAACCCTTCAGGGAAAAGGAGAGCGATCGGGAGGCATATTAGTCCACTTCATTTTTATGCCAAGGGTGAATGAGGGGTCATGGGGTCAGTACCCCACAAGAACAGTAGTCCTGGCGGCAGTGTTTATATGAAACACCAGACTTTAAGTGGTTTACAGTTAACTCACAAATAACCTGAGTCCCCACATGATTCCTATTTCCATATTTATTTTAATAACTGAATTTTGAATTCTGACACTTTATCAGGTTTCTTTTCCAGATGTTTCCTCTCAAATATAATTAGGTATAAATTACTGCACCGGAACACAGTCTCATTATGATTTTGTTCAAGTGCTGATTTCACGGATGATTTATAATCATCATACTCTGCAACAAGAGATTTAAAGCTCCCAAAATTTGGTGGTGTATATAGACAGCGTATACATATTTTTCTTATTCACTCATAAATAATTGCCAGCATCGTCTTTCTGTTCCACCACCGGGGATTTTAACTGTGATCACATGTTTTATATGAGGTGTTAGTGACAAAATAAAAATGACAGCCTCTTAACTTTGCTTCTGTATATCATAAAAAAAAAAGCTGTAACCATTTAGGGGGAAAGTGATATCCTTTTCTTTCATTGGTGAGAAAGTTTTAAAGAATTTTCAGCACATTCATGCACAGTGTGCACACACGCATGCGCAGGCACCCCAAGTGATGCATGATATGCACACGTACTATAGTTACAATTAGTGTCATTTCCCTGGTCTGATTCCAGATGCAAGCATGGACCAAGGCACAGATGCTGCAAGCATTACGAAGACAACTGCATCTCCTACTGCATTAAAGTGAGTTTATCAAGGTGTCTATCTTCTCTTTGTCAACAATAGGGACTTTATACTCAAGTAAATTATCAGTAGTCATCTCTAAGTGAAGAGAAAAGTTCACAGTAACTCTGCTGCCGTTTAATTTGTACTTGACTCAAATCATTTTTCTGATACTATCTTGCTGAATAGAGTTTGCCTCTGTAGCTCAGCATCAAGGGAGTTAACTGTGCCCACTCGCACAAATTCCCTGTTCTCTGGGGTCCTTGGGTAATGGTGCAAAGCTACACTTCCTGCTTCCTGTCTCCTCTCTCATCACCAGCCCTGGGAAGAATGTCTCGGGCAGGTGGCACCATCTGCCGCAAGTGCCGCAGTTTTGGATGTGCTCACATTCCAATGCTTTAAAAAGTCACTGCTATTTCTTGCAAAGGCTGGATTTTTGGCTCAGTTGATACGAGCCAAATTCTACAAACCTCGGATGGCAGGACTCCCCGAATGATGTAGAACTTAGGTACTGCCCCACATTAGTGCTCGTAAGGGGACTGCCAAGACTCAGTGCTGATAGTGACCCTTGCCCAGCTCCACGCTCAGGATCCCCAGAGCTGTGTCTGGGGCTAACACACTAGAAGGCGTTTTCCTTGTACATTGTCCAGATTACATTTCCTGCCTCACTTTCAAAGTGGAAACAACAAATAAGCCATAATCTACTGGCTGGCAGAGAAGGAGAATTCTTTCTCATAACTTAGTAAGTGTAGTCAGGGGAGAATTCAGGGTGGGAGGTGATACTGAACATTTCTTGGGGAAAAAAAAAAAAACCACGAGTGAGAATTGCCAAGCAGTCAAAAATCTAGTGATTCTTTGAAACACATTCCAGTGCTAAGGACTTTGCTGTTTATGAAGTGAATGTTACATCCATGAGTACAGAACTATTTGGAGACATGCTAGAGAGGAGTCTCCACGGTGAAAATGCTTGGAAGTCTCTTGGTTTGTTTTTGTGAATGTCTTTCTATGTAGCCCTGGCTGTCCTGTACTCTCTGGGTATACTAGGCTGACTCTGAGCTCATAGAGGTCTGCCTTCCTCTGCCTCTGCTTCCTGAATGCTGGGGGTCGAAGGCTAAAATACCGAAGTTTCTTACGAGGTGTGTCTCACTATGGTGGTGCCTTGCTCACACCACATGTGAGACTACCCCCGTAGTAAAGAGTCACATGGATGTGTCCTCCTCACACCACATGTGAGACTACCCCCGTAGTAAAGAGTCACATGGATGTGTCCTCCTCACACCACATGTGAGACTGCCCCCGTAGTAAAGAGTCACATGGATGTGTTCTCCTCACACCACATGTGAGACTACCCCCGTAGTAAAGAGTCACATGGATGTGTCCTCCTCAGCTCACTCTGCTCTCAGCCGTTGTCACAGGAGCTGTCTCTGCCCACCTCTGTGCTTTCTGTCCAATTGTGTGACATGTTTTCATGATGGCATCTCTTTGGTGTCTACTTGAATGTCACGCCCTCAGTAGCCTTTCTTTACTATCCAGTCCAATAGAAGGTGCTCCCGTGGCTGATTACTTCCTCCACAACACACTGTAATTTGTAATGCATTCTTTTACTCATTTATTTTCTTTTTCCATATGAGGTTATAAAGCCTGACAAAAGCGAGAACGTGGTCTTGGCTGCTATGTCCCCCACATCTATGTAATTCTGGTATATAATAGACAGCCAAAGAATATTGTCTGATGACTTGAAGGTGTAAGCGATTGGTTTTCAAAAATGTTTTTATTTTATCTTTTGAAAACTGAGTGAAAAAAAGTTAGCCTGTTTGTCATCTCCAAGTCACTACCATAATGTTATGGAGATAAAAGGATTGTTTTATTGTTGAGCAAATACTGGGCAGTTTGAGGAAGGCGAACCCTGGGGAATTCATAAATGACTGGCCTGTTTGATTTCCTTCTGGTCACCAGGCTTTAGAAGAGTCAGTCAATTCTTTCTCATAGCAGTTCAGTTGTTTTTCTTTTCCTAGAAAAGAATATTGTGATCTGGAAGGTATAAGCCTGACCTTTAGGAGCTTAGCAGGCAGGCCAAGGTCCCAGCTCGTTCCCTGTTGCCATGGGGGAGACAAGAAGATGGGAAGGCATTGTCCAGTGTCTGCAAAGCAGTTTCATGTAGTAGATTATAGGAGTCAAGACCTATGTAGAGTTCCCATTTCCTAGGAAATTCCTTATTTAAAAAATATACCAGAGCCACAAACAAAAAATTAATTTATCTTCTTTTTTAAAAAATCCATGTTTATACTGATGATCAGACAGTTCCTATTAAAATTTCCCAAAGAAGTTGGTTTTGTTTACTGTTTTTGGGCGGTAGGGGAATTTCCATGCTTGTGTTTCTAAACTCACTGTGGTTATTGTCAACAAAATGTCAAGAGATGGAATTTTCTCTAGGGCTTCATCAGGATGTTCAGTGTAGGCTACTTGATTCAGTGCTGTCTCCGGGTTCCCTCTGCGTTTAGACATCTGTTCACAGAACCATCCCGGCTACTTTCGCTCTTCTACAACAAAGAAAACTTCCAGCTGGGAGCTTTCCTTGGATCCTTTGTTAGTATATATAAGGTAAGCTTATCAGAAAAGAAGGAAAAATGGGAACTAAATAAGGGGGCTGGAGAGACGGCTCACCTGTTCAAAGCACTGGCTGCCCTTCCAGAAGACCAAGGTTGGGTTCCTAGCACCCAAATGGTGGCTCACAACCATCTTTATCTTCATTTCCAGCAGATCTTGTGGCCTCTTTTGGCCTTCGTGAGCACCAGGCACACATGTAATACACACGCATGACAATTCCAACAACGTAGGAAATGGTCATACACATAAAATGAAAAGTAATGAATGAATAATTTTTAAGAAAGAGAAAGAAATGGCATGGCTGTTGTTAGAATAAGATGCATCTTAACTTAGCTTTTGTTTTAGTTGGTGGTGCTTTTTTTATAATTAGCTTAGCATCATAACCAAGTGGAAACAATTTATTATGAACTCAGGTTGTAGAAGCTTGTTTAGAATGTTACTTAATATGCTTGAATTTATGCCCATATTGTGTTTATATATATTTTCAGAGATTTATTTTCTTTAGTTTCCAATACATAGGCATTCTAGGGAAATGCATATTTTCTAAGCAAAATATAATAATATTTTGTGTAATTTTTAAAAAATAATTTTAAACATTTTAATTTAAAACATTTAAGTCATTTTAAACATTTACTGCCTGGTTGCTCATTTTTGAATACGTCTGACCTTTTTAGCAGGTGGCCAGACTTGGCCAATGCTGTAATGGTCTTCTCTCCTAAGGCATGAGCAGCAGTATTGTAACCATGTAAAATGGGCAGTGGGGTCCTCTTTTGTGCCCACTCACAGTTCCTGCTGTGCCGTCTAAAGCAGCCAATTCTTGTCACTTCATTCTTCTGCCCCTTTTTGTGTGCCTTTAAATGTCTCCATATAGCCGGGCGATGGTGGCTCACGCCTTTAATCCCAGCACTCGGGAGGCAGAGGCAGGCGGATCTCTGTGAGTTCGAGACCAGCCTGGTCTACAGAGCTAGTTCCAGGACAGGCTCCAAAGCCACAGAGAAACCCTGTTTCAAAAAACCAAAACTAACTAACTAACTAACTAACTAACTAAATAAATAAATAAATAAATAGATGTATGTCTCCATATGTCAAAACCCACAGCAGCATGTGCATAAAGATCATCCTTGATACGGACTGTGGCAACATTGAGTGATGGCCTTCTGTGTAGTGGAAGACCACCAATGTGTTACTCATTACCACGGAAATGTTTCACTATCTGAATGTTAGTTTGTGGATTTAAACTCCTATTCTAAGGGGTGAATTGTTTATTTATGTTGACTTGTGTATATGTTTCTAATTTTGGAGTTTCACCTTTGTGTCTTCCTTTGAAAAGTTGGTATAATTGGTTCCCTCCCATTGAGATAAGTTCTTACTCTGCCCAGGCTGGCCTTGAACTCCCACCAATACCCCCTTGCCTCGCTTGGTCTCCCAAATTCTGCGATTATGCAGATGAGCCACCATATCTCCATTTAGAACCTAATTTGATATTCTCTGTGATTTAATTGGGGATCTTAGCCTCTTTACATTTCAACTATGTATAGTATAGTCCAGTTAAGGTCTTTATAGTCTTGTTAGTTGTTTTGTGTTCCATTTTTTTCCTTGTTATCCCCGTCTTATTTTGAGCTGTGTATTTTTATTGCTTCATATTATTATTCCTGCTGACTTAGCATTAATACTTATTTTTGTAACAGTGTCCTCATTTGTTTTAGAATATTTTTGGACTTACAAGTTCAGCATTAAGTAGTATTATCACTTCATATACAATGTAAAAATATTATACTGTACATTGAATCCGTTTCTAACCCATGTGTTATGCATTTATCTTTAAAATGCTGAAACTCCACAGTGCGTTGTTAATATTTTTGTTTTACATTCAGCTTGTTCTTTGAAAAGCCAGAGAGTAAATATTTTAGGCTTTGAGCCATGTGATCTCTGTCACAACCACTCAGCTGTGTTTGTGTGATAAGAAAGCCGTCAAAGCAGCCACAGGCAAGGTGTCCACAAGTGAGCATGGCATGTTCCAGTAACACTTACCACACCAAGTTAGAATTTCATAGAATCTTGACATCATAAAATATTATTATACTTTTAGTTTTATCCATGTACTTAAAAAGCCCAAACAGACCTTGAAACCTGGCGTGATAGAACCTGCCTCTAGCTGCAGTCCTCTGGAGGCTGAGGCAGAAAGATTGATTGAACCTAGAAGTTCTAGAAAACCCTGGCAGCCGAGCCAGGCCTGCTGTAAAAACAGAACCCAAACAAAGAAACAAACAAAAGCCAGGGTTCCTTTCCAAGCCATAGTAAGCCACATGGAGGCCGTTTTTAGCTAAAAGGCCCATAATTTGTTGACTCTTCTTTGGCTGACTACAGATAAAGGAAACGTGTCTTTTAAATTTATCCTTTTTCTCCCCCCCCCCCCCGCTTTTTCTTATTTTTATTTTTTTAGCACTCTTCATTTCTTTTTGTAGTTCTGAGCTTTTGTCTCGTGTCACCTTCTTTCTGGCTGAGGAGTGACCCTTCTGGTGGTCTGTGTCTGCTGCAGGTGCATTTGCTCTTTCCTTGCCGCTGCTGAGAACCTGTGTCTGTGGTCCAGCAAACTGGCTTCACAGATGCTTACTTCACCCAGTCCCTTGGCTTTGTTAAGGTGGAAATGGCCTTTTGCTCCAGGTCTCGTGTTTAGGGAGCTGCATTCATGGGCGGGCTTTGGAGAAGCATGGCGGCAGCATGACATATGATCTAAGTGGACGCGGGGCTGTAAGCTCCTTCCCCGTCGTGGGTCCAGCTTGTCTCACACAGGGTCCGCTGTTGAGAGAATCACTCAGCGCAGGTTTTGTTCTCATGCAATTTTTCCCTCCCCTCAGAAGTAACGTAACCAAGATGGCTGTGTTTTCTCCTTAATACAGGGGACGAGTTGTTTCCTCCGCTGGATCCGGAACCTGGACGACGAGCTGCATGCTATTGTGGCTGGTAAGTCAGTCATCCAAAGAATGCTCATTGTTGGAGCAGTCGGTGGTGGGATGGCATGCAAACCCTCATAGCCATTCAGTTTCTTCTTGAGTTGTAGACTCAATGAAGACCCCCGCGAGTGTGTGAGGTTAAGTGAGTTGAGGCTTACCGGCTGTCTGGTATATGAGTTGGCAGTGTAATAACTCTAGTTGTCATCATTGCCAGGAACTTCGAGGATGTGTCGTCAAAGAACACAAAGACAATTATAAAAGTTGTTCATGTGAAGTCCAGTTAGAGTTCTTTACAAATCCGTTTTCACCACTGGAGGATGGCACATTTACATTGTTAAAAGGCACTCAATTATTTTATAGAAATAAAAATGAAAGAACTTTGTCTAGGATGTAATATGCTTACTACTTCAGTTAGCTAAGTCTCGAAGAGCCTAGCCCCTGCCCCTTGGTTTTCCCCTTGTCCAGTGAAGGTGATGCTGTGGCCAATAGCATTGTACCCACACTGAAAGCAGTCTGAGCTCTTTAAGTTAGGGCTTCTTGTTATGCACTGTTTGTTCTCACCTCTGAAGATCACTGTTTTTTATTTAAAAACATGGATTAATGATGTCTCACTGTTTTAGTGTCATGTTGCTGTTGTCGTGTTTTGTCCAGCTGGGGGCAGCTCTGAACGCGCATCTTTTCCTGTTTAAGTGAATTAGCGTTTCTGATGACCTTACCATCTGATCCATCTTTGCCTTGCTGTTCCAGGGTTTTTGGCCGGTGTATCCATGATGTTTTATAAGAGCACAACAATTTCCATGTACCTAGCTTCCAAACTGGTGGAGGTAAGCACAGGCTTCATCATGAGACTTTCCCACAGATACAAACAAAGCTTCTGTTGCTGCCTGTAACTGCTTGAGTTGCAAGAATAAGCTGCTCCCAAAGCAAGCTCTGGGTCTAGCCAAGTATTGACAGTTCCCCATTATGTTTATTTCCTTTGTGAGTCTGTGATATTCTCAAGCACGGCACACATGGCAAAAGCATAGTGTAAGCAGTCCTCCTTCAGCAGGCACCATGCACATGGGTGCTTGTCAAGATCCACACAGTGTCTCTTTATCTGTACTCTGCCGCCCCATCCACACAGACTCGGGATAAATACTTTTTAAAAGAAAATCAGTAGTACTGCCGAAGTACCACTTTATGCATTTAAAAAGCCTATTGATTCCATAATAGCAGCATTAACTGTTTAGCTTCCCTCTTCCCTGAGGATCTTGTGTGTTTGTGCAGTCCTCTGTTTAGCCCATGCAGAGGCTTTCTTAATGTGTGTAGTTACCCCTTCTAGCTTCCTCCTCCTGCATTAGGAGCTATTTCCCCTCCTCCTGCTCCTCCTCTTCTCCCCTCCTCCCTCTCCTGTCTCTCTCCTCTCCCTCCTCCATTAGGTGTTCTCTCCTCCATCCTGTTTGCTTTTTTTCTTTAACATGTAACTCCTGTCTTTCCTGTAAACTGTTAACTAGATCTAAAAGCTTGCACTTAAGCTTCATTTTTCCTGGAGAGCTAGAGGAGCCCCAGTTTGACAGAGCCAACTGGAGGCTGCTCGGCAGACTTGCAGCTCATATTTGTGCAGCTGTCAGTGGCCAGCACTCAGATTCACTAGCTCACTAAGTTGCTGAATGGTGTGGGGGCACTAGACTGTACTCAGCACCAGGAGGTGGGGGCAGGAGGGCAGAAGTCCAAAGCCATCCTTGGCTATATAGCAAGTATGAAGTCAGCCTGGGCTACATGAGACTCTCTATTTAAAAAAAAAAAAATTACAGAATGAAAGCCCCTAAATGGTGTTATAGGAATGTAATGGCTTGATTTATTTTACATTTTAAGAAAAAAAAAAGACTATTCTGTAGAGTGCTTTCGAAGTAGGCATGAAGGGCAGTTAGAAGACCGTTATGCCTTGCATGGCCTTGGGGGATTGGGGGATGCTGCAGGTTGGTAACTATAATAAAGGAGAGAAGCGCACATATTCCATGTGTTTAGGGCGGAGTTGGCCAGGGTTACTAGAGGAGAAAAGTAAGAAATAGTTCTCATCAGAGTGCAGGAATTGTATCTGCTAGGCTTGAATTTTGTTCCTTTATAAATAAATCCCTTGTTCCTAGCACTGCCCATCATATAGTTCGCACCAATAAATCTTCAGTGAATGATGAAATAAAGAAGCCTAACAAAGGAAGGCAGTAGTTATGCGTTTACAGAAGCATCCAGAAGAAATGACATTAGTGCGGCAGAAATAAAGTCACTGCTGTGTGGAGTGAAGGAAGGAAGTACAGAGAAGGCTACCTCGGAACACTGACGGGAAGATGTGCAGGATCTGAGCTCTCAAAGGAAAGGCAGAAAATGCCCTCGGGAAGCTCACTCCTCAGTTCTGTCTTAATGCTGCTTCATTTTAAAACCAAACATATTCTCTTCCTTTCTGCCTGATTTGCAGACAATGTATTTTAAGGGCATCGCGGCCGGGAAGGTTCCATATTTTCCTCAAGCAGATACTATCATCTATTCCATCTCCACAGCCATCTGCTTCCACGCAGTAAGTACGGCTTTGGAGAGGCCAGCAGCAGTTTCTGTTTCTGCTTTTCATTAAGCTCCTGGGGACATCGGAACCTAGGAACACCCTTGTTTGTCATGCTTCCTTCTTGTTGGTTTGTTTTCTCAAACCAAGAAGAGCTGGTTATGTCTCAAAGCACTGAACGTGTTAATGTCCCAGGCCCTGCTTGAAGAACAGACCAATATTTACGTTTAAGTAGCATGCATGGGTGGGTGAATTCATAGCCCTGTATTGTAGGTAGAACACCCTGATGTAAGCTTAAATATGGATATACTCAGGTGCCTTCCTGGACACTCCATGACATTCCTCGGGAATGACACGGATGAGCCAGCTTGAGCTCTCTGGGTTTATCTCATCATTCTTGTAATGGCTGGATTAAAGGTCATTGCAGAAGTGTTTGTGTGCACGCGCGTGTGTGCGTGTGTGCGTGCGTGTGTGTGTGTGTGTGTGTGTGTCGGGGTGGGGGTCCTTGTACTTGCTTTTCCTCACAGGGGTGCTGTCAGATTGAAGCTCAGGAACATCAAATTGTCTGCTATCTCGTGGACATTATTGCTTCCTGATAAAGATGGCTGCTGACCGGTTGTCATCTCAAAAGCAGACATCTACTTGGAAGCATGTTAGCAGAGGTTTTTATAGTGTCTTCACATAAGAGCATGTCTTTGTTGTCATCACTGAAACTTTTAAAATGCACCAAATGTAGAGCTGAGAACTGCTTTATTGCCTGAGCTTGCAGTATTTGTATTTATTGAAATAACTCTCCAATTGGATACTCTTAGGCTGTTATGGAAGTTCATAACTTGCGACCATCCTACTGGAAATTCCTTTTAAGGCTCACCAAGGGCAGGTAAGTGATCAAGATATTTTCAACACTTATAAAAAATGAAGAACTCTATAAAGAAATGTCTTTGTCCTCTGAGGGAATATCCTTTTAGTGGTAAATTAGTTATTTATATGTAAACCAAATTTGACCAACTTAATAAATGCATCAGATTTCCTTTGAGTGAAGATTAACTATTTGACTACTGTTTTTATTACAATAGTTTGGATATTTTACAGCTTCTAGGTTAGTCTTCTTACTTGTTTGTCACTGATTATTATTATTATTAGATTATTATCTAATCAGCACTTAATCTTATCTATCTGTATATATTTAAGCTCTTCCTTTATTTAAAATATTAATGAAGTTTAAGCTATGAATGTAACTCAGTGGTAGAGTTGCCTGGTAGTATGTACAGAACGTGAGTACAGACTCCGGCACACATATGCACACACATGCACACACGCACTCACAGTAAGTATATCCATTAAATGACTTATCTCTACAGAATCAACTGATTTTAATTTTAGGAAAATTCCTGTTTTCTGTTGCCTCATATCATGTTAATTTTCCTTTCGCCAGCTGTTCCTATCTCTTTCTTTTCTCCTCCCAGTTCCCACCCCTTTAATCTTCATTGTGTTGTTTTGGAGAGAGTTTTTCCTAATAGACAAATCGGCTGATGGAATTGTACTTCAGCCCTGGTACCTTCACCTCTCCTACTGTGGGACATGTGTTTACTCTCACAATTTTCATTTTCTTTTGTTCTCTAATAAAGTAATTGTACACTGTAGTCTGTTCTGTGTTACTATGAGGGATTACCTGACACTGGGTGATGTATATATGAAAAAGGTTTGTTTGACTCTTGATTCCTGTAGCTGGAAGGTCCAGGCAGCACATCACCGTGTTATGGTGAAGATTCACAGGCAGTGTCACAGTGTAGCAGAGAAACAGAGTGGGGAAGGCCAAGCATGCAACACGGCTATGCTTTCTTGTCTGTTCACATGGAAACTGATCCCTGTTGGCAGGGCCCATACCTCTGTAGTTAATCCTTAATCAGCATCAGTCAATCCTTTTGTGAGCATCAGGTCCTCTGTGATTTACTTTGCATTATGCCTCATTTCATAAAGCTCCCACTACCAGAAAGGGACTATGTTTTCTGTATGTTCTCCTTTGATGGACATACTACCTCGTTCTGTAGCACATAAACAATTATTCAGATCTGTAGTGGTGCTCAGTAGACCAGGTAATCACAGCTCTCAACAGTGCCGTCATTATCCAGCTCACACAGCAAATGCTTATATAGTACTTTCCCTGTCCCAGACGAGTTTTAAGGTACATGTGGTAAGTATGTACAGATTTAATCCTTGAAGTGGGTAAATTGCTATTCTCACATGGGTATGAAGAAACCAGGAATCACAGAAAGGCTCGCAAGCTTGCTGTGTCACACAGTAAGCGGAAGAGCTGGCCTGTAGACCATCAGTGTGACTTTAGAATTTTTGCTCTTAGCTCTAACAGAATGCAGCTTCCATATTATTGTACTTTCATCCTTTTGTCATTGATATTTTTGTACATGCAGGAGTTTTACCAGTGAATAGTTTGGAAGGGGCCTTACTTTGGTTGTATTTATTGGATTTTGGAATACCAATTCTGGCCAGCAATTCAGAGTTAATTTCATTCTGCTATCTTCTCCATAAATGCAGCGATTCTGAACAAGAAGGGAGACCTAAGCGCGGTCCATTCTATGCATCAACTCAAACATTCTCACTATTGCTTTATCTCTGGGGTTGGATAATGGTTAACGCTGGCTGTATCTTTTTTAAGGCTTGCATCCTTCGTAGTTTTGTGTGCATATGTGTCTGTGTTTGTGTGTGTCATGGCAGTCAGTCAGTTCTCTTTTTCAAGAGAGTTTCTAGGGATGGAGGTCATGCTGTCAGCAAGTCCTTTACCTTCTACGTTGCCTCGCACACCCACAAGAATTTATCTTTACTCTGTTTTATTATAAATGGGAGAACCTGTCTGCTCTTTGCTTTTTAATCTTTAAATATTTGCATTTTGGATTGTTCTATTATCACTGGGAGACACCAAGGTCTCAGTTATGAGAGCAGTTACATTTAAGGCCTTTGCTTCATTGGTAAATGTTTGATAGTTCATTATGTACTTAGCATCCTATGATATTTTTCATCAGGGAAATACTGGCTAGGTCAGATTTTGTGTTCAGAACCATCTAATGTAAGGAGTTCTGGACATGTTTGAAATAATAATTGATGACTGTGGTTTGTGAACTTGGGGGTCATGTTTTTAAATAAATCGGGACAGTGACGTTTAAGCATTGAGGTACCCATGCAGTGTTTGAAACCGTCACTTAGTTTCAGGGTTTTTGCCTTGCCAGTCCTTGCCAACTAAGTCAGAGGATACGCTCGCTCTGCCTTGTGGATGTCGCTCATGGTTTCCGAATTATGCCCTCTTTCACAGGTTTGCACTCATGAACCGCAAAGCCCTGGATGTCTTTGGTACTGGTGCATCTAGAGAATTTCACAACTTCATCCCCAGACTAGACCCACGATACACAGTTGTCACGCCGGAGCTGCCCATAGACTTTTCCTGAAGATGACTGTAACTCATGGACTGCGTTTCTCCATTTTCTCCCGAAGAGTTAATATGTTCAACACAGAAGGGGCCCAAGCTGAACCTCAGTGTTATTTCAATGAGAGATGCTTTTTCTTTCTTTCCGTACCAATCAGAAATACAGAAGCTTTTTAGAAAGGCATTGCTTAATAATTAAGCTTCCTCTGTAGCCAGAATCTGATTCTGGACCATGTAGTGTTGACATTGTGATATATTATTGATTAAATTATGTCCACAAAGAATATTGAATAATCTATGTAGAAATGTAATAATAAGAGTATACTTAAAATTACTTTAAAAGATGTCTTTAGTTCATTCCAATAGAATTCTTGGTCAAAGATAAGAATATTTCTCCACTTTAGGATTTACAAAGGATCACGGGTACCTGAATTCAATCTGTGCTTTTTGAGCTTTTGAGTGGATTTCTGTAGCTGTGGGGCGTTGGAGATGCAGAGATCCCTCTATAGGCATTGCTGCTTCAGTGTGGAGCAATGAGGAGCAAGTGGCCATTCTTATTTCAGGGAGACAAACGTGGGGCTCAGACTGTTTGGGCCAGTGTCATGGTGGGATCCACGCTCTTTTGCTCAGCTGACAGTCCCACCTCTCTCCGTGACCAGGTGGACTGTTTGGCAGTCCCGTGACCGTACCTGCCACTAGCAGGCTAGGAGCCGATAGAAACCAACATGAGCAGAGTCTGTCTGAGCACAGCACAGGAGTGTTGCACCAGAATATTGTCAAGCAGACATCTAAAGGCCAATCTTCACACCTCCCACAAGTGTATTACGTTTATTTTCCCTTACAGTGACCGAACCCTTAGTGACTCAATTTGAATGTCATTGGCGTATTAGAAGGGGTTAAGATGCTATGAAAGAAAAGAGCTTTGGGCCAGTTTAACAGTTGGTAGCCTCTCTACTGTCTCACCTAAGTGGGATGCTTTACACCTAAAAATGGGAAAATGCAGTGATTTCTGCCCCTGCTTCCTGTCCACTCTGGAGTTAAGGGACAACCGATAGCTGGTGCTGATTACGGAAGCAGTCCAGGACAGCTGACTGAAATGTGATCACTGGGTTTTCTGGGAAAGCTGTACTTTTCTAGGTTAATAAAAGACTGAAATTGATGGTGTGTCTACAGTTAATGTAATGTATAGGAATTATCCTTAAATATGTAATTTCGTTGCTAAAACAGTTTCAGGCCATTGTAAGTTATGCAGTAGAACTTGTGTTATGACAGGGATTGTAACCCGGACATTAAAATGCTTCATCTCCCACACTCACTTCCATCACGCCTTGTATAATTCTGTTTCTGTGTAATCCTATCCTGGGGTGTTATGGTAAATTGAACCCTTACAAAGAGACAGAATCTAGTGCCACCGTGTAAGAGAACCACTTTAATTTGGTGAGCATTTTGCTTTGGGATTAGCTTTCTAATTGGAAAGAGTGGACTTTCCAATTTAGTCGTACCAGTGGTTGAAGGGTCATTCTGGTTTTGGACTTCAGCACTGGTTTAATTAATGCAATTTTAAGGTCCCCCCTCCTCACTGGAATTGAACTGACGATTGATTAGTCCTGTGTTTACCTTTGAGAATGAAGTATTAAAGCACTGAGAACGCCCAACTACCTGCACCTCATTTTCTCCTCTCAGATTGTATGTCTGTTGTATTTTTCCTGTCAGGTTAAAAATCTATTTTAATCCGTAAGTTATTACTTTCATTGACATTAACAGACTGTGATACTGAGTGATTAATCCTATTGAATTGTGCTAAAAATGTTTAGTAAAATCTTGCTTGTTGAAAAGGTGCATTTCTACAAGAGATATATATTTAGCAGATACACTCATGTTTGTATTTCATGTCAAATATAACAAGCAGCAGCCACCATGCAGCAGAATAGAGCAGCGAATGCACAGCTCGGAAGGGCAGCTCATTGGCTCACAGGGACAGAGTGAAAACCACAGTTTGGATTCATGAGGACAGTGTACTTGTTCAAGCAAACATGAAGAAAGCTCGGTTTTCCTAAAGACAATCAAAGTGGACATCTTTCTGTCTCTCACTAACCAGGTATTGACTGGCAGTCCCTGTGCTCACATATAAAGGCAAATCGATGTGTCCGTTCCAAAACATGCTCTTATTTTCATTATGCTTTTTCAGTCTCTTTAAATTCTGAAGGAATTTACGTCCTCGGCCAGCTTCTACCAGAACTGACTATCCTAAACAATGCTTCTTTGGTCTTCCCAGCCTCTGTGCAGAGTGCAAAGCAGTGCCTTTGGGGCAGCCATGCAACTGTCATGCTGCATACTACTAAAAGTCCACAACTGCACCCAGTAAAGGTTGAGATTACACATAGAGAAGTTATCTTGGATATTTTTTCTTACCACCTTTTCATTAGTCGTTCTGCTGCTCGTTCCTAAACCACCCCTGAGCCTGTTCTCTCTCTCTGTCTCTGTCTCTGTCTCTGTCTCTCTCTGTCTCTCTGTCTCTCTGTCTCTCTCTCTCTCTCTGTCTCTCTCTCTCTCACTCTCACTCTCATTACTTCTAAAGGTGCTCTCTAAGCGTAACTGACATTCTGTTGCCGTCTCCTCTTTTTTTTTGTTTCTGTTTCTTGTTCAGTTGATTGTTACTTAACTCTCAGTGTCTTCTTTTTCTTTGCCCTCAGACGCGATAGCCAACCTTGAACTAGGATGTGCACATGTTTTGTGCCAGAGCCCACACTGGGTATTTTCACGCAGCATGTTCTTGCACTTAAATGCCCTCTCTGTAGAGTGTGTCTAGATCCCATTTCATCTAGCTGATACTGCACCATCAGCAGGCTTCTGCCTGTGGTTTATCATATCCTCAAGTGTCTGAATCCTGTGATAATGAATTAGGCATGATATTGGTTTCTTTAATTCACAAGAACTGCCCACTGGTACAGTCTCCCCTGGGTGGGAGTTGTTTAGTGGCCCCTTATTAGACGGTAGGAGAATTGCCCCTGGGATCTGAAAACCCAGGTGTTCTTGCTGCCTTTGGAACAGTAAAGCCACTAGATTCAATGAATTCTTCGTGCTATTTGTTGTTTTCTCTAAACAGCACATGGTTCGTGCAGCTATCGGGTTGTTCTTTGTTCTGAAAAGGTTCAAGTGTTCATTTATGAATTGTAACCTTAAGCAATCTTGGAAGTTTCATCTCTCCTAGCACTTTGATCTGATGCTTATTTCATGACATTTATTTTCATTTCATGGAGAATTTCATTCACTAAAAACAAGACCAAGAGAACCAGCAGGAAAAGGGAGGAAGAGATGAGTAATTTTTGGAGTGAGGCTTTGAGAGGGACGAGAGTTAGGGTAGAGAGCAGGAAGCTGTTCTCGCCATGTGCCATCCTTGTGATAGCCTTCCCTGGTGCCACCTCTGCAATATCCTGAAGGGCTAGGGACTAAAGTGACCCTTAGGGAAGTGTTGTCTTCAATTGTAGGGCTTTGGTCTTTCAGATTGGAGCCTAAGGTGACTTGGTGTTTGCTCCATAGATAGAAGTATTTGTGTGTGTGTGTGTGTTTGTTTATTTTTTGTTTTGTTTTTATATCCAAAAATTCCCCTTTCACCTCTCTTCCCAGCCCCCTCCTCCAGTCACTCCCCTTCTCTCTCTCTCTTGAGATATGGGCAGGCCTCCCATGGATATCAGCCAGCCATGCCATGTCAAGTTGAAGTGAGACCAGCCACCTCCTCATCTTTTAGGGCTGGACGAAGCAACCTGGTAGGAGAACCATGCCCCCAAAAGAGACAGAGGAGTTAGAGACAGCCCCAGTTCTCACTGTGAGGAGTCTCAGAAGAAGACCAAGCTACACAACTGTCACATATCTGCAGAGGGCCTAGGTTGGTCCCATGCAGGCTCCCTGGTTGTCAGTTCAGTCTCTGTGAGCCCAGGTTAGTTGGTTCTGTGGGTTTTCTTGTGGTGTCCTTGACCCCACTGGCTCCTATAATCCTTCCTGCCCCTCTTCTATGTGATTCCCTGAGCTGCACCTAATGTTTGGCTCTGGGTCTCTGCACCTGTTTCCATCAGTTCCTGGGTGAAGCGTCTCTGACAGTTGGGCCAGCGCCCAGCCTATGAGCGTAGCAGAGTATCGTTTAGGAATCACTTCATTGACTTTAGTCACCTTTGGTTCTATCCTAGGACTAGGGGCTCTTCTGCTTCTGGGTCCCGGCTCTCGGGTGAGCTCCCTCTCAGGGTAAGGGTCTCCAGTTGGGGCAGTCATTAGTTGGTCACTCCCACAATTTCTCTGCCATCTTTACCCCAGCACGTCTTGCAGGGAGGACAGCTTGCAGGTCAAAGAAGGGTTTGTGGTTGGGTTGGTGTTCCCAGGCCCTTCAGGACATGGCTGGTTGAAGCTTTGTATCCTTTATGACTATGAGTCATAGCTAGGGTCACCCTCATAGAGCCCTGGGAGTTTCATTGCTGTAGGTTCCTGGCTTATCCCAGAGACGCCCCCAGATTTCGCTTGTCTCCCCCAGTACTCTCCCTCCATCCTCCCCCTTCCGTCCATTGCTTTTCTAATCAGCTTTTGTCAGAGTGGCCACGTAGCTGAGTTTAGACTAATGAGCTGTAGTGGCGCATCTGGGATCCTTTGGGGGAAAGTTTTTCTTTTAGGAAAGCCCATTTCAGCAACTTTTTCTTCTGTTCCACCTGAGTGGTAGTTGATGGAGTCTGGATGGTGGTGGCATCTTCTTGTTTGGTGAGCCGTTCCAAGATGAAAACCCGGATTGAACATGTCAGGGGAAAAATGGAACGAGCCCACTTCCTGGATGACATTCTTAAGACAGTGTCTTGTTGCCAGTGGCCACGTAACTCTTGTAATTATCAATTATTTCTGGTTCTTTTAGTCAAGAATTCCATCACTTCTGATCTAAAATGTTTCTGACACACACCACACCCGTTTCCACACACCTGTTTCATTTCCCATCATGCCCTTTCTTCCACTGGTTTGTGGTTTTCTTTTCCTTCAAGCCTCTGCTTCTGCACATATGATGTTAATTATGATTATTAATGCTACTCTAAATACATCAACCCAACAAGACACGTAGAAATAATTCTGCAAAAGCCTACAAAATAAAGCATACATTGAGAATGTTTAGACAATACCTGGAATTGTGGATTTTGTGTTACTATCTAACAGCCAAAGAAATTTGACCTCAGTTGACGTGACTCTCCTGGTTCCAGCTGCATCCTAAGCACAGCTTCTGTGTTGTCTTGTCATTTGCTCTTTTATTTTTAAGAATTATTGATTTGTTCCCCTATGTGTGAGAGAGTGTGAATCTATAGACATTTATATTTAGGTACATGTATGGAGGCCAGAGAAAAGCATCTGATATCCTTCCTTTATTCTCCACCCATTTCTTTGAGGCCAGCCTCTCTCTGAACTTGGGACTTAAATTTTAGTGAGTCTCAGTGATCCTTCTGCCTCTACCCACCTCTGGGCTCGGCTTACAGATGCATCCACAACACCCAGCATGTCTTTGGGTACCATCTCGTTCTCATGATTGCGTTGCAAGTGCTTTTAACCATCCAGTCATCTTTCTAGGCGTTTGCTCTTGGCAATTTTCTTTCCTGGTTAGGATGGCCGTATGAATGACATCTTCAGTCTAAATCCTTGGTATTTTTTTTTCCTCAGGGGCTGTTTTTTCATTTATGTAGCTCTTTTCATTCCAGTGGTTTTCCAGGCAAAACATTTCTGAACTGATGTGACTGGAACAGATATGTCTGTATACTCCAGCTGCACGGGAAAAGCAAAGAAACTCCGATTGGACTGTCCTCACCTGACTAGGTCTCTTCTTACATCTCACCGGCTGTTTCCTCTTCCAGCCAGGCTGTGGGATTGGGTTCTTGGGAAACAAGACAGTATCGCTGACCTTCTTGATGTTCTGCACAAGCATTTTATTGATGGTCCACTCCACTATATATCAAACCTATATGTTTGGTAATTGTTCCACCTATAATACAGAGTGAATTTCTGCTTTTCACAGCTGCTAAGACATACCATTTGCAGCCTAAATTCCCCCTGAAGGGGCTTCTCCAGCTGCTGCAGCAGCCAGAGTACATTCGGTCTGGACCAGTTTACCACAAGAAGTCCTGGACTGACCTTTGCCCTCAGTCTTCCTGCAACAGTTTGCTTGGACTTTCCACAAAGCACATTCCATTTGTTTCTGATAAGCAGGACGTTCACTCTTGCTCTTAAGTTGTGGCGTAGATTTTAGCTTATTCTCCTTGTCAGTGCCTGTGCAAGGGAAGTGGCTTGGGATGAGAGGTGGTGTTCTCCGCAGCTGCCTGCTGGATGCCTGCAAACTGCAGAGTCAGCAGAGCAAAACTCTGCCCCCAGCTAGCCCTGCAAATGTCTGGAAATTGTTATCCTTACAAATGATTTTGTAAATACGCTAGAAATTGGCCTCTGCTACCATCCCAGCAGTAGTTGAGGCCAGTTTGGCTTCGAGTTTGAACAAATGATTTGTCATCTGTTTCTCTTGTTTGTTTTCTTCCCGGACAGAGCTGGAATTCTGGACCGTCACCCATGCACAAGCTGCCAGATCTAAACCAGAAGTAGACAGGGCAGGACACAAGGCTCTCCCCCTCAATTTTATGACATAAAATTTGCAGGCAGTTTTCCCAGAATTCCTCTTTGTGTCTGGCTTCTTAGTAGCATATTATGGTTTAGGTTTTATTATTTTTTTAACAGAATCTTAGAAGATAAGAGTTCCGATCACTTGGCCAGATAGGCCGGGCTCTAACGAGTAGTTTCTCCCAATAATCCTTCTGAAGGGGAAGGAGGAAAGTGGCGTGGGAGAGTCAGTTCTCTGATCGACGGTGGGTTGTTTTTATCACGACATGGAAGAGTCAGTTCTCTGTTCGACGGTGGGTTGTTTTTATCACGACGTGGAAGAGTCAGTTCTCTGATCGACGGTGGGTTTTTATCACATCCAGTTCTCACACCACATGGGGCAGGCATGATTAATTTCTTATTATCACTTAGGGACTTGCAGTCAAAGAAACTCTATCTGTCTAATGTGACAATATTGGAATTTGGACTCAGATATCCAGAGTTCAGAGTTTAAGTGTAAATACCACCATTTACTTTTTTTTTCCCTTTTTGCCTCCAAAATGGCTATGATACCTACTTCTAGCCCAGACAGATAGAAGAACAGTCACTTGTTACACAAAGTCCCTAAAAGAAGGAGCACAGGTAAGTCGAACTATAGAGGACATCTGCAAAGCGGTTTCCTGTGGCAGCTCAGGGAGAGAGAACTAGAGTCCCGGACTTACCTGTGAGGAGAAAGCAGCTCTGCCTCCAGACAGGGCACAGTGGGCAAAGTTCATAGCGCAGAATGCAAGAGGAGAGAACGGAGCTGACGGCACTCGGCAATGAAAGGAGGCTGCTTAAGCTGAGTTCATGGTGTCAGCATGCAGATTGCAGGGTCCCTGGAGGGCTGGGCATGGGCAAGTGAAGGGATTGGGAGGGAGCGCTGAATTCACATAGACGGTGACACGTGTGTTCTTACTAGAGAAGGAAGCCATAAGTCAGGACATCAGAGTAGGAAGAAACCCCTATTCTTAAGACTGTATTGATCTTACGTACTGTGGCCCCCAAACCAGCCTCCAAATTGCAGTTCAATCTGTTAGAAGTGTGAATTAGTCCAGACAATATGGATATCAAGATAGAAGTTCCTCAAAAACTAAAAATTGTCATATATGTTCAATCTTCCCTCTGTGTGTGTGTATCCCTGTTTATTGTAGCACTATTCACAAGAGCTGGGTTATAGAGTTAGCAGAGGTATCTACCCACCGATGATTGGCTAAAGAAAATGTAGTGTGTATACATAATGGAGTTTTCGTTATTCATAAAGAATGAAAACCATTTTTAGGAAAGGGAACTAGATATCACCGTATTAAGCAAAGTAAAGCAGGTTCAGAAAGAAGTATTTCATGCTTTGTCCCATATGGAACCAGAGTCTACTATTTTGGAAGAGGAAGAAGAGGAGCGAAGTGGGGAGATGGAACAGGAACAGGGAGGGCAATGGGGATGGAGGGGGTCAAAGTACATGATACCCATAAATCAAGATGCCATTATTTCATAAAATGTTAATACTTTTTTAAAATTTGCTTTCTAAATCAATCTTAGAGCAAATTATAAGAATATTTATGGTAATACTAGATCAATTTCAAAATGTTTGATGCCCCATCATGAATTACCAGAGAGTCAAAATACCAGAAATTATAACTTACAAGTCAAGGAAACAAATGGATATAAATTCAGCATTGACAACTATAATAGAGTTAATGTAGAAGGGCATTGTAACCGTGTGTTATACGGCCAAAAGGGAGAGGCTGGGTAAGTAGACACACAAGATGTAAACTGTGAGCTTTATTCCAGAACAGTTGGATCAACAGCAGTTTAGCAACAAAAGAAGCATCATACATCTTGAAGACACAGCAGTAGGAACTATTTCAAACCTAATAGTGAAACACGATGAGAAAGTGAGAGTCTGGCTTCAGCGAGATCTGCTGTTTGAAAGTAATCTGTGAAGTCCACACTTGGCTGCTTGATGCCCAGCTTGGAGGCACTGAGAAGTGGCCGTAGAAATGCCTGTGTCTGGAAGTACATTGGTTACTGGGTGGAGCAGTTTCCTTATAAAAGCTGAGTTTGGTCTCCCTCGTTCTCCGTTTTAACCCATTTTTTTCCCTGTTTAAGTCTTGTCTGCTATGAACAACAGCACAGAGGTCCTCACCAGGTGCTGGAGCCCCAGTCTTCATTGTTAACTTTCTGTTCCTTATCACATCTGTATTATTTTGATATATTAGTATAAAATCAACTAATACAGACTAACAAAGCTCAGAGGAGACTAACACTGGAAGACATGCTGAAGTTTTACACGGCTTAAAACTCCAGACCAGCCGGGCGGTGGTGGCGCACGCCTTTAATCCCAGCACTTGGGAGGCAGAGGCAGACGGATCTCTGTGAGTTCGAGACCAGCCTGGTCTACAAGAGCTAGTTCCAGGACAGGCTCCAAAACCACAGAGAAACCCTGTCTCGAAAAACCAAAAAAAAAAAAAAACAAAAAAAAAAACTCCAGACCAAGCCTGTGTACTCAGGTGAGGCCCACCAACAGCAGTAAATAGACCAGATACTATGCACATGCCTCCAGAACTGATTCACTTTACTGATGTATACATACATACATATATACATTCATACATGCATGCATACATACATACATATGTAAAAAAACATTTAACCAAAATTCCCCCAACAGTAGCAAAGCTAAGAGAGATAGGCTTCTGGACTTCATAGCTTATAAATCTACAGAAATGGGAAACAAAATGACGACAGACAGACGATTCTCCTATCGAATGTCTTCAGTCACGCATCTGTAGCGTGGGCTGGGATGCTGTGAAGGCCTTCGGCTCCACTGGACAGTGAAAGGAGCCCTACATTTGACCTTTCCCTGCAAAGCAGATTTCTTCTATGACAGCAGAGTTAAGGACGACACTCAAAAGCATTCCCCTGGAGAGCCAGAGACTATGTCTAGTGTAACTAGCCACAAAAGTCACCAAATGGCTGATGGTCATGTTTGGCCTCTCCAAGCACTCACAAACTTACCCCACTAAGTTCACCCTCTTGACAGTAGTGATATCAAAGAATTGCAAACTGCCCTTTAAAGCCCAGGTATACACTTGGACTGCATTGGCCTGTATGTAGGGCGGTCCACAGTACTGCAGTGAGAGATGAGAGCTGGGTATAAGTGGGGTCAGAGCAATACTGCACCAGGGCATGGGCAAGAATGGCTGGTGTGCCCAGAGGAGACTGTCCGCAGCTACGGCAGCTGGGTGAGATGTTTGCTTTTGGTTTTAATTACTGGGCATGACACTCAGGGGGCCTTACTCATGCTCGGCATGTTCTTTGCTGTTGACCTACATGTCCAGCTTCCTTTTTGCCTTTTGTTTTGAGTCAGGGCCTCATTCTGTAGCCCAGGCTGGCCATGAATTCCCTTTGTTGCTTAAACAGTCTGTAAACTTGTTCCACTTGCAAGCCTTTAGCATAGCTGAAATTGCAGAACCATGCCACTAGGTAAGATTGGGTTGGGTGCTAAGGCCCAGCAATTAGCCAAGGAAAAAGAAGTGAAGGGTTTCTGATGAAGCAACTCCTAGGCCCAGCACAGTGAGAAATTACAGGCGTATTTTCTAGGGCTCTCCTGCTTCAGTGCCTTATGAGCAGTTTATTGGTACTTTTGCAAGAATTACTCTGAATTTTCACGGGACAATAGAAGCAGTTGTCATAATGTTAACTTGTGGATATTAAAGTTGTGCTTCAAAATTTCTGAGGATGTTTACTGACTACACCCCAAAGCATACGTGTTTCCTACTCTGTCTCAGGCTCATCCTCTGCCCTCCATTCCAGCCGTGCGTGGCTTCACTTCCTTCCCTATCACTTAGGCAAGGATGTTGGCACATCTTTCTTAGCTCGTGGACCACCACCATCCTGTCTGTTCAACATCTGGGACAACTCAGGTCTGTCTCCCTTCTATCTACCCGCATTACACTCCAGAATGAATATTCCTCTAAAGAATGGGCTAGGTATGAACACCACGTGATACATATCAGGCTCATAACAGTGCACCTTGAATTATCTTGTGGCTGGAACACATGGTCCCTAACCAACCTCTCTTTATGCATGCCTTAGAGAGATCTAGATATACTTAAAGAGGGAGTTAGGAAGAGTGGAGGAACTAGAAACTGGTAGTGATGTATGAGAGAAAAATATTTTTAATGGAAAAATGAAAGCCGAGTAGAACAACTTATGTATCCATGACTTTAAACCTTTCAGTGACCCATCTAAGATGCTCAGACTGAGAACTTGGCTTGCAGCCCAAGATGTCTTTCAAGCCCCGTTGTTCCTCCACCAGACACACAAATGTCTACATCCATCCTCACAGTTTCCTGGACCTGTTGTGCTTTCCTTGGTCTGTCTGTCCTGCAGTGACCTTGTCTTTGTCATTCTCTGAAGTCTCGCCTACTCTTTACATCTTTGATGAACTTTGGAAGAAGCTCCTGAGGTTCATGGATCATCACCCCTTGGGTTCACAACCTCGGAACCTGTTTTGCCACCTGTGCCTTATATTTTGGTCAGTAATATCTTAACACAAGTCTTCTGAAGGAAAGAACTGTTTATTCATGATTTTAATCCCTGTGCCTCATTCAGGGCACGAAACAAAATCAATACCCCCACATGGTGGAGGCTTAGATTGTTTCTGATGGTGAGGCTAAACATATTGCAATTAATATGACTGTGAAGACAAAGAGGCCAGCGTGACTTAATCCTAGAGAACGGAGAATGCAGGGCAGCTGGGAAGAGATGTGGTGTGGACATTGCGTAAGCATCATTAGAGTTTGTAGCCACTGTGATCCCCAATACACAAGGGCTTCCTGGGATCCTCTGGCTGTGGTAATGTTGGTTACTCCAGATCTGGCCACCAGGTGGCATGCGTGCTCCACAAGTGATGGCCAGAATGCAAATCGTCAAGCTGCTGCTTAGCAGGCTGCATGCTGATCCACTCTGGCAGTTAAAGGGTCAAAGAAACATCACTGTAGTGTCCTGAGTTTGGATGGGTTCCAGGGTCCCTAGGTTCCAAGCCACGAGTCTCTATTTATTTCCAAAGTACCTCCACTCGAGACAACCTGCCAGGTCCCAGGTGTGTTCCCAGGCACCAAACCCCAACCACAAAAATAACCTACCTTTGCCTGTCCAGGCAGCAGGTAGCTTGCCAGAAATTGGCATCATAGTTACGAAGGGGACAGTCAGGATAGTGGCCTGTGAGGAGGTTGACAGATGTTTTCTGGTAATTGAGCTGGGAACTGCTGGAGCCATCAAACCTCTGGAACTTTCTTAAGTTGATTGTCCAAACAGAGGCTTCTCCCCTCTGGGGGGTACTGAGCACCATGAATACCCAGACCCTGTTCTTAAGTCCTGGCATTCTGTTTGCATGGCCTGCTTCCCAGGTGAAGATTCACCTGGGCATTCACTTCACAAGTAGATTTACTAGACTAGTTGACTAGGAAATATTCTGGAAATAGAAGGTTTAGTCTGTCTGTTCAGTTACTAGGTCGAAGGGGCAATGGTTAGGGCCCTTGCATTGCTATGTATTTATGTATTATAAGAATTACTCCCGCCGGGCGGTGGTGGCGCACGCCTTTAATCCCAGCACTCGGGAAGCAGAGGCAGGTGGATCTCTGTGAGTTCGAGACCAGCCTGGTCTACAGAGCTAGTTCCAGGACAGGCTCCAAAACCACAGAGAAACCCTGTCTCGAAAAACCAAAAAAAAAAAAAAAAAAAAAAGAATTACTCCCGTGATCATTCCTGGGATAATGTCGTCTTTGGGGATGGACGTGGTATGTATGATGTAATCCTTCTCTGCCCAGCACCTGCAGTCCTTGTTACGAGCGTGGGGGGGGGGGGAGCCCATCCAGGCAGGTTCTGTGTGGTGTTGTGGAGGCAAAAGATAGGGGAGACTGGGATAAGGAAGAGGTAACAAGCCAAGAGCTTACAGGTCAGGGCCAGGAGTTGGCTCATCCCCTGGCCCCACCTTCTCTCCTAAAGGACACAGGTAGAACACAAACCCATCAAGGGCAGAACCTCGCCTGAAACAAAAGGCAGAGAGAGATGGTGTCTACTCCAAGACTTCTGGCTCATGAACCCTGTAGGGAGCCAGCCTCCTTGGAGGTCTGAGAAGGAGTTTGGGCTTCTTGGCAAATGCGAAAGTAATGCACCAGGAGAGGCAAGGTCAAATGCAAAGGACATGGAGCAGCAAGCTTGGGAAGGAGATGGGCAGACATCAGGGCCTGTTGGTAGAGTGTGACCTCACGATGGTCTTACAGGCAGGGCCAGTTGAAGATCTTGAAGTCCTTGGTGGGGAGCTGAAAGCTGATCTCAAAACCTACTGTTTACATGTGAGCCAGATGCTCCTCCCCTAGAGCATATTCTGGAAAAGCAGAGTCAATTGACAGTGTTTCCTCCCGAACTGCAGCCTGAATAAAGGGCCATTCAATCTTAAAACAAACAAATCCCTTGTCCCACATACCTGCCCCTCAAATAATGCTGGCTTTTGGAGTTTCGTGATTCCCACAGCCCAGCAAGCTGCCTGCCCAGGGGGCTTTTTAGGCAGCTTGCCACCTCTTTGGATGATGGCGGTCCGAGGAACACGAGAAAGGGCTTACCTTTTATATCGCCACCCAGGCAACATCTTCTGCCTAGGCAGCTCCTGGAGGTGGTGTGTGACCGCAGAAACCACATGTAAGACATGTAAGACTGAGAAAACACTGCAAAGACTCAGTCGCTGGTGCTGTTCCATGGCAGAAATAAATTGACACCCTCAGCCACATGTCATCTTGTGTACACCCCCTGCGCGCCGCTATGCACTGTGGTCCTCTTCTGCACAATACCAAAGCTTCTCCAAGGAATTCCTGCTCTCACGGGCACTTCTGCTTCGGGACGAAGATTTCTGCTTCCGGATGTTGGTTCAGACACTGAAAGTCTCTTCTTCAAGGATGTCAAGCAGAATCACTCTCTTGTAAAATGTGCACAGACATGAAGCAATTTGCAGGAGTTGGGGACGTGAGTCTCTGCCACAGCAAGGAGGTCGACTTGAAGCACTTTTGAGTCAAATGTCAGGTAAGTGTTCTCACAACATGCTGCTTAGGAGCTCTCTCTGGGATAAGGGGCTGGACTGTCCTTTACTCTGGGGAATGCTAGTTACCTGGACTTAATTTTAGCGCCCAGACCTCTGTCGGTTCCACGTCTCTCCTCCTTCCCCTCTATTAAGTCTCCATTCATGTGATTTAGACCACGTCCTGTCCAGAGCATCGCAAACTGCTCTTTTTGAAGGTTCAAATCAATCTCTGACCTCTCCCCTAAGGTGCTTGTCAAGGCATTTCCCGGAACAAAGGCAGTTTCTTTCTTAAGGGCTTTGAAACCAGCAGTTGAGATAACAGTTTCAACTCCTAACATTTATCATTATAACAGATTCCAAAAATGCTTTCTATAACTTTGATGTGGGGAACAGTTTTGAATTGTGGGGGGTGGGGGGTGAGGGGATGACAACATAGTTACAGATACAATCATAAAGAAAATTCAGAATGACCTAGAAAGAAGGAGATAAAATTCTCTGAGAATCTAAGTAACTCTTTCTCATAGCTCAGTCACAGAAGATGAGAACCTGTGGATGCCTTCCAGGCTAATGTGGTTTGATGGAACAAGACCCCCTGAAAGGCTTCTATGAACCCTAAAAATACTTTGCTGAACAGACAGCAGGAAGCTACGTTTGTGAATCTGTACTGAGGCACTACATTATAGCTGGCAGAAAGAGTATGTGGCAGAGGCTCTTCAACTCAGGGGAAGCCTCACTGGAGGAAGAGAGAGAATGCTGAGAGGAGGATTGGACAAAATCCACTCAGGGTCCTCTTTCCTCCATCCGGGTTCCACCTTCCACAGTTTCAGAACCTGAGAAGAGGGTACTCAAATTTGAAACCCAGCAGTGGATAGAACCTGTTAGAAAGATAGCAAACTCAAGATCTAATCACCTCCCTGAAGACCTTCACCTGGTGACTGAGTCCGAAGACAAGAGCCTGTGGGGGGAGGGCATATCAGTTGCTCAAAATGAGTGTTACTAGAGAAAGCAGAGGGAGAGATGAGATACCGGGGAGATCCAAGACAAGAGAGAACTCATCAGTATGAGGAGAGAAGTTTAAAGTCAAGAAGGTGGAAACACCCTTTGATTGAGCATTAATTCCTGGATGGCAATTACCTAACTTTATGTCAGAACCTTGGGATGAGAAGATGAGAAAGTGTGGTATTGTTGCCTTTTGTCCAGATGAGGGTTGCTAAGCCCTCCCTCATGCTGAACAGATTCCTGTCTTTTCCTTGAAGTGCTTTTTATATTGCTACATGTGCTAAGAGCACATGATCTTTCTTAGGCTTAATTCCTGACTCTTTTCCTAGTCCAGTCTTAGCACTTTCCATTCATGCCCCGCTGTCTGAGAGCTTCCCAGAGGTGACTGCACGTGATCTCGGAGGTTCCTCTGTCCTAGAATTTACCGTGCATTTTTGTAATCATTGAATTTTTAAAAATTTCTTTCCTGTTTTTGCCCTGGAATCTTCTGGACGTAGATAGAAGGACCTTGGTCTTCCCGCAGGGCAGGGAATTTGGACTGCTCTTCAGTATCGAGAGGGAGGGGGAATGGAGTGGGGGGAGGAGAAGAGGAGTGGGGATAGGAGGAGGGAAGTGGGGGGAGGGCAATATTTGGGAGGAGGGGAGGGAAATGGGAAATGGGGAGCAGGTGGAAATTTTAATTAAAAAAGAATAAAAATAAATAAATAAGTAAAAAAAAAAATTTCTTTCCTCTCTTTTGTATGATCTCTCAGAGCCTGTGCCATCTCTCCAATTGTATAGCCAGAACACATAGTTTAGACTAAATGGCTGCTGAATTGACTTGATTCTGTGGTTGGCATCCAACCAAATGCTGAAGTGCACAGCACAGTAAACAGCAATATCACACTTGTGAATGAAAACCTGTATGTTTGATCTCAACCAGGGACACCTGAGACAAAAATTCCTACCTCAGAGTCCATACAATGGCTGTCTTGAGAATGGTTATTACAATTAGGTTCACCATAATTGTAATAACACCTATCACTTTTTTTTCAGCCCTGGGCAATTTCCTTAATTATCTGAGCCTGGCATCCTTAAGTGTAAAACGGGAACAAATAACATTTACTTCCTGAAGTTGCTGTGAGGATTCACATGAAAGAAGGCCTAAGCAAACAGCTGGCAGGGTATTACACAGAAGCTCAACAATGTCATGTCCCTTTTATTTCCACTTTAGGGTGGCTATAGTTCTCCTTAGGGCAGTCCTGGTTACAGTTGCTATGGCCTCCTACTGTAATTATCCTCACTGCACTCTTTTATCCAAATTGGCTCCCTGGTTGGGATGATAAATTACACTGTTGCTCTATTAATGAGCCCTAATGTGCCATCCAGCCTGCTGCCAGTGGTGCAGACTTGACTTCTGGTAAAATGACAGCTGGGGACCTTATTTTGAAATTAGATAACACGTGCAGAGAAGAAAAGTCTTCTTGGGACTTTGAAAATCATCATCCAAGGTAGGGGTATATAGCACCAACCGTTATAGCCACACGTCACTTACGTACATCTAGGGGCAAGTCCAAATGACACTGGCCATGAGTGGCAGGCAGAGGTTTAGGGGCAGAGACTTGTGGTTCTGGTGTTTGTTTATTGACTGAATGATACTTGTGGTTCTTTGCGTTTGCTTTTTTATTGATGTATTGATTGATTGATACAGGATCCCAATTCTCTGTGTAACTGAGGATGAACTTGAACCCCTGATGCTCCTGCCTCCACTTTCCAAATGCTTTGCACTGAAGTTCTTGGCTTTAAAACACTCACTCGGTTTCCCCTCATCTAAGCCCCTGCTCTTCTAGAATCTCAGCAGTCTGTTTACATATTTCCCGCCTGGGAGTCAAATTACTTTCACTCAGCAGTTGATGAACCTTCCATCTCTTGGTTTTTATTTTTATTTGTGTAACACATAGGTTAAAGCACTGCCTATTGGGCCGGAAAAGAAACCTCTTTCTAGGCTTATGGTTTTCTCATGTGTTGCTACCCGTGCCTGTCTTTCTTATGAAGGGGACCACACCTTGGTGTCATTCTACCTTTTCCCCAGCACCAGTGCCTGCCACTTGTCAGATACGTGAGACCTCTGTTGCATGAGTAAGTGGTGGCCGGAGTGAGTTGTCCAGAACTGCTATTGCCTTTGAACTACTCGGTCTTCCATGACACCTATGCACACAGGGCTAGATTCATCTGGAAGTTGTTTCTGGAAGTGGGTGGCCTTGGAACACGATTTCTCAATGATTTTGTTAAGATTTCTTTTTTTTTTTATTTTAAAATATTTATTTATTTATTATGTATACAATGTTCTGTCTGTGTGTATGCCTGCAGGCCAGGAGAGGGCACCAGATCTCATTACAGATGGTTGTGAGCCACCATGTGGTTGCTGGGAATTGAACTCAGGACCTTTGGAAGAGCAGGCAATGCTCTTAACCGCTGAGCCATCTCTCCAGCCCTTGTTAAGATTTCTTTAAGCTTATATCAGGAGAATTGGCCATTACTCTCAGGAAACTGAAAGCATAACATTAGTTCCTGATGAAGGTCGATATTGATTTACAGTCCTTCAAAGTCGTTCAAAAACAATCACATCTGTTCTGATGATAAAGAAGGAAGAGAAGCTTGCACGAATGAGGGAAGAGCTATTTGAGTGAGGTAACCAGGAAGAAGAGGCATTTGTCCATGTACAAATAGATTACGCACCTGCTTGGCTCATCAGGATTGGCCAGGGTATCCTGAGTCTAACTTGGTGCTCATGGAATCCCAGGGACATCTCTGTCTTGCGTTTTGTTGTATGCAGCCCATGTTAGTTAGGGTTTTGCTTAGGACAGAAGCCATTATAGGTATTTCAAGTAGAAAGAGGTCTGACACAGGAAATGGGAAACTGCGCATGCCCTGGAAGTTGCTTCCTCCTTTCAGGGGATACTAACAAAGTGCTCAGGTTTTAGGAGCTTCCTCTTGCCTGGGTAGTTGTAGCTTTAATGTAAGAGGTTCCCATGATGCTTCATGGACTGTGGTTACAAATCCAAAAATTTATAGTGCCCTAAAGGGTAATTCTTAAGGTGATAATCCCAATGTCTGCCTTCTGTTAATCCTCATGTGCCTATAAATGATGGCAACGTAAAAATGTCAAAACTCACTCAAAAGTCTTTGCTCATCAGAACTGTGCAGATCCATACTAGAAAGTGGTCCTGGCCTGGATGGAGGTGGGTGGTCCTTGGACCTTCCACAGGGCAGAGAAACCTGCTTGCTCTTTGGGCTGAGGAGGAAGGAAGACTTGATTGGGGGAGGGGGAGGGAATGGGAGGTGGTGGCGGAGAAGAGGCAGAAATCTTTAATAATTAAATAAATTAATTAATAAAAAAAAAGAAAGTGGTCCTGGGAAAAGAGATTCTAGAACATTCTTCTTATTGAATGAGATAAAGATCCTGTTGAATTGATCACAGAGAATCTTGCACATAGGTCTATTTCAGCCATCCATCCATCTCTCCGTCCATCTGTCCGTCCATCTCTCCATCTGTCCATTAATCCATCCCTCTGTCCATCCATCTATCCATTTATCTATTCATCCATCTGTCCATCCGTCCGTCCGTCCATCCATCCTCCATCTGTTTGCCCATCAGTCAACGGTTACTAAGATGCAGTCATATACCTGAATCTGCAGTTGCCCCAGTCTTCTTTTTAAGATTTTTGAGCATGGTCTTTTTCAACTATTTTCTATCTTCTATCACTTGTATAATAATTCTAGACACATAGGCAGATGTACTCTGATTTCCCCTCACTATAGCTGGGAGAGTTTGTTTGTTGTTTTTAGTGAAAAAAGAATGGAGAGAGAAATATAGCGTATATATCTGTCTATATTGATGGATGTTTACACACAGGCCATGTATTCTTCAGTATTTAAACACTTACTTATCATTGTTTTGATAAACAATTTGTTGACATTTTTGGTTTATCTTACTGTTATTTTTTATTTTATCTTTTATATAGTATTATTTTTATATTACTTTTCTTGGTATTATTTTATAGATAATTGAATACAATTTTATTTATAAATTTGTAGTAGTGGAGGAATACTCACATAAATGGGTTTATTACTTATTTATTGTGAAGTTATTATTTGTTAAATCACTGTTTTAGTACTGGATGTTTAGATTGTTCCTGGCACTTGTAATTGCTTCATTGTTCTTCTTCCTATGGAAATTGGCTGTAAGCCTGGCTTTGGAGGATGTTTGGGGTTTTTCCCTCTTCCTGCCCTTGATATGGGCAAGAAGTCTGGAGGGTGTTGTCAGTCCACAGACCCACTCTCAGTGTTTGTGTGAGGCTGGAAACGTTTAATCCAACCCACTATGTCCTTAATTAGTACAGAGAAGAAAATCCAGGCCTGGGTGACAAGAGGAAGCTGGCTTTCCAGTCCTTGCTCTGCCATGTAGCTTCTGTGAGACAAGGAGAATGTGACCTCGCCTCTTTGCGCTCTGGCTTTTCTCATTCCTTGGATGTCTACAGCTCTGCTTCTTCACCTTCCTCTCCCTCCTAACATATTCTCTTCTGAGGATTGCCCGTATCATGCTGCTCCCATTCTGCCTTTTCAGGCTCAGTCTTTTTGCATGTGGTCTGTGACTCAGTGCAGTATGGCTGTCTCCTATACCACCCTGGTTCTCCCTGGCTCTACTCACTCCTCTTGCAATGCCTTTCTTCCCTCCTCCGGGGCGGTATTTAGGTTGTTAGATGTTTGTGCTGCTGGTGTCCCCTCCACTCTAACTTTGCTTTCTTCCTATCAATAGCATAGAACTATGGCTCACACACTCTTGCTCTACCGTGCCTCCTCTAGGAAAGGGCTGCCTCAGCTCTGTTGACTAAACCCAGAGGTTTTTACTGTGCTGTTTTACACTGTCTACTCTTCTAATCTCCGTTCAGGGCCTTTGTGTGCCACCCGTCTATAGCACAAGATAGGTGTTCCATGTTGTTGGAGTACACAAATAAAATACGTTGTTGGGGACAAGCTTGCTTTTCACTGATAAATCTGGATCTGGCAGAATAAGCACAAGTCCACCTTCCTTGATTGAAAAACAGGAAAGTGACTTGCAGCTGCTTCCTTTCCCTCCATGGCAGCACAGGATACACATGGCCATTGCAGGGTTCCAGGGTTCTGCCTTATCAGTGATGCCCAATGCTAGCACCTCTTGAAATGGTAATAAGAGCTTTTCCTCTCGGGTATCTGCTTCATTCAGAATGATCTCCATCTTTACCATGCAGTGAGTGTTACCTGGATGCCTCTGAAGTCCTCTGAGGGGGAATCTTCGTCCACCGGCCTCAACACCAACTCCATCTGCCCTTGTGTCTTGCTTTAAACGAAGATATATTTCCCACTACACCTCCTTATAAGGAAGAGGATGTAGGAACAAAAAGATCCTCTGCTGTCATCCTTTTGGGATAAATTTTGCGCACATTTGAACAGAGGGAAAGATAACACCCAGAGAACTCTATTAAGCTTTCCGAAGAACAAATGAATAAATGTCAAAGGGAATAAAAGAAGAAGTGAGGTTTAAACATGAGTCTGTTTCCAAATTCCTTGTCAGTTCACAACGCTGGCTTCTCAAGCCAGGTTCTTTGCTAAAAAATGCTTTACGTATTATTCTGGTTTCGGTTTCCATGACAAATCTCTGACAAAAGCAGTTTGGGGGGAGGGGCTTATTTTGGCTTACACTTCCAGGTTCCAGTTTCTCATTGAAGGGAGGTTGGGTGGAGACTCTAAGCAGCTCTTGACATTGCATCCACTCTCAGATGCAGAATAAAACACACAGGCCCATGCTGCCTGCTTGCTTCCTACGCATGCTCAGATATCTTTCCTCACTGTGATTCAGGTCAGGGTCCCTGCCCAGGCGATTCTGCATCCCACATTAATTATCAGTCAAGGCAATCCTCCACAGACATACCCGCAGGTCTGTCTGACTTGAACAATTCTGCAAGTTAGGTTTCCTTCTCTTGCTTCTGGGCTCTGTCAAGCTGACAGTTAAAACTAACCAGCACATATATTTAAATGGACCCTTGTAAAACCTATGAGGCACAGCACTAGACCTACCTTGCACTAAGATGAGGAACCTAGGACACAAGCTGGTATAGCTCCCATAAGATCAAAGGATCACCTGAGGACTTGTAAGAGCTAACCAACAATAGCCATTGGCCAAGCAATTATGATTAATATTAAGTCTCTAAATGATTATTTTATAAGTGGCTGCAGGAACCAGCCGGCAAAAGAGAAACCAGCCTAGTGGGACTGGGCAGGACACAGAAAACTTTTGGCTTTTTTTTTTTTTTTTTTTTGAGAAGGTTCCTCAAAAACTAAAATTCTAACTACTGGTGATATAATTGCTTCACCCCCACATACAAACTTAAGGGAATCAAAGTCAGTGCACAATAGAGATACCAATACATCCATGTTTATCTATCTCAGTTATTCACAATACCCAAGTTATAGATGATTGATATCTATTAATGAGATACAAATAGAAATGTACTTTAATAAAATTGCTTAAGAACTGAACAAGCAAGAACAGGATTGATAATTCAGGCTTTAGAAACTAATCCCTGTAGGCATCTGTTTGTGCGTCATTTTTATCTTCTTGAAATCTTTTCCATATCTTGATGAAATTATCGGCATCCTCTGAATATCAAAGAGAGACTGTAAATGTGTTTTGTTTGTAACTGAATTATAGTTGAATGTAGGCAGTGACATGTTGATCTGTCTCACTGCTCATATATCCATGGTTACACATTGCACACTGATTTTTGTTCTAAATCATTTAACTGCCTGTGGGAAAATTTCTTGACACCTTAAGAGCAGATGTAAGAGAAGTGCTTGGAGAATTATGGGAGAGAGTTGGGTTCTTGCACAGAGAGAGGGGAGGAAGCCTGAAAGGCTTTTTAGCTCTGTCTTCTCCAGTCATCACTGGTGAACAAGCAAATGAGGGAGATGGAGGCTTTGGAATCTCACAACTCCTTAGGAGAGATGAGAGACAAGAAAGCACTCAACTTTCAGAGGTTTCGTCTAAGCAATCAGCTTCTCATAGCTATCACGTGGCTGATGCAGATTGAGGGCAGTTTTCTTCTGGTCCAGTTTTATCCTTGGGTCAAGGGGATTGGTAACTAACAAGGACCCACGTCTTGCCTCATGTCCTCAGACACCAAGGAATGGCTTGATTGTGTGGAAAATGCTGTACTCCAGCTGGAAAGTAAATCTATAATCATGACAGTTTTGCATGATTTGCTCCCTAATTTCCACAACATTTGTTGTATGTCAGTGATTCTTGCTAGAATGATATAGACAGTAACTAGACAGCATCTGTCCCATCCTAAGACTGGAGTATGGGGTAGAAAGCTCCTAGAACCAGGCATAGCTGTGGATTTGGAGATTCTGTGATACAATATAACCTGCCTGTTGCTACATACACGTTTCTTGTGTGCCAACTGGAATTTATCGGGCCATTTTCCAATAAAAGAGGAATAATTTTTTTTCCACAGAGAAAAATCCTATGTGTGCAGTCTAGATTCTGAATATGTAAGGCAGAGGTAGTGTTCTTGGGCCTGAAATTGGATCATGAAAGCACTTTAGGTAAGAGGGATGGCTAAATCATGTCTCTCTCGGGATTTCACTTGATTTACTTCGAGGATGTTAAGAGGCTTAATTGCTCTGTGAATACTTAGCCTGTGCTAGCTATTCTTAAGGCGCCCCTTTTAGTAATTCCCAGCTACCAAAGAGCAAGGGGCTAGAGAATTCCTATCAAGGCTTCCTTGAAGCACTGTCCACTCATATTCATGTATTATGAGTCCTAGGTGTGAAGCTCTGATGTGCTGAAAATGGTTTCGTGATAAATAGGCAAATATTGTTTCCTATACTTTCTGTGGCATAAGGGTGTGATTACTTTCACCTTGACTAACTTCAATTTCCTGACACAGAGTCATTTGACTACACAAGGAGGTGGGAAGGCACAAGCTGAAGCTGCTATGACTGTCACAGCCCTCTGGAGTGAAGTCACCCACACCATAGAGCCAAGCAAGATGCTTCTGTGGGGTGGAAGTTGGAAGCGCTAGAGGAACGTGCTATTAAGCTGTATAAACCTTAATTGTTAGTCAGATGTTGATCTTCATTTTCTTTCTTTTCCCCCTCTGAGTCATTACTGGCAGCCTTGAGCGGATCACTTTTATAGCCAAGAGGGATTCAGGTAAGGTGAAACATCTCCTCACAGCTAACACCACCAGTCTATGCCTGGGAGCGCAGGATCCATGAAGGATCGACGGCTGCCCCTCCTGTCTCCAAATGCCTTTTCCATTTTTACCTCTGAGGACATAAGGGAGGTGGAAGGTTTTTCCCTAAAGAAGCTTTGAGAACATCTCTGAGATAATGAGCCCTACCTCCATCCTTCTCCCACAGCCCCACCTCTAATCCCACATTATCATCACTCTTGTTCTTCATTATCAGATTTCCCTTCTGTGTGGGATGTGGCCTGTGAGCAAATTGTCTGGGGTCTTTGAGGAAAGTGAGATGTCAGGGCCAGAGATATATGGAAGCTCATAAAGGCGTTAAACCAGCCTGTAAGCTGATGACTGGGATTGAGTGTGTATGAGTCATTCTCTAAAGTACATTCTCTCTCTGTAGCAGAACTATGGTAATGTATGTGAAAATACACAGAGATACATACATATTTACATACACACACATGCATACACATGAGGCATGAAACCAAAAAAGGTCTATGGTAGGCAAGAGGCACAGAGCTAAAATTTTTCAGTGGCTTCTTTCTGTATGACTCAGAGCCTGTGGCTTTTTCTTACATTTGAAAGCTATCTGGGAAAAAATATAGACAGATTAGCAAATACACATACCTAGTAAAGCGTAAAATATTTACCATTTGTTCCTTTCTCAGAGTAAGTTTGGCATGGCTTGCTCTAGGGTTGAGTGCATCTCAGAGAGTGTTGAAAAAGGCCAAGCACATCTGGAATGCGAGTCCATGGGCCAGATGCTGGTGTATACAGTTGTGACAGGCAATTAAGCAGCACCGTTATGTGCACCGTGTTTAATTAGAAGCCTGAAAAATACTCTAAATATTTCTTATCTCATGAAGACTTGGCACAGCAAACATGCTAGTGTGCTCTGATGATCTCTAAAATGGCTTAGAGTATTTCTCCATCTTGTCTGAACAGGATTCCCATTTTCTTTATTTTATGAAGCGTGTTTGGGAATCAGTGTGCTATGTAATATGATAGTCTGGTTGTCTTGAGACATTTGCTGCATTTTAATAGGTTTCTTTCTCCTGGCCACCCCATGCTTCAGTCGACTCCTTCGGTCCTTCTGTTCTTGTCTTCTAGAATCAACCCACCATATCTTCCATTGGTCTTTCTCTCCACTACTCTTAGAGCATTTAGTCTTAATTCAATAAAAATTCCTACTTTCTGAAACTCTCTCTTTTTTTTTTAAAAAAAATGTTTTATTGTGCTACTTTTAAGAAAGTGATCTCAAGAAAACATGTTTTCTGATGATCTGTAAGATCGTATTTGATTAAGCTGGAAATGTTATTTAGCAATTTTCTAGGGAAAAAATTTTTAGGAGTATACTGAATAATTCACTGACTAATTAAAAAGGAACTATTAAAGGCAATTTAACCTCATTTTTGTAACATGTAACAGGGAAAAAATAATTTATAGAAAGATGAGAAAAGACTTTTTTTTCTGCCTCAGTTCATTCACTGATGTGGTGGGAACCCTGGGAAGTTCAAGGTTCTACCCTGCTGTCCAAGAAAATGGTAATTTGTCAGATGCTCCTCCAGGTCCATCATAGCTCCAACAGTCTGTCCAGAATGTTCTAAGATTGCAGAAGTCTAAGAAAAGATTTAAGGAAACAAGACAAGAGACTCCATTCTATTAGATTTGTATCTGTTTTTTTTTTGTTGTTGTTGCTTGCTTGTTTGACAGCATATACCAGTTATTGCTTAATAATGATCACAATACAGCTTTTTCAAAAATATAATAGTTGATGCTAAATTCTATTTGGTAGACAAGAATTCCTGTTTTCACATAGCAACAGATTAAGAATCAAAGGTTCCCATAATCCTGTTAAGTACATTTTCTTCTCCTTGAGCGAGCTGGCAGGCCTTTGATCATGGTCTTGGGCAGAATATCAGTACTTCCATGCCCTTCAGAAAGCCCCAGCTGTCTGAGGCATCCTGCCCCAGAGGTCCCTCAAATCTGATTTGATCACTCTTAATTTACTTCCCAGACAGAGCTATTGATTGTGGGAGTGGAAAGGGCCGCTTTGCACTTCACACGGAGGTCATGAGCTTCAATTTCGTAAGTTCTTATTTACTATAACTGATGCTAGAGGCGTACAAGCTGCCGTCAGTGCCTACTCAGCCCCTAAATTCTCCATCTTTTCTGCTTTCCCAGCATGCTTCTCTAGGTTCATGTTCTCCTCAGACTTCGGTCCTTTCATCCTTTTCAATATGCAAAGGGCTCATGGTTTTCTTCTTTCTCACTTCTAAGCCACAAAAGCCCCCAGATAGTCTCTTTGCCTCGTTGATTCTTTGAACATTACTAGAAAGCTTGCTTCTCTGTAAGATACTATGATCCAGGGATAGTCCTCATGCTTCGAGACATTCCTTTTCTGGTGGGGAGTTAATAGGATGGGCAGACCCAGGAGTTCATACTTGACAAGTCTGTGAGTACAAGAGAAGCATTTCCAATCAGATGAAGATGATAATCAGGTGAACTTCGTAGTGAAGGAGTTTTCTGAGTTCTATCTGAAAAGTCTTGTCAGAGTTTGTTAGGACAGTGGGAGGATCAACACTTCATTCAGAAAGAACTGTCAATGGGAACCCGTGAAGCCATAAGAAATGGTGGCATGATCAGAAGGTGTGGGAGATTGGAAGGAAGATAGAGAATCTAGGTGCTGGCAGAGCTGGAACCGGCTTACCTCCCTGGAATGCTGTTCCCAGGTCTACAAGGCTGTTCTTTACCAATTCCCCCCTTTGAGTCATCCTCTCTGTAACTTCTCTTTCAACGTAAAGAGATTTTCAGTGTATCTTCAACACTGGATGTATGCATGCATCGCATGCGCAATACACACACACACACGCACGCACACATGCACACACTCTGTCACTCACTCGGCTTTATCTTGAATCCTCTTGTGCTCTGCACCTCATTTTCAAGGTTCTTAGAAAGGCTATTTTTCCTCATTTCCTATTCTCTCTATCCTGGCATAATATGCTTAAGAAAGAAAAAGAATGAGAATGGGTGTATTTGGGTGCATCCTTTTCCGAGTACCCCAAATCCACAGGCAGAAACGTATTTGCCAGTGTAATAGCATTTGGAGTCAAGGCCTCTTGGAGGCAGTCTGGTTGGTCATGAGGGCAAAGCCATTACGAATGACACTTATGTACTTAAAAATAACCTTGGTGAACCTCCTTACCCCTTCTATTGTGAGAAAGTACAATGCGGAGATGGCCGTTTCTGACCCAGAAGACAGTCCCTCATCAGACACTGTGCCCACCAGCACTTTGATGCCTCTAAAACTAAGAAATGCATTTCTGTTCCTCATACAGCATTCCATTGTGTTGTGCTGCAGCAGCAGCCTGTGTGGCCTGCAACATCATCGACTCAACATTTTAATATAATCCTATGAGTCCATTTTCATTGGTTTACTCTCCATTTTTTGCAGCTCGTGAAGGTTCATATTTTTTTGAATATGAATGGCTATAACTAGCCTGTTTTTAAGATGAATGAAAAGTTTCCTCACAGAGAGATGTACAGAGGGAAGAGGGGATGAGAGATCATGTGTTTCCGTGCTTGCTCTACGGTCTGATTTAGAGAGTGTGTATTTGGGTCTATAAACATCAGGTCTTCCTGGGCCCCGTCTGCACCGTTTGTCTTCATTGTCCTACTGCTGTGTCATAGAACCAATCAAAACAAGGAAACAAATGCGTTGCTTACAGCTACTCAAGTAAGTACTGCTCTTTACTCCCAAAGATGCTTAAATATGAGCGTCATGAAGTGTAGTTCATGGTCAAATGCCCTGAACCTGAAATATCTGGTTTCCTATGCCTAGTGGCTTACACAGCATAACACAAATGCAAGCAGTAGGTTAACCTGAAGCAGTGTCTGGCATGTTCTTCGTGGTTCTTCATCATCTCTCAAGCAGAATGGCTGAGAACTGGGGATGGCTTCCAGGATGCCCTTGACTCTTTTGTCCTCCATCAATTATTGCCATATTGAGCTGTTAATAGTGTAGGGAAAATTGTATATTCCTGAAGAAGTTATCATTTCACTGAACACCAGATTCTCTGATGAATTAGAAACATTTGTACTTTTAGAGTATAAAAGTAAATAAACAACTCCATAAATCTCTTATTTTTGGTGATGGGACTGCGGTCTAGAAAGGGGAGTGTACTTTAATCGAAGATTTAATGTTAATTTGTCTTTTATTTTCACATTGCATAGCTGTCCTGTTGGGATAGTAAATCATTTCAACTCCTTTGACCCAAGTGGAATAGACGTTGGTGAAAAATTAGAGCTCTGCTTTCTTAACTTTTAAGGGAATATGGAATCCTGACTTCTCGGAAATTGCAGAAGTGTGAAGATTGCCAACCCTCTTGCCTACTTTGGGGATTAGCTAATTGAGCGGCACAAATTCATCCCATGTAGAGAAGAAATTTTAAACATAAGCAAAATACTTTCCAAATTGTCTAATCAGTTGATTCTGGGAACAGTTAAAGGCAGTAACTGGATCAGCAACAGCACCCTCTCGATCTTTCAGCAGCCACAAGAGGCTGTTATACCTGTCCTGAACCATGTCTTAATTATATGGTTTATAATTATACGGTTTACAATATGGTATATTGTAAAATGAAAGCAAAGTGTCAGCATGGAGGGTTTGAGAGATGCTGAATGGGAGGTTAGAAGTCTTGACCCTACCTAAACTGGATGGTAAGATAGCAATGGTGGGTGTCCAGAAAGCTGGGAGGAGTAATGGAGATGGAACAAATTGTGCTAGGAGAAGTCAGGGTGAAGGTGGCGTTGGAGCTGCTCATGGCTTAAGAGTTGGAAGCACTGTTCTGAGGAGATGTACAGAGTTAGAGAAACTTACCCTGAGGGGAGACAAGATTATGATTGGGAAGAGCAGCTGAGAGGATCAGGATTGAGAAATCCTGTCAATGTGTAGGTTTAGGAAAGGGAGCAATAAACTCCACAATGTCAAAAGATTAGAGTTTTCCTGCTGTGGAATAATCCTTTTGTACACTGTGAGGGTGTAGTATTCTCATTGGTTTAAGAAAGCGTCAACTGGCCAATACCTAGGCAAGAAGAGATTAGGTAGGAGGGCTGGACAGAAGGAATGCTGGGAAGAAGAAGGGCAGAATCACAAGGAGTTGCCAGCCAGATGCAGAAAGAGCAGGAGGTGAACATACCATGCTGAAAAAAGGTACTGACACATGGTAGAGCATAGATAAGAAGTATGGGTTAATTTAAGTTGAAAGAGCTAATTGGTAACAAGCCTAAGCTATTGACTGAGCATTTATAATTAATAATAAGTTTCTGTGTGGTTATTTTGGAGCCAGCTGGCAGGACAGAGTTGATCGGGGGGCCCGATGAAAATTTTACTCACATTTTTCAGGACTGGAATGTGAGGTATACATTAGCTAAGAGAGAACTTAAAGAAGCAATTTTGGGATAAACACCAAGCCCCAAAATAAATATTACATGGAACAAAGATGTAGTACATGAGATTCTGTTTTTAAATGTTTACAAAGTGTGTGAGGATTACATTGTGTGTATTATTTATAAAGAATAAGCCTAGGGCTTCACTGAATTGCACAGAGTAACTTGAAGTTGCCTAAATCCTGAAACTTCATATCCTAACCATCATATCTTCAGCCCATTTTTGATTGTCAGTGGCTGGACACACCATTCTTCAGTTTGTTTAATATAAATTTTAAAATAATTGTATGTTGACTAGATTATTTTAAAATATGAGAAAGGAATATATTCAGTGTTGAGGAATATTTGTTTAATTATGCAAGGAAGCGTTGCATTTGTTTAACTATGCAAAGATGTGTTGCATCTGTTCATGTTGCAGAATATTTGGTTAACTATCTGAAGATGCGCTGCTGTTTTACCTTGCTGGTTGAAGACACCTGATTAGTCTGATAAAAAGCTGAATGGCCAATAGTGAGGAGGAACTATAGGCAAGACTTCTGGACTCGGAGAGAATGTGAGAGGAGGAATTTGGGCTGGGGAAGAAAGAAAAAGGGACACTAGGAAGATGCCCTTAAATGTGGCTGACAAAGAGGGCTGACTGAGAAGCCAAGGACAATGGCACTGGGTTTTGATCCTACTGCATGTAATGACTTTGTTGGAGCCTAGTCTGTTTGGATGCTCACCTTCCTAGTCCTGGATGGAGCGGGGAGGACCTTGGACTTCCCACAAGGCAGGGAATCCCGACTGCTCTTTGGACTGGAGAGGGAAGGGAAGGGGTATGGGGGAGTGGGAGGGAAATGGGGGGAGGGGAGGAGGTGGAAATTTTTTAAATAAAAAAAAGGAAAAAAAGGGCTTTTTCTTTTATAGGGTTCTATATGAATCTGCCTTAATTTATTAACCAATTTTTAACCCAGCACAGTTCTGGTTTAAAACTAGCTCTGAATTACATCTATTTTACTGATAATAACCTAGGATACTTGCTGAGAATGCCAGTTACATTCTCTCTCCACTGTATTGGACATTGGATTTCAAAATTCACTGAGTAAGTTTAGCCAGTAACCTCAAAATGTTTTTTGAATAGTTTTTGACAGGTTGATTGCTGATCTAAACATAGCCTTCTTTGGATCAGGTACTCACACATAGTTTCAGAGGTCGTGGTGGGAGTCTGAGGGTATTTGATAGAAGGTATGGACGCTTGCAGTAATGAATTTCTCAGGAAAGAGGTGTGTACAAGGCTTCTCAGGGTTGGCTTGTGCAGTCTAAACATAGAAGGAAACTATTATAGAATTTACATGGTCATTTCACATATGAGAAGACTGCTAAGTTTACTGATGTCAAAGTCCTGTGTCTCTGTCAGGGTTCAGTCCTTGAAGTTGAGGTCAGTGCATCTTGGTTCTGTGATATTGTGTCTTACTGATATTCCATGGATGTTTTGATCTAACCCTTTGGTTTTGAGCATATTTATCATTGATTTTTTTTTGTAGAATAAGTATAGAAAAACAATTTTACCCTATTGAGTAAATACCCATTAAAAAGTGCTTTTTCTTTTATAGGGTTCTATATGAATCTGCCTTAATTTATTGACCAGTTTTTAATCCAGTGCAGTTCTGGTTTAAAAACTAGCCCTGAATTACATCTATTTTACTGATATTAACCTGGGATAGTTGTTGGGAGCTATAGATCCCTGATCCCTTGACTTTCTCTGCCTGCGGCTGCTCTGAGCACAAGACCTTGATGGCAGGCTGATGAGGCCTGCAGCTGAAAGATTCCGAGAGCTGCCTGTGGCTAAGGATCCCTATATAAGCTGCCCCTGAACACAATAAAGTGGGCATTGGCATTCTTGTATCAGGATGACCCGTGTCCCTGTCTTTCTGTGTGTCTCTCTGTCTGTGTGTGTGAGTTCCCAGCTCACGTATGGTCTTGTAGTGACGGGAGCTATAGGACCCTCGGGATTTTACAGGACCGGTCGGGTTTTTACAGATAGTTTTTGTGTATATCGTGTATTACTGAGATACGAAAGTGTTTTACCTACTGTCCTTTCATTTTTGGAAGTTTTACTGATCAATTCTTCTTCCATTTACCCCTTTTAGTCTTTCCAGTTGTAAAAGTCAATTTTTCCGATATTGTATTTTAAAGATAAATTTTTAAATATTTTATTTATTTGTTAGTTTTTTCCTGAGGGTGTTTTTAAACCATTAAAAGTTTTATTGTTGTTGCTGGTTATTTCTTCTTTTAAAAAAACTTAAATTTTCTGGTGCTGGGGATCAAGCACGACCTCGTATATGGTAGGCACATATGGTGCTGCAGGGCAGAGAGCTAGCTCTGAGCAGTTAGTTCCAAGCGGCCTTTACCTCACATCTGATTTCTGAGACAGTTTTATGCTGTGAAAGCATTGCATGATTTTTTAGTTGATTCTTACACAAACACCTTGATGTTTCCTCTATTGTCAATTTCAGTGTTGTATTTCTTGGTCACTATTTTTCTGTCACTATTTTCATTATAAATTGGAAAAATAACAGTCATTTTTACTGCTCTACTTTCTCCAGATAACAAAGAAGAATAAACAAAGAACAAGGTCACAAGTTTTCAGTGAGTGTGGGGGAAAACATTCCACATATCTGGGAGAATCTCCTAGAGTGTTCTAACCATGGATGTATCTACCCCAGGACACTACTTGGTGTTTCTTTTCTTTCTCCTTCAAGTGGTTTGGGTCCATCAGAACAGACTCTTTACCTCTCAAAAGTACAAGTAAAGAGAAAGCAATGGTCATCCTGAATTCATGGGTAAGGATCAGGAAAAAAAATCTACCCAATGAAAGCAGCCACTGTTGCTTGACTCTATCAGGGGGACAAGGTCTTGCTTTGCTGACCTTGGCTTCTAAAGTCCATGCTGTCTTGGGGCTTGGGCAGGAGATGGAAAGGAGTGACCTTTCGCCATCTTCTGCTTCGATCCAAGTTCCCCTAGGCTTGGAGAAGCTCCCAGGCATTTCTCCATTTCCCCTACAGAGCATCAACCTCCCTGGAGGCTATTCTTGTCTGGAATCCAAGGACTGTGTGTCAATTAAGGCTCTTGGAAGTCATGATCCCTTGTCTCTCAAATGTCTCCAACTTCAACTTTGGAAATAGTTGTCTTATGTTCAACCCAGTCCAGGAGTGTTACTAAGGTCATGGTGTCCACTGGGATTTGCATCACCAACAACACCATAGGAACATGGGAAACACTGGAAAAAAAAGCAAGTAAAAATGACCGTAGAGAAGCTGTCAGATTTTGTAGTGAATTGAGCATCAGTGATTCCAGCTGTGGGACTCTCTGGAAAGATGGTCCGCGGTGTTGTCCTGACACGACCTTCCTCCGGTCTATCTTCAATGAGTTGCAGTGAGTAGAGAGCAGAGGTACAACCCTCATGAGGCTGCTTCACATGATTGAGCCTGAGATAAAACATCTTCCCTTTTCTCATTTTCCGTGAAATCATGAGCTTTAAAATGCAGATCTTCCCCCAAACCGGCGGACATTTGTAAGCTGCTGACTCTCTGAAAGCAAAGTTGTTAACGACCTTATACTTCTCTTTCCAACTTGGTCCTGATCCTACCTCAGGGTGCCTTGCTTTGGGTTTGACCTTGAACCTTCATACAGTTTCTCAGACACTGGTTATTGAATTAGTTGTGGCTACAGCTCAGGTGATCCTGCTGACCTGAGATGGCTCCTGGTAAAGATTCTACCGCTTCCATCGGGTTCCTGTACCACTTTGAAAGCCACATCCACTAGTGGGTTTCCTTTAACCTTTGTTTGTCATTTTTGTTAATAATAAATGGTTTGCCAACCCTTTTGTACCCAGCTTGTATCTTATAGATACAACGTAATTATTTCATACCCACTGAAATAGGAATACAAGAGATTGGAAGCTATATGAGCCTGAAAGGTGTACATCTGAGCCCGTTCATCACGTGCTAGCTTGGTGAATATATTTCTGTGTGCCTAAATAAAATAAAGGTGAAAAAACCAACGCTATGCTGCAGGAGTTATGAAGATAGAGTACAATGATGAAGGCTCCTTTTCTTCTCTGATTGGAATCAATTACTTGTGTCTATTATTTTACAGATCTTAATCCATTATTCCTTACCCTGTTTTACCTCAAGGAAGTAAAAGCATTTAGGACAAATGGCTAAGTGACTTGCAGTAACCACTGACCTTCTGAGAGAGAGAGAGAGAGAGAGAGAGAGAGAGAGAGAGAGAGAGAGAGATTATAGGGCCCAGAACTACTGACTTCTAATCTTGTAGATATTTGCATGTGAGTCATGTGTTCTACTTGGTGAGTTCTGAAGTAGAGGCTTGCTTCTACTCTTAAATTCTTAGCGCTTCTTATTTTCCTATTCTCTAAGACTTTCTAATGCCTACTCATTTTGTCCTGGATCACACTTCCTTTGACACACACTGCGCATCTGTGCTCATGGACCTTCGGCTGGTCTTCAGGATAGGTGAGGAGAGCATGGAAAACTTGGCTATTGCACATTTTATTCACAATGCACTGAGTTGTTTGTTGGAGGGATAGGGAGACTTCTTGTTAACCTACTGTCCATGTTCTTCAGACTGTATGTTCTAGAAACGAAAGGCTGCAAGTGTTTAGTTCACTGTTATATTGCTGATGGTAATGCAATGACTCGTATGCAGTGGATAGTAAATACCTTTTGAGTTAGTTTTCTCTCAATGACTTTCTTTTGCAAACGAGTAATGTTGTATTGGCAAACTTGGTAAGGGGCCTGTAATTAGACGCATGTGCGATGTCTTTTCAGTGTCTGACAGTAGCTAGGTGCTCAAAAGAACAAATGCAGAAAAGGGATAGTCCTTCCAACTAACCAGAATGAAAAACCCTTATAATTATACTAAAATATGTACAGCAACCCAACCAACAAATTTTCATTTTGTACTATGCCATTACCTTTCTATACATTTATTCAACAAGCATGTGTGGAAGTGTTTCTCCATGTCATGTGATAGCCAAGGGATTAGTCACATAAAGATGACTAAGGGTTGGGCTCTGGGCTTGAGAACTCTGTCTGTTAAGTATCTAGTGTGAGTTCACCTTTATTCTGGAGCAAGTGCTCCCGCAGATGAGAAATGTTATACTTGCCCTTCAGAGACAGTCCCAGAGTCCAGAGACACTCAAGCTATTCATCACTAAGCAAATAGTAAGAGCTTTGACGACTGGGTGAGATAATGGTTTTCCAGCCAGATACTTGTGTGGTCATGGATGATTTCCAGTGTCTGCTGGAGATTAAACAGGGGCCCAGTAACTAAGCATACAGCACATGTTCTATTTACCATTAGAAATGTAAGTGTGTAGTCAAGTGCACTTAGGGGCACCACCATAAGAGAAGAACGTGAGGTTAGCTGAATACCAGTGGGCCCTTCTGGAGAGTGAGTGGCCCATTCTTTCAGGATGGGACCCAAGTGTGGAAAGCAACAGGACCAAAATCTAGAAAGGTGTCAATGTTCCACTATCCTGGTCGCGAGTGCAGGGATTAACTGCTGTCCCATCATTCAGGGATACCGTGTGGCAAGAGTTTTCATATCAACTAGGTACAAAGCTCAAATTCTACAATTTTTTTAAGTTTCCCTGTCTACTCAAGTCAGGCCAGAGGACTATTTCTGCACATTTACCAGGTAGCTTCCTTCACTTAAAACAGTTTCTCACTGGATTATAGTGATATGGCTTCTGTGAGTACCTGAGGACTTAGAAAATACTTTCTAGTTTGAGTCTTCAGACCCAGCATAGGCCTTGGCACACAGAAGGTGCTTATTATGACTCTATTATATTATTTATTATGATTATTAACAAGAATAGAAGTGGCTATAGACATTACTGGGGCAGCAGTACACTTCACTTTTGATGTAACTGGTCATTTCCAGAGACCTAGAAAGGAGAGATACGAGGGACATATGTTTTTAAATGTAGTGTTGTATCTTCAGAGTGATGGATGCAAACTAGATGAAGTGTGAAGAATCCATTCTTATCTAGTGGCAAATGTGAGGGGTATTGTAGGGTAGTACAGTGACACCTAGTGGTGGAAAAAAGATCTTCCAGTTCTACCCCACCCACCCTAAGAAGGACATCTAGTCTACTCTGAGGGTTTTATGACTATGATGATACTAGTGGACATCCACAGCAGAATGTGAGCTGTCGCTGGTTCCCACGGGACCTCTGTGTTCTTTTGGTCTTCAGGATGGATGGTGACTGGCTTGGAAAACGTAACTATTACACCTGTTGCTAAGAACACACTTAGCTGTTTGTTAGAAGGGTGGAGCGCTGTCCAGAGATTCCCTAGGAGAGTAATCTTCATGAACCTCTGAGCTACATGGCATGGATATCAGGGATCTCCTGAAATGTACAGGAAGTTTTCCTCCCTGATATATCTTTGACTATATCCCAAATGTAGTCTTTGTCTCGTCATATATGCTTCACTTAGTGACTTCTCCATTGACTTCTTCTGCAGCAAGTTCCCTAGCTTCTACTTCCCAGCAGTCTCAAGCACTATGGCTGCACCACGTAGGGAGGAGCTGTCTCCTGCCTCCTGTAATCCAAAGCACTGCGATGCTCCAGAGGTATGTTCTTGTCGTCTGTCTGGAGTCCTCTTCTGCAATTGGCTTTAGAGGATTAACTTTGTAGTTGAAAAATTCTTAATTTTAGTTAGAGCTTCTTAAACGTGTCCCCTAGAAAATCATCATTTCAAAGACAAGTGAAGGCATGCATAAAGTGATAAAATGCAAAATGAATTGTTAGTCATTGCAATTAACAAACACACTCATATGATTACTTATAGAACGATGATTACAAGTAAATGGGGAATATTGTCTAGGTCTTCTGAATCTTGTACTTTGCTAAGTACTTTATTATTGAATACACTGCTCCAAGGTAGATGCATGTGTGCTTGTGAAAACAGGCTCAGTGCCTTGCTCAAGGGGCACAGCAGACTACAAAGTGCTTGAGCACATGACTCTTGTTCTGGTTCCTGCTGTATATGTTTGCTAGGTACAGAACCTTAGACTTAGCAGGCTCACACAAATGCTGGTTGACAATGACAGGGGGATCATGATGACACTGTCTTCAGAAAGGGGAGGTCTTTGCCTCCACTGTTTATTTCTTTATGCTGTCTTCAGATATAATGTAGAAAAAGTCATTCCCATTAGCGACCCAGGAAAATATGTCACACTCTCTCCAAGTATAGGGAATTGATTTATACTATTATCTCAGTTTTCTTATTTGTAAATTGGGAATAAAAATACAACTTCAGGTAAAATGATATATTTTAGAGGTCATTAGAGGCATGAATCATGTTCTAAGTTGTTAATAGATAATGGTGATGTTGTTTATATGATCCATTAATATGATATATTGATAATAATGTTCATATCCAGGTGAAAGGTAGACCGGTACTCTAGGCATCAAGCAATATTATGGTCTTGTCTTCCATATTTGAATCCTGATATTTCAAAGGTGGAAAGGAGTCAGTTAGGCTTCTCTGCTGTTCTCTTGACAAAGTTTGACTTTCAAGTCTCTTTCACTGTGGCTGAGAAAACTTGTGAAAGTCAGAAGCTGAAGGTTATGTGTTTATATTTCAACTCAGAACCTGCGCAGACAGATGCCTCTGCTTAGGACCCCTATTGTTTATTAAGGTGCCACACCAATCTGTTGTGCCTGGACAGGGGATAAGCTACAGACATGTTTGTTATTAGCCTACAGTAAGATAGATTTACAAACTGATATAAATCTCTAAAAATTCCAAATATTTTACAGTTATTTTTATTCCTATTAAATCTAAGAATAAGAAACCATGGTTTTAATTTTTTCTATTGATTTACTTATGACATTTGTTTAAATTTCATTTCCCATAAATGGGAGTAAGTAAATAGAAATTAAAAGATGCTGACCAAGAGTTATTTGTGAAGTCTTGCTTTCTATCTAAAAAGTGGATGATGTCTAGACTTTTATACTAAGGATCCTTCCAAAGTCTAGGGAAATGTGACCATGTCCTTCTTAGAGATAACATCATGATATATTGTGAAGGGTTTGACTTTGACAGGCCAGAAGCTGACACAAACACTCTTGCCATGGGCCCACTTTCTAGTTGCAAACTCAGGCCATACAGTGCTTATTTTCCCCAGTAACACAGTTTTCTACTTGGTAATCTCTGACTTTCACTTGTAAATATGGGAATAAGTCATAATATTTAAAATATGTAACTCAACAGGTAAATTTTTATTGTAAACTTGTGGAATTGTGGTCAGAAAGAGTTTAAGTCACACAATTAGAACAGCTTAGAATGCATTTAAAACCAGGTTTATTTCCTCCAAGAGCTCATGATCTTTATATGACCACAGTTAGTTTTGTGTGATTAGGCTCATTCCTAAGGTTCTGCAAAATACACCACAATCTTGTCAGAGAGAACTGAGGGATTTGGAGGAGGAAAGACAAGCACACACTCTTGTGTGTGTAGGGGGGGTGCAATGTGAATATGAGCTGACAGTGTTAAGCGTTGTTGTCAGACATTCTTAAGGGTGGAAGCGTATGTCCCTACCCTGACTCATATGTCCAAGTTCTAACTACTAACACCGTATCTTAAAGATATTCAGATTAAAATGAGACCGTGTGATGTTCTCTTATCTGATATGGCTAGTGTCATTACAGGGGAAAATTTGGAGGCAGAAACTCAGAGGGGAAGTGCCGTGACAGCGTGGAGGCGGTTGGCTGTCTGTAGCCAAAGGGAAAACTTGGGACCTGTCCATCCTATCACAACCCTGCTCACACCTCAGCCTTGGAGTATCAACCTTCAGTATTGTGAGACAAAATAACTCTCTGTTGTTCAAGACACCCAATAGCACCCTTAGCATAGAAATACAGAGGTCCTGGAATACAAGCACTCTCTGATATGACAGAATCATTAAAGATGTCCCTTCAGGGTAAGACGATCCCCTGCTGCCTAGATTGAGGCCCCACCATTGATGCATACTTATCAAGTAGTCAGGGCAGGGAGAGTGAAGTTTTCTTTGCAAGTCTGTCATATTTCTAGCCCATGTACACCCCCAATGTCATGCTTTCTGTTGACTCTCTGACTGTAGGCCATTCTTAGTTACTTGTAGGCCTGCTCTCCCTAGACAGATCGTCAGATGGTCACCAGACACAACTTCACTAATATTAAATATATGCTTTGGTTTGTATTGGTGCATACTTCTGAATATATAAATAATGTTGCCTTAGCACAGGCCACTGTCTGCTTCCTTTAGGAGGCAAGTGGGCAGTCTACAGATTCTATATAGAATTCCTCTGAGTTCTATTGAAAGCAAAGGCTATAGTCAATCAGCAGGCTGCTCGTGGAAGCAACCATCTGTATAAAATGGCCATGCATGGGTGTGTGGGAGGCCACAGAAAACAGGACAGAGTCAAATGTCCTGCTGGGAAAAGGGATGTTTCATAAATGCTGACTGACTTTGACTGGTTGGTGGTTGCCCTGATTTTATAAGCTTTTCTGGAGGTGTCTTAGGGACTGCCCCAGTCACCCTATGATAAAAACACTTTACATTCCCGGGTACAGGCACAGCTCTGCGGAATGGATCTCTTTTTCAGCCATGAAGGTGGGTATTGCCAGATGGTCTGTAAAGATGGTAACAGTTGTCCACTGATATTCTACATTATTCTCTTATTGGCAGATAAATTCATAATCACCTTGTGGTTTAAACAGCAACCATATCTGGGATCTAACCCTGAAATAATGATTCAGTATGTGTCTAGGAATTTGTATTTTATAAAATTCTTTGTGACTATAATATGGACTCAGATCTCTACATTGCTATTATATAATATAACATATAATAAGTAGCATATGTTATATTAAACTTGTAGTATATTACATAATACAGTACACACATATGCGCACACACAGATGATTGACTAATATTCATTTATCATTTTACCTATTCCAGAAAACGGGCCAACAGTAAAGCACACAGGCATCAAAATCGTGCTTTTTGTCCTCAGAAGTCTGTTTAAGGAAAAACCAAACTGGTACCAGATGCTTACTGTAAAGCGTCCCAGTTGCTTGTCCAGAATTAGGCCTAGGAGGGCTGACAACATTGAATCTGCTTTTAGACTGGTTTGGGATTGGTTTTCAATAGAACTTACACTTCCGTATCATAGTTCATCATTGAAGGAACTTAGGACAGGAACTCAGACAGGACTGGACCCTGGAAGCAGAAGCCGATGAGAGGCTGTGGAGGGCGCTGCTTACTGCGTTGTTCCTCATGGCTTGCTCAGCCTGCTTTCTTAAAGAAGCTAGGACCATCAGCCCAGGGATAACACCATCCACAATGGGCTTGGCTCTTCCCCATAAATCACCAATTAAGAAAATGCCCTACAGGCTTGCTTCCAGAAAGATCCTAGGTGGCCTTTTCTTGACTGGAGTTCCCTCTCCTCAGATGACTTTAGCTTGCGTCAAGTTGCCATGAAACTATTCAGTACAAATTCCCAGCATTTATCTTTAAAAATTGGGATGCAGTGAGAATGATTATAATAGGATTCCTTCAACAACCCAGGCCCGCACTCAGCGACTTGCTACTGCTCATAAGATTACAGGCAGCTGAGGAGTTTTGTTGGTCTTGGCTGCTTTCTTGCACATGATTGGAGAATTGGCCGAGACAATCCAGCTTTGCTCTGTGTGGTCTTCTCAGGGCAATGAACTCTTCTTGTAGCAACATTAGAGAGATCGGAAATATGGGAGACTTTTGTCACTGAGTTTCAGGTTGTCTGATTGGCCAAAGTAAGCCACATTGCCATGGCCAGAGGCAGAGTGGGAAGTTCTAGAAGGCTCTAAGGGCACAGATGTAAATTAGCTAGTTATCAGGGCCATTATAACATTTGCCTCTTCAGTCATTAGTGACTACGAAGACTTGAGCTGAATTCTTGCATAAAAAGTGTGCTTCTTTTCTTCCTGATGGTCTTAATTTGATAATAAGAAAACAACCTAGAAAAATATGTAAATTAAGATTTTGTATCAATAAGAACATTTTCATGTATACCAATTGATCAACAATTAAAGGAATCCTGCGTTGAGGGTATGAATATATTTCTTTTTTACTTTAGCCTCTATTTATTCTATCACACACACACACACACACACACACACACACACACACACACACACACACATATATAAAACCACATTCTAACAAAACTGAATTCATTAACATTTTGCCTTAATATTACTTAAACTTTTACTTTGGGATGTCAAATTTCATGGAATGCCAGCTATATGACTTCAAGCCATTATTAGGAAATCATATTTAAAAAAAACATGTTGAAGATCTGGGGAGATGGTACAGTGTGGAAAGCGCTTGCTGCACAATCGTGGGGGTCTGAATTGACTAATGTTTCTAAGCAAAGAAATATCTGTAAATTTAAGGGGCTAATTTCCTTGAAGGAAAGAGTGTTTAGGTGTTACTAAGACGATCTCACAGCTCGGTAGAAAAGTGGGCAATGACCATAAACAGAAAATCTATTGAAAGAGGAAAGTTAATGACACACATTAAACTCGCAGCTGCTTTCAAGGTGAAAAAAATGCCAAATGTAAAGAATGACATATTTTATCAGAGTCACGAAGACTTTTAGGTGCCACGGTGTCCAGTGTTTCTTCAGGATATGAGGAAAGGCCCAAAATAGGAAGCTCTCTCTGTGGCTACTGGGAAAATAAAGTAATGTGATACATGTAGAGAGCAATTTTGGCAACACCGATAAAAATAAACATGGACCATTTGACTTGGTGTTTTTATTTTTGGGAGTTTTTCTTAAATATGGAACACATCAGTTTGCAGAGATGTATACAGCGATGTTCACTGCGATATTGCTCCTGGGAGCAAAGGAATGAAAATGCAGTAAGACATTAGAGAGTGGACATTGTCTTTCATAATGCTACCCGTTAAGATGTATGGCTAATATACATTAATGAATGAAAATGTCTGTCAGACTCTGTCTAATGTGGAGTGCAGGTATCAAGGACAGTGAAGAGCATCTCGCTGCCCTGCCACCAAATAATCTCTAAGACATCGTGGGGAATGTGTAGTAAGTCTGGGAATGGAATATGTCATTTTTATTTATGTAAAAATAAAGACACAGCTACTCTTGCGCCAATCTAGAAAGGTTTTCAAAGTTCCTACTGGCTGATTATGAGGAGAGACCAAAGCCAAGGAGAGGAAAAGGGCAAACACACTTCTAACTTGATTTTCTTCTTTACTTTTTGAAACACTTCCCCATGAACACATGTTTTTATCTGAGGAAACAGAACAAGAACAGAACACACATGAAGATGTTTTTAGACTATCCTTTTCATGGCTGTACCCTAGTCTCATGGCTAGTCCATGGCTTCAGCTGCAATTCTTTCATAGTCCTCGTGTGCATCTATTAAAAAGATGTTGTTCTTTCTCAGCATTGATACTTAGGCATGTCTAGCAACTGTTTCCAAGGAAACCCATCTACAACCAATTGTTATTGGAATAAGCTCCTAATGGGCCTAGGTAGGGTCTTGTCTCTTAGCAATTCAAATTTTTTCATTTTTATTAAAAGCAAACATTTCCTTAAAAGCCTGTTCATACCAAAGACATAAAGGCTGTTTTTCTTTGTTCCTGAAACTCACCCCTGAAAACTGGCATTGGTGAGGATGACACTGAAAGGCATTTCTCTCACCCATGAACGAACACTTTGTCAATCTCGTAGGTCATTGACTGTTCCTTCTGCACCTCTATGTGCCCGGTCTGGACCTCTGCTTGGCTACTTCAGGTAAAGTGTCTGAAGGACAGTAATGGATTCCTGGTCTGTCTACCAGTAAGGTTTGCTATCAAGTCTGGAAGAATTCAGATAGAGACAGAACACTCATCGTCCTGGTTTTGTTTTTACCGTGACTTGTCCTCAAAGCAGATGAGACTCACCTGTTTCTCACTAAATACTGACAGGGTACAGACCTTGTTTATCACTGTGCCCCAGGCAACCTAGTGCTGTGTCCACTGCCTGGCATGAAGAGATATGAAAACATGGACCATGAAATGTGCCTGCACACAGACCTGCCAACATTCGGTAACTCTTAAAATGATGTGCTGAGAAGGAGAAATGCTATTTCTGTGACATTTCTGAAACAACGACAGCAACAAAAGCAAAAAAAAAAAAAAAAAAAGGAAGTAAATTCCAAATTCTTGTCTCTGACTCCATTGAGACCACCTCACCCTTTCCCTATCTCTTTATTCTTTGCAAATTCTTTGTCATTTTTACACAAATTGAAATTAAGTTCATGTTGTACTCTTATGCCTACTACAGTAGTTATTGCTAGTAAAAACCCATCATCAGTTTAGCATCTGGCTTGTTTGTTGCTAGAGAGTATCTACCAGTATGGTCTGCTGAACCATCTTAGTGCCAAGACTGTTCGTTGTGTGGTTTTACAGAGCATGATCATCACCAGTTGAAGGACACGAGGAGCAGCTATCAATTAAGCAGCGGTCTGCAGGTGCCTTCTGACTCTATATGACCCCCATCTAGGTCGTCATACACTTGTTTGTCTTGTAATCTTACGACCATGTCTTCCCCCGCAGGCTGGTGCTTGCTCTGCAAGACTCAGTCCTGGGAGCTTTGCTATTTATCATCTTCACAATCCTGCATCGCAGTCTCTCAAACCTTTCGTGGTACCCCTTTCACTTCTCTTTCTTCTCCCCACCCCCACGAAGGTGACTGAACTACGACATGAAGGGGGCTGGGTTCTCTGCTTTTCGCCTTCTCGTGACAGTCAATCTTGGTTGTCAACTTGATTGGGTTACAAGGTGCCCAAAAGATTGGTAAAAATGCACTTGTACATCTGTTTGGGTATTTCTAGAGACACCTGTCTATGAGACTGCAGCTGAGCGTTCGGAGTAACTTGAATGTGAGCAGCGCTGTGGAATAGGCTGGGACCTGAAGCAAGGAGAGGTAGAAAAGAAAGCCAGCTGGAATGTGCAAGCTTCTTTCTTTCTGAGCAAGTATTTCCTTTGCTGTTCTTTATTGTGGACATGTGACTCCTGATTCTTTGGCTTTTCAACCTGGACTTACCCTGGTGATTCTCCAAGGAGATTCGAGGTCTTCACCCTCAGACTAGGTCCGTATTATTGCTTGTCCCTTGCTCTGTGGCTTTCTGTTCTTAGATTGAGCAGCTATTAAGATTCCCTGACTCCGTAGCATTGCAGCCAGTTGTGATTTAACTATCCAGTCTCCAATTGTTTAGGCCAATCTGATAAAACTGGTACACTTGTGCACTCGAGTGTGTGTGTGTGTGTGTGTGTGTGTATCCAAGTTAGTTTTGTGTCAAACTGACACAAGCTAGAGTTATCTGGGAAGGGGACCTTCATCAGATTACCTATAAGCATATTTGTGGGGGCATTTTCTTAATTAATTATTGATGTGGGAAGTATCACCCCTGGATGGCTGGTCTTGGAGTCCTGGGTTCTATAAGAAATCAGGCTGAGCAAACCACCACAAGAAACAAGCCAGTAAGTAGCAGTCCCCCAAGTACCCTGCATTAGTTCTGACCTCCAAGTTTTGGCCTTCAGGTTTCTGTGTAGAGTTCCTGCCTTGGCTTCCTTCAATGGATTGTGACTTGGGATATGTAAGACAAACGAACACTTTCCTCCACAAGTTAGTTTTCATAGTTTTCATCAGTTTTTCTTTTTGTCAGATGGCCAGAAAGCAAACTAGAACTCTATATTCCTTCTACTGGTTTTGTTTATCTATCGAACTCCAGTTACCCCACTTTATGGAAGTACACACCTTGTCGCATTGAGAGGGCTGCATCTTTATCTCCTCCATTAGCACTTGAGCATCCTAATGGCAGGACCAATGTCATAATCAAGTTGTCTTTCAAATGCCAAGGTCAGTGCCTGACACAGAGCAGATGTTGTTAAAGATTTTAATGGGTTTTATGTAATCCCTTTTAAAAAGCTTTACATGTGGTCCAGACTTATAATGACGGAGCAGACAATAGTCATTGTTCAGTAAGGAAACCAGCCTGAGCTATTTACTTGAAAACTTCAAGTGATCAGAAATACATTGCTTAAGAAATTTTTCTTTCTTTCATTTGTCAAACATAATTTTTATTGAAACCATGGGAATTTCACATCATGTACCCCAATCCCCCTCATTTCCCAGTCCCACCATAACTGTTCTTCACCCTTGTTATGTCCATCCAAAGGGAAAATTTAAATAAATATTAAAAATAAAAATGCAAATAAGAATATTAACTAAAAACAAACAAAACTGTAACAGGCTTTCTTTTGAGCCACCACTCAGCCCCCCGATCATGGCACAGATATTTATTAGTTTTGAATATTCAACCTTATTTTAGTTCTTTTCCTTGATAGCTCTTATGACTTTGATTATCCTGTTTTTCTTCATCTATGTTTTGCCTTGGGACTTTTTACCTTTTTCTCTCATTATTTTTCTCTCTTGTTTCTCTCTCTTTCCACATGTCTTACATTATTGCTTCTCTTTTCTGGCTGGCTGTCAGCTGCCTGGCTTCTGGTCCCTGGCATGTCCCTGCCATTTTCTCCCTCATTCTCTTCCCTCTTTTCTCGAGTCTAGATTTCTCCTCCTCTTATTTTCTCTGCCTGCCAGACCCCCCCCCCCCCTTAGCTATCCGTCATTCAATTTTTATTAGACCAATCATGTGCCTTAGCCAGGTGAGTTGAAACAAATGTAACACATCTTTACATAATTATACAAATGCATCACAACCAAATGTAACACATCTTTATGTCATTAACAAAGACAGCAGAAATAAATGCAATGCACCCTTACATAGTTACAATAGTATTCCATAGCATAACAAATGTAACACATCTTTGCCTTATTAAAATAATATTCCACAACAAAAAGTCACTTTCCTCCTCCTTCTTTCCTGCCTCTCATCTTCCTCTTCATTCATGTTAGTGGTACTCGGAGCTGCGGTGTATCATGCAGTAGACCATTTTGTCCCAACAGCTTCACTTGCAAATGTTCTTTGTATCATGTGCTGTTGGTAAGCGTCAAGAATGCTGGCTCCTGGCCCATCATCAACACTCGACCCTCACTGAAACTACTCTTGCCTATCCTGCTGCTGCCGAAGTCATGGAGATCCCGAGTCTATGGTTCTACAGGGCCAGTCTCTTTAAGGCTCCAGCGGGTTATAGATGGGCTAGATGTTGGGGTATGCCAAATCAAAGCCCTGGATGTGTGTCTGGGGGTTAGCTGAGTTGGTCAGTCCAGACTGCTAGGACTACCCCCTCAGAAGAGGGACAGAGTCAACTCTCCCACACTTGCAGTGAGGGGTGGGGGCCTGCTTTCTCAAGTGCATAGCGGGGAGGGCAGCTCTCATGTGATTAGTGGAACCAGTTATACCATGTCAGGGTCTCCTATCCTAGTACCTGGGAGGGGCAAGGTCAGCTTTCTGGTGATGATGGTGGGGCTTTCTCCCAGGACCAGTGAGGGGATAGGGCCAGCTCCACAAGGCCCTCACACTTCAATACATGGTACATCACATGGTTCAACACATGATTCATATGGCTACTGTGGTAACACAGGCAACAGACATCAACAGAGACCCTAGCTGCAGTATGATCATGGACCCAGACATACTCATCAGTAACAGGTTGGATCTGGTTGTCACCATAACCCCAGGTGGCAGTTCAAGCCTCTCAGATCAGCATAGGCCTGAACTCCAGCATGGCCCAGATTCCAGTTAGTCACACGGTCCTTAATGGTGACAGGAGCCACAGACATTAACACACACCCTGACTGTGGTAGGGTCATGGACCCAGATAGGCTCCTGACTAACAGCTCAGGCCCTGGTTGACTAACACCTATGGCCTTGTTGGCACTGCAGGCCACCTCAAACTGTGTGGTCCCTGAAGCAGTGTGGCTCTCAGGCACCAACATGGCCCAGCTGTCAGCCCAGACCCCAGGCATCTGCATAGCCTCTGTTGGTAACAGGAGCCATGGACATCAACACAGACCCTTAGCAGCTTCCCTGGCCCAGATATCACCATGGCTCCAGGTGGGAAGCAGGTCACACAATCAGTCCATTCTTTATTGTCTTTGCCTCTTCAGATCTGTCTCTCCACAGGACATGAACCATTCTGCCTCTTTCTCTCTCCCCTATCCCACCATATGTTTGCTTACCATAATGGTGCCCAACCTTGTGGTATCAGGTGGGACGGTGATTTCTTTGACCTGCCCAGGCCAAGCAGCTCTAGAAGGTGTCAAGAAACCTTTCTTATTATCCACTTTTTCTTACTTAACTTTATTAAGACTTGTTTTTCACAGTCGCTAGCCTGAGGAAATATTTCCATATGGATGCTCTGAGTGGATAAGTACTGGAAATGACACATGCTTATCTTCACTCATAGTCCTAAATTGAGAGCTGAGGATATGCCTTCCCTCTTCCAGCTGAGAAAGGTCCCGGGAGATAGGGCCCATGCAGAGTAAAGCCCTGAACCTTGGGGCCAGGCACTGCGGGGCGGAATGACAGAAACAGCAGGGGTGGGGAATAGGGCTAAGAGCCAACAGGACCCAGGAAGCGTTGAATAAGAGGTTGTAAGAGACATGTAGTAGGTAAGATGTGGCAGACAGATTGGACTCCGTTGGAAGGACTGGCGAGGCGTGGAAGCAGCTTGCGATTCTCTTTTAAATTTTCAAACTAAGGAGCCTTCAGGAGGGAACCATTTTCATCATGCCCTCTTTGCAGGAGGTACAGGAAGAAACAGAGATAAAGCTGGAAGGAAGAAACCGCAATAAGGTTTACAGTGGTCTCTGTTCTCATCTCATCCCTCTTTCAGTTAAAAGAAAATTTGAAACAAAAACTAGGGCTACAGCATGGGAAAGAGGAAGAAGGGATTGGTGGCAGAGTTAGTTGATGCTAAGCAGGAGGAGGCCCGGTGCTGTGAAGATGTGACACAACTTGACTGGAGAGTTGAGTCTTCTAGACTCTGAAAGACTCACAGTCATCAAGTGGTATCATTTGAAGGTGATGAGAGAACCCAGGATGCTACTGATGCCTCTCCTTCCCCGTGTGAATTTCCCCGTGACTACTGAATGCCTCTCCTTCCCCGTATGAATTCTCCCATGACTTAGAAACCCTGTCTAATCCCTGATTACATGTAGCCTTTCAGAGAAGAACACTATTGACTACTTGACTCATTCTTTCTAAAAGTCCAATCAGTATTAGGACTTGGGGGTAAACTGAGGGATGGCTGTTTACATTTTGCTGTCACCTTCTTGCATTAGCCAAATTTTACACATCCTTTGTGGACTGGAGCCACTGACCCAAGATCTTGTCTTTGATGAGAAATTTCTTCTATTGCTTGTGTGTTTAAATTTAACTCCCCAAACTCAGAAATTAAATACCACTGTGTAAAGAGTCTCCATTAATCACCACAGAGATCAAGTCACTGAAGGCAATGACAACATCTTCTGGAGACTCCTGGGCCGTCGGCTGCTATGGCATCCTTTTCTTCCCCCGCCAAATGCAAACATTTATCTTGTGTGACCAGACGGGAATGACTTCAGTCTCTACAGATTTATCACTGGCCGGCTCGGTGACAAGTGTATTATTTACACAAAATTTATTTCTACTCTCAGTATTTTTACCCTCCATTTAAACTAAGGGAAGATTTTTCTCTACTCCAAAAAAAAAAAAATTGTTTTTGGAAAAGTGGTGGGAAAGAAACGAGGCTTTTTTTTTTTTTCTTCGTTTTTAAGACTTGACTTTGAGTTCATGGATTTGGACAAAACAAAGACTCGAGGTTTGGTAATTAGTCTAATTAATTAGGCTTGACAATTTAAATTGCAGTAAAAGTAATAGTAATGGCAATAATAAATTTCTTTTTTATTTTTTATCAACTTCAGTAACAACAGAGAAATCAGTTTGTAAATTATAAGACACGGTATAAATGTCACATATCCGTGAAGTTGAAGGAGAAGGGAACATGGAAAGGTTGAAGAGAGGAAAGTAAAGTAAAGGTGTAATTACAATCTCAAAAATAAAAATAAAAATAAAATAAATGTCGCATATCAGAATCATTCAATGACATGGTGCACATTTTAGTCTCTAAGGGAAAATGTCAGTCCTTTTCTTTTTGATTTGTGTGCATATTTATTATTCCTTGACTTAAAATATTTGTTGAATGCCTACTTCAGAGCAGCATTGTACCTCAGTCATGGTTGACAGGGAATATGACAGTTCCAAGATAAAAACGATTCTGAGGTAAGAAAAGATATTACCATCTCCCCAGAAAGTAAACATAACTTGATGTGGGTTAGGCTTAGGAATGCTTCAGTGTAATGATTCCCTATCTTGGTTGAACAACAGTCTCCTGGGGGACCTGTATAAATCCCTTCCTATTGAATCGTCACATGTGGAAATACTGCGATTTCTCTGTTCTGCTTTTGTCCTTTGTTCTTTAGAAGAAAACTCCCTTGGAGAATTCTCAGGCAGCTGACTGTGTCAGTTCCTTGCACGGAGCACGGCCATGGATACGGCAGACACAGAAGCCCAGTGAAGACAGTGCTCAGTGAAATCTGACCGCTGCCTCGAGAGTGGGCTACCTAGTGGAGGAGAGCCCTGACGGTGTGGAGGAGAAGAGGGTTTGTACCTGAGATCCATTTTACTGCCTTGAGTCAAAGGCCACCTATGTGCCTCCAAGGTCTGTAACCATGTTTCTGGTGAGGACTTGCTAGTGTCACGGGGGTGGTGGGGTGCCTTTAAAATGCTATTCCTTATCTGAGCATCGAGTAGCCCCACATATGACCTCGGAGGGCCTAACAAATTCTACATCTTTCTGTCAGATATCCTCCCCTTTTGAAAATTTCCTTTGGTCTTATGACATTGTTTCTCTCCTATTATAAAAATGCATGGTTATTATCACATGCTTGAAAGGCTTTTCTAGAAAAAAAATCACAAGAATACCATGTAAAGTACTCAGATGTTACATAACTATGAGAAAAACTACTTTTTTCCTATGCACATACAAGCACACAAATGTCTATACATTTTCAAAATCAGCTTTTTATTGGGATATTATTTATGACATACTGCTTTCTTTCTATATGCTATTGGGTTAAAATTTTCTTTTAGAAATTACCTTTATTTTTTATTTACACGTGTTTGTCATTGTGGTTTCTAGCTGCTTGCAGGTGCTCACAGTGGCCAGAAGAGGGCACTGTATACCAAGGAACTGAAGGCACAGGCAGCTGTGCACCAACCCATGCGGGTGCCAGGGTCTGAATTCAGATCTTCTGGAAGAGCAGAAAGTGCTCTTAACCACTGAGCCATTTCCCCAGACCCCTCCCTGCAGATGTTTTCTTGTCATGAAATACATTTTGAGCCTAACAAAATAATAAGGATTTGTCCTTTTTAGGGCTGAGCATTCGACCCTGAGGTCAATAAATAATGTATCTGGTGCTGGTTAAACTTAGTGGGTCACAAAACAAAACAAAAAGACATGGATGTGGGAGGGGATTTGCAGTGGGGAGGGGGAGGAATTGGAATGGAAGAAAGATGAGATAAAGTTGGGATTCCAATAATCAGAACGACATATATACCTATGTGTATAAATGTATGGAATTGCCAAAGCGTCTTTACTGAAAGACACAATTACTGCTTTGTCTCTTTCTCTTGTGAAGAACCATGGTGACTGGCTTTGGCAAGGGCATGTGAAGAGCTTGCAAGTCACTTTTGCTTCATATCTCACAACAAGAGAAACTCCCAACAAACAAAGAAAGCAGCTGTGCTTCTTAGGCTTATCTGAGAATTGAAGTCTCAAACCTGGAGAGATTGGGGATTGAAAGATTCTTTCCTGAGATCAGTTTGCCAGGACCAGAGCTGCTGGGCACAATGACTGGTAAGAACAATGGAATGATAGCTTCAACAAATCCCCGCTTCCAGTTCACTCCTGCTTTCTAGGTACAGGAAAAGTGTGCGGACGAGTCAAGAGTCCTGCTCCTTCTGCCGTACTGGACCCCACTATTATGGATTCCAGGCATCTGGGACCAGAATCCGAAGTATACTTTCTGCCTTAAGTTGCTTCAGATCATGATAATTTTTCTCAGGAACAGAAAAGTAACTAATATACTTTTTCTCCTTAACTGTAATAATTTTATGTCCTTGACAACAACGTGGAGGATAAAAACTGTAATTCTATTGTGTAGCCATAGATACTCCGTGAACTGTGCCAAAGATATTCACAGTATGATGTTTATGCTACTAATATGATAATTTGTGGGAAAGACTTGCTGTGTACAACAAAGACCTAGGGAATGTTCCTACAAACATCAAGAAATGTCACTGGATCTGTTGTTGCTCTTTCCCTAACTATACTAGGATGCCATGTACCAGACAGGTCTCTTTTCCAGCCTGGATTCAAAACATAAGACAGAGAGCCACTGCAGCCAACCTGTGTCAACCTGTAAGGTATTTGGGAAATAAACTTCTGTTATAAGACACCAAGATGAAGGTTATTTGTTTTTAAAATTTATTATCGTTATTATTGTTTTACACCCTCTCCACAGTTTCCCCTCCCTCCTTTCATCCCAGTCCCTCTCCCCACCTCCTCTCTGTTCCCCCATCCCTCCTCCTCCATCTATTCTTCAGAAGAGGGAGGGCCTCTCATGGATATCAACCAATCACAGCATGTCAAGTTGCAGTAAGACTAGACACTTCCCCTCGTATTAAAATTGAATGAGGTGACCCAGTATGAAGAATAGGGTCCCAAAAGTAAGCAATAGAGCCAAGAGACAGCCTCCGCTCCCACGGTTAGGAGTCCCCCAGGAAGACCACATTATACAACTATAATATATATGGAGAGGGCCTACGTGAGTCTCATAAAGGCCCCTGGCTGTCGGTTCAGTCTCTGTCAGCCCCTAGGAGTCCAGGTTAGCTGATTCTGTGGATTTTCTTGTGGTGTCCTTGACACCTCTAGCTCCTTGAATCTTCCCTCCCCCTTTTTCATAGGAGTCTCTGAGCTCCTCCTAGTGTTTGGCTGTGGGTCTGCACCTGTTTCCACCAGTTACTGAATGACGCCTCTCTGCCTACAGTTGGGCTGCTCTCCAGTCTACCACTATAGCCCAATATTATTAGGCAGATGATGAGTTGTTATCAAAATTAGTTAGTAAAAAAATAACTGGTGCAGGAAGCTGCTGGTGCAGGAAGCTGCTAGTAGGCCTACAGAACTAACTTTGAGACCCAAGATAAAGAACCATCAAAAAGTTCTAACACAGGGGCTGACGTTTACTAGGATCATTGAATACAGTGAAAAAAAAATTCAAGATTCGCATGAACTGAGAGGCCATGTGTTTTGGATACCAAGTAATGGATGTAAGAAGCTTTTATAAATAAGAAAGTACTGGTTAATGGTAAGACAGTCTCCTGAAACATTCTTTATTTCTAGCTGTGAAGTCACTGTTGGCTGTAGAAGCAGTAATGTTTGTGAACTGGAAAAACTGCTTCCAAATTAAGGGGACACGGAAGAAATCAGGGATGAAAAATGAAGATAACCCAAAGGAGGGACTTTGATGAAGATGCTCTTTCTTAGATAAATAGCCTTGTTGATGCAGGCCTCTGGGTTGAGCTCTGAGAAGGTAGGATATCATAATCCTCAAATGGGCCCAGGGTGGACTCTGGCTGCTTTGTCACGGAGAGGGTACCAAAGTCACACTCTCAATAAATAGCCCTGTCATGCGCCATCTCTCTTCTACTCACACAGGGAGGCAACCCGACAGAGAGTGCCCTTCCAGAACTCAAACACCACCCCCTTGATTGATTGCAGGTGGCTCAGTAGCACTGGAGGAGAGGGCCTCAGGATGGAGACCAGGGTTCCTCTTGCTGTTAATAACACAAGATGATAAAACACATTCTGCCAAGGGCTTTGGTAGTTACTTTTCTCAGAAAAAAAACAATCCTTCGCAGCTCTTGTCATCACGTTCTGCATGTAATGGGAGCCGTGGGATAGAGGTTCATTAATCTCCACTCCTCAGTAAGTTACGAGAGGCAGAAGTAACAGAAACCTCAGAACCGCTGCTGGGAGAAAGGCTGCCTCAATAAATGTGTAGGAGGAAACAACGATCCAGGGATGGCAGGAGGAAGTCAGGACTTAGCTGGAAACAAAATCTCGCCCATTATTCTTCAGCAGTGATTCTCAAATCATTGTGGGAGTCTCTCTGATTGGCCTGAACTTTCCCTGACACATCATGCTAAGCCGTGCCTTATGCCCGCTTTGTTCTTGATGGCAAACTCTTGCCTGTCTTTCAAGGTGCATGCTAGGAGTTCTGTCTCAAACGTTCCTGACAAGCTGTGTGATTTCCATCCAATCACCCTGCACTTTAATCAGTGAGGCTCTCAGCATTGCAAAAAGAGTCATGTAGCGTTTTGACTTTGTATCCTGGGAACCTGACATCCTGTCTGGTACAAAGAGGGTGCTAAAAATAATAAAACAATATTGAAAGAAGGACTTTACACTTTTTCTGCAATTTATTTTTCCTCCATTTTTATTTTGGGGAATGGTCTTTTCCCAGATCCAGTTTTCCTGTCCTTTTACTGAACTGTGCAACTGTTTATAGAATTCTCCAAGACAGGAATGATCACATGTCAGAAATCAATCAGAGGGTCTGGGCTCCAAGTTGCTGTGTGTTTTTTTTTCCCCCAAGATAGGGCCTCATTATGAAGCCCAAAGCTGATCTTAAACTTGTGATCCTCTGCCTCAGCACACCAGTTTGCTTTCTTGAAGGACAAGCTGAGGTGGAACTTGTTCTCTGCATTATGCAGAGCACTGTGGTCTATAATCTCATGGGGTCTACAGAACCGCATGGTGAAGGCAAAGGGTGAACAGGAGAGCATCAGTACCATACAAAACCACTGCTCAGGCATCAAGCAGTTGCTTGACGATTTGCCTTGTTGACCATACCCTAGCTATAGTTGTTGCTTTCAACCAGAAAAGCGAGTTTTGTTTGATTCCAAATGGACCTGGTTGGATTAACTGCTCTGCCAGCTGATGGCAATTTGGGGTATGCCACTTTTCTTAATAAATGCATCCTTAGTTGTGTCTCCATAGAGGAGAATATTGTGCAGAGAAGATTATCATCTGACTTTGAAAGCAAATGCCCAGGCTTTGTTGTTGTTGAAAGATGGCACTTTTCCCCCATGTACACTACATTTCTTATATTTATAGCTTTGCATAGATTATACATCTCTCATTAATTTCAGACCTGGAACACACCTTACTTTTTTCAAGAATCATTAAAAAGAAAACAATAAAAGAGAGGGAGAAGAGAAAATCATAGGATACAGACAAAAAGATAAACAATTCCAGGTACAATTCTGTCTTAAGTAGGCAATCATGACAAGGTTTATGTTTGGCTTTCCAATCTCCGAGAGTACCCACTCATAATACTACTGACCATTTAGCAATATTAAACCGCAATACCAACTGCCACATATTAATGGCTTTGTTATTTTCTATCTCCCATAATAGTGAGTTTTCTATTATTTTAAATGAAGAAACGGAAGCTCTCAGTGTGGAATGCCGTGAGTTCCAGGCTTTGAGGGCAGAGCTTAGAGCCAGGCAGTGTTCCGTTCTCGTCCTAGTTGGATGCATACTTGCAAATGTCACCGAAACTCTTCTGCTTCAGTTCTTTCTCTGCAACAGAGAGAACAGACTAGTTACCTCTCAGTACTGCAGGTGGAGGCAAAGCAGACCATCACCGTCTGATCCTCACCTCCAAAGCTTTTTTGTCCCTTTTGTTACTGGTTGCTATGGGTTCAGGTAGACTAGTTGTGATAGTTTGAATGAGAATAAGTTCCATGAGCCCATATGTTTGAATACTTGGTCCCAAATTGCTAGGAATGTTTGGGAAGGATTAGGAGGTGGTATGTCACAGAGGCAGGTTTTCAGGCTTTAAAAGACTCACATTGTTATGAGATATTTCATTACACCACTTAAAGATGTTTGATCAGTTTAATAAAAAGCTAAACAGTCAATAGGTTGGCAGGAGCTATAGCTGGGACTTTTGCACAGAGAGAACTCTGGGAAGAAGAAAGGTGGGATCACCAGGTGGACACACAGAGAGAAGGACATGAGGGAGGAGAGGTAAAAGCCATGAATCATGTGGCACAAAGATGAATAGAAATGGGTTAAGTTATAAGAGCTAGTTAAAAACAAACCTAAGCTATAGGCTGAGCTTTCATAATTAATAATATGTCTCTGTGTCATTTTTTTTTGTGAGCAGCCCCAAGAGAGCCTGCTATATCCCACCATTTCCAGTGTGCTCTCTGACTCCTACTTATAGTTTGAAAGGTAAATGAACTCCTAGCTCTTACTTCCACCATGCCTTGACTTCAGCATTATCAACTCTAGCTAGCCCTCTGAAATTGCAAATCCAATTAAACATATTATTTTTTAAGTTGTCTTGTTGATGGTGCCCGATCACAGCAATAAAAATATAACTAGTATATGAGTCCCTGGATGCACCAACTAAATGCATTAACCTTTTCCATCACTCTCGAACTCGGATAATTGCTTTCAACAAGACAAAAAGGTATTCTTTCTTGCTTGATTCTGACAGACCTACTTTGCCAGGTGCTTGCAATTTGGTATATGCACCCTTTTCTTAGTAGTTGCTCCCCTTCTTGTAGGCCAATTTATGTGTCCCAGGAGTTTGTATTTATATAATTCTCCATGTCTGGCCATCTGTTTGACTAGGGAGGTGCTTCTGGCCGCATTGCTTGTAATTTTTCAATACTGGCTGCTTATCAACGTCAGTGGGTAAGCCTCTAACTTATGCCCAACCCGACCTGGTAGAGTCAAATTCAGCAACACGCAGAGTCTGTGTTTGAAAATCCTTTTCTCTTTGATTTGTATAAATAGTCTGGCAGTGGCTGCGGGTCGCTGATTCACATTTTGCCCAAAGAAGATTGAGTGTGTCCATCAGCGATCCATTTTAGTGTGATCGTACGATGGCTTTCTAGTTCTACGCATCACGGTGTAAACAATGCTTTGGGCAGAAACTCAACATGTGCCAGCCTGGGCAGGTAAAACCATCTCTATTCGACAAACAGAGACGCTAGACTCCAGAGTGACAATGGGCACTCCCATGTCATTCAGCAAGTGTAATGGTCTCCACAGGTTTCCCTGACTCTAAGACCCAGGCCTTTCCCTTTTCAGTAAATTACAAGGCTCATTCATCCTGTTAAAGTCAGAACTGAGTTAACATAACTATCACACTTTAGAGCATGAAAATAAGCAGGTTTTTGATAAATTTGGATGAGTATTTCTTGATTCCAGGCAGGCTTGATGGAGGACAGGGCTTCTGGCATGAGCTTTAAAAGGTGGAGACCCTCTCTACATGGTTGAGTGATGTGGGAAATCCTTATGTATATGTGTTGCTTTTATTGGTTAATGAATAAAGCTGTTTTGGTCAGTGGCTTAGAAGAGTAGAGCTAGGTGGGAAAATTAAATTGAATGCTGGGAGAAAGAAGGTGGAGTCAGGGAGAAGCCATGGAGCTGCCAGAGGAAAAAGATGTGAGCTGCTAGCTGGAACCTTGCCAGTAAGCCACAAACCTCATAGTAAAATATAAAATCATAGAAATGGGCTAATTTAAGATGTAAGCATTTGCTAGGAATAAGGTAGAGTCATTGGCCAACCAATGTTGTAATTAACATGGACCTCTGTGTGTTTGGAACTGGACGGGCTGCGGGACTGGGAGGGACAGAAACCTCTGTCAAGAGATGAGAGGATGAGGGGATTAGGGGATGAAGGATTGGGACAAATATGATAAAAGTTTGCACCTCTGAGCCATTGCCTTGAACAAGAGTGATGTCCAATGTGGGGACTTTTAGGAAGGTGTCAGGAAACTCTCTTCTCTTGGGGTGGGAAGCTCTTAAAAGTTATTCAAGTAAATTACTGAGCTTCTTCGGTTTGCAAGCTTATGGAAATGACATCTCCTCCAGCAATTTGACTATTAGAGCTCAAAATGCTTAATTAAATAGAAATATTGAATTGCATTCACCTCTGTTGATATGCAAAGAGGGTTTATTCTCTTGAATTTATTAAATCACTAGTTAGATGGGGATTCAATTAAAAGCTAATATTCAACTCTTGAAAAGGATAAGCTCAATCGTAAGAAAATGTAACCTGTAAGTTGAGTGTCTGTATATTGCAGTCTTCCACACTAAGGGAAAGAACATTCCTATTCTGTATGCATTGAGGATCTTTTCAAGCAAGGTCATAGAGTCTAATTTTCAAGATTTCTAAACTGTCATGTCTTGGTATATTCATGCATTTGTTTATTTAGCAAATGTTTGCGACTTCCTGCTGAGTGTTCCCAGGTCCCATGCTCTTTATGGACAGAAGACAGGGGTGGCTCTTCCTTGCCCTCACTGGGTAGGAGAAAGCGGAGAGTCAAAGGGGGTTATAAAGCTGCTTGTTTGCTCCAGTTGAGCTGCATTAGAGGCTCGGCATGCAGAGGGAAGCGTTAGAGGGCTGTGTAGAGCACAGGCCTGGTGCTGAGCAGAGCATGGTGAAATCATTGCAGCGTTTACGTTTACAGTGGCATTACCAAGAACAGTCACGTACAGCTCAATGAGTATTCTGCTCTGAATGTTGAATGTAGTAAGGGAGAATGGTGAAGCAAGACAGAGATAGCAGACAGAAGGCATAATGTCAAGGGCTAACACTTCCAGGCTCACAAACATACTTTAGAGATAATGAGGAGACAAACAAAAGCTGAACAAAACCGTTGCTTGTCTGTCTGCCATTCTGTCTGTCTGTCTTTCCTTTTCTTCTAGCACAGTTTACTGGTTTCTGTAGTTGATAAAAACAAAAGGTAACATTAAGGAATCACACCGGGGATGAGAACCAAAGACTTCCAGGACTTCCCACCGCTCATCTTTGCTCAGCCCCCCTTCTCTCAGAATGCCATCCCCAGCCTCTCTTGTTTCAGACAGCCTTTCCCACCTGGGCAAAGATCTGAGGAGCCAATTTTTCAGTCTCTGTATTTCAATTCTAGGAAAGGAGTCCAGTTGGCCTTGCTTATATTAATAACTCTTGACAGTGCTGTGAAAGAATCTGAGATAGACGCAATATTGAAAAACTCCCTTCCGGGTTTGGAGAGGTGACTCGGTGGCTCAAAGAACATACTGCATTTGCAGAGGACCAGAGTGGACCAGAGTGAAGTTCCCAGCACCCATATTGTGGCTTAAAACTGCAGTTAACTTCAGTCCATAGGATCTATCAAACTAGAAACTGTTCTGGTTTCCACAGGTGTGCATGTGCACATGTGTGCACGTGTGTGCGCATGCCTGCACACACACACACACACACACACATATCTTATTAACAACGAGTTCCCTCTTATTCATCAGAGGATGGATCAGAAGTGGAACCGCGATGAGTCCTCAACTGGGGCAGGGGCTAAAGGGAAGGCAATGCTGACTGAAGTTGCAGAAAGGAATATATGTAACTTGGCTTTACTTGAAGAGTTGAGCAAGGGAAGGTGACAGAGGTGCTGGGCATGTGAGAGAGATTTAGTTTCCTATTAGCTCAGCTGGGTGGTGGTGATCTTATTTCTTTAGGCATGAGAAAAAGAAGTTCACCATGGAAAAATAAAAGGTTCAACTTTTCTTTCTAGTTTGCAGGGCTGATGTTTTAAACATGTTTTCCTGATTTTCTCAAAGGCTATAATTTCCCCATTTGACATGGAAACTCATATTTAAATTAAAACTTCATTTTATTATCTGAAGTGGGTCCCTTGATATTCTAGTCAATGAAAAGTGGTCAGCCCTAAACACATATACATGCAAACAGAACTAAGCAGACTCAGCAGGTTGTATATATATTTATATCTATGTAACAATAATTGAAGAAGACATCACAAATGTGAGAGGGAGTGGGGGATCATTGGAGGAATTGTTTTTTTGTGGGGAGGGAGTGCTCCATGGTATCTCTTTGGCCAGTGACTCAGCCAGATGTAGCCCATTTATGTATGGCACTTGATCTTTTTTAAAATGAGTTTTCTTTTTGGTTGTTTGAGACAAGGTTTTTCTGTGTCCTGGCACTCACTTTGTAGACTAGGCTGGCCTTGAACTTACAGAGATCCGCCTGCCTCTGCCACCCAAGTGCTGGGATTAAAGGTGTGCGCCACCACTGCCCAGTTATGGCGCTTCATCTTTTACCCAGAGGCATAAGATGTCGAGTGAGGACATTGTCTGACCTATTACATGGTGACTCCACTAGGATTCCTTTCGTATATGTATCTGTCTTATGAACATTTTTCAACAGAATATTTCCATATGGTTTGCCAAGGGGTCTTTAGTGTTAGTGCCCTTCCCCATATTCCTTTGTCCCCTTTCTCCCATTATCTGCCCTATTCAATTCTCCTATTTAGTTTCCCCCTTGTATTTCCATAGAAATATATTCTATTTCTCCTTGGGATCCTCTGTTCTCTTCCCCGATCCTTTACTGTGCACCCAGTTAAGTTCTGTGGTTATTCAGGTTCTAGCACACATATTGAAGGTTTAATGGCTAACATCTATAAATAAAAGAAAACACATGTTATTTATCGTTTGGGGTCTGGATTACCTCGCTCAGGATGCTTTTTTTCTCTAGCGCCATCAGTTTACCTGAACATTTCATAAAAGCTGAGCAATGTTTCATTATATAAATACACCACATTTTCCTTATCAGACATCTGGGATATTTCTAATTTCTGGCTATTATGCATAGAGTAACAATGAACATGACTGGACAAGTGTCTCTGTAGTAATATGTAGAGCTCTTTGGGTATATCCCCGAAAGTGGTATAGCCAGGTCTTGAGGTAGATCAAGTCTCAGGTTCCTGAGAAACTGCTACACTGATTACACGATGGTACAAGTTTGCACTCCTACCAGCAATGAATATGTTTTCTCCTTCCTCACATCCCTGCCAGCATGACGTGTTATTTGTTATATTGATCTTGGCCATTCTGACTGGTGCAAGATGAAATCTCAAAGTAGATTTAATTTGCATTTCCCTGATGGTTAAGGGTATCGAATATTTCTTCAAGTATTTCTCAGCCATTTGTGTTTCATCTTTTTAGAGCTCTCTACCCCAGTTTTAAACTGAGGACAGTAAGAATAGTGAAAATTGCTTGCCTGTATCCAGTGTGGTCACTGGGGGTCCCTGGCATAATTTTCTTTTTCAGACTGGCAGCTGACACAAAGGAGTGGAGATGGGCTGGAAGAAAACTCAGAAAGGGTAAGTGGGAAAGAACTAAGCTTAATCTGCGCCAAGAGATGTAGTGGTCTATGATCTTTAATATTATCCTATGAAGTGTTGTTCTTTTTTTTTTTTTTTTGAGATGAAAATTCCACGCTCAGAGATGCTAAATGACTTGCTTCAAAACATACTGGCAAATAGAAAATATGAGCTTCAAATTAGTTTTAGTTGTATCAGATTCTAAAACCTTTACTAGCTGATTTCTTACCCTGCCATGTGGCTTGGGAATCTGCTTGTGGTCTTGATGTTTCTACATGACAGTCTGTGTGTCAGGGGACGTGCTTGACTTCTTCTGGGCACCCTGTCCCTCTGTCCTTACAGAATTAAGGGTGAGGGCATCTATGCACATTTAGCTTCCATTCCGAGTATAATTAAATTTTACTCATATATTTTAACATTAAGTTCTTCGTGCTGTTTCTCAGTAACTCAGGAACCATGGAGAACAGCCTCCCTAGGCTGCCTCTGACCCATCTCATGATGGGTCCATTAATCTCCCAGGCTCTGCGGGAGGCTGGGACTGCCCCAGACTACAATTTTTAAGAGACAGTAAAGAAAGCGAGAAGGATGTGACTAGAATTTAAATTTTAGCGTGTTGCTCAGGACAGGAGGAAAAGCAAACGGGTAGTTTTATATAGGAGTTTCTTGATTTGATGTACACAGTGAAGACGCGCTGTAACGTGGCTGTTCATAAGATGTGAGTGAGTGAGCTCACTGCCAAAGACAGGAGAAACTCTAGGGCAAGGGAGGAAAGGAGCCAGAGTGTAGTGTGCATGTGCTTGCATGTATGCTTTAGATTCTTAGGAATAATTCAAGTTACACCCAACTGGGTTTACGATTGCACCACGCCTAGTAGACTATCTGGTATTTTAATTATCAACACCAAATATGAAAAACAAAGTGACTAACCACCAGGATTTCACCTATTACTTTTACTGGTAAGTTTTTTTTTTTATTTTAATTGTAATAATGAGCTGTCATTTGATCCCCCATCTGCATTTTATAGGGCTCTGAATCCATTCATACACCATCATTTCAAAGGTAATAAAGATCACAATCTTTGAGGCAGGCCTGTCTATTTTGATAATCGTGGCTTTGAGGCTCCTCCCTTCCTTCTCTGAGCTAAGGCCTACTTCATTCTTCAGGGAGTTTTCCACTTCTGGGCACCAACATATCTCTACTTCCTAATGGTCGGCACACTTGTTCTTTTGTTAAGTGTTTGTCTGTTCAGTTTGTAAGAATGCTGCTGTCAAAGGAGAGTCTTGTAGATGTAAGTTTAACAAATGTCACACAAAGCAACAGGCTATAATCTTTGTTTTATGTCAGCAGAGTCACAGATGTCCTCTGAGTTTGCTGCAAAATGAGAAATGGGTCATGGTGACCTTGCAAAATGAGAAATGGGTCATGGTGACCTTGCAAAATGAGAAATGGGTCATGGTGACCTTGCAAAATGAGAAATGGGTCATGGTGACCTTGCAAAATGAGAAATGGGTCATGGTGACCTTGCAAAATGAGAAATGGGTCATGGTGACCTTGCATGTCCTCTATCTTTTAGGTAGCACTCACGCCTCTCCCACAGTGAGCTTGGCTCCTGTCGAGAATTTATATCATTTCTTATTGCATGAAGAAGGCTACACAGCAACGCGTGGTCTGCATGTCCGGCATTCATTTTGTGATTTTAGGGTTAGAATTTTCTTATCTGCTTCCTCCATTGCACGTTAACTACTAAGGATTAGGAATAATGTGTCTTATTTCCTGCCTAGCACATTTCCCAAAACCCACTTAAAAGTAAAATTGGTAATATTGATGTGAGTGCTGACTATGTGTGGTATATGTACTAAATATTTTAGATACAACTTGGTATTTCATTGGCATCATATAAGACGGGTACTGTTTGCATATCCATTTTAAAGACTGAGGGTAATGAGAATTTTATGCACCTGCTAAAGAGCATACACACAAGACAGTTGTGTGGCTATTTCTTCTAAGTGAAAACATCCCCTCTTTGAGGGAGGAGGGATGCTCACGAGACTCAAGGAGCTAAGGAAACTTGCAGAGCCTGGGAAACTTAGAAAATGAGCAAACACACAAGGTTCATATAAAACAGTTAATGGCTAGGGATGGGGCAGAAACTCCGATGGAGTTGCCTGGGAATTGGTCAGGGAGCTCCAAGAATGAATCTTTTGGCACCCACACTGGGATTGGCTTTGCTGGTATGACTGCCTTTGAGTCACCTGTGGTCCCATAAATGACCCCCTCACTTCAGTTTTGTATGTGGTCTCAGTAACCTTGTTGGTTCACATTACTGGATGTGGGTGGAAGCGCTTCTTTGGTCTGCCATTGGTGAATCTGGTTGAATATAGGTTTGTCCTTGTCTCCCCAGGAAAATTCACATGATGGAGCTCATAGGTAATAAGGCAGTGGTTCATACTCAGGGGATAGAGCCACAATACTATGCTTTTTATCCAATACTCCTCTTAATGAATATTTTGGTATTAATTCAATTTGGGATTAACAAGCCTTATTAGAGGCCTCAGTAGAAAGAGACAAGTCATTTTTCACAAGGAGTGGGGATAAGCACAGACTTGACTGGACAGATAATGAGGGACCATGTCTCAGAATATGGGTATCTGGAAGGAGGAGGAGAGACACTTATTCTTCATTGACATAGGAGTTCAAATTCCAAAGGGGCTCCCTCTTATGAGGGAGCAGTGAGCATCCAGTAAGTGTTGTTGGTGGTGATAAGTCCTAGGTTACATGAAGTCAGTTCATGAGTGTGCTTGAGAGAAACAACATTAAGAAAAATAGCTGTGCTGAACACAATGCCTGGCACATGTATCTGAAGCAAACTGTGTCTTCACGCAGATCAGGACCCTAGTGTATATGCCTACGTATTCTCTCGGCGCTGAAGACTTACAGGAGCCCTGCAGAAAATCTAGTTTTGTCTTGCCAGGTTGGAAGGAAGGAAAGTTAGAACTAAACAGTCGCACAGAAAGAAATATCTGATCCCCAGAGACGGAGCGGTGCCGCCTGGCTTGGCGCTGAGTCCTTCCCATACCGCTCAGGGCTACTTGTGTGCAGAAGTCACGTCTGTTTCCATTTCTCTCATCCATTAACTCACACGAGGTGCTCCATGGCTAATTGAATTCACTAGGAGTCTGCCTTCTCTGATTAGGTGTCCTGCAGCCTGAGTGGGGAGGAGGAGGAGAGCAGGCAGCGAGGCAAACATCTTGGTGAATGCGATCCAATCTGCTGCTAAATTTAATCTGTACATTTCTGGTTTCTATTCTCATGCACCACCTGCAAGGCTATGTTTAAAATGTTCCTGACATATCAACGAAATAGGCTGCCTGGCAAGACCAAGGCTGCCCATTTCCTTTTCATTTTATATAGATTCATGTCCATAACAGGCCATAACTTACTTCCTTTTTTCTATATCTGCCTTTCTCCATTTTGCAAAAAGACAAAGTTGCAACATCTGGGCCCAATTGCAGCCTCTGAAAAAGATTCAGCAATATCAGGTATCCCCCAAATTTTCTTGGTCTGGAAGAAAATCTGTCGCCTCTGGGAACTCTCGGTTTAGTGACTGTAGTTTTATATTAAACATGAATTTGCCTAAATTTTACATGATAAAAATTTATTTCAAAATTTACATCGTAAGTTACAGTTCAGTCAAAGATTCTAGATACATAATTAAGTACATAGAAATTTGCTTGGAAGAATTTATTTTGTATTAAGTGACAAATGTATTTTCACTGTCAGTCCTCATATCTCCCTTAAATTTTTTAAAATTATGTTTATTTATTCATTTTACATCCCAGTTACAGTTTCCCCTACTTCTTCTCCTTCCATTCCCTGCTCCCACTTCCCCTCTGCCCCCTTCCATCCAATCCACTTCTCCCCTGTTTTTGTTCAGAAGGGGAAGGCCTCCCGCTCTCCGCAAGAGCGCCAAGTGCTCTTCGCTGCTGAATCTTCTCTATAGTCCCTGCATTGGGATTAACTGGGGGTTGAGAAGATCAAAGTGTTTTATTGTTTCCTAATCATTTTGAAACTTCCTGAAGTGGAATAAAAATCTATTACTATATGACAACTCAGAACACAGGCTACAGTGTAATTGGTGCCCATGTAAGCACAGCCTCAGCTTGATGATGGCAGTACACACTCATGTCTACTATAAGAATATCTGCAGGGGCTTTGCTGTGTTTCAGCTGCACCGGGCTGAATTGTATGCATTTTCCAGCATTCCTGATAGAGTGTATGTATCACTGCTGCAATGTCTGGTGAGATTAACAAGGTACAAGTAAATCTGCTATTTTATAGTTTACACGTAATAGCTTTCTGTTAGGTTACCAGGTTGGGGGAAGTAGAGATCAGTCCTGCAACTTAACTACTCTTTTTTGGGTCTTCCCTTAGCGTCTCTGACTTCTGGGCCAGATGTGTTTCTTTAACTCAAAGAGGAAGAGTCTTTGTCTGAAGGACCCTCATATCATGAAGATCAGAATAAAAAAACTTGACATGGGTCCTGGTCCATCATGGGTTCCAGTTTGGTCTTCTTCTCCCCACTTCACATCCATCTTCCCTTCCCGGCAACCTCATCTAAGAACTTTAAACTCCAGCATCAGATGTGATAACAACAGGCTTCCCCAACTGTGTCAGATCTCGGCTCATCAACAAATACCTGCCTACCTCTGCAGTCCTCTGCTATTCTTACTGAGTCTTAACTGAAACATTCCCTGCTTGTTACAGTTATTAATTAGAAAAAGGAATGTAAAGTGTGCAGACCAAACCCTGGGCCATAGCAAGAACTCGGTAGACATCTCCTTTAGAGACCCAAAGGATGGACATGATTTGATTAGAAGAAATTTAAACCAAGCATTTGACACAAAGCCTGGCTCATAGCATATGCTCACTTGACAACCTTGACTGTTTTTCATTATAGGAGAGGAAAACAAGACTATATGTGGTGACACATGGGAGTTGAGGAGGAGGTGGAGGAATTAGTTGAGAAACAGGACATCTATATTTAATACCATTTGCAGAAACGCAATGTATGCCTTCAAGTGTCTAGAGTAGTCACCTAGAGCAACACGGCACACTGCAAATTTAAGTAATGGCTGAGTATGTTCCTTTGCACAGTTAGATACCTAATAAGTGTGTTCAGACAAAAATAGATGTTTCTATGGTATCAAGACTAAAGCTGTTCTCTTACTGTATTTGAACATTCTAATGGGTTTCTCTCCAAAACATCCTTTCTCACATATCCTTCTCTATACAAATGAGTTCCACTTCCATCTTCAGCTACCATATGACTTGCAGTCAACAAACATGTTGAGCTGTGTTATTAGGTACTATGATAGGTGTGGTCCAAAGATCACAGGTTGAACATGTGTACTTAAGACATCTGAGACTTGAGTTAAGATTGTTAAGTAACCAGGCAAGAATGGAAGAAGACTAACCTAGTTTTTCTCCCCATCTCTGTGGCTTCTGACTTCTTGTTCACTCTTTACTCAATTCCTTCTGCCTTCCGTTTTTCACACTTTTCCAGTATGTTTCTGGATACTTCTTATTTTCATTTGCCAATTCTTTTTCTTCTGCCTTGCAATTCTACCCATAGTTCTTGTCTCCTAGGCTTCCATCTGTGTCCAGATTACCTAACCCAGAACAGTGTTCATTGGTGGGCTCATCTGTTCTCAGTGTTGCCGTCATGCCCACTCTATGCTGATCGCTCTCCATAGTCGTCTTCTGGCTCAGCTCTCTTCCCCGAGCTTCAGCTCCATTCATGAAACTGCTGGCTAGAGACTTGCTTGTCTAACAGTCTGATTTAAAGGCCAAAGAAAAGCTAGGCAAGGTAGGTAACTTGGTTCTGGGAATCTTCAGGAAAGGAGAGGAAACCAGTGGCAGTACTGGAGTCATACGTGATTCGGCAAAAATGAAAAGACAATGATTTGGGATGATATAAGCCTGAAGGGAGCCTGCACAGGATGAATGACATGCTGTTTAATAGCAAGGAATAGGATTGCCAGAGGTTCCATAGAATCTCCAAGGGAAGTCATACAAGTCCATGCTGACCCATTTCCCTTTGCAAACTTCCTGTTTTTATTTTTGTATTAGTGAGATGGAACCATGACCTACCTGGTTACTGAAATGGAATTATGGCCTCGTCTGTTCTTTGTGCTTCCTACATCAAATGAATTTTTAAATCCTGTGGATTATGTTTTGATTTTATTCGGGCCTTTCCCATCACTGCTACTGCAATCAATCAGGCTGTGACCATTGCCTGTCAGGGCTCTTTCAGAAGCTTCTTAATTAATTTTCCGGCTACTGCTTGGCTGTCCCAGAATGGCCATCTCAGATGTAAATGTGGTCATATTACTCCTTTCCACCTTTTTGAAATCTTTCAATTACTTCTAAGGCCTACTGGATGAAACCCAATTGCTTAATAAGGCTTGCAGGGCTCTTCATTATCTGTCGCCTGACTTTTCCATCTTTGCTGTTTCCAGTCCTGCCCATACACTGAAGTCTGGACTGAATGCAACACCATCAAGTTCCTTAGCATTCCCATCCCACTTGCTTCTGCTTCTGTGAAAGGCGGCTTTGGCTTCACAACCCAATGAAGTCCTTCCACCCCTGATCCACACCACCCCCTCTCAGCTAACTCCTCCCACCCCTGATCCACACCACCCCCTCTCAGCTAACTCATCCCACCCCTGATCCACACCACCCCCTCTCAGCTAACTCATCCCATCCCTGATCCACACCACCCCCTCTCAGCTAACTCCTCCCACCCCTAATCCACACCACCCCCTCTCAGCTAACTCCTCCTACTCCTGATCTACATCACTTCCTCTCAGCTAACTCCTTCCACCCCTGATCCACACCACCTCCTCTCAGCTAACTCCTCCCACCCCTGATCCACACCACCTCCTCACTGCTAACTCCTCCTACCCTGATCCACACCACCTCCTCTCAGCTAACTCCTCCCACCCCTGATCCACACTACCCCCTCTCAGCTAACTCCTCCCTCTCTTGATCCATGCTTACCTCCTTTCAGACTCTTTTCTGGTTTGAAATCCTGGTTTAATCTCTGCTTTCCTGGGTACCCAAACTTCCCTGATGCTTGGGTTATCTTTATTTGTAAAGAACCATGATGGAACATATAATTTTCTACTTTACTAGGGAATGACCAAAGGTGTGTTAGTGAATGGAGTTTGCCTGGTTTGCCATTTCCCTCCTTTAAAGATCTCTGGGAAAGATACTCTTTATTCTCATGTTAATTTAATTACCATGGAATACTTTATTTATGCCTAATCATCATAAAAATAGAATATAGCATCATCAAATAATAATTGTGCAACATATAATATCATGTTAATCATATCAATAGAAATATCAGCTGAATATTTGCCTATGTGCTTATTTATGCCGACTGAACTCATTACTGGTTACTGAAGTCTTACTATCTTTAGTTTTTATACTATGCCTATGACTGTGGAAAGGTGTTTGCCCTTGCCCAAAGACATGTTGAGGTTCATCATCTCTATGCAAGGATATTGAGAATGATGGATCTCTAACAAGGGGCCTGGTAGCACATGGTTAGGTCATAGGATACCACTCTTGAAAGGAATTAATTGGTTCTCATAGGATTGGAATTGTTTCCATGTGACTAAATTGTTACAAAGTGTGGTTACCCATAGGCTTGGCCTCTTTCTTCCCATGGTTCCCAGATTGTCAGCTCTCTGTGACATAGTCAGAAGGATATCATTAAAATGCTGGAGTCATGTTGTTTGAATTTTTTAGCCAACATGATCATGAACCAAAGAAATGTAGTTGTTTTATAATTATACCCAGAGAAAGTAGACTAAGACTTCTATGAAGTTATTACTGTGGTTATTTGGATATTTCACAGATAAAACCTCAAGTTTCAAGATGTGATGCTGAGCTTAGATGGATATGGCATGAACAAGGGTGGCAAGGTTTTCTTGAAGTTCATAGTCTAGAGGAACAGACTATGTTAACACTTCCAGAAATAATAGCAAAAACAAAGACGTCCCATTTGTTATTTATAGGTATTAGTTTATGTTTTATAGGAGGAGGCTGCTAGTTAGTTCCTGGCCACTTAGCTTGAAAATAATCATACAGAAATTATATTATTTAAAACACTGCTGGGCCAACTAACTCTAGCTTCTTATTGGCTAACTCTTACATCTTAATTTAACCCATTTCTATTCATCTGTGTATCACCACATGGCTGTGGCTTACCTGCTAAAGTTCTGTCTGGTGGGGATCCATGGCTTCTCTCTGACTCTACCTCCTTTTTTCTCAGCATTCCATTTAGTTTTCCCTGCCTAACTCTGTTCCCTATAGCTCTGTTATAGGCCCAAAGCAGTTCCTTTATTAACCAATGATATTCACAGCATACAGAGGGGAGTCCCAAATCATTCTTCAATATACCATTTTTATTGAATCCTATGAAAAACCTTAGAAAGTAGGTGTTCTGCACATCTCAGAAGGCCATATCATAGTTTAGTGATGTTTGGAGACTTTCCTGAGATCCCATTCAGTGAGGGAGAGCTGAGAGTTGAACTCTTCATACACTTGATTCCCGTCTGGTGCCATTCTGTGCTTATGAAGAATGATAGAACATGTCTTCAGAGCATCACAGGGGAAAGATGTTTGGGGTGAGGTAGAGGGCAGGTGTCCTGAGAAAGTGACATGAGATCTGGAAATTTCAGGGAGTACTGAGGCTGGGGGAAAGTTTCAGGCTGAAAGCACAGGCCCTTTGTTGTACCTGTGTTTCTTGTTAGAGTAGACTCTTGGTAGGCTTGTCTTTTTACCGTCCCACAGTGCCTGTTAAGTAGTCTCTTTAAGTATGATTTTGCTTTCTGAGATTTAAGTTATCACTAATCAATTGAGGTCAGAAAATACTGTGGAAAATTCCAGAAATAAGAAAATCAAGTTTTCAAGGAATTTGTTATAGTATATCACTAAAATTGTTCTATTGTATTAGCCATTGTTATCAAACATGTATTGTAATTAAGATATAAATTAAACTTTCTCAGAGATATTTGTGTTGAGGGAAAACCATAGGATGCATAGAGTTCAGCATTATTTATGGATCCAGGCATCCACAGGGTTCTTGGAAGTATCCTCCATGAGGGGCAGCAGATAACTATATATACAGATATATCTGGAAGTATGGTTGTTAACACATATTAAATATATGTATATCTTTAATACTTTCATTTATGTATATAGTAGAATTTAGTCATTTACACTTCTAATTACCCTTTCTCATCTAGCTTGAACCCCTTTTCTTCCCAACAAGTCCCTCTTGTAGTTTCACACTGTGTGTGTGTGTGTGTGTGTGTGTACCATTGCATTTAATTAGAATAGTTTGCATGTGGATGGGTGGGAGATTATTTACTGAGGCATGAATAAATTATTTATGGCTACACCACTGAAGAAAGTGACATTCTTTTTCCAAGCTACCATAACTGTCTATACTCTGTCATTTTTTTTAGCACTTTAACTAGTTATGAGTCTTTTTGTTAGCTTCCACCTGCTACAATAAGCCACTCCTCCTATGAAGTAGGAGAGTATCACCAATCTATGGATATAAACATGGGTATTTAGAAGTCTATTTTACCAGGTGTCTACATAGGGAATGATAGTGTTGAGTTTCCCCTAGAGCTGATGATCTCCCCCGTTATGTGCTCTTGACTAGTTTATAGTACCAGATGTGAGTTCTTTCCTTTGAAATTAGCCTCAAATTCAATCAGAAAGTGGTTGGTTAATCTTATAACATTTATGCAATGGTTGTAATCTTGCCAAGATGGTCTTACTCTGGCTCACAGACGTTACAGCAAAGTTAGATTATTGATGACTTTTCTCTTCCTGGCAATGAGTTTTGTTATCAAGTTCTGTGGGCAACTAGAAGCCATGACAGTAACCTGTATTGTTTTGGGAGACTTTGGTGTCACAAGTTAGTATCCCATACCAATTGGAATTTTAATAATAATAGTAATCTTGCCAATAAGTCATCATCATCTTCTTCATCACTACCACCACCACCATAATCATCATCATCATCATCATCATCATCATCATCATCATCATCATCATCATCGATGACTTCTGGGAAGAACATTGTTCATCCACGTAGGCTATCTCTATTCAAACTCACTTTTAATTACAATTTTAATAAGATTTTAAAATATCAAGTTTCCATGTCACTTTTTTGCATGCTCTTGGTGTTGGTTGTCGCTCCTCCTAACCACTCATCTAACTCCCTTCCCACTAAAACCTCTCCACTTTCAGTATTCCCTTTCCCCTGTTCACATCATTTGGATTCATTTTCCACTCTCCCTGAAAGTTTTCATAGATCCCCCTCTTTCTGATAATGATCCATTTCTACCTTCATGGCTTCTATATGCACTCCAGGTAAAATGTATTACTCTAACACGGAAAACTGGGAGATAAGGTAAAGAAAGCATAGCCAACAATAATGATGACAAAAAAAAAAACCCAGAAGAATCAATCTCCTGAAAGTTCTCTGTCTACATAGAGGCAGATGCTGACCTCAAGACAGACTTCTTTGTGCCCAGCCTTCTTTCTGTGGCACCTTCCTATCATGGTGACTTAACCTCTAGATACTTCTTTGTTCTTTTAGGATCTAGAAACAATTTTAGCCATGGAATCAGAATCTGGACATGGGGACCAAACTTTGAAGATACCCAGTATTTATTTAAAACATAACAATGTCCATCTAGAACAGTGGTTCTCAACCTTCCTAAATCATTTCATTGATACTTCCTAACTCTAATTTTGCTACTGTGAGGAATAGTAATGTAAATATTTGATATTTAGGATATCTGTTATACAACACAGGTTGAGAAATGCGATCTAGAAGCTATTTGTATTGCAATATCCCCAGATAAATGTCTAGCAAAATGAATCTTAGGTTTTCCCCATGACCAGCCAGCAGGTGTCACACTTGACCCAGAAGAGCACAAAGCATCTGCAGGACAGCTCCTGACTCTCCAAGGAATTCTCAAGGGCAAGTGTAGACTGTCTTTTCATCCTAATTACTCATTTGGTTAACCTCCAGATAATTCCCCTGCCCATTCTATACTGGAGTATGTGGCAGATAATGGTAAAAATTTCCACACCTTTGTTAAGAGACAGGTTAATCTCTCTTTGACTAGGGGCTTCTGGAGTCACCATTGTGGCGTTTGTCTTTGTTTTCTACATTCCCTTTTCATCATGCCTAGGGTCACCTTTGGCCGACCTTTGCTTCTTCTTCTTCTTCTTTTTTTTTTTTTTTTTTTTTTTTCTGTTCTCATGACCGTCAGAGACAGGAAAGGTTCCTGTATCTGCTTTTCCTCCATCATTCAGAGCTTTGTTTTCTTCATTTTCAAGGGTAAAAAGCATTACCCTTCTAAGAGTTCCCTAGAGGAGGCATGCTTTTTCATCTGCCCATCACCATTGCCAAACAGGGACAACTGTGTTTTCCTCTTCTGGCTCTCGTTGCTCACACCACAGTATCTCAGGGTGATGGTGGGGTTGTGACTGTTACTGGGGAGCACAGACCCTCTGTTATGGGGCTTAGTCTTCCGTATAAAAGAATTTAAGCATGGCTCAGAAAGAAAAAAAAGGATAATTTTCTCAGAGTTTGAGGGGAAAACAACAGGGTTGTCAAGGTGGAGATCTTGGCAACTCCTGGAAGAGAGCGATAGAGAAGGGGAGAAAATTATGCTCCTGAGTCGGAGGTCAAAAAGGTAGGCAGGCTCTGTGATGGAAGGCTGGGAATAGTTAGCTGTGAAAGGTGTCAGGGAAGAGAAAGTGCCCCATGTCAGGGCAAACAGGCATATAGTTTTGGCTTGTGTTTGAAAAGGAAGATGAAAGAGAGAAAGGAAAAGGTGACACGTTCTGAGCTTGAACTCAGAAAGCAGACATGTTTAGCAGCGAGGGTCTATAAATAGCTGCATTAAGGAAGCTTCTGTGGTGTTCAAGTATGTCTTCCATTCAGAGGATGAGCTACAGCTTGTAAAGATGCCTTCAGGTGCACCACACTTCTTTCATTTTTGAGTTACAGCTTTCCGAGTGGGCTGTGTTTCCTGACCTGGTGACTGAGGGACTTGTTTGGATTCATCTTTACAGTAGGAACAAAATGTATCTTTCATACTTCTATAATCTTTCTTTTTTCTTTGTTTTATACTCTTTTAGAATGTCATGTTTTCAGCGAGGGTGAGAGCTAGACCCCAGGCTCCATTCGTTTAACCCAAAACTGCATAACAGAGTAGATTAGAGAATAGTTTTCAAAAGTCTTGAATATAAATTTATAAAATAGATCTCTATACTTTACTTGGAGGAAATTACTGCCATTAATGGGTCTCAGCGAGTCCCTGCTACCTGGACTTTGCCCACTTTAAGATGGTATTTTAAGGAGGGGCCCTTGTGATATTTTCCCCTTTAAAATGGACGTGTTACCAGGGAAATCAGAGGTGTGGTCCAAAGCTGATTATAAGGAGGGAACGGTGTCCATTATCATAGACCTTCAAGTCTGCTAATGTCTAGCTACCCAAGATGGCTAGAAGTTTAAGAACAGAGGAGACTCAGGCTGAAAGAATGAGGTGGGGGGAGGAATCAGGGAATGGAGAGTGTAGAAGCTGCGGCTGGAGCATTCGTGTTTCATGGGGTGTTGACTCTCATTCACTGAAAATCTGATCTGTGAGGGGGTGGGTGGGGGATAGACAGATAGGCTGACAGGTTTTAGCTGCACAAATCCAGTCTCTATCCATCCCTAGGTTTCAAACATTCTGAACATGAATAATTCGTTTGAAAAGATAGCACACTCCATAAAGGGAAAATGTTCTCCGTAAAAGTACGAAGACCTCAGAACCCACGAGAAGAGTCAGATGTGGTTGTGAGTTTGTGATTGCAGCTCTGCGGAGGCTGAAACAGTCTAATCTTCAGTGAGCCCAGGGTTTCCGTGAGAGACTCTTGTCTAACACAAACAAACACTAAGAAAATAGCAAAATCAAGGTGACCGGCATCTGAAGAACAGTATTAGAGGTTCACTCCCCCACAAGAGTGACCTAATATATTTTGAAGAGTTACATAAGGACGAGAGGAGGTATGAACTAATTATCAAATATTAGTGACTCCTGTAGATGCCTGGCAAGCATCACAAACACACACTCAGTTAAGAATGCATTTGGTAACTGGGCGGTGGTGGAGCACGCCTTTAATCCCAGAACTCGGGAGGCAGAGACAGGCGGATCTCTGTGAGTTCGAGGCCAGCCTGGTCTATAAGAGCTAGTTCCAGGACAGGAACCAAAAGCTACAGAGAAACCCTGTCTCGAAAAATCCAAAGGGGAAAAAAAAAGAATGCATTTGGTATCAAGAAAGAACAAACTCAATTAGTAGTGGCTTCAATGCAGAGATATTGTCTTGTCCACATTGTGAGGAATTAGTAGCTTCAACATTCCTTCACTGTCTTGATGTTGAGTCTCATTTATTTAGATTTCAAAGCCCCATCCTTCATGGGCATGCTGAAGTCCAGCCCACCCTTGGATGTGCTCATCTCCTTGCTGTTGTGAGCTGCTAATGGCCCTAGTTCTAAATGCCAACTCTGAAAAACCTCCAAAGTGTGAGAGAAAATGTCAGAAACATGGAAAATTGCATGCTTCTCTTAGGAAGCTGGGGTTTCCTGTGGTGCTGCTGGGTGGCAGAGGTGGGTAAGGAAGGTACAGAGAGGCAAAAGCAGGAAATTACAAAACCTTGCTTCGCTCTAAATAGTCCCTAAACAGGGCCGGCATGTCGTTCTGGGAGGGAGCTTCTTCTAATGGAGAAAGAACAAAATGACCCGGAGATTTGATCTGTTAGGCAGGAGCAATTGCTCTATGCAGAGTGCCAGGGCGAAGGGCTCTCTGCTGGGGCTTATGCTGCGGGCTGACAGGCTGCAATTGATGAGGAACAAACGGAGGAAATAAAAGGCTTAGTTAAGTTTGACTGGATGATGTTTCCCACAGAGCCGGAAACGACAAGCAGTGATTTCCTCTCAATCACACCTCAGGTGACTGTACGAAATGCAAAGGCGGACTGTTGCTATTAAAAGGAAACAGGAAGAAAAAGGAAGGAAGGAGGGAAGGAAGGACGGAGAGAAGGAGAGAGGGAGGGAAGGGAGAGAAGAGGGAAGAAAGGAAGGAAGGAAGAAAAGAAGGAAGGAAGAAAAGAAGTCAGCCAGGAAGACTTTTCTGGGTACTTAGAAAACGTGTGTGTGTGTGTGTGTGTGTGTGTGTATGCGCGCGCGTGCGTGTTTCCATGCGTGCACGTGTACACATAGACACACTTGTGTATTCATGTGTGTGGCAATGGGCATGCATGTGCCACAGCCTGCATGTAGAGGTCAGTGGGTAATGTGGATTGTCCTCATTGTCCATCCTGTTGAAGACAGTCTCTCGTTGATCTGAGCACTGACGGACTGGCTGGTCCCTGAGTTTACAAAGGCTCTCCTGTCTCTTTATTCCACCTGTTGGAGGGCTGGGATTACAGATGTTCACACTGTGTCCATCTTTACATGGTTTCTGGGTACCCAGACTCTGGCCTTCATGAACCTTACCCTCTGAGCCCAGAGATCTCACCTGACGCTGCAGGCTTTTTGGAAAAATTGTGCTTTTACTCTTTGGGTATTCCCCGAAGTCTAAGCTGATTCTCTACATGCTTTTTGGAAAACTTTAGCTATAGGAGCTAAATCCTGGGGCAGAAGCAGTCAAAGGAAGGGAAACATGACTTGTGGTCAGCCGAAGTGCCGGGTCTTAGGAGGGAGACCGTAGGAGATCCCTTGCCCCTCCTGTGTAATAGGTCAGTTTAGGGCCATGCAGTAGCACAGGAAAGGTGGGTGTCTCAGATGATGGCATCCTGGTCTGCTCAGTCTTTCAGGAGTGTGGAGAAGGACACTTTTGCAGGGTTCCTCTCCAACTTTATGTAAGACTGCTCAGGTCGGAACTCAAGAAGTTCATTCCTTTTTGAGAGCAGCCTTAGATGTAATGAGGCCTTCTGTTTCTATTTCATTTCAACATGCTGAATGAGAATTGAGGGCTTTTTATAGGTCAGGATAGTAGCAGGCTATGTGAACACCAGAGAAGTGATAAAAAATTCTAAATTAGAGACTCTGGTGTTGGATTTGGTGTTTGTGGAGTATTCTTTTTTCTCTCCTCTTCTGTCTATTTTCCTTCCTTTCCCTTTCCTTCCCCTTCTCTTCCTACTCTTCCCTCCCTCTTTTCTTTTTTTAATTTTCTTTCTTCTTTTTCCAATAGGGCTCCACACTATGGCTGGGATTAGTCTCAGAGTAGTCAAGGGCTTCTACTGGGGTTACAGGTGTGAAACAGCATGCCTGGCTGGAGAAATTGTTTTAGCGGATTCCTTGAAACTTTTGTCTTTTCAGGTTTGTATACAGGGCACTTTCTGGTCTGGCTCTAGGTTCAAACCTTCCCATTCTTCATATAGAATTATAAGATTCAACCAATTGTCTGTTTACTGAGCCTCAGGGCTTGTCAAGATTTTGTGCTTCTGGCCTTTTCTTTTCTCTCTGCCTTGAATTCTCAGAGCACCGCTCTTTTCTTGGTGTATACATTTGACACTCTACTATCTTTCCTTGCGGGAGTCTCTTGTCCTTCTTAGGTCTCTCTTCTCTGTGGTTACTGCAGGGCTTCACTTTGATGCTTCTCAAATACTTTATTAAAAAGGGAAAATGAGCAAAGCTTACCTGGGGTGTTGTTTTCAAAAAGCTTTTCCTGGGTCTTTCACCCTGAGCTCCTGCTAGGGTTGGGATTTCAAATGGACTCCCCAAACCCACAGGTTGAAACATGGTCCCCACCTTATGGTGCTGTTAGGAGGGGGCACAGTTGAAGGAAGTAGGTCATTGCCAGTGTTTCCTCAAAGGGCATATTGAGGCCCTTGTCAAGATCCTCCTCCTCTTCCTTCCTTTCCTCCCTCCCCTCTTTCCCTCTCCTCAAGTGACTACCAAATGAGCAGCTTTGCTCCCTCATCTTATCACAGACCCCAAGGCAATGCAGCCAGCTGACTCTGGACATGAACTCTGCAACCACAAATCAAAATCAAGGTTTCTTCCTTTCATGCAGATATGTCAGTATATAAAGATGTAAAGATGACCAACACAGCTTCCAAGTCCGTTTGTTTAGGGTGAGGACTAGAAACAGACATTTTAGGCACAACCCTTAAGGTCCTCCTCTATGCTCTTACTGGAATCCCACGGCCCATCACAGGCTTTATGGGGCAGGGAGCAGATGACTGTGCTTTGAAACCTTTCTCTGGTAGAATAATTTTTGGAACATCCACTCTTTCTCATATGATTATACTAGCTTTGCTGGATGCAGAGCACGTCTCTAGAGTCTAACACACAGCAGGCCCTCATGATTGCAGAGAGTAGGAGGAAAGGTTATCATATACTGATTTTATTGTTGTTCCCTTTCCTTACAAAGTACTGGAAACCCGTGGAACATCCATCTGACACTCAATCAACCCTATGACTGAGTCTGACAGTTGCGAAGCAAAAGAGTTTGTTTAAATGAGGAAAAAAAAAAACCCCACAGAACAGAAATGCTTGCTGGGATTTTTTTTTGGACTTATATCTTTTCTGTTCTGCTTTTGAATCTGAAGATTGTGACTATTTCACCCTCATCCCTGCTGTAGGAAGTCTAACAGGTTGTGGTTACCCGCCCACTGGGGCGTGGCCTCTTATGCTCTATAAGCTGATGTATAGCATGTGTCCACTCTCTTTCCAACTGCTGGATTTGGTCTGTTCTCCATTCAAGCAGAAGATTCTGATTTGTGAGTCTACCCCTAAATAAATAACCATTTATTTCTCAATTCTGAGATAGTGTGGGATTTCTTTTAAGTGTCCTTCTTCACATCCCCAGAGGTAGGCAGATATTTTAGGAATTTGCTATAGGCATGTCCCTTTGGTTGTAAATATCTCCTCAAGTCCCATTGCTACCTTGGGTTCTGGAAATCATAGACTAAATGCTTGCATGCGATTCAACTCTCAATTATAATGGACACTGAACTGAATGCAATATTTTCTCCTCAACACTTTGAACCAGATGCTGTCACGGTGGTGGGCAGGGAGAATTGGAAGCACAGTGAGCATCCTGGCAACACAGAGTTGCAGGCACATTGGTGATGAGAGATTTCAGGAAAGAAGAGAAATTACAGGTGAGGGTGGTGACTGGAGAGAGGTGAAGAGAGCCAGGGACCGGGAAGAGAATGGCAATACCGCATACGTTTCCACAAGAAACATAATCCGGATTTGTGTTCTCTTTATTCCTGAGGTCTACTTGTTCTTTCTCCCTTTGCTGGCTCATATATCTAACCTTGGTCTTTAGTCAGAATATACTGACCAGAAAAACTCAAATGCATTTGTAGCTCAGAGATGATAATAAGTTTGTTTCCTCTCTCAGAATGCCTGTCTTATGCCAAGCTCAACAAGTGAGTCTTTCTTAATAAAGCCTTGAGTGGCAGATTCCAGTGAAATATGAGCTCAAATTGAATTCTTCTAATTCACAAACTGGCTGGAGAGCAAAAGTCACATCAATTATAGGCCAAATTGAAGCAATAAAAGTCAGCTGTGGGTTGACTTGGCCAAAAGACATATTGATCCCTGCCAACATTATCAACCAATCTGTCAATAAATCAGCCAATCCACTCAACCTGTGCAAGCTCACTGACTGACACAGCACATCCATAAAGCACTGTGTCTGGAAACAAGAGATACCAACAGTTAGATGCATTCACCTTGAAGCCTGCTTCATCAGTTCTTCCTGTGGGAGTGTGAGCCAGTTTGGTTAACCCTTCTCGATGCGGTGGATTTCTCACCTGGAAGATGAGCTAAATAGCATTGACCCTATCATCTTAAGAGTGTTTTAATATATAATGCAGGACACTCCCCCACAGAACATAGTAAATGATAACTATATGTTTTTCGTTTATCCCACCCCCACCCTGCTATAATCAGTATCTAAGGCTGAATTAAAAAAAGAGTAGTACGGGTGATCTGGGAGGGTGATGTATGCTGTGAATATGTTTTATTACCATCGGTTAATAAATAAACTACTTTGGGCCTTCACAGGGCAGAATAGAGCTGCAGAGGGGAAGGTGAACTAAACTGAATTCTGGGAGAAAGAAGGCAGAGTCAGAGAGAAACCATTTAACCACCAGACACCTCTGCTGGAGCTTGCTGAAACTTTGCTGGTAGGCTATGACCTCGTGGAGATGCACAGATTAATGGAGATGGGTTACTTTAGGATATCAGAGCTAGCTAGAAATACACTTAAGCTATTGGCCAAACAATATTGCAAAAATTATAGTTTCTGTGTGATTATTTCAGGTCAGAACAGCTGGAAACGAACAAACATCTTCCCCCAACAGGAGGCGGTCTCTCATACTCTCTTGTTCAAATCTATTTTCCCAAAGAGATGTCAATCAACAGTGAGGCAGGCGTGGCACGGTCACACCAACAGTTGCCCCATCATAGTACGTTAGTGCCTGTAGTAGATCTGTATTCTTGGGTTGTTCTTGGATTTCTTCTTCACTTTACCAGCTACAAAAGAGTAAACTAATTCTTGAGCATAGCTTGCTGTGAATTCAGCATTGAAAAAAAAAAAAAAAAACCGATAAATAAAACCTAGGTAATTGCAGGACCCTTCCTGAGGAAAGCTACAGATGGAAATGACTGTATTCAGCCTGGGGCCAAGCAAACTATCCTTTTAGGAAGACAGGGATCTGGAATGAGTTGGTCATGTTCTGCTAATCTGGGTACACCAAAGATGAATTATTCATTGAGTAATTAGCACAAGCCTTTTAGAGAGTCCTGCAGGGCTGGCTTTTCAACATACTGTTGGGTCATCAGCAGTCTGGAAATCATCTGGGAACTCAAAGGAAGGATCTCAGACTTTTTCCAGGACCAACCAATTTTCTTTTAAGTCTGCATTTTAACAGATTCACACATATACTGAAGTTGGGTCAGTACTGCAATCTAGAAGAACATTTAGAAAACTGACCTTTACTCTGGTTTCAAATTTACAACCACACCCTGTGTCTTCGCCCACACCCATGTCCTACTTGTCAGTTGACTAGGATGAGGATATCCTCAAGGTGTTGGCTTCTGCATTAGTCTGTTTTTGGGCAAGGCATTCCCTTCAGCCTCAATTTATATAAATGAATTCCGTTTCAGATGAATGATAATAGATTTGTTTCATTAGCATCACACTGACAGTCATTGGTTCAGTGGAACTGAGGACAAGGAAGAGTGGCAGGGGAGAAAGGGAATATTTAGAGGAAGAATGAGTTTCCATATGGCTCTTCATGAATGTGCAATTTCAAATCTTATTGCCACTAGTGAAGCATACCGAGAGAGGTTAAGTGGCCAGCTAACTCTGTGTAAGGGGTGGAGCTGAAATTTAATTGTAGGCTTGTTTGACTTTAAGCTGCACTCTTCACTATTTGCTCTAGTCAAGACTGCTACTTGCAGATGCGGGCAAGAACTAGAAATTCAAAACGAGCCCTCTGTAATGGCAGTAGAGTGTCTGGGTCAGAATTCATTCGAGACACAGTTAGGGAAGTCCGACCCCAGCTCCGGCTAGAGAAGAGTGACTTTATGGCTGGGGAAGATAACTTCCCCTGTATGTCTATTATCACCTTGTAAGGTACAAGACACAGTAGCCACTTTTTTCTTTATTTCTGTATAATTTAGTGGGGTGCTTGAGGAAAGCAGATTGATGGGTGATGGTGCTATGTTTGAATTTATTATTATTGTTGTTATTTGCTTTACTGTTGGCTAGATGCAGTGGTCTTTAGTAGTTAAGTGACTGGTAGGACCATGGATCAGTCTACACCAGAAGACCACTATCTGCTTATTGGTGTGTTTCAATTCTCTGTGACAAAGTGAACAGAATTCCAGAACTCTGGTTAACAATCCCAGGAGGCAGAGATTTCAGTTAGAGATGCCAGTGGAGAGTAAAAGAAGCAAGACAGAATTTTTGTGACATCTAGAGGAGTTAGTGTGTGTGTGTGTGTGTGTGTGTGCGTGCGTGTGTGTATAGTAGACACTGGCTTGATGTCTGGAAGAGATGTTGAAAAACTCATTTTCCCATTGCCCTCAGGGTTATTTAGACTTCTGTACTTTCTTGACATGATTCTTTTCGGCAAGACTACAATTTTTTCAAATAGTGTACTTCTCCCTTGATTATACTCAAAGGTTTCAGAAGAAATAAAAATCTTTCAACATGTTAGAGGCTATGAGGAGGAGAAAGTTCCTGACATGGAGATGCTCAGAGATTTATGAACATGGAGATAAGAAGGCTAAATGAAATCCCTTGACCTTTGTTCTAATGGGGCCCAGTACTTTTCTAAATGGCTTATCTGTGAATATATAGACCTGAACACTATGCTATTAATGGTTTCTGCATCTGTAAGGAAGTATCTCATCTGGAAATACTCATTTCCATAAAGGTTACTGTTACCAGCATCTTATGAGAACAATTCCTCAGCCAAGAAGACCATAGGAGAAAAGACTGCAAACCATGCTGGCAATAACAATAGTGAAAATGGCAGTTCTGAAGGGTAATGCAGATGGGATTAGATACCCAGTCTCACATCTGCTGCCCGCCTTATTCCAGAGAATCACCAGTCTGAAACCAAACAGCAGTGGGGTGTTGACAATTTCCGAAGAACTTATCTTTTCCGGCCATGCAAAGAAGAGGTGTGGAAAGAAAATAACCTGAATTTTCACTCTGTGTTTTAATGTAGAGCTTTAACAAGTAGGCAAATTAGAAGAAACAGAATAAGAAAAGGATTTGTTTAGAGCTTGCTGGCTTCAAAGCAAGGGAGGAGATCAAACTGGGAAATGAATTGACCCACGGGTGTATGTGTACAAAGGTATGTGGCTATATTGAAGAAAAAGCGGCTGTCAAAGCTTGTGTTCGCCAGTTTTTCCTTGAGGGAGGAAGCATGTTCCAAATCACAAAGCGTCTAAAACGTTTTGACACAGGACTACAAGGATCTGTAGCAGAGGCAAAATACTCTTAAGTTGTCTCAAATATTGTGCTCTGACAGGCTGCCACCCTCCTTTGGATTGATGTAGATGTGTTTCCTGCCTAAGGTTTCTCTTAGCCATCAGAAGACGGGCAAGAAGATGCTGGGAAATTTGAGATGAGTGTGGTAGAAATGCCTGCATAGGTTGTACTGGGTTGCAGGGAATGGTCAAGAGGAAGCGTGACTAAATTCCGTTTTTATCTTGGACCCTTGTATTCATGCGCCCTCTTTCTTCAGAATCCGTACAAATGATCATTGTCTGCTTTCTTAAGTTAAGGGGAATTTATGTATAGAAAAGTTGACTTCAGAAGGCAGTCAGAACCTTATGTGTGTATTGGCAGCAGCTGTGAGGGGTGGTCTTAATGAACAGATTGAAGGCCTGAACACTTTCTGATTGTGTGTGTGTGTGTGTTTGACACAATTGTAGGCCTAGACTTCTTGTTCCCATTCTCTGGTCATAAGTGTCTCCTTGTTATCTTGACCATTCTAGTGGCCCTGAAATTCGAGTATGGCTAATAGCTGCCGTAGGTTATCATATCAGTTTGAGAGTCTCAAATGGTGTGTTTCATTTCTTGTCACAGGTGGCTGTCAACTGCCTGAAACTTCTCACCTTAAGGGGAAGCAATGAGACTGTGGGTAGGTAAACATTCGTTTCTGCTCATGATGGATGAGATTGGTTTTGATTCTTTGATTCTGCTTAATTCAAGCCCATCCATTCTTTGCCCCACGCTCTCCCATTCTCATCAGAAGTTCAGCTATGCGTTCCCACTTCTGTGTCATTCTCTTCTACACATTCTGTTTATTCGGAGAGATGTAATTTCTTTTCTGCTAAACAAGCTCTCTCCCTGTGGACGAAACACCTTGGTAGCCGTTTCATTGCATGAAGAATGAAGGCAACCCCACAGAAATGCTTTGTTGTTGTTTGTTTGTTTGAGATCTATCAGTTGCCTTCATTCTACCTTCTCTAAGTCCCTTCTGTTGTTATTGTAGTTTTCTCTCAGAACTCCCATCTGGCTTCTCCTTACTGGCATGCATTGAGGAGAGAGTCTGTGTAGAAAAGCTAATATCCTGGGATCTGGGAGGTTCTTAGTTTTCTCTAAGCTCAATACAAGGAACATGCTTATCACTGTATACTTGTGTTAACTTAATGAATAAGAAACTACATTCCCTTGAACGAGATACTTTTTCCCTTGGGTCTCAGTTTTTTTTTTTTTCTCCTGAGTAATAGGTCATTTGGTTAAGTTACTTTTTTTTTTTTTTTTTTATACTAGATTGTAATTCAGGAGTTCATTTCAGTAGAAGGAAGCTCTCAGAAGCAGAGCACTGATTAAAGACATTCCAGGTGAAGATCTTTGGCTTGCAGCTGTGTGATCCTGAGCAAGTTACTTCTCCCTTCCATGCTGACATGCAATAGTACTTAAGCAGCTTGGTTTCTGTGAGAGTTTCATGATTTAATACAGTGCTCCCTTCATGTGAAGAGTACCTAGTACCCCTGAGTGTGCTATTATCTGAGTGTGCTAGCTGCTCACTTGCAATGCAGAAAACACGAATAGTGCACTTTCTCTGTCATCAGGACATTTATAGTCAGTGAAAACTAGGTCCTGAACTCTGTGAAATAGGAATATCATGAAACATAGCACTGTATAACAGGAAGCATCTTTGTTTAGGAAAATAATGGATTGTGTCGATATCAAGGTATTTATGAAATATTTGAAAGAGGGCATTTATGTTCTGGAATGATCTCATAGCATATCTTTGTAATAAATATTATTGAAATGTCCCCAACAGAGCAATAGAATTTAAAATTGAACGGGTAGAGTGGTGGTAACTTCAGAGACCCTGTGGAATACTTGTACACTAACTCTTTCCAGCCAGGATAAAGCAAAATAAGAGCATTTGCTATGTGCAGTCTCCTTGGTCCTGTTTTCCCCATTTCCTCACATGTACTCTGTGGCACAGTTATTCTGCTCTATTTATGTTTTCTAAACATGTTCCCCCCTCAAAATTCTGCTACCCAGTCAACAAATGTGATGGATATTGGATCTATTTTCTATAATTGCTGACAGTGGACACCTGGGAGAAGAGAAAAGTGGGTTAGGCGACTGATTGCACATTATGGAGTTTCTCACAGGGCATTGTGTGTGTGTGTGTGTATGTGTGTGTGTGTTACGAATAAAAAGTAGAGGCCATTGGAAATACTTGATTAGTAGATTGTTTGAAAGAGGATGTGCTGATGAACAGAGCAAGAAACACTGTCATTGTAAGGGGATCTTATTATATGAAGGCATTGGGTACTTTGCTTGTATTAACTCATGCAAAACAACTTGGAGATGAGGTGGTCTCATTATCGCTGTTAGAAATATGAAAAGGGAGATATTGGGAGAACAATCTAACTAACTTCCAGAGCTAATACATTAGTGGAACCTTTTTGGGTTTTGAACTTAATCCTCCAAGCTGCAGAACTCTAAGTCTTGAACCAAGGAAGTCCGGCCTTTCTGATATCACAATATGACATTGCCATTTATCGATGTGTTAGCCTATAGTCAGAGCATTCTTGTTCTAAAAATGTTGTTACTCCACAGCATATACACATATATTCTAGTAAGCCTCTTGACAGACTCTTTAAAATATCTATACATATTTTAGATTAATACATGCATATTATATCAAATATACATATATTATATATCATATTAAATATACAAATGCATATTATATAAAACATTATATATATATTTGCAACGATGGGGGTCAAATTCTGGGCCTTACACATAGTAAGCAAATAATTTCTCACTGAGCTACACCCGCAGACATGACATTTTCCTCCTGCATGAATTTGACACAGCAATGGATAGAAACTATCCAAAGAAAAGCAGCAAGAGAAATGGGAGAATATCAGTGGCTTGTTCGACAACCTCCAGTTGCCAGTGTTTGCTGCGGTGGTTTGCATACAGAAGGTCCCCCATCGGTGCACATGTTTGAACTCTAGTCCTACTAGCCTCCTGCAGCTATGTGTCCCCGCCTGTAGCCCTGTCTCCTTGACCATGACAACTGCATCCCTCTGGAGCGATAGAGAAGTCAAAACCAACCCTTCCTTCATAATTTGTTTCGGCAGAGCATTTTATTGCAGAAATGAGAAAGTAGCTAAGACATTTGTACTGTTGTATTCCCTGAACAAAATAAGCATTGGGTGTGGATAGAAACAATTTGAATAGAAAACAGCCAAAAGTCTTCAAAATTTATGAAAGCTATAGACAGATAAATTCAAGAAGCTTAAAGAACTCCAAGCATGAGAAACAAAGACAACTCGTCAAAGGCCATCCATGATCAAATTTCACAAAACAAGAGCTGAAGAGAAAACAAGCCAGCAGAGACTAGAAACTTTGAATAGAGGGACAAAGACAGGGAACTCTGCAGAACTGTCACCTGAAAGAACGTCATCAGTGAGATGATGCAAGAGCCACAGCATCAAAGCAATGTGGAAAAAACTCAGTGTGGCATTCCATACTAAAGGAAATATTTTTAAAAAGTGAAAACGAAATAATGACTTCTTCAGATTACTTCAGTCTGAACCAGATCCACTACTGGCAGACTTGCAGTATGATAAACATAGGGAGCCCCACAAGCAGAGACCGGCAATGGTAGTAGGTGGAAGTCTTGATACATACAAAGGAATGAACTAACTGCACAGAAGTATAGAAGACTATGAAATTGCTTTCTTATTTTTCGCACTCGTTAAATGATCACGGTTAGACTGAAGATGGTGTGATGTTTCGATCATATAACAAGATAACATGTGTGACAACAGCACCTGCAAGTTCTGGAATAGAAAAGCAAACTGACATTGTATAATTTTCATGAGAAATGAGTTGTATATGCATGCACCTACGTAAAATATGCTATTTTGAGGCTGGAGAGATGTATTTGCAGTTAAAAGTGCTTGCTGTTTCTTCAAGGATTGACATTCAGTTCTCAGATTTCAGGTCAGGTGGCTCACAAGCTCAAGCTCTAGGGAATCTGATTCCCAATTCTGGACCTAAACACATGCATGTGCACGTGCGCGCGCGCACACACACACACACACACACACACACACACACAAACGCCTTTTAAGAAGAGATATACTGTGAAGAAAAGAAATTTAACACAGAAATAAAACTAATCTGCTTAGCTTGGTCCCAGAGCCGGATATTGGGAACTGGAAAACTGTAGATCTGAGAAGACCCTGTCTCTTGTGGTCTTGTCCGTGTATACAGTTGGAAGCATACAATTGAGGATGAAAAAAATTTAAGTTGAGTCATGAAACTAAAATACCTGTCACTGGAAGCTTTGTGAAGCCCAATTTTAAAAGAATTGAATTGAAAATTACTGAATACAGTAATTATTGTAGCAGATGCACAGTAATTAGTTTGCAACATTAAGATTTTTGTTTGGGGAATTTTTAAATTCCTTCCAAAAGAGAAGAAGCTCTGTGTGCCCAGAATTTTACTTGAACTCTACAGTGTTTTCAGTGTTAATTTTCCCTTAGTGAGCCAAGGTTTGCTCATCAGTAGTCAATGCTGATAAAGAGATTTTGGCTTCAGAATTAGAAAGAGGTACATGGAACACACTGGAATCATACCGATTTTCTAATGTACTAGCTAACTCATACATTGTAAAACTTCAAAACTACTCTGTCACATTATAAATGGGCTCAAGGAATTGTGTCATTTAGAGTTAACATGCCAGGATTGACACATCCCAACTAGTGGATGATTAGCAAGTTCTTCATTTTTCTTATTGATTAATAGAAATGTTTTCCCTTTATGAAATAAAAAGAGATAAGAGTTCATATGTGTAAACTAGCTGGTGATTCATGTTGTTTGCACTCGGAAGAGAATTTGTTCAGTTTTTACAAAGCCCTGAAAAATGAAAACCAGTTTTCCAGCATGTTCTTAGAAGGGTTCTTAAAAATTTGAGATATTCTATCCGAAGTGCTTGGGATAATGTTTCTAATTGCTTGCATGCAGTACATGCTTAGGAAATGACATGTAGCTTGTAGATGACTCAAGGAACTTAGCCTCAGCTGGAATTCTATCACTAAAGAGCTGTATGACCAGGGACACACAATAAGGCAACTGTTGTCTCTCCCTTCTGAGGCATTGGTCACTGAGGCCCCTTCTACTTTTGTAATACTACAAATCTATTTCTGCTCTAATGCTTTAAAATAATGAAATGTAAGGACATAACATGGAATAAAAATTTGAGCAGTGAGTTGAATATTAAATGTCTATCCCCCGTATCTAAATCCTTGACTATTAGTTTTCATTGGTTTTACTCTAGAGAACATCAACAGTGTTTGTTTACTATCATACAACATGACATAATATTATTCTGAGGATACTTTCTTTCTTAGTTTATTTTTCTCCCTTATACTGCTTTTTTCTTGAAGAACTTTCATATCTATCTAGGTGTCTGTCTATATGTGCATACACACATGCACAAATATTTTTGTTTTGAGATAGTGTTTTACATATTATGTAGTCTTGGCTGGCCTGAAATTTGACTATATATCCCAGGCTTGAACTTGAATCAATTCTTCTGACCGAATGCTGGGATTATAGGTGTGAACCCTTATGATCTCAGTTTATCTGCACATCTTGGTTCATACCAAGAAAATTACATTACCTGTTATGTTAGAAATATATGGTCTAATTATTATTTAACTGGTCTTTTGGTAATAAACATATCCATTGGCTTTATTTTCTTTTAAAGAGAATGCAGCAAATATTTATGTGCACATTTTTTTTTTGTTTTTGTGTGTGGATACATTTATCTGTAAAATAAATTTTCAGAAAATAAATTGCTAGACTCTATGATGTACAGTAAATACCTGATAAAAATTCTCCAAGCATGATGAACCAAGTTTCATGACCAGTAACTGCATACATGTAATCATTCCTCCACACAGTGTTAATAAAAGTTGGCTTTTTGTAGAGGATAAATTTTCACTGGTAGAATTAAGTTCATCTTTTATTGATCACATTTAATTTCAGTAGAAATGATTTGATTCAGCAAAAACATAATCTCATTAAACTTTATTGTGCATGAAGTACAGCATTAGTTATTTGGAGAAGTCAAAATTTATTAGATACAGTCTCTGCCCATGGCGCTAGGAGGTAGCTATACACAGTCTGGCCTTAGATCACCTTTCATGCCTTATCTGTTGGGAGTCTTTGTTGTGATCATAGTGAGACTGAAAATAAGCAAGTTTCATGAGTAACTTAAGTGAATACTAGAAACCTTAAGAATGTATTAAGTAGGTGTGAACATTCTTTGTGGGCTTGGTTGGTAGAACGGTTACCATGGATACACAATCATAGCTTATCCATCTCTCCCTTGAACACCCTCATTAGCCACCATCCACCTTTCTTCAGTGATGTTAACTGGTATCAGGAAAAGGAAACTACACATTATACTGTTTTAACAGATTCCATAGGGTAGCAGATCTCTTATTATGTCAAATGAGTAGACTTAGGTTTTCTACTCAAAGAGACAACAGAGAAGAGGGAGAAGGCAATGGGATAAGTGGGTGGCTGCATGCCACCCATGTACTGAAATTTTCGGGTACCTGAACTGAGGGGATATATCATTATTTTGTAACATGTAGAGCATAAAGAGTTAGTGTGTGGATTCAGAGGATACTTTTCATTCTTGGTATAGGAAAATAAGCACAACTAACACTCCATAATACCATGTAAGCTTCTGGCAGACACTCCAAAATTCTGTATAGGTAAAGAATAGGTGATAAAGCTGCTTTGTTGCATTTAATAAACAACAATTATAGAGACACTAGCCATGGGGCAGATGAAGCCAACCAGTAAATAAACAAATGAATTAAGTTTGAATTTCTGTCTTGAAAATTTTGTTTAAAAAACTTTGATTAAAATATTTTGGCAATATGAAAATTCTAGTGATAACAAAGATGAAGGGAAATAGTCACTCTTAGGTGATGTTACTAAGAGGAAGACTGATGTGCCCTTACTCTCAAGTAATTTAATAATATGTAAAGAGTTTGAAAATCATTCACCACCTTTTATCTAATAATCCCATTCTTGGAAATAATAATAAATGTTGGAAAAATCCTTTACAGATGTGAGTTTTTAAGTCTTGCTTATAATTGTAAAATAGTAAAATAAATATTCAGCAACAGAAATTAAAAGTGATACATTAATATGGCTAAATTATACTTTGCAACTAATCATCCACCTTTTTGGAAAAGATTTAGTTTTATACAAGTGTCTACAAATATCTTATCAAATAGAAAAATCTACCATATAGCATCATCTCATGAAAGGTTTTCCTTATATTTTCTGTACTTTTGGTTATAACATATAATATTCTTTTATGTAAAGATAGTTTGGCTATTAGTGGTCACACATGTCTATAAGGGAACATGTTTAATTTTTCCTAATATAACTTTCAGATATTCACAAGGTGTCTAGGTGTGTGTCTATACAAGGAGAACATCCATCACTTCTAGGTTTTGCAGTGAGCTGTAATGGTGTTCACTGGATATGGCTCCAGAAAGAGGTCCAAATCTACATTAGATGAAGGACCCATTGGCAGAGATCACATGATGATATATGAGTTTAGTTTTCTTGTTACCGGATGTCTTCTCTCATCTGACATCATTCTTCCCACAACTAAAACAAAAAACAGGAAAAAAATTCCCAGTTTAACAATTTGGAAAATAGATGAGATTTGTCATGGTTTGAATGAATTATAATAAAGCTGTCTAGTTCTCTAGAGGACCGTACTTGGAAAAACATTGCTGGTTAATCTGAGACTCAAAGGCAAATATGAGCTTCAACACTTCCATAGTTAAGAAAGCAAGAAGCTACCATATTTTATGAAGTGGTTATTTTAAGTAACACATGATTGTACATGCTAGAATAATAGAGTTTTCAATTTTGAAAAGTTTTGATCTGTCAAATAAAACTGGAAGTAGTTTACAACTATTTTTTGGACCATGTAATTAAGACATCGTTGCTAATTGCAGCTTGCATATCTTTTGCAATAGTGGTTATTGTTTTAAAATGTGATATGTATAAAATGAAAATGCCATTAGTGTATTTTGAGGATATGGTTGTAAGTGAGGTGTAAGATTCCTCATTAGACTGTTTTTCCCAGTGTCTGACTATTCCCTTAGAAGTCTTAGGTGCCTTAATTTCCTCCTCCATCTTTCCATACTTTTCATTTCCCCTCCTCTTTCTCCTTCCTCTTCCTCTCTATCTAAACTATGATTTTGGAGCAGAGATAGAAATTGATAACATCACAGGCTTTGGGAAGAGTATCAAAATCTTTTCCTAGAATGTTTTAAATTAGAAGTTAGGAGACAGCATTCTTGTTCTGGTCATTGAGTGGACAGATGAAGCTGGATATATACAGAGGCATGCAGAAAAAGCCACATGTGTAGTAGAGAAAAACAGATGAAAAATCACAGGGAAAACCAGATATGAATAAAACACGTGCCCAATACACACATGCTCACTCACATGCTCACACACATGCATATGTGTAGGAGACATTTATTCTTGTCTCTCTGATTCCTTTTCTCTTCTTTTGTATAAGCCGATTTGGATTGGGTTTCCACTGCTTGAAATCAGAATGCTATTTCAATAACTGTATTGAGCTAGCAGCCATTCTGACACAGAGGTGGGTATGTGAAGTTAACCTTGGAATACTGACTTCTTTTTAAATTAATTTCAAAGTAGTATGGGAGTTTAAGGAGTGAATCACTAGGCACTTTGAAAAAAATCTAGACTTCAGTTACTTTGAAACCTTTTAGCTTTGGGGAAGAACTGGAGATGCTTCAGACAGGAAGTTTGGCTTATAAATAAGAAATGAGCAGAGAGCCGAGATACCCTTTTGCAGTGCAGAAACTGTCTTGAAAAGGAATAAAAGGAATTAATTTCGAAACCCAGGCATTCCACCTGTCATCTGCTCCCAGAAACGGAAATGTGATTGAATATATTAGATAGTCATAATACAGATTCGAAGCAAGATGAGCCTGTGGATTGAGTTCTTGCCTATCAACTGAGAAATATCTTCCTCATTCCAGGGAGGGTGATGGACAGTGAGGGGCACCAGGTCCATTTCATTTGGAGTACATACACCAGCATGCAGAAAAAGCCACATGTATAGTAGAGAAACACAGAGGAAAAATCACAGGGAAAACCAGATATGAATAAAACACGTGCCGAATACACACATGCTCACACACATACATGTGTGTGTAGGAGATGTTTATTATTTCTTTTCCTTAAAAAAAATCTTTCAAACTATCCAATAGAAATTTACCACCTTAGCATCACTTAAGTAGATGTCCACCTTAAAGTAACAACAATGACAATGATAACAACCCCCTAAAACACACAAACAAACAAATCCATGTTGACCCCATTGGAGGTTAATATTTGTCACTTCAAAATCCAGCATAATTATGCTTTAAAGACCAACAATTTCTATGTAACCACTGTAGAGAAATGGACCCATAGTCATTCTGAATTGTTGGAATGATTAGCTTTTCTGACTTCTGGTTTCAGAGATTGATCTAGCCTTTCTCTGAGTGATGAAGGGTGGTGCTTTATGTTTTATTTACTTATTTAAAATAGTTATGCAGATGTGTGTTGCTGTCTGCACAATATGTGCACATGCATGTAGAGGCCTCCAATGAACCTCTTGTCGACCTCTTATGTATTATCCAGCTCTGCAGAGCTGGGGTCTCTCAATAGCCTGGCGCTCAGTAATTGGGCAATAAGGATGGGTTAGCTAGCACTGGCTCCTCATGTTTCTACCTCCCCATGCTAGGGTCTTACGAGCATGCCACCATACTGGGCATTCTTATCTTTGTTCTGAGGATCAACTATATGTCCTCATGTTTGTGAGGAATCACTTTTCTGAATGAATTATATTCCTGGCCTCTCTAAGTGATGTTTTAACAAATGAATCACCTCCTACAAAGATATTAAGGACTTACATTTAAGTATAACTGGGTAGAACAGGAGAAGGTATTTGTTGACAATGACTTTTCCTGTTATTACATAAAGAGAACCAGAGACAAGGTATTGATTCACAGCAAAGGCATATATAATCTTACAATGATTTCATAACCTGATACACACTTTCACTTTGTGATGGGAAGTGAACAGATAACATTTTAAAATGCTGAGGATTCTGTGAGCTTCTCTCTTCCCATGTTACCTAAATGTTGCCTGAAGCAAAAGACTTCACATGACTGGACTATAACAATCACGGTTTAGAAGTTCTCCCATTGTCTGTCAATATTTCCTGGTGTCAAAGAGAGTTACCCTAAAACTATGGTAGAGGAGGAGGCCTCCTTTATCCTGCTACACTCTGAGATGAGGGGTCACCATCGGAATAAGACTTTAAAGAAAAGAAAAATTGCACTTAAAATGAATATACTGCAAGTGATGGTTACTAGGTGGGACAAAGGGCAGGGAAGAGTCACTGTATCTGTGTAGAGAGAGCGATATTTCATTTTTATTTTAATAAATAATGCTTGCTTGAAGATCAGAAAAGCAAAGCAGCCAAGTCACTAGAGAGCTTTACCTCTATGAAATCTTCCGACTGAAAGAGAACAAGTGCCTGCCTCATTCCATTTTATATTCCTCTCTAGTCTTGGAATTAAAGGTGTACATCACCACCGTCCTGTCTCTATGACCGACTAGTGTGGTTGCTGGGATTAAAGGTGTGTGTCACCACTGCCTGGCCTGTATGGTTGACTAGTGTGACTGTTTTGTGTTCTTATTTTCAGGCAAGCTTTATTAACAAACAAATGAAATATCACTACACAGATGCTGTCTTTGTCTAACTTTTACATGTACCATCAATTCTTCCTTTCTTTTGTCTTTTAGATTTCAGCAGCTTTATTGCAGTGTAGTTGATGTATAATAACTGACATTGGCGATGTAGAATTTAGTAAATTCTGAAGTAAGCAAATTATTAGAATCCCAGTTCTAACATTGAGCCAAGCCCTGGGAGGTTCCTCAGACACCTGTGTAATCCCTCTCCCTGGCCCCTTCGTCTCCCCTTGTTAAATATGGATTCCTTTCTCCTTGCATTTCTATCAGTGTTTGTGTTATATTTTTAGTACCTGTTTTAAATGCTCTACATGTCCAGGATTTTTATGCCCTTTTGAATCAACTACCTTCATATTATAAACTGAATATTTTTTGTCTGCTTTTATGGTTTATATTTTATCCTTAGTTTTGAGTCATCTGGCTATAATGTGCCTTAGTATAATTTTCTTCAAGTAAAAAGTTCTTTTTTGACCCCCAAAATTTATAGTCTTTATCACTTGTAGAAATGTTTTGTTTTTTAATCTTCAGATATCTTCCCTCTCTTTGCAGACTTTCTTACTTGTGTATTATGATCCTGTATGCTCTCTCCTCCTCCTCCTCTTCTCCTTCTCTTTTCCCCTTTTCCTTCTCTTCCTCCTGTTTCTCTTTCCTCCTCCTTGTCCTCATCATCTTTGTTTCCCTCCCCTGTGTTCTATTTTGACAATTCATACAAATGGTTTCTGTTGCTGTGCCGTCGTCCAGTTGCTCTTCCTTCTTCAGGTTCTAAATGCTTTTTTTTTAATAGAGTATTTTTTTTATGCCGTACAGTTGAGGTTTTAATTCTAGAAGAACAATTTGGGTCTTTAGAAATACCTTCTGCTTTTATACACGGCATTCAGCATATGGGGGATAGCTACAGCAGCTGTTCCCATTGCCTTGCCTTCAGACTTTAAGATTTATTTTAGCTCTGTGCGGTTGTGATTAATTGATTTCTTTCCTCATTATGGGTTTATTTTACTTCTTTGCCCATGTGTTGGGATGCCAGATGTGAATTTTTACCATGTTGGGTGCTGGATGTTTCTATATTTCTATCAGTATCCTTGGAGCTTGTTCTGAAATGCAGGTTGTTTTGCTTGGAGATGGGTTTCTTCCCATTGAGCCTCGCTTTTAAGAAGTTAGGTGCTCACTCTAAAGATGGCAATTTCTACTACTAAAAATAGACTTTTTTATTATATTATCGCTAATTCCTGTGACTTTGAAGCAGTGTGGTGTGCTTGTGGAAGCCAGGTGCTGCTCCTGGTCCATCTGGGTGGGGCTTGCTTTGGTGCTGTGTGTTTGCCTCCACAGGTGCCGACCACTATTTCACAGTGCAAAAATCTTTTCAGATCTCTGCAGTTTCTTCTCTCTTTTGTTGTTCTGTTCTTCAGCTGCCTTGATCCCCAAGATGTTCATCTTCATTTCCTAAATTAATTGCATTTGCTGAGGTAAATTTGCTGAGTCTTAGTTCTTCTGACTGATGTGGCTGCACCTGAGCAGTTGAATGCTGGTAAAACTGGTGTGCCTGTTGATCCTGTTCTGACTGCTATGACCTGATTCTGAATGGAGCCAGTCCACTGGGGTTGGGGGTAGGACTCAGCAGTAGGGCCAGCAATAAGCTGGGAAGGCTTGGACTGCGGGAAAGGAGGAATCCAGGCAGGGAGCAATTCCAGTTCCACTAGGATGGTCACTCATGGTTAGTGTGATTTACCCTGGTTCTGACTGGTTTGGCCTCACCTGAGTGGCAGGAGTCTGCTGGGGTTGGGGACAGGGACCAGCAAAGAGGCTGCCAAGGAGTTAAAAAGGCATGGGCCAACAGCGACCCTGGTTATGGTTTCTAAAGGAAGTGTTTCTTCTATAAAATGTTCAATCTAGAAACTAGAAAGGCAGGTGTGGAAGAAAGAAAGGGGATTAGGAATAGATAACTCTTTTCTTTCTCAAGAAACTTTGGTCAAATTCTCAGCGCTATATTTAAAATTAAAAAAGACAGAACAAACAACAACAACAACAAAATCAAAACAAACAAACAAACAAACACCCAGTCCTGCAGCTCAACCTCACGTCTTACACGTCAGGCAAGTGTTTTACTTAACAATGCTCTTAGACCTACCATTTCTTTCTTTTTTGAAGCTGGTCTATGACTGTCAGTGAATTTATTCTGTGTCTATGCCATCTCCCATTTCTCCATTTTGCTTATTTTTTTGGACAATGTCTTGTTATTTAGGCCCAAATGACTACAAATTTGTTCCTGAACTACCTCAAGCCCTGCAACACTGAGATTGCCGGCGTATACCACCACACGCGGCATTTTCTTTTCCCTCTCTTCTGCTGTTAGAGTGTTAGTTTATGAAGCATATGAGATTCTTACAGACTCATTTTTTTTCCTCACCTCCACAGGATCATAACCTGTTTCCTGGCTGTATGAATGAGAACTGCAATGGTAATAAGTTCCCTTTGGTTACCTCATTACAGAGAAGCAAACTCATTTTATCTTAATGCTGAGGTTCTCAGACATACTCGGTTGCTTAGCATCTATACAAGGATATTACTCACATAGGGTATGGACTCTGAACCTTCTAGTAATGCCATTTTCTAATATGTTCCTCCAATATTGCTGCTTTATTTAGTAAGGGATTTGGAAAACACCCTAAAGCCCGGCTTCTGCCTGAAGCCAGGTGATGACTTTCTTGATGTCTGTCATCTGTCCCGTTGTCATTTTCAGATCTCAGAAGGATGAAACACATTCCTTCTGCCAAATCCTTGGTAATATAATGCAAGCAGAGGACTTTGAAAAGCTCAATAACAATAACCCTTGATTCTTTTCATCTCAGATAATTAGGAATAAACCAGAGTCCGGCAACTGGCTAGGTTTAAACTCAACTTTGCTTTGGAAAATCTTCCATCCTACATGCTGAAAATAAATCAGGTGGAGAGAATGTCAGGTAAATGATGGGAGAAAAATGCTGGTGGAGAAAGAAGCATTTAATTGCTCTCATGATAAAAGCAATCATTTACAAATAAACACAAGCAAATTGAGAATAATGGAGAATGGTAAAAGACTGTTTAGAGTCCCAAGTGCTTGGCTAGCACTTTTCTGACAACTCTGCCACTAAAACGTGCTGCTTTCCCTCCCCATGCCTCAGTTGTATTAAAATCAGAAATCTTACTCAAAAACACGATTAATAAAAACACAGAGACAGAAATTAGGGTTCATCCTGAAGGTCAGAAAAGCAAAACAGCCAGTCACTGTCTCTTACCTCCACCTCAGTCCAAAATGGTGATCCGGCCTCCAGGAATCTCAGAGTGAGACTGTGTGTGAGAGCGTCTCCCATTTTACATTCCTCTCTAGGGCTGGGATTAAAGGCATGCACCACTGGGATTAAGACATGCACCACCCAGTTTCTATGGCAAACTACTGTGGCTACTGGGATTAAAGGTGTGTGTTACCACTGCTTGGTCTGTAAAGCGGACCAGTGGGACTGTTTTACTCTCTGATCTTCAGGCAAGCTTTGTTTATTAAAATGCAAATAATATACTACCGTGTTTCTCCATGACCTTTTGCAATTTAATATAAAATACAGCAAGAATATTTCCAGGGCTCAAACTAGAATAAACCGTAGGTTTTCATTAAGCCAGACATCCCACCAAAATGCCGTGGTAGGAAGCCCTGCTCCCTGACAGGTCACCTGGGGACAGCTGCTGTAACCTCATCCAGTTCTATCCTGTCTCCTCACTTTGCCATTGATCTTGCCCAGAGTCAATTCTCTTCATTCAGGAAGTTCTCAGACACACAGATATAGCCCCAACTTTGAGGTAAGCTATGGGAGGACTTTTGGTGTCTTCTGCTTCTGTCTTGTTCAGCTCTGTACAGGTGCTGGGTGCCAGCCATTCATTCTGTGCTGTGTGCCATTCTGGACTGATCCTCAGTGCCTCAGATGTAGTGTGTTGAAGCATGCTGATGCCTTGCACCAATTTCCCCACTCTAAGTAAAAGTGGTAGTTCTTCTTCAGTACGTTACTCTAGTTCAGTAGACACATTTGGTGACCCTTGGCCATCTGCAGCTGTCCTTATCCAGGGCTTTTCTCGATTATGGTCACAGAGTATGTGCTTGCCTCCTGCAGTAGTCTATGGGCACAGTATTTACCTTACTTATTTTTGTATTTCTGAAGTTCATCATGGGATACAAAGAAGTTTATTACGTGGATGAATGAAAATAACAGTGAAGTTAATAAAGGAAGAAGCATATTCTCAGTTTGGGAAGTGTGCCAAGGTCATGCATTGAGAAGATGGTAGAGCAGGAATTTGATATTAAGGAGTAGCTTAATGTCTGGCTACCATAGTGTTAATCATCACACACCTACTACCTCTCAGTGAAAAGAATTTATATTGCTTTTTTTCAAGGGACCCATTTCATAGCCTATAGATGAGTGGCTTTAAGAAGCACTTAAAGAAAGACCTGAAACCCAAGGTTACAGAGCTCATGATTCCTGTCTTCCTATGTCTCACTCCCAAGTCTTCTAATGACTTCTAGTCTTTACCTAACAAAAATATGAAGGGAAGAAATGTAACTACCATCTTATTTATTTACAGGTTGATAGTTTGTTGTTTACTGATCAGAAAGATTATGTAAAACACCACAAGATTCCAATAAGGTGAAGTTTATTTTTTAACATTATTCTATTTATTTAATTAATTTTTAAGAGTCCTCACCCTCATAGATTCCAGAAAGCTTACATTGCATGGGCTTTTTTAATGTGGTCTTTAAATATTGTTAAATTTCTGACTCCAAATGGAAACTGAATTTTGAAGCCCTAAAGTTTTCTGCATGTGTGGGAACTTAGAGTCGAATCTTCATTTATATAAAACAATGTTTTCATAAATCCAAGCACTCTTAGAAACAAGGACTGAGTCTCATTCATCATCATACTTAGGTATAACTTGGTAAATAGTGTCAGGAGACAAGTGGCGATTTACAAGTGGCCGATACAGAGGAGCTTGGCAGAAGCTTAGTTTCCATTGCTAGCCTCTCAGGGACCCTACTCCTGAAGAAAACAGACTTTCCTTCCCCAGCCGATATCTATTGCTCAGTGTTTCTCATATAGGACTTCACGAATTCTTCCCCTGTCAATTCTGGGACATTTGATATATTGATCATGTACAGGTTTTGTGCATACGGTCACAGCCATGACTGCACAGCCCATGAGAGCAAAAGCCCTGCCCTGTCCAGCAGATACTGTTTCACCGTGGATATCCATTACTTCTTTCTGTCCCTAACAGTCTTTTGCTCCTTTCCTCTCAGTGATCCCTGGGCCTATGGGGGAGGGAATGTCATATAGCTGTCCCATTAGGAGCTGAGCATCCCGGCTCTTCTCAGAGTATTGAGCAGTTGTCAGTTTTTGTATTAATCACCCACTACTGTAAAAGGAAGTTTCTCTGCAGAGGCTTGATAGGAGAACTAAAGGTAAGAACTTCCAGGGTAGGTTATTACTCTGTCCTCTCCCAGATGTAGATGCTAACTTTAAATCTTTGGGCACACGTGTCAAAGCTGGAGTACTCAAAGGTCAGCCAAGCAGTGAGGATCATGGGAAAATTTCCCTTGGGAGGAGAACCAGAGCATAAGTGATATGAAGAAGGGAAACTGATAAACAGGAAGGGTAAAATGGGGCGGGAGTGGGAGGGCAGAGAAGAAAGCTAAGAGGTAACCAACACTGAAGTCCTCTGAAGGAGCACCATGGAAGTATACTAGTGTAGAAGTTTCCTAAAACACACACACAAATGCACACAAACACCCCCTCCACACACAAACACGCACGCACACACACGCACACACACACACAAACACACATGCACACACACATATTCAAATATGTATGGACCGTAAGTGGAGTTACCCTAGAATGGGAGGAAAATGCCTCTCTTAGACACCACAGATTACATCTTTTCTAGTCGTTCATCAGTGGGGTTCCATGAAGCCCCCTCCAAACATTAGACCCTGTAGCCTTTGCTCTTGGTTACATGCCAGAAACTGATGGTAAGACTCTATTACTGAGGACACCACACACAAGAGTCATAGAACTAGGAGAAAACAAGCTGGTACTGATTTTGAAGCTCTTCTCAACAGACTAGCTTTTATGTTGCTGGAAGGTTCTATGCACCATTCTGGGGAAGAAAACTAATTGTAAGTCTTACCTATCAGTGAGCTCTGCAAACTACAGTAATAATTGGCTTGGCAAGATGTGCCCACAAGGACAATAGTGCCATGAATGTTCTAGAAACAATCAACTACTCTTTTACAGGATTTAAAGTCAACTCTACAAAACAGAACCCATGCCTGATATTGTTGATTGAATCCCAAACCCATGGCTGGTTAGGTCAGAGGCCTTAGGGAAGAACCTAATATTATTATCACCTCTTGTATGTTATAACCAGCAGGACCCTGGTTATTTCGCCAAAGGTCCTTGTTAATTAGTGTCTTTGCAATTTTGGAAGCTTTTGCTGGACAGCTGTGTCAAATGCATACGCCAGGCTATTCTTGTTATTCATGTAAGGACCTTCTGGCATCAGAGGCCTTATCTGCCATGCCCTGACAGTCTCTCATACTCTCTAACTTTCCCCTCAAGTATCTGACTTCTTGCATTTTGACTGATATTTGCATAATCATGATTCTTGATTGTTGCTAGGCACTACTGTCCATCAGAGCCTCTGTTTTCTGATTCCTTCATGTGTCGGTTTTTTAGACCATGAATCTTTCCTGATGGAGATGAGGCTTTGACTGAGCTCCATGACCAGACCATTTTCACAACTTATAACTCCAAATACATATTCCTGGAGTTGAGTTTTATCAGTTATTAAGTTATTACCCAGAAAAACAGGACATCAAAATATGCAACATTTCAGTTTAATGTAATAGGAACATTTCCCCACATAGAGTAAGTAGATTATGGCTTAATATAAGCCCCGAGGGAACAGATGGGATCCTAGAGAGAAGTCCAGATTTGCCCTTGGTGCTAAAGTGTAGCTAACACACCAGGAGGGAAGCATTAAAATTTTAAACCGTTTACTTCAACACAATTATGGGGACAGGTTTTTAAATGAGTTTTTTTTTTTTGAGCATCAACATAATCCTTATGGGAAACAGAAATCATTTTACCACTTTACTGAAGAGTTGGTAGAATTTAGACTCATGGTTACTGCTTTAAAAACATGATTATTGAAAGTTATTGCATAAAATCTCCGGTTTCTGGCTTCTCTGTCATTTTCTTTAGGCTGGTTTGCCTGAAACTGGGCACGGTCGTTAGTGATTTATGATACTATAGACAGTCAGGAGGAGGAGCGGTATGTAAAGAAGACAGTGACGCCAAATTCATCAATAACAGCCCATTCCAGTTTTCTTTCTGTTGTGCATAAAATTCTTGGACCAAAAGCCTCTCATGGAAGGGAAGGATTTATTTGGATTATACTTCCAGGTAGCAGTCCATCAATGGGGGAAATCTAGACAGGAACTCAAGCAGGAGCTTAAAGCAGAACCCACTCATGATGCTTCTCTCTCTCACTCAAAGGTTCATGCTTAGCCATCCCTTCTCATACAGCCCAGGACCACCAGCCATGGTAACAGCATTGCCTACAGCAGGCTAGGCCCCCCTACATCAATTATCAATTAGGACAGCCCACTACAGTCATGCCCGCAGGCCAGTCTGATCTGGGTGCGTCCTCGACTGGAGACACTCTTCCAATGTGACTGTAGACTGTGTCCGGCAGACAGTTAAAGGTCACTGTGACACAGCCACAAAGGACGTTGTTTGTGCCAGGCACTTCTTAGGTGGTTTGACTTCCACAGTATGTGTTCTCTTGTTTAGTTATTATAGCAGCCACTAGGGACAGGTGTTATCTGTTCTGTAGCTGAGCTTCAGTAAAATTATGTATTTCATTCTACAAGAGATAAGATACAAGCTAGTGTTTATTGATATGGTGTATAAGGGGCAATTTTAAAATTTGGGTCAAATTTAGAGTATAAAAGTTTTATAGGGCATGGAGGCATTTTCTCTATTTTCTTTGTAAAATTCTCCAAGTAGATTCATATAGTATTTTCTGAAGAGGGAGGCAGTTCTAAATCTGTTATCCAAAGAAATGATTCCTAGGGATAAAAATAACTTAAAGACCCTGAACCATGTTGGCTGCTGTCAATCCTGTATTAATACAATGCTGAAAACAACCACTCATCATTCCTAGCATGTTTATTTGTCCTATTGACAGCCTATTGCATTCAGTTTCCGTCTGCAATGCATGATCTTGTCAGGAGCATTTTATAGGACAAACAAAGACCACAAATGTGTGTGTGTGTGTGTAGGGAGAGAGAGAGAGAGAGAGAGAGAGAGAGAGAGAGAGAGAGAGAGAGAGAGAGAGAGAGAGACTATTGGAAATACAAGCTTTTGTGAACCAACATGTCGGTGCTGGGAAATAAACTCTGATACTCTGGAAGAGCAGTATATACTCGTATCTGTTGGACCTTCTCTATAGCTTCTTAACTCAAGATTTGTTAAAATATTAAATTTTTCTTTATTGCTGCCTGCCTCAAAAAAGAAGCTTCTCTGACCAAAGTTAAGAGCATCCCAAGTCTATGGATATAAACATAAATATTTTGTAGGCAATTTGACAGAATGATCATTTAGCCAAACAATAGTAGGGTCTATCCCAGAGCCTATGACCTCCCAGCTATGGACTTCTGACCAGGGTTACAGTACCAGGCAAGTTAATCTCTCCTGTGGAGAAAGCCTCAAGTCCAATCAGAAAGCAGTGAGTTAGCTCACAACTGTTATGCCACCATGGTACCAGCGGTTTCAATTCTCCCGGCAGGTTGTTATTGTAGCATGCTGGGTACAGTGCTGGACCATGGTACCAGTGGTTTCAATTCTCCCGGCAGGTTGTTATTGTAGCATGCTGGGTACAGTGCTGGGGAAGATCACTGATGTCTTTTCTTTCCTAGTTGCCTCTGTTCTCCTTCCAGCACTGTGAAATCTAGCCAGCAGGAAAGACATTTCCAGGTTGGTTTGAGATTGAGCTGCAGCCAAAGTGTGTGGTGTCTTAAGCAATGTGGTTTTACTTTGTTGAATAAAAACAGATCTGTGCTAGGTAAATTAATAAAAAAAAGAAAAGTGGCTGAATCTAAAGAATTAAATGGATTTCCTGATACAAGTATAGAAATACATTTTCTGGTACAAGTATAGAAATGAATTTCCTGATAAAGGCATAGGAAGCTTTAAAACGTCTTACTAATCCTATTAAGTTTTGTACCTGTGCTTTATTTGTATAAAAACTGCTTTTAAGACTAACTGAAGCAACTTGGTAATTAGGGAGATATTGCAAACATTTTTGCTTACTAAGCTACCATCTGGACTTTATTATCCACTCATCGTACCTTTTTCTTTTCTCTGCTGTGTACCTACTAATTTATATTTTTCCTCAAATGGTGATTATAACATTTGTTCAGTTTTTAGGTTCCACTCATCCTGTAATAACAATTGTACACATATTCATTTTCTTTTGTCAGACACGGTGCTAAGCGTGTGCAGACTCTTGTAGAGAACATGAAGTTGATCTTCTCCAGGGACTCAGTCTCAATAAATCTCATGAGGTAGGAGACTTTGTGTCGATTAAGCCTTGCACATTTAGATAAAACAGAGAACAGTTAGGCAAGAACACATAATATAGGAAAGATATTCCTGACAACCAGGAAAGGCATGGGATGTTTTCATGTTCTTTGAAGATACAATGTTGGGCATAGAGAACATTGTTGGTCCAGGACGGATAATGAGTGGAGCTTTGAATTTCCCTTCAAGGTCAAAAAAGACTCTAGATTTATTTACTTCTAAAGTAGGGAGTTTTTGTAGTGTTCTTCCCTGGTAGGCACATTGTAGTCTTGCTTTTCCTAAAGATCCCTTACTGGAACATGACAAGCAAGTTGTGATTAAAATATTTGTAAAATAAGGGAAACTAAAATAGAAAAATGGTGAGATTGCATAGGAGGAGGAGTTGAGGACTTGTAACTGTCCAAGACACTTGGTTTTTATGTAATGAATAATGATAAAACATCAGTTTGAGGGTCAGATGTCAGTGAGCAGTCTGAGGACTAGAGACCCGATTCCTTAGTTAATTTGCCATATAGCATTGAAGAAGATGCTGAGCTTAGATTCCTAGTTACCTGATACCAGGGTCACAGGAGAGGATTTCTGTGGGTGTCTCTTATAGGCTCCCCCAGCTATCCTATGATGCCAACTATCTCTATGAGTAAGCAAGTATTAATCTAGGGCAGGATGAGATGAGGTTGTTTTCATTGCTAATTATATTTCTTCCTTTAAAACTATGAAATTATGTTTCCTGGAAAGTATACACTGTATATTTTTTGACGTTTTCTTTGAAATGATTTTATTATTCCCAAAGACTTGTCCTGTATGGTCTTACTAGAATTCTTTAAAAAAGTTCCGGAGACTGGTTTGCCCAAGTTGTGTCATATTCCTATTTTGATGTAGTGTACGTTTATTTTCTGTGATCTGACATCTTTCTTGGCTTTATTCATGTTGGTCAGTTATTAAAAATGGATCAAGCCAGATATATGTCAGGTTCAGGATTTGACTTCATTGTCAATCACACACACATACACACACACACACACACACGGAGAGAGAGAGAGAGAGAGAGAGAGAGAGAGAGAGAGAGAGAGAGGACATGCCTACTATCGTTTCTTAGTAATCAGCAAAACAGAACAAATACTAGACACTGTTAGAAGGACAGTGGGTCCTTTTTTTTTAGGACTCTGACTGTCTTGGTGACTTATTTAAAAGTCTGTCATGTCATCAATATGAAAGGAAAATATAGAAAAATCAAATCTCCCGAATAGGTGTCTATTGGTTATGAGCTAACTTGAATAGTCCATTTCCTTTTAGATGTTTGTTTACCATGACACTCAATATGGAAAGGGTGATAAAGTTTGCCTTAGAGAGAAATTTGTGATGGGTTACAGGGGGAAAATACCTGGTTCAGTACATTGAGGAGTTTCTGTTTCCATGCTGCTTTGGGTAACTGAGGATGAAAACTCCAAGAAACCATAATGAGGATTGAATAGTGCTTCTTAAATTTATGGGAAATAACTTATTGATGAAACAGAACTTGTAACTTCAGTGGACTCAATAAGCCATATCTAAAACGTTAAAAACCCGACAAGAGTGAGCACACTAATTACTAAGTCACACTGGTCCCCAAAGTGCTGTTAGGTTTGACATTGTGTAAAATTGTTGATTTAGTGATTATTAAAGTAGTGGATGGCTCTAGCAAGCCTGGCTTTGTAGTTGCATTGGTGAAACCAAACTGTCTAGAAAGATCTGTTCTCTTATTTTGTCTCTTGGCTTGTTTCCTGTTGGGCAGAAGGATAGATGTGCAGATAGGAATGCGCACTCCCTCTGGCAGCTCCCATAAAAGAAGAATAGTTTGCAACAAAGTATGGTACACTGAACAACAGACTTCCACTGTGCTTGCACTGTATAGATTTTATAGAAAGTTGCTTTATAATGCTCTTTGTTGTAGCAATAAAAGCCCTGTGTATTTTATATGGCGTAGGGTTCCACTCAATGGATTTAAAGCACTTAGACAATATTTAGATGAAAAGGCAAAAGAGACTACTTGTTTCTAATTCTCGGGGTACTTGTCTTCATGGATGTAAGTACGGTAGGTTCTGAGGTGTAGCAGAAGGAGGGATTTATATTTGCAATGCTTTTGCATCGGCCTTTGTCGTGTGAGAACAGCCCTGTCAGCAGAGCATCCAAGGTACCAGGACTCTGTAATCCAGGATACTAATATTAGTCATAACAAAATTCTAGCTCTCACCAATGGCTAACTGGCAGCCTCTTGTTGAATTCCTCTCATAATGAGACTGAAGCAAAAGCTGGCTCTAGATCCTAGGCTTTTCGCTTCCAGGGCCTCTGCTCTTGTCATCATCCCCTCTTGCTGATTCCCAGGCATGTCTTTTTGCACTTCCCATGTGGACTATTTTGATATGTAGAAATGCCACATTCTTTTCACAATTCTTGAACTATTCTCCATGTGAATCCTATGTTGAATCCCAAATCTTCAAATGGTTCCTCAGTCCTCTTGTAGGACCCAGCCCCTCCTAGTCAGATATGTTCTTACCATAGAATTAGAAGCTAAAGCTTCAGAGCTGTGGCTGCAGCACAGAGCTACTCTGGTGCTGGCCGTATCTCCATACAGACCCGGAGGAAGCATTAGCCAGCTCCCGTGGTCTTGTGGTTGAATTGGAGTCTGGGAACAGGTGCATCTTCCTTAGGGTTAGTTAACGGTGAATTTGCAGCGTTGTTTCTAGATGCAAAGACTCCTGGGCAATCCATTGTCATTCTCCTGATAAATTCAATGTGCTAAAAATGAAATTCCTGTTGCTTATAACTAAGAACCGTATGCAAGAATGCTCAAAAACCAGTTCAGATGTACCATCTCTACAGTTGCTTTGGTTCTTTTAGAGTCTCCTATGGACCCTCTAGTCCTTGGTTTAACAGAGGTGAGGCCTTTGCTTGTTTTAATTGTCTGCGCTCCTCTTTGCCCACTCATTACAGTACCTGAAGCAAAGAAGTTGCCTTGGCAACTTGTGTGCTTTACAGAGTAGCCATGGGGACCGGATACCCACTCTTATTCTCTCACACTAGAAAGGACCTAGCGTGACAGGTCTTTGGGAAAACCAAATTCTACCTTGTTTAGTATGTCTTACTTAAAAGTCACACCCTGATTTATAAAAAAAGTTTGTTTTTATGTGTTTCATACAGGTAAACACATGTTGTGTTAAACATATTCCTTCTATATCCCTCCTTCTCCCCTCTTCTCATCTCTTTACTGTTTGTTATTCTCCTTTGTCTCTCTGAAACGCCTGGACTTCTACTTTCATTGCATGCATACATCCCTAGGAGAAAGAATGAACACACTCTAAAAGAGTCAAAGCAGCTAAAGAGATGGCATATTTGAACTGGTTTTTGGGCATTTTTGCATAAGATTCTCAGTTACAAACAGCAGGATACATTTATTTAAAATATAGAAACCACAAAGGAGAGAAAACATGATATTTGTCTTTCTAAAACTGGCTTCATCTGGTTAAATGACAATCTCAAGTTGTTTCCTTCAGAAGGCATGAATTCATTCTTCTTTGTGATTGAAAAATTCCACTGCATATATATTCCACATTTTTTCATCCCCTCCTTTGTGGTTGGGCATCTAGGTTGGGCCCACGTTTTAGCTAACGTGAACCGTGCTGCAATTAGTAAGGCTGTGCTGGTGGGTATCTCTGTAGTACGCTGACTTGAAGTCCTTTGGATGATTACCCTGGGACGGTACCACTCAGAGAAATGGAAGATTTATTTTAATTTTTCTGAGAAGCCACACAGTAATTTCCATAGTGTCTGCTGTAGTTTGCATTTTTGCCAGCGGCATTGAAAGGTCCCCCTTTGCCCAGCGTTTGCTGTTATTTGCTTTCTCAATGGATCCTAGTCTCAGATTCACCCTGGGTCCTTCACAGTGTACACTTACTCTTCATTTCCTTCCACGTCTCTCTTTGCTTTTACTGTTTATTGTCTTGGGAATCACTGCAATCCTTTCTTAATAACAGGCTTGACTGAACTCGTTGAGTGCTACTGGGTCAATTTTTTTCTTCTAAGAAGCATCAGGTTTTAACTGGCTGCAGTTATTGTTAAAAGTGAGTTTCATAATAGTGAAGCAAAGGTGAGTATTTCTTAATTTCATTCCCTAATTCCCTGTCACAGTTCCTTACAGGAAGGGGATACCCACTGCTACCTTGCTTGCTCTGTGTGAAGCTATGAACACATTATAGTTTCTCATCTGCAGATAGAGGGATAGTGGATATTATCCATTATGGTCCCTTTTATGTAGTAATGAACGATAAACCTCTTGTTGGGTTGCAGGGTCATCTGTCTTCCCCAACTATTTTCTTTAAAAGATATTGTCTATTTTATATCCAGAGTTAACTGTTCTTATTGTTTCCACAAACAGATTTCTGTTTTAAGACTTATTATCCACTTTGTCAATCTTATTCTATGACTGTAGTTCCATGCACATATTGATTGGCAAAGAAATCAAGAGAAGGGTGCATTTGACAACACTATGATTACTATTTAAATATCTAACAAAATTGTTAGCATTTCAGAAGCCCAGGCCCCACCAGTCAAAAGTAAAGCAGGTTATCATTTGGATGACATGGTACAATTTCACCCCAGTATCATCTCTTAATTATTTTCAAGGTAAAAACCAAAAGGGACCATGAAAAGGTGAAACAAAAATAAAACGCTTCATGCCTATTCTATCCCCCCCCCCCGACTCAATATCTCCTAAAATTGGAAGTCAGAGCCCAGGTGTTAGCATGGTATTTGCCTCGGGAGGGGTGAGAGTGGAGGTCGTGCTGTAGAAGGTCACTAAGGCATGAATATTGCATGAGGGAATTAATTGCCAAGAGCACGTGAGAGTTATGACAGCAATATGCAGAGCCTGAGCAATCGCCACTGGGGGGAAATGGTTGCGTGTCTCCACACACAGGGATGCTCTGAAACAGTGATGGAAGAGCGAAGAGCCTCTTTCCTCAGGACTGGAAGATGTGACACAGGGAAGTCATCAGTGACGCGCTGTATTATGATACTGCACCTAAGTTCTTTACCGTTTGAATATGGAACAGAATGGTAATTGAGTCCCTGCTTAAAGCATAGCAGAGGGTTACCTTGAGGCAATCCACATTTAGTGCTTTACCTTCCAGTCAAGTTGGCTTATCTTGTGAATTTATAATAATAATGCTGTACATTGGAGATCGACTTTATCATACAAAGCTTGAAACACAATTAAACCCTAAGCGCTAAATGGTAATTCAATTATGTTCTTTCCATCCTATTTACGAAGGCAATAAATTGAAAACATTCATCTTGGAACAATGTTTTTCCCTGTGGGAAAGGGGACATAGAAAATGCCTCCTCCCCCAGTCATCCCAAAACATCCAGGGGATATATAAAAATATTTCATAGAAAACTTTAAATTAAACACTATGAAAAGTGTTACTTTTGTGATGTAAAACGTGGTGGAAAAACTGAAGGGAACTTCTTGGCTAATCAGTTCTGTTCATCTCTCAGGGATTCCATTATGGAGAAGAAAGCAAAGTTTCTGGATATAAAATGTTGAAGAGGAAGCTCTAGGCATGGGAGAAGATCTTTATGTTCAAAAACAGGCTTAGGTAAAAAATAGAAGGTAGAGCCGTGGCCCTATGGCAATGATCCTAAGTGGCAGGTCTCCTGTAGGGATGATATGCTTACCCTCCAGTTAACTGGGAGATTCTAGCTAACAGAGACTTTCTGAGCAGCTTACTTAAGAGAAGATCTACTACCCCACATTCAGTCCCTTCTTTGTCTTGCATATGCTATTTTGGGAAGTATGTAGACCTGACCTTTATGAAAGGATCTGTTTGAGGCTAGAGGGATCCTTTATGGTACTGCAGAATTCTGTTCAGTTTGCTGGGGCATAAGAAAGAGAAACTATCAGAAATAGATGGCCCATTTGATTTGATTCTGAGCAATCTGGGGTAAGATAGTGTTCACCAAGGCTTGAAGTCTATTACATTTATTTTCTTGCTTTGCTTGGAGGAAACTCATAAGTAAGAAATGTTTTTTTCTTTCATTTTTTCATTTCTCACTCAGCTTGTTAGAGAATATGGCATTCAGTTATTCCATGCAAGTGTTAAGCATGTCCTTTGTTTCAAATCTAGCATGGTTTAAGGTTACAAAACCATCCAGGGAATTTGAGAAAAGGAAGAAAAGGATGTAAGTCATGCAATGGTTATCCCATAGTTTGAGAAGTATTGTTTTTTTCTATATTGTCATTGCAATCCCAAGATTTCTTGTCAACAGTGATATATATAATCTATAATATGAGGTTTATTATAAGACCAATAATCCATGAACTTGTTTCAGCTGAGTTCACAGACCAAAAATTTCATTAACTTGGTGAATGTATTTTTAGGGGCTGGAGAAATGGCTCAGTGGCTAAGAGCACTTGATACTATTGCAGAGGACCTGGGCTCAGTTCTTAGCATCAACCTGTATACTCACAACTACAGGTGTTACTCAAGATCCAAGGTTGCAGTACCTTCTTCTGACTTCTTTCACTACCAGGTGCTCATATAGTGCATACACATTAAAAAATAGTATACTTTTCCCCCTTTACAATTTCAATTTGAAGAGAGTCCTAAAAGTAAATAGTTTCTAAAAGTGTTAGTTGTTTTTGGTAATTGTTGAAAATGCTTTCTTTGATATGGATGTAGACCAGAGGTGTCTCCTGCTATATGATGCAGTAATATCAGGCATGGGAAGACTCTTTACTCATTGCTAGATTTCTCAACTTGGGAAGGATTTGGAGAAATATTTAAGAAGCCAGAAATATCAATAAAGAAGTTAAAGGATCTGAATTCCAACATAAAGGCCCCCAAACAGAAACTGCTTGTGTACTCAGGAGAAAACAGGAAGCTTGGGGTCTAGCCCGGTGTTTACCACCAGTGTTCTGAAGGACGATAATAGGTCTTTCGGGAGAGAGGATGCTTGTTGACTCGTTATGTAACTCAACCATCCTGAGAGAGGCATGACTTCTAAGCAATGATTGAGACAGATGCCATTACACAACACAACACAACACAACACACACACACACGCACACACACAAATGTAGGGCTAGATGCCACTCTCTAGTGTGAATGCGTCTTCTTATGTCAGATCTTAACAGAATCAACTGGAAGCTAGTTTGTGGAATGTTCTAATAATTCAGACACAGTGGTGTAATAAGAGATGCATTTCTCATGATGCTTATTCAAAATTTTCATGAGATAAAACGCTATTTGATTATGTGGTAGAGAGGCCATTATTTTTCCTACTTAATTGATACTGCAGACTTTTCATAGAGAAGAAGTAATCCAAGAATAATTAGCAAAACTATATGTATGAAGTATTATAGAAATAGATTGAGAAATGACATAAACAGAATTTTGTAATACTAATACTTATTTAATTATCACTTAAGCAATATTTGTAAAAAAGTCAATTTTCTAGTCCAAGTTTTATTAATATTTCATTTTTGGTGAGCAAATCCATGTTGCACTTTTAATGTAATTTTCTATTTCAAGTTTTTCTATAAATGCACCTTGAACCACAGGAGTACCCCCTCCAGGGTTTGTGAATGGGAATGCTGTATAAATCTGTGACAAGAACTCCTAGACTCTTTGCACGTGTGTTCAGAGACCTGAAGTGCCCCAAGGAAGGTCTCTGCCAGTGTCTCTGAGGCAGCACCTCAGGGCTGTCTGCAGCATCTTAGGTTTAACTGTTTCCCATTAGCAAGTCCAGGCTGGATTGGGGCACTGACAGGGCTCATGATTTAGTGGTTCACCCAATATTTTGTTCTCAGTTCTGTCCAAAGATTAATTACACATAAACTATCAAGGAGGAAATAAATCTTGTTAATTAAAATAAGTCTAAATAAGAATAAATGTCTTCATTCTTGGAGAAAGTAATGCTGAAAAAGACATTGTGGAAAAGGATGTGAAGACATCCATCTATTAATAGAAAGAGGACTCCTGCTTGCATGGACTCTTGCTGTGCTTTAGCTAAGTCTGATATTCACTATCACCTGAAACACATCTAACTGCAACAGTAATAAATAGAGTACAGTGTGTTGTTTTGTCTGCCATTTGCCCTCAGTGTGAAAGAATGGCATGCTACTTTTGCTCCCAGGGAGTGATTTCTCTTTAACTTGGTGAAAGCTCAGTTTCTTCCAGTGTGATATCAGTCTTAACTGAACATACATGATGACCAAACATGGTAACATAGAGAAGGGAATCCACGTAGCACAATGGCAGCTCAACAGTTTGAAGAGAGAAGTCCAGCAAAGCAAGGATAACATCGCTGCCATGGGTCCAAGGGAGACGGGAAGGTGCTGCTTTCCTGAATTCTGAGTTCTGCTCTACTGTCCCATGCACTCAGAGGACGCAGGACAGCAGTGATGCCATCTGTCTTGGGAACACACTGTAAAGACGATAGGCTTCTTTACCTCCACAATCTCTCTCTTTCAGAAGTTCCATTTAGCCTGCACCTTCTCTCATACTTAGTAAACTAACTGCATTTCTGATAACCATTTTTCTTTATTATTTAAATTGTATTGGTTATTACAGTGTCTGGAACTAGAAAGGTAGTTGAACTCTTGAAGAATGATCATGATTATTTTACATAAAAGATGGCAAATGAAATTTTATTAATAATGATATTATAAAAGTGACATCCGAAAGAACAATAATGCTTGTGTATGTTAACTGTGAGCAAAAACACTCCTTTTCTCATCAATGTATTTTTTTGTTGGGATATTTTATCACAGCAATGGGAAAAGTAACTCAGACAAGAAGGAGCTAAGTCCTTCACAAAATCAGTTGCTAGACAAACTGTCCCTTTTAGATAAGAAGGAAAGGGTTGGGGAAGGGAGCACTAATGCTCTCCAAGCACTGAAGGAAATAAATTCTTAGCTGAGAATGTTATATCTAGTAACATCTCCTTGTAGACAGTCAACGTGAAGACTTTCTCATCTACAAAGATGAAAACCACAATATCTCATGGAAGATAAATTGGTAAGTTGATAAGAGGTAAATCTCACCAAAGGGAAGAATGAGGGTGACGTGAAGACAAGGGAGCAGAGACTGGTAAAGCTTATCAAAGATTGTGAAAATGTTAACAGCTTATGCCAATTCTTTATAATGATGACAATTCAAAAGCTTTAGCAAAAAATGGATTAGAAGTATAAAATATATTAATATCTTTATAATATTTGAGAATGGAATAGAAATACTGAAGACAGATATGCTCCATAATAAATTATAAAAGTAAAAAAGTGAAGATTAAAATTTAAGGTCAGAATTTTAGAGGGATTTGAGGACAAATGGAGGAGTTGGAAGAGAAGGGAGGGATGTACATGAAATACTTATGCATGAAATTCAAAAACACTTGAATTAAAAATTGGAAGGATGGTTTCAAGGAAGAAGAAAGAACTAAACAGCACATCTCCACTATGAATTGTAGCTGTTGATCTAACTTTGTGGCCACAATTACGTAACTGCTCCCTTTTGTTCAGATTGATACCTTTTGAGAAGGAAATAGGAACATGTGTAATAATCGGAATGATGATGAATGCAATCATTTCTCTCCCACACAATTCTAAACCATTTGAGGCTTCATATGATTTTTCCTTCTCTTTCTTCCACTGTTCCATCTTTCTTTATAATCCTCTTGTACTTCATATATAGCTCTTTGGAATTTGCAAATTTTTCTTAATTTTTGAAAACTTCAACCATGAAAACACCTCTTTCCTGTTTTCTCTCCAAACCCTCCATGTTCCCCCTCACTCCCTCTCAAATTGATGGCCTCGTTTATTATAATTGTTGAATATGTATATAGCTATAACTACATAAATACAACCTGATGACTTGTGTGGATATGATTTCAGGGCTGATCACTTTGTTTTGGGGAACCAATTTGGGGCCTCATGTCTGGGAGATGCTAATTCTCCCTTTCCCTTAGTAGTCATTAGTAGTCATTAGTCATTAGTTTGCCAATGGGTAGGAACCCAAGAGATTTCTCCCTTCTTTGCCAGCATGTATATTTATATTATTATTTCTCATGTCTTGTTGAAATATTATGGATGAATCTTTCTATCATTTCCAGGAAACACAACCTCACAACAGACTTTGTATTCCTCTGTCTCTTTCAATCTTTTTGTTCTCCTCTTCTAAGATGACCTCTGACCCTTAGTTACAGTAGTTATATTGTGGATATTCCCATTGGGACTGGGAAACACACAATTGGATGGTCTGTATATTATGACCTATTGTGGTTTCTGGTAATGGTTTCAGTTATCAGTAAAGAATGAATTTTTTGAAAGTGAGCTACATTTGTCTGTGGGTACAGTGATAAGTTTTAGAATGTAGTAGAAAGATGCTGGTCTAGTAAACAGGGAACAGTCAGTTTTTCTCCAAGACCCACGCCCTCACCAGCCACAAGTAGTTGAATAAGTTTCTAGTACCAGACACTATTTCTCTCTTACTGAGTGGTCCTGTAGTCCAAGTGAACAGATGTTGGTTACTGCCAAGCTCTGAGAGCCAGTATTGCATCTTTAAAAATATCTGGTCATTGTTATAGTTCTTTGACTTCAAAGCAGGACAGAACTATTGATAGATTCCTTCCTTTGGTTGATTTTACATTACTTTTTAATACTATAAAATATAGGCCACAGGGGACCAAGGGTTCTTATATAGTCCATTTTCTTCTCAGAAGATAGCATGTTAGGGTATTCAGTCCCCAGGACTTCCTGTTAAGAATAAAACAAATATATTTACTTAAATATCTATAACCATCTTTTAATATAATATTGAGACTTTTTTTTGTTCTATAGCCTATTAAGTGTAAAGAATATGAAACCAACTTAGAATGGAATCTAGTATACATGTAGAATTTGGCACCATTTCATATCTGATAGTGGCCCCTCAGTGTGAAGCATCAAGGAAGGGTCTGATATTTTTGGCTCACATTAGGGTCTGTCTGCGATTTCTTATCACTACTTAAATTTTTCCTTTCCCAATTTCAGTGTGAATCATGTCACAATGCTAACATTTATTTCTCTAAGTAAGGATTTCGAATCCCGTGCTTTTCATACACAGCCTTCCAACTGCTACATAAACTGGCTTGGCATTTTATCTTCTCTTGTTTTTCTTCAATTTCTCAAGTTCCTGTGGTTTAGAAAGAGCGGAAACCTTTCTCTGCATGAATGGAATAAAAAAAATTACTTTTAGTTTCCATTATTCTATTCTCCAGAAGAAAGTTTGGCAAATCTCCCATAGTCTCTAGGACCCGCTGAGCCCAATCGAGTGTGTAACTCTGGTGGGTAATAAGTGTTTCCTCAGTCCAGTTAGAGGTGTTATTAGTTCATGGCTCTACAGAAGAGTTAGGAAGGGAGGAATGAAGCTTCCTGACTTTTTATTTCCTTTAAAAATATTTTTTTTTCCTTTAAGCTCTGATAAGTAGATGCTATCTAGGTACTGAAGCAAATCCTACCAGGAGAAATGAGAAGTCAACAAGTGCAGCTCACCAGTAGAGAGGCCACAATACAAGGTAGTAATGACTCAAGAGAGTCTCTTTGGCATCCAAATGCTTTACGTATCATATGTTGTGGATTTTTTTTCTTGCTTTGGACATTCATATTCATAAAACTACTTACCAACGAAAACTGTTAGCTTTGTGATTATTTTTACTTTGCTTATGATGAAACTGAATTTGTAGTTTATGTGAGCTTTCTTCCTCATGTCTGGAATCATTTGTAAACATAAAGCCAAAGTTGGCATGTGACTGGCTCCGTAACACATGGCTTCTGGATAACGTTGTCTGAGGAGAGGGTTTTAGGTCGTGAAGAAATTTGCCAAGATGAACTGTGCCAGATAGTAGCACCTTGAAGGACAACTGCTAAAAGTTGAGTGTGTTCCCTGGAGGTTCATAGGCAGGAAGCTTTGTTTCTCAGATAGAGATGTTAAGATGGTATGCTGTGGGACAATGGTCTGTATCCTGTCAATTATATTTTAAATAAATATTGATTGGCCAGTAGCCAGGAAGGAAGTATAGGTAGGACAACCAGGCAGGAAGTAGAGGTGGGGTGATGAGAACAGGAGAATTATGGGAAGAGGAAAGCTTATTCTGCAGTCCTGACCCAGCCATAGAGCAAGCAAGATGTAACTGCCTCAATGAAAAAAATTACCAAGTCATGTGGCTAACATAGACAAGAATAATGGGCTAATATAAGTTATAGAGTTAATGAGAAGCCTTGGCTAATGGGCCAATCAATTTATAGTTAATGTAGACCTCTTTGTGATTTCTTTGGGACTTAATGACTGTGGGAACCGGGCAGGACAGAAAACTAAGTCAACAATGGTAGAATATTTTTTCTTTAAAAAATGTGTTTATTTTACTTTTGAGATTATTATATAATTACAATTTCACACTTCCTTTTTCTCACTCCAAACCTCCCATATAGACCCCTTTCTCAAATTCAAATTCATGGCTTCTGTTTTCACTAATAGCTATTACAAGAATTTATTCAAATGTATATTCATACATATTCCTAAATATAACCTTCTAAGTCTGTATAATGTTCCTTACATGTATGATTTCAGGACTGACATGCAAAGTTGACGGGAAAAAACTACAGGTCTTAAACCGTATGCATAAAACTATAAACAATTAAAGAATCCAGAGTGAAGGAGAAAGTTAAGTGGAACTTATAAGCAGTGGGGCCTAGTGCAGTCTATTATTTCCTGCAACTCTATTGCACAGCCTTTCCTTTAAAGTAGAGCTTCACAGAGCTGCATTTTAGACAACAGCGGGAAATGTCTATGTCATCCTCTCTTCCCCAGCCACAGAGGCTGCTTTCCTGGTGAGATGGCCAAGGAAGTAGAAAGCTCTAAGCTTTCCTTCCAGAACATCTCCATTTTGATTCTAGGATTCAACACACTATTTGGTTTAAACTTAAACTTTCATGTTTTTTAATGTTTGGAAATAGTAGCTCTTCTAAAATATTAAAATGAACCTCTATTATTTCCAAATGATGCCCCAACTTGTCTTTCTTATTTTTATTCATTCATTCATTTTTGTTTTCGATACAATGTCTCTCTATGTAGCATTGGCTGTCCTGGAACTTCTTCTGTAGACCAGTTTGGTCTCAAAATCACAGAGATTCCCCTGCCCTGGCCTGGTTGCTGGGATTAGAGCTGTGTGCCACTACTGTTGGCTCTTATTTTCATAAATTTAAAATTAATTTTCACAGTGAACATTCAAAGAAATGTGTTTTATTACAACATTCTTAAACGTATGTGTCATACCTCTTGTTTCATTTGTTCCCCTCCCCCACTGGCCCTTCTCTGTCTCGGTCCCTTCCCCATGACAAATTCCTCCAATTTTGATTTCTTTTCACATATGTTCCATTCTCCTCTCTCTACTCCTCCTTTTCCTCTTATAACTCTTTTATGATCTACACAAACACACACACACATAGGCTTGCACACACATAGGCTTGCACACACACACACACACACACACACACACACACACACAATTTTAAGTGTAAAAGCTCATATTCCACAACAAAATTCTCAATATGTGGATCCTTTTCAGTGAGGAGAAATATGTGAAGAAAATGTAGATGCGCTATGTACAGGACGAGGACAGGGGTAGGGAGGGATCTAGTGCCATTTGCCCCCACTAACTTTTCCATTTCTCACATTCATTAAAATACATTAGCCATTTAGAGATGTAGAGATTATTTCTCTTCTGCTTACATGTCCTTCCCTCTGTCATCATGTGCTGTGCCCTGGTTTTGGAATGCTCAGCCTGCCCTCTCCCCTCCAACATACACTCACTCTCAGCTTAAATTCCACTCCCAGAGAAAGCCTGCTTATCCCGCAGCTGAATGTCATCCCTCACTTACAGATCGTGGTTTTTCCTGCCTGTCTTGTTTTTCCTAGTATTCTCTGCATGGTGTTTTCTACTTAATTGTTTATGTTCAAGGCAATTCTGTTACCTCTGAAGCTAAAATCTGACTTTGAATTTTGAATCCTCATCCAGTTGTCAGAGCCACCTTCACACTGTTTAATTCCAAGAAGCAAATGTGTTTAAAGAGTTTTGCTTACAGCTGAAATCGTTGGACTACCTACATCAGTTGTGAACCTTCACACGGACATGGACATGCTTTGACCTCCTGGGAACTTTTAGAGCAATGCATTTAGTTCCCATGGTGGGAACAACCATCCATGCTCAGGCACACCATTATTTAGAGGCAATAAAGTCCCTCCCCTATCAGCTGTGTTTATGGCATGGTCAGTAAAAACCATCCTTCTTCACTAGTGTTTCAGTGGCTTCAGGGAAGCTGTGGGCATTTATTAATATGCTTTTCTAAGGGTCACAGCAGCTTTCTTATGTAAGCAATGATTTGCACTGCCTTCCAAGAATGCAGTTTCAATTTTCTTGGCAAGATTTATATCTGATGCTCTCTACTAAATTATCTGTGCCAGGCATTGACTTTTTTCCCCTCACTCTGTAAGGGTCTAAAACATCTGTAACGTAACTCTTATTTTCCACTTCAGGAAAGAAATCGATGGTCATGCTGGCGTTCCTGTCTGTTTTTATAAGACAGAGACTGTCACCTTAAAGCCTGACTGACAAAGGAAAAGGAACACAAGGTCCATGAATGACAGTAATAGAATCAAGGCGTTATTGGTGGAGCATTGATATAACCATCTGCTAACAATAAAAAATATAAATAAATCATTAGGGAAGGGGGAATGTCCCTCAAATTACTAGACTAATGACTGTCGCTTGTGTATTTAATATAAGAAAGGGCATTGAAGAGTCAAAATTCTGACAACTGTTTTGCTAATAAGGGAAGTGGTTTAAGTGAAAAGAACTCATTATTTATATTGAGGTTTTACATGTGCTCTGCCTATAAACCCGCCATCAGTTGTTCACTTTTTCTACTACATGTGATGCACTTACCTAGATCAGGAACTTTCACAGGAGTGGCGCACAGTAGGCTGAGTTCCTTAAAGTCAGAATACATGTAGTTTGTCTCAACAAACGCTTCTGTGACTCCCATGGATTAAAGATAAAGTGTAAATAAGTTATATTCATTAAGACAAAACATGAACATGTACTAAAGCTTTTTGTTTAAGTAGTGGGAGATCTAGGCAGATGTGGGACAGAATAAAGAGTGTTTAAAGAATATGTATATGTGTGTGTGTTTTCTTTTTTATTTAACTTGTTTATCTTTTATAAAACAATATTTTTCTCATTTTCTATACCAATCCCAGTTCCCACTCCCTTCCCTCTTTCTGCTTTCTCCACCTTCCCCCTATCCACTCCTCAGAGAGGGTAAGGCTTCCCATGGGGAGTCAATTAAGTCGGGAATATCACTTTGAGACAGGATGAAGGCCCTCCCCACTATATCTAGGTTGAACAAGGTATCCCTCCAAAGAGAATGGGCTCCAAAAAACAAATTCAAGCCCTAGGAATAAATTCTGGTCCCACTGCCAGTGGCCCCACAGACTGTCTCAGCCATACAACTGTCACCCACATTCAGAGGGCTTAATTTGGTCCTATTCTGGTTTCCTGCTGTCAGCCTGGGGTCAGTGAGATCCTGTTAGCTCAGGCAAGCTGTTTCAGTGGGTGTCCCCATCATGACCTTTACCTCTTTGCTCATTTTATCACTCCTCCCTCTCTTCAGCTAGACTTTGGGAACTCAGTACTAGTACTTCGCTGTGGATCTCTGCATCTGCTTCCATCAGTTGCTGGATGAAGGTTTTATGATGACAATTAAGGCAGTCATAAATCTGATTACAGAAGAAAGCCAGTCTGGCACCCTCTCCACTATTGCTTAGGGTTATAGCTTGGGGCATCCTTGTGGATTTCTGGGAATTTCCCTAGTGTCAGGTTTCTTGCTATCTCCATAATGGCTCCCACAATCAAGATATCTCTTTTCATGCTCTTCCTCTCTGTCCTTCCCCCATCTGGACCTTCCTGTTCCTTCATGTTCTCTTCCCAGCTCCCCTTCTTCCTTCCTCCTCTTTTTCCACCCTCCATTCTCCCCACAACCCCATGCTCCCAAGTATTTCATGAGATCTTGTATATTTCCCCTTCTTAGGGGGATCCATGTATTATGTATTTTTTTTTTTTTTGATTCTCCTTGTTACCTAGCTTCTCTGAGGTCATGGACTATATTTGGTTATCCTTTGCTTTATATCAAATATCCACTTATGAGTGAGTACATACCGTGTTTGTCTTTCTGGGTCTGCCTTTTTCTAGTTCCATCTATTTTTCTGTAAATTTTAAGATGTCATTATTTTTTACTGCTGAATAGTACTCCATTGTGTAAATGTACCACATTTTCTTTATCCGTTCTTTGGTTGAGGGGCATCTAGGTTGTTTTCATGTTCTGGCTATTACAAATAATGGTGCTATGAACATAACTTACCAAATGTCCTTGTAATATAATTGAGCATTCTTTGGAATATGCTCAAGAGTCATATTTCTGGGTCTTGAGGTAGGTGGATTTCCAATTTTCTGAGAAATTGCCATACTGATTTCCAAAGTGGTTGTACTAGTTTTCACTCCCACAAGCAATGGTGGAGTGTTCTTCTTACTCTGCATCCTCTCCAGCATAAGTTATCATCAATGTTTTTGATCTTTGCCATTCCGACAGGTGAAAGATGATATGTCAAAATTGTTTTGATTTGCATTTCCTTGATGGCTAAGGATATTGAGCAGTTCCTTAAGTGTCTTTTAGCCGTTTGAGATTCTTCTATTGAAAATTCACTGTTTAGATCTGTACCTCATTTTTAATTGGACTATTTAGAAAATTGATGTCTTCTTTGTATGCTGATTTGATTTCTCTGGGTATGTATCCAGAAATAAAATAGCAGGATCAAGTGTAGTTATAGTTTTAGTCCCTGTTAAGCACCCCATACTAATTTCCACAGTGTCTGCCTTAATTTACAAATACTGAACACTTTCTTTTATGTGTATAATCTAGATTTTTAAAAAGTACATGATATGATATACACGTATGAAGACTTATAATCAAACCTATTGCTTTGTACAGTTAATGTATACTGTCTAAGTTAGGGTTTCTATTGCTGTTAGGAGATACTGCAACCATGGCAACTCTAAAAAGAGAAACAATTGAAGTAGCTTTATTATAGTTTTTGAGGTTCAGTCTATCATCATGGTGGGGAATATGGCAGTGAGCGAGTACACATGGTGCTGGATACATCTTGATCAGAAGGCAACAGGAATGGACTGTGACACTGGGAGTTATCTTGAGTACAGGAAACCTCAAAAGGAAATCTCAAAACCCCACAGTGACACCCTCCCTCCAACAAAGCTGTACCTATCCCACAAACACGCACCTCTTAATCATGCCACTCCCCAGAAGATTATAGAAGAAATTACATTCAGTCTACCACATATGCTAATGAAGAGAAAGATGCAATTTGCTTTAATATTTCATGTAGTTCTAATTTTAAACTGCTAAGGTGTGCAATCAGTAGAATTCGATCCTTATTCCTGTTTAGTTCCAGACTCGACCAGAGAGTTTTCACTTAACTACTATGCCTCAGTTTCTCCCAAATAATGGGTTCTTTGACAATGCTCTTTGATTTACTGTGTGAAAACCGGTTAGTTATTCTTGGGTTAGCCATACTCACCTCTGGGGAGATTTGTCTGCACTCAAGGCACATCAATAACATGTCTACCTTAGATTAGATCTTCAGTTCGTTAATTTCCATGCATATGACACTCTGCCACTTTGTTGATTTGAAAACAGATTTCTGGATGTAAGCCTGGTACAGCCTTCTCTCTCTACATAGGTTCTCTATTTTATGGCATTGATAGTGTATGACATCTATCACACTTGAGTTGTATCATCTGCTTGAGATCAATATCAACAGCACATTATCATCTAGATGTGTGTATTGTGAAAACTAAAAATTTTATTAATTCAGGATGCTCTTCAGGGAGTTTGATCTGGGATACATGGATTTAACCATAAACACTACTGTTTATTTTTTGTGTTATGCAAACAGCCTTTTAGGTTATTGTAAATTTGTTTTTTGTGCAAGCAAAATAATTTTAACAATATCCATTTCTTATATTTAATAGGAACAACACTCAAACCAAAATACTTCTATTAAATTTTGTGCAGTTGTGAGAAAGTTTATTTCTTAGGGGAAAATCCATTAATCTATTCAATCAAGATGACATATGAATAATTCCTTAGTGTCTGGAATTGCCATTGTTCCCAGGGACTTAAGTACAAAATCTCATTCTGAAGGGACAGCCAGGCAATACCGATCTTTTTCTTAGGGGCCCTGTGAGGACAAATGGCATCAGCTCTGATCTTGGCTCCTGCTAACTCAGAACTCTAGTTGTTTCTTCCTCAGACATTTCCTTTCTTCCTCATTGCTGCATTTTCAAGCGAGTTATAGCTTCAACATTAGCATTCTCCTCCTTTTGCTTGTGAAGTTACACAATAAAATAACTGGATTTACAAACGTGCTTCGTTAGTAAGTATGCAAATTACACTATAGATGTTTACTCCATTGCATTTCTATGAAAGAGCTTACCTATTGATAATTTGAGAGAAAATGGGTTTTCTTTATCTTGGTAAACAGTATCTAAAATGTGCAAACATTTGGAATGTAATGCCATAGTATTATTTATTATTGTATTCTTTATTTAGCTGTTGTAATTCATTTAATGTTTATCTCTGATGGATATCTTGTTGTCATTACATGTGATAGATATTTTCTCTAATATAATCAGTCTTTTAAAAGACAGATTCCTCTTTTGTTTTATTGTCTTAGAATTATGACACTCGATCCAGCAGTATTGTTGTGTCTGGTTATAATTGTTTGTGTCCCATCTATTTTGCTTTAGTCACAGATGGAGAGACCTTTGGAAAGTCATTCAATCAGTTTCTCTGCCTTTGGGCAAGAGAGAGCCAAGCAGAACTGTTTTTTTTTTTTTTTTTTTTTTTCATGAAATCTCTTCAAAGAAATCTGAAAAAAGAACTCCATGCTTGGGCAATGGCTACTTTAAGATAAAATTTTCAAGAATACTTTGTTTTTACATCTTTTGAGTGAAAATTATATATATATTCTTTAACAAAATTAAAAAATCCTCATTTGATTTTATTGATCGCCATGTCTAAGGCTTGGCTGTCACCAAATTTTATGCTAATAATGTGTTTTTTCGTACCCTTTGATTTCTGTTTGTTTCCTTTTATTGCCTAGTGACCTGAAAACCATTAGTCCAGTCCTTAAAAGTGTCTGTTAGTTTTGTCTGTTTGAAATAAAGACCTAAATAATAGTGGTTTTCGTTGCTGGTAAACAGTGTGGCTATTTCCCCGTGTTTATCTTCCTTGTCCCTCCCAGATATTTTCAGTTGGCATTTTTTTAGTTTGATATGTAGTTATGAATCAAAGTAATCATCACATTCTCATGTTGCTTGATGACAGTTGCATGAATCCAGCATACTCCCTGTTACCCCACTCATTGGTCACTCTTCCTCTGTCTACCTACTAGATTTACTCTTCCTAGTCAGTAGTTGTCTTAATAACCAGAAAAATGGAATTTTCTTAGGCTTCAGCCTTGAACATAATATTCTCCCTTTCCCAAAACAAAATCCTCTTGATGACTCGGCAGTTTCTCTTCTCTTAATTTAGCCCTTTGTCCTCTCCTGAAGTGAATATTATCTCAGTATTCTGCTTGATGCATTCTATCCTGTCCTATCTGCAAATTGCCAGAGTTCCCTTGAAATTCTGCTTCTCTGGGATGCCAATTCTCTACACTTTGGCCTTTTGAGTGCTGAACCCCTTAGTGTCTTATCTACTCAGGGAACATTTAGAGCTGTTTAATTTGCAGGCTTTGGTGATATAGGCTGCAGGCTCTCTTCTGACAGTAAATGGTATTGCCATATGGTTTGTCTATCCGGTTTTCTGCTCTCAGGGACCGAGGTCCTGGTGAACTTCTTATCCAATGTCTGAAACTTTATAAAATTTACTATGCAATTATCTTTCTAAAGATGAGAGAGTAAATTTAGTTCTCATTACTTCATCACATTCAGAAACAAATATATCTGGGTTATGACTGTCAATAACAGTAACTGTAATGTAGCAAGCCCTGGGACTAAGTACTTCAAAATTACAGTTGGGAGGTTCATCTTTTTATGTTTTCCTGAAATGATGCCCCCCAGGCATCCTCTGAGCACTACGGTGGTTTTCTTTATTGGCAATGTCCTTCTAGTCTTGTTCTCCTGGCTCTTAGTTCTTAGTACAAATCTACTCATCTTCATTTGAATGTCCTAAAAGAACCCCCGAACAAACAAATACCCAAAAGATATAGTAAATTTAACAAGTCTTCTTCTAGACTGAAATTGATTTTGCTTCATTTAGAAACAGCAAGGATACCACACTGATTAGGTTCTTTTTGTCAATGTAATATAAACTGGAGTTATCTAAGGAGAGGAAATGTCAATTGAGAAAATGTCTCCACAGACTGAAGGGGGTAATTCTGTGGGGACATTTTCTTGCTTAATGATTGATATAGGAGAGCCCAGTCCACTCTAGGACTGGTATAAGAATGTTGTATCAGAAAGCAGGCTGAGCATGTCATAGAAGCAAAGCCAGTGTTCCTCCATTCCCTCTACTAGAGTTCCTACCTCCAGGCTGCTGCCTTGCTTTAGTTCCTTCCTTGGCTTCCCTCAATGTTAGACTATGATAGGGTTACATAAGCCCCCCCTCCCAAAACCCTTTTTCCCCAAGTTTCTTTTGATCATGGTATTATTACTGTCATAGAGAGCAAACTAAGACAGATACCTAAAGTCATCTACAAACCCTCATCCTTGGCACACAATTAATAACAACTCAGTTATTCAGTCCACAGGTGCTCATGGAATAGCTACCATATTTATGTATTAAATATTCCATATGCTATCTCTGAAGTCAGAAAAGAATGATTAATGAACAAACAAACAAAATACCCTGATTCCTTGTTATGGGGAAATGTAGATCATGATAAAACAAGCAGTATAAAATGTTGTAGGAAATATATGATGTGGAGAAACATGGGATAAGAAACACTGTCTTAGGGTTTTTACTGTGAAGAGACACCATGGTCATTACAACTCATATTATAAAGGAAAACATCTCATTGGGGTTTGATGTAGGATGTCCTTCTGTACATGTGTTGCTTTTATTGGTTGATGAATAAAGCTGTTTCAGCCAATGGTTTAGCAGAGTAAAGCCAGGTGGGAAATCTGAACAGAGATATAGAGAGTAGGCAAAGTCAAAGTGATACCATGTAGCTGCTGAAGGAGAAAGTTGCTGCCGGAACCTCAAGCAAGTCACAGCCTCATGGTGATACTCAGATTAATATTAATGGGTTAATTTAAGATATAAGGGCAGGGTAGGAATATATCAAAGCTATTGGTCAAACAGTGTTGTAATTAATATAGTTTCTGTGTTATTATTTCCCGGTCTGGGCAGCTGGGAAATGATTGAGCAGTCTCTATTTACAGGAGCTGTCTTACAGTTCACAGGTTTAGCCCATTATTGTCATGATGGGAAGCATAGTAGTACTCAGACTGGTGCTGGAGAGGTAACTGAGAGTTCTAGATCTGGACCATAGGCAGCAGAAAGAGACTGAGACAAATTTCCTCCAACAACCCCACACCCACTCCAACAAGGCTATACCTCCTAATAGTGCCACTTTCTATGAACCTATTGGGGATACTTTCCTTACAACCACCACATTCCACTCCTTGGCTCCCATGGGCTTATAACCATAGCATAATGCAGAAATGCTTTAAGTTCAGCTTTAAAGGTCACCTTTCTTTCTAACAGTCTCAACTCAGTAAAAGTCCAAAGTCTCTTGTGAGACTCAGCCAATATCTTGGCTGTAATCTACTGTAAAATCAAAATGAAAAGGCAGATCACATACTTCCAATGTATAATGGCACAGAATATATGCTATTATTTCAAACGGGTGGAAAAGGAACATGGTAAGGAAGTACTGATCAAAGCAAGATCAAAAATCAGCTCAGCAAACTCCATACTCTGTATCTCTATGTCTGACATCCAAGTGTTCTTCAGACCCCCAACTCTTTTCAGTTTTGTTGAAGCCAACACACTTTTTCTCTGTTGGGCTGGTTCTATTCCCTGTTAGCATTTTTCCTTGGTGGGTACCCCATAACTCTGGCTTTTCCAACATTTTAGGGTCTCCAAGACAATCCAGGCTTCACCTTCATAGCTTCATGAAATGGCCTCTCTAGGCCCCCATACAGGGACACCACTGACACATGTCTGGTCTCAGTGGCTTTCCTTAATTGTGGAGTGAGATTTCATAACCCCCTTCTTCTATCCTTGACTATAAAGCCATAATCGCATGACAGAATCTGCTAAGTTCTGCTGCTTGCTGGCTGGGGCTGGAACATGACCTCCTCATTCCTTACATCCTAACCAGCTTTCCATTCTTGATGGTTTCCTTCACTACCTAAGCTTGGTTGTCCTGAAACTGAATCTGTTGATCAGGCTGGCTTCAAACTCAGAGATCTGCATGCCTGTGTCTCCTGAGTGCTGGGATTAAAGGTGCATACCACCGCACCTGGACCTAAGCTGTTGTTTAATTCATTTTCACAACTTAAAAATTTAGTTAGGCAAGGTCTTTCAATTAGATTTTGTGAACACTTTTGATGGTAGTCACTTTTTAAAAATGTCTATTAAATTTATTAGCATTATATTTATTAGTGTTAAATTTATTAGTGGTTATATGAGTAAGGATTTTTAAGAATGTATTATAAAGAATTCACCCTTTGGAATTGTACTGACATTTGTCCAAGGACACTACTCAACTTTCCTAATTTGTACTCTAAGTCTGTGAATAAATAAACATTTTATTTTATTTAATTAATTAATCAATTAATTCATTAACTGGCACAAAAGGAGTCAACTCAGGGTCTAGTTTGGTGTTGCAACCTTATTTGGGAAGTCATTCATTCATTCCACAAATGTTTCTTGAATTTTTTTCTGTCAGTACAGACAATATTAACTGAGGGCAGAAGACCAAGTTGACTTGGAATATCTAAAGTAATTTGATACTGCTTTGTTCACAGTGTGCTTCAGTAATATTAAGCATTCTTACAAAAGAACTTATGTCAACCAACCACAAATAGACCATGCAAACTTGCCCCACCCAGACCACCCTTCTTGGTTACAGCAGTGGAAATGTTGTATTCTACACCTTTAGTTTTTAGACTTCCTCATAGCTTCTAGATGTTAATACCTTCTTGGATGTATAGCCAACACATTCTCTAGCATTATGTCAACTGTGTCTTCACTCTACTTATTATCTCCTGTGCTGTATAGAAACCTTCTAACTTCATGCAATCCCATTTGTCAAGTTCCAAGAATACTAAAATCATTTTTTAAAGTCATTTCCTTTAAATGGATGTGTCATTAAACCTCTGACTTCCCATGAAAGTTTCAGAGTTCTAGGACTTATAGAAAGGTTTTGGTAAAATAATGTACATACAGGAAAGGATGCAGATATGTAAATAGTACTTGTGCTGATGGTAAGGCTCAGATGGTGCATGGATAGAAAAAATACAGGATGTTTGCTGTCAAGACCCAAATCACTTCATCTTAAATTTTATTAGGATCTGATATTTTTGGGCAGAAATTCAACAAAAGAAGTATGACCTTGAAGACGGCCCTTTAAGTTCAAAGCCTTTCTGACAATAAATGAGAATTTGTTGAAGACTCAGTGATGGGGCCATAGTAAAAGCTTCTTCTGGAATTACTGCTTATTACTTGTCCTAATTTTTCCTGCCTTGGAACTTCCAGCATTTTCATCATTTGTGTCTTTATGGTAGCTATAAAACAGAAGAAATGACAAGAGGGAAAAAGAGACACAGAGCTGGTTTCAAACACAAGTGATAAGTTTTAGCTGAGATTTCATTAAAACATTAACTGAGATATAAAATGAATTTGGTAATATCTAGAAAATACTTACGGGGCAGTGGATCCAGACAATTCCCAGCACAAGATGCAGATGCAGAGACTAATAAAATGACATTCTTGTCATGGATGGTAGTTTCACAGGGAGATAAAGAATACAAACTTCACAGTATGGGGGACATGGAGTCTGTCTTGCTGTTTCTGTCTTCACTAAAATTTATAGCTGTAAGAAACTGACTCTCAGACATGACCCTTTCATTACTGATGTTAGTTTTATGGGGAAAAGTTCAAATAAATTTAAATAGCAAAATTTATCTTACATTTTGTGCTTTTCAATGTTCTGGTGCTTTAAGCAACTTTTGGATTCACAATTTATGTTTGGGATATGTGTTTTAGCCTTACAGATTGTATCTACATATTTGGGAAAGGAACAATAACAAATAATGTATTATAAAGAACTCACCTTTTAGAATTGTACTGACATTTGTCTGAGGACACTACTCAACTTTCCTAATTTGTACTCTAAGTCTGTGAATAAATAAACATTTTATTTAATTAATTAATCAATCAATTAGTTCATTAATTGGCACAAAAGGAGTCAACTCAGGGCCTAGTTTGCAGTTGGGAACCTTATTTGGGAAGTCATTCATTCATTCCACAAATGTTTCTTGAATTTTTTTCTGTCAGTACAGACAATATTAACTGAGGGCAGAAGACCAAGTTGACTTGAAATATCTAAAGTAATTTGATACTACTTTGCTTACAGTGTGCTTCAGTAATAGTAAGCATTCTTACATAAGAACTTATGTCAACCAACCACAAACACCATAGAACATGCAGACTTGCCCCACCCAGACCACCCCTCTTGGTTACAGCGGTGGAAATGTCATAATCTACACCTTTGTTCCGGTTCACTGTGGCTCTTGGCTGACCTGAGTGCTCCGTTGGACTCCTGTCTAGGATTTTCAGATCCTTTGACGAAGCGGTGCCACAGGCATCTGTGAAAACTGGAGCTGGATTTCCCTATTTGTCAACCAATAGCATTTTTCTATTGAAATGGGTTTCCTGGCAACCCCAGGTGTGAATCATGAATAAAATAAAATAACCTATTTTAAACTAGACACTTGAACAGGTTGGCATTTTCATTTTTTTTTGTTGGTGTCTAAAATTTCTGATTGGAAGGGTATTCTTTATATAGAACCACTTCTTGCCAGAAATTTTGTGGATTTAAGATGTCAAAATGCAGTTGCTTTCTAGTGCGTAGTTCTGAGAGATACTGTCACTTCAAACAAAATCCAGAAAATTGATCACTTTGGGTTTTGACATTATTTTGTTCAAAAGACAATTTTGTTTATAAATGGTCCTCACTGAGAATCAGTGATGTCCCAGGAACAGAAAGAATGCATTACAGCAGTACAGTGAGTGAGGGTCAAGTTAGTATCTCACCCTTCAGCTGCTCTAAATACCTAGACCATTCTAAACCACACCATAGTTGATCACACAGACTGCACAAGGCTATATATGTATTTTCTTGTGTTCTCATTAAGTCACTTACAGGTGACCATCATAAGTCTCCATTTTGTTTGGTCTTTTTTCTTATTCCCCTCTCTCTTCACACTTATCGGGCCCTCTCTTCCCAAGAATGAATCCCACAGTGCAGTTGCACTGATAAAAGAAATCAGACACACCAGTTGTCCTGCCTTATGCTTATTCAAATTAATTTTGAAGCTATTGCGATGTTATTGGCTTGCCATGGAGTCAAGAATAAGGGCTTCTTTTTCATGGGAAAATGCTTCATTGCCATGTTCTAATCTGTTTGAAAAATAAGAATGCTTGGCATATCACTTGTATGTCAGGAATGTGTGTGAAACATGTCAGCAGCTGTGGCTGAGGTTTTTGTGGCCTAAGTGGATTATGTGCCTTCCTGAAACAACCCAGCAGCTGTTTGCATCTTCAGGCCTCAGGATGAGAGCTGCAGCATCACTCCAAGACTGCTTGCTAATTTTCTTTTTTTGGCATTTCCTTTCACTATAGAGCTTATAAATGACTAACAGGGACTGTAGGGTCTTCGTTGCAGAACCACGCCAAGTCAAGCATGCTTAGCCATTAGAGGAAATAAAAAAGCCAACAAAGCAAAAGATGTGCCAGGCTGCTTTGATGCAAGCCACACAATCACTGTTTAAGGACCACTGAATTTAACTGTAGTGATGACTTTTGTTTTGGCAGCAATAAATGTGATTACACTGTGGGTTGGTATTTCCGTGACCAGCTGTGGAAAGCTATTTGCCACCTGCTTGGCTGACTGGACACTTGCTCTGCTCTTGTTGACAGAAGTACTGCTAACCAGCTGAGGACAGAGCACACTCAATTGACTTCCTGAAGATACCATGGATCACTTCACCATAATAGCTTTTTGGGAACAAAGGAGCATGATGCTTGCTTTAGCTTTGGGGACTTGATTTTAATGGATGGGAACTTGATGCCTGGGTTAGTTTAGTTTCTAATAATGAGTTGTTTGACTATGTAGCTTCTTTCCTGGTTCTTATATGGGTTGCCTCAGGGAGCTGAGCCGGGTGAGCGTCAGTCCCTACCCCCACACTGAAAATCCCAGAGCAAGGATTTTCTTCTAGTGTAGTGATTTGGCTTTGACAGACAATGACTAATCTCAGGCTGGGTTGTGCATTCAGAGTCGCCCATTCGCCTCTATTTTTGTCTGGAGGAATTCTGAGTTCTTGGCTGATAGCCGAGCAAAGCACAATTTGGGAAGGAGGCCAAGGAAAAGGGATAGTGAAGCAGGAGAGGGATGGCAGACAAGGATATAGGATCAGCAGGAGGCAGACAAAGCAGCAACAGTGTGTGTGTGGACACTGCCTTACTGCTGCCAGGACTGCTTGGCCGTAGGTCTGGACATTAGCAACCATTCTCCATTTTTAGACGAACCAACAAAACATTTGATGACTCTATTTAATAAGCCCCTGTCTTGTATTCAGTTGAGAGCAGCCTACATTAAATGATGATATTATTTCACAAAGGCATGATGTATAGAAAGTGCTATAATTTCCTGAGAGTGACGCTTAATACTTTCTACATACAGTAAGATAGAATTGATGTTCTTTTCATCCTTCTCAGTGACCCTGGTCAACAGGAGCCTTCTTGGCATGGTAACATAGGAAGCATATGCTAAAGAAAAGCATTTGATGTAAAAAAATGGTAAAGTTTAGATTGCTTTGTAGACATTCTTCTCTAAAAATTTTATGAGGGCTGAACTTTTCTGGGCAGGAAATTGGTAATTAAGGTTCTAGAATAGAGGAAGTTTGGATTCATTGCTCATTGGTCTCATGATTCTGGCTAAGTTATTTAAATTCTGTGAGCCTTGAAATTAAAACAAACTTCTGTCTTTAGTCTTTAGAAAGATTTAACTGGTTAACATAAGTATCAAACAAATTAGATGAAAAATGACTTAACATATTTCAAGCACTTTGCACATTGATGGGTTGTGATTTGAAGAACTAACCCTTTAGCCTCTGTTACAGCAGTGGCTCATTTGTCCCGGCCGCCCAGAAATGAAATAACCACACAGAAACTATATTAATTAAAACACTGCTTGGCCCATTAGCTCTAGCTTCTTATTGGCTAACTCCTACATATTAACTTAACCCATTTCCATTAATCTGTGTATCACCACGAGGTCGTGGCCTGCTAGCAAAGTTTCAGCACATCTATCTCCGGTGGCAGATCCATAGTGTCTCTCTCTCCACCTTCCTTCTCTTAGCATTCAGTTCCATCTTCCCCACCTACCTAAGTTCTTCCCTATCAACAGGCCAAGGCAGTTTCTTTATTCTTTAATGGTAAGCACAGCACACAGAGGGGACTCCCACATCAAGGCTCATGTATTTAAATGCCTGGGTCCCAGTGCTTGATCCCATTAAAGAAAGTTCTGAATCTTTAAGAAGTAGAATATTAACTGAAGGAATTTATTGACAGGGATGGGGTCTTCTTTGAGGTTTTATAGCCTGACCCCAGTGTCTGTCCTCTCTGTTTACTTCCTGAGTACAGATGAAATATTGTTGGTCTGCTCTCTGGCTGGCATGCCAGCCTCAGGTTCTTGGTATCATGCCTTCAGTCAGGATGGACTATGCCCCTCTGGAACTGTAAGTTCAAACAAATCCTTTCTTTCCTATCTTGCTTTTGTCGGGGTATTATATCACAGCAGAAATTAAGCAATCCAACATAAATCTTAGAATAAAGGCTCCCAGAAGTCCTGCATGAAGAAACCCACTTAACACGAGTGTTTCTCAAATTCTTTGGCTATACACAGTACATTTATTTTTATTTTGTATGATTCCATACATGCATTGCTCTGAAAGATATACATTTAATAAAAATGAACTGGTTCAAGCAAAAGGTTTCAGCCTCACTTACAGTATAAAGAAAGGGATTTAAACTCCAAAGAAATGAGCTAAATTTCCATCAATATCCTTGAATAATCATGTCAAACAGGAAGAGCCTAGCTTTTGTGGTCTTTTTTTTTTGTGTGTGTGTGGTTTTTCGAGACAGGGTTTCTTGTTCTTAAACTAAGGTCATATATCTACAAGCTTCTGAGATGTCATAAAGCTCCACTACTTACTGATTTAACTGTGAACCACTGAAGAGGTTGGTTTTATTTTGGGACTGCTAACGAAATGCTTTGGAGAGCAGACCCACTGAGTCTTCAGAAGGCGAGTGGTTGAATAGCTGAGCAGACATTCTGTTTCCTAATGCAAAATGCTCTTCAGAGACACAGATAAATGTAGGTAGGTGAGGTGCAATGGTGAGGTGTATTGGCTCTCAGTAACAAGGGAGAACACTCATCTGAAATTTAGTCTGTCCTCTTGGCTTTTGATTTAGGGAAGAATCTTTCTATTTAGAACATTCCTAGTTAAAGGTAGGGCACATAAAATGCTTTTTCAATACTTCTGAAAAGATATCCACTGAGGCCAGTGAGTAGTGACTTACAGCAGCTAATTACATACTCATCTACCTAAGCTCCCATTCAAGGGGACCTTGTTTATGGCTTAAAGTCAGTTTTGCTAGAAGTTTTCAGGCCACAGAAATCTGCAAATGCTCATAATCTGAATAAATGCTTTATTTCTGTCAGTTCTTTTACACACATCCAAGAACCTTAACCATGTTCAATCAATTGCATTGCTGCTTGACCAAACTGGAATCAACACCTTGTTACTCACCAGAGTTGGAGCAAAAATCATAGTTTGATTTCTGGTATATATTTTCATCTATCTTGTTGGTAACATTCACGGCAGGAATTTGCTTCATAGATAAAATAATGATCTTGTGACTCACTTATGTATCATGCTTTACTTCTATGAGAAATAGAAAAAAATGTACAGGCATATGCTTCATGTTATCAAACACTGTGGTCAGCTCAATTGAAATATCTATTTTTAGACTGTGTTACAGTATCTGGAGCAACTGTTTGGATAATTAATATGCATTTTTCTCCCCAGAGCAGGCATCACCTGCTTGCTCTACCACATCTCTAGTAGCTGCTTGGTGGAGGAAATCAGAGCTGCGTTTAATTGCTTTCCCAGATTAGTAATAGTTCTCCTTCTCTCAGGGTGAGGACTGAAGTGCTTCCCCTCAGGAAGATAACAAAGTTTCAGCTTTTAACAGCTCCCTAATTACTCATTTAGACAGAATATTTCCTGTCAACCGTTCCATTCAGAATTACTCAGGAAGGACTTCGTAATCAGGACAAGAGAGAGTGATGTTGACTTTCACCGTGACAGGGAACTGGCATGTTGATGTTAAGTGTGTACATAGAGCACATTGTTAAACTGATAGTTATATTGCTAAAATGTTTATTTTTGAGTGTGTACATGAACACGTGAATAATATGTATGTGTAATGTGTAATGGAATGCATGTGGCATTTAAAAAACCAACTTTGTACAGCAGTATTCTCTGTCTACCTTTATGTGGGTTCAGGAAATTGATCTCTCAATCACTAGGCTTTTCAGCGAACATCTTTATCCACTGAGGCATTTTGTTCACCCTATGATCATACTCAACTATATATTAAAAACAAAAAGGTCCAAAAAAGGAAATGTCTTACTTAATCATATTGTTAAAATAGTTGGTGCTTTTTCTGACAGAAGAAAAGTTCTGGAGGCTAATCTATAAGCAACAGAATTAATTTTTTCTTTTATATTAACTATAATCCCAGGACTGAGCTAAATCATTTGCATGTATCAGTATACAACAGTTAGGAAGAACTATCTTCCCTTATTTCACAAACAGTAAAACCGAAGGTCATAGTGGTGGGTTTGCATATTAGTGACCATATAGAGGCTGAGAAGCAGACTGGAACGTGCAGCTAAGTTGCTTCCTTCTAAATCAGGGCTCTTAACCCATACAGTGTATGGCTTACCATTCCATGACAAGTTCAGAGAATGACTGGATACAAATGCACGCACCTTATTGCATACGCATGCATCTTTGCTTCTGAAGAATACTAGGTTCCCGCTCAGCTTTCAGTGACATTATAATGAGAGTAATAGGAAAATTACCATTTTCATCCAAAATCTCCTTTTTTTCTATTGCTGTTGTCAACTTTCATGCACGTGCATTTAATATTCACTGAAGAAGTCTTAGTAAGAGAATTGTGAGGTTACAAGGAATAAACTTGAGAGGCTGATATTCTAGACCCTTATTTATGTGCATTTATTATTATCAGAAGAACTACATACTGATTTCTATGAGTTTAACATGCCTACTAAAAGCAGCGTTTCATGGTCTCAGACACAAGTTCAATCTCAACTCTGGTATCTAATTTTAGTATGAATTTTACCACATTATTAATTTCTTTGCTCCAAAATCTCTTCATTCACAGCATGAAAATAGTAGTGTCTATGTAGTTCCATTGTGTGAATGAAATGGGGAAAGCGAGAGGAAACTCCAAGGAAACAGACTAGACAGATGGATGCCTATTCAAGTGAATTCTTACTATAAAAGAATTTAAGGAAATTCAAAACTTTTCTGTGTGACCTCTAAGAGTTGAGGTATACCTTCTAAGAGTAAAGTATACCTTCCAAGCACAAGAGACAGTCTTAATAATTCTTTTATTGACACTCTTAAATTGCCAAAACTAAGAACAGTTCTCCCCTCAAACTTTCCTGCTCTCAATCTCTTAATATGGCATTTTTCTCTTCAAAATTAGCCTGCATTGTTGGTAAGGCCCTTCTCACCATTAGCTCTATTTTCTTTCCTGGAAGTTCCCTCCTTCCTCTTCAGTGTGTCCCCCTTTCTTTCCTCTCCTTTGAATATAGCTTTTTACATGATCTTTATCATAACAAAACTTATGCTTTTATAGAAAACATTATCCCAGAGAATGGACAACAATGAGGACCCAAAGAGAGACATATATAGATCTAATCTACATGGGTAGTAGAAAAAGACAAGATCTCCTGAGTAAACTGGAAGCATGGAGACCTTGGGAGAGGGTTGAAGGGGAGGGGAGAGGCAGGAGGGAAGCAGAGAAAAATATAGAGCTCAATAAAAATCAATAAAAAAAGAAATCATAATTTGACATCACAGCAGAATACTCAAGGGAATGGGTTAGTAAATAACAACTTCTGACTTTAATTACCAGTCTTGGGGATTGTGAACCATGTTTTGTTTCCTACTTATAAACTGATACTAATAATATCTATGTAATAGGGGTGTGATAAGAAATCCACATATGTAAACTAACTAGCATGTAGTGCAATATGAACTAGGCATCATTTTATTTTCCCAAACTTTCTTCTGGTAATACATGAGAAAATAATCTTTCAAAGCATTTTTCACCATGGCAGAGTAATGTAGAATGTTGAGGGACCAGATATGATTTTTTTTTTGTATCAGTTGCCAACAAGATGGAGGTCAATTTTTGGCCTTGATTCTTTCCTAGGAGAAAGTATTTCCATACGTTGTCCAATCATTTGGTGTTTTCTTCTAACCATTTCTGTATTCCCTGTACTAAGTTGTTCTAACCTCTTGAATGAATCTTGGATCTGTTAGCAGTCAGTCATCTTTCAAGTGAAGGAGATTCTAGCAAAGTTCTCAGGCGACTTCAGTTCAGACATCACCAGGCTCAATAATCATAATGTAAATATAGTAGGAAATTATATTTCAGCCTTCTGACAAAATAATCATCTCATGCATTAGTCAATCCATCCATTTCACATGTAAATGCCAAGCACTTACCACATCCCAAGGAGCTAGATATATACAACCAAGAAAAGCAACACTGTCTTACCTCCATGAAGTTTACAGGGTTCAGAATGCATGCTTCCTGAATATCATATTTTGGAATAATATTAAATATTTTAAGCCTAAGGAGTTGAAGAAAATCAAAGAAGCAGAAAGGTCCCCTTGACCTTACCGAAACTTTCCCTTAAGCAGATGACAAAAGCCTCAGGTGAGGATGTTCTCCATACACCAGGAGGAAATTAACAGACTGATTTGGGAGGAGACAGGATGTAGAGAAGACCTCACTAAACTGGCCTTGCTAGCTTTCCCAAGTTTATTAATGTTAGATCCTGTGTCCGGTTGTGTCAGAGTCCTCTCTACTCCTCAGGAAGCTTGCTTTGAAAACACTGAGTCAACTGCTTCCTGTACTTTCTTGTCTCAGAGAAGGATCCCGTGATATGTAGAACATATATTAAATGAACTCGTATGATTTCTTCGCTCTCTTTTGTTACAGGAGTGTCAGCTGTGAATGCAAAACAGTTGCGAGGAAAGACATTTTCCTCTTCTGAGTAGGCTATAGCATAGAACAAGCAAAACCCTGATTAAATATCTTCAAGATAATACATGATTACAACTTGGAAAACGAGTTGACAACAGTGTAATGAGCGAATATTAACTGAAGCCACAGGCATAGTGGAAGTATTCCACCTTTAACTTGAACACTGGGGTCTGAGATGGGTGGGGAGTAAGTCTTCTACTGCTTTAGGTCTTACTGCTGACGGAGCTGGCTGTGCTTACAAGAACCAGTGCCTGAATGAAAAAATGGGTGTTACATTACTTATTGCTCGGAAAAAAATTCTTGACAAAAGTTATTTAAGGGAGAGCTTATTTTGGTTTACCATATAAGGTATAGTCCTTCATGGCCATGGTGACATGGCAGCAGAAGCAGGATGAAGACGATCACTTTGATCCACGGTCAGAAACAGGGGAATGAGAGTTAATGCTCCACTTGCTTTCTCTTTCCTGTTCCTCCTGGGACATCAACCCAGAGGGTGGCATCTTCCACATTCAGAGTATTCCTGTCCCTGTTGAACCACCTGAGACGCCAGAAATCCACCCAGAGATATGTTCCTTGGTGTTTATCACAGGTCTTTATGAAAAAAAAATGATGGGAAGAGAAGATGGAGTACTGGAATTGGAGATTTAAATAATGCAAGATCGAGGCCATGAAGCAAGGAATGTAGGACTTCTAGATGCTGGAAGAAAAATAAGAAACAGGCTTTCTTCTGTAGTCCTCTGGAGGAACACATTTGGCTGAGAGTTCGACTTTAGGTTTTCTGAAGAAAAGAGATGGACCTGATAATAAATAATTTTTCTGTTTGTAATTCTTTTACTGTTTTGTATATGCATGTAATGGTTTTAGTCAATTTACCCCCATATCTTTCTCTGTCTCTCTCCCTTCTTGTTCCCAAATCGTCCTCTTGGTTCTACATGTTTGTGTGTATATGCATGCATGTATCATACGGCACACATTTTATGTAAACCGTTATGCCTTATGTGTTTATATTTTATATTAATGTGCAGCTTATGCTATGTATTTATAAAATACAGTATCCTAAAATAATAAAAAATTTTACAGATGGAGAAGTAGAGGCAGAGACAGACTCAGTAGCATTTTCAAGGCCAAATAGTTATCTAGCTAGGAATGGCAAACCTGGCTTTGTCTGTTTGCATTGTCAACTGAAGGGCAGTGAGCAAAACCAGTGCTGAACCCAACCTTTCTTCTGGTCCTGCCATACTGCTCTGGTCTTGGGAACCTTTTTGTGCTTGAGACCACCTGGTTGGTCTACACCTCACAACTGTAAAGGGAATGTAGCAGGAGCGGAGCCCCCCACAAGGCTGCAGGCCAGGCCTCCTGGCATAGGTTCTGAATTCCTGACATTCTTGACCATGACCTTGGATGCTTAGGGTTGGTAGACCAGCTGGCCACTAGGTATCAGGAGTTGTTGTGCCACCTGTGCCCTGCCCTGTCAGCTGCCACCTGCTGGGCCTGCCTCAGGCAAATCTGACGTGGATTCAAATAGTCTCGGGATGGCACAGCATGATAGGGAGGTGATCAGGTCAGGATGTGGGTGCCTGCAGAAGCTGTTTTCTTATGGTTGATAATGAAAAATCAGCATTGAATCCAAGGGAACCTGTAAAGCATCCATAGAGTTGGTCCATTCAGCTTCCTGCAGTGTACAATGTAATTCTTATTCTTATTCCTATGTAGAGCATCGTCTGTGAGTCTGTTCATCTGTGAGGAGCAATGACTGCTCTACTGAAGCTTTCCTCTCATGTTGACAGACAGATAGACAGACTTCAGAACCACGTGCCTTCCTGTTCCCAGGATCAGAGGCTGCCCCTTCTGCTTTTTCCCACAGCAAAGAGAACTGATGTGCCGGCTCTTGTATTTGCCCCAAACATTCTTCCTTCTTTGAAAACCACAAATTACCTTGATGTGGGAGTCTCCTCTGTATGCTATGATTATCATTAATGAATAAAGAAACTGCTTTGGACCTATAGCAGGGCAGAACTTATGTAGGCAGGGAAAACTAAACTGAATGCTGTGAGAAGGAGGCACAGTCAAGGAAAAGCCATGGAGTTGCCACTGGAGACAGATGTGGTGAAATTTGCTGGTAGGTCACGACCTTGTGGTGATGCACAGATTAATGGAGATGGGTTAAATTAATATGTAAGAGTTATCCAATGAGATGTTAGAGCCAATGGGCCAAGCAGTGTTTTAATTAATATAGTTTCAGTGTGATTATTTCAGGGCTAAGCAGCCAGGAACGAACAAGCAGCCCCCGCCCCCTGCAACATTACCCAGCAGAGTCTCCATGACAGAATGATGGAGCTGAGCTGGTGGTCACAGCTGGACTGAGCCAATAAAAGTGATAATGGACACTAAGCAGAATTTGAAGAATGAGTGGAAGAATTGCTGCTCTTGATATTTCTTGGAGCCATTTGTTCTAAAACCTCCTGAAAGGGGCTCTCACTCAGGACAGATTCTTTTGAGGCAAACTGTGGCAGCAAAAGGATTATAAAATGCTTATGTAATGCCAAACAGAAGTTTAATATATGCCACCTAAATTGACTTTTAGAAAATAAAACAAACAAAAAAACCCAAAACAAACCTACAATCAGTCTCATTTCATAGATGAGATATAATAAATTCAGGGGCTTAATTTCATTGAGTCTGGTCTCCTGTCTTTGTAGTAACTCTAGAAACTGAATAAGTGTGTGTGTGTGTGTGTGTGTGTGTGTGTGTGTGTGTGTGTGAACCTAGGGCTTCTGCATGCTAGGCAAGTGTTCTATTACTGAGCCCCATTCTCAGCCTAAGACAAGCTTTTGATTCATTTTGTGGGTCTGTTTGACTTAGGAATATGCTGGCTGTCAGCAGTGTTTGACTTTGGCTCCATGTCTGACAATTCCAGGCAAGAGCAGAGCGGAGCTGAATCCATTGGGAACTAGTCCCAGTACAGGAAGTAGACACCAGCATTCAGGCTCTAACCTGCTCTCCACACTTCGCTTACTGTGCCAGGGATATTTCAGTCCTCTGTCCTACACAGCAGTGAATATTCTCAGCCCTTTGAAGTTCTGCCATGCATCTTGTCACTGTCGCCATGTCCACCAAGTTCACCCAGACCACATACAGTAGAGTATTTTTGTTACTTCCTTTGTGTGCATGTGTGTGTCTCTTTGTGGGTGTGCTTATGTCAGCACTGGTTTGTAGACAGAAAACAACTCGCAGGAGCTGCGTCTCTCCTTCCACCCTGTAGGTCCCAGGGATTGATCTCTGGTTCTCAGATGTGGCAGTAGACACCGTTACCAGACAATCCACATCCTTGACTGTAAGCATTTGTTGATTGACCAAATAGTTTGAAAGGAAAATTTCCAGGAGACAGTATTTTTTTCATTTATGATCCTGTATAACATTTCTATGGTGAAAGGTTTTCAATTCACATTTTCAGCCTTGATTTGTAAGTTTTATTTTACAGTTATGTAAGGAATCTGAATTATTTATCAGTTTTGCAACGGAGCCACAATATTCATTGTTTTAAAATCAGAGCCAGGAAGTTCTGGTTTTCAGGTGAGAACACAGGGGTTCTGAAAAAGGGAATTCAAGGTCATGCAATGAATTATTTGTGGAACCAAGACTTGAAGAGGTAGCATACATTTCTTATGCAAAAAAGCACCATTACAGTTCATAGGTACACTCATTATTTTGTTTAATACTTGACAGACCTAAATGGGTTAGGAAGATTGAGTAACTTGTGTATAATAAATACTTTGGAGAAAAAAAAAACAACAAGTTTCAGACTTAGGCCTTTGTGAGCCCAGAGCCCTGATTTTGAAGAATGTTATCTTTTTATTTTTCTTCATGTGTTATTTTTAATTTTAATTTAATAAATTAAATTAAACTAAACAATAAATGTAATACACATATATTAATTACGTAAAGTATCACATTTATATATGCACAGCATCTTTTGAGTCCATGCTTATACATCCTGTTGTCACGCTGCCATTATTTCACCATTTTTCTACAAATAAATGCAACTTGCAGTTAGTAAAAGGACGGATTTGTTTTCTTGTTTTTTTCATTTGAGATGTTCAGCAACTTCAAATGAATTGCTGACATTTTGTGTAGGGGACAAAAGAGAAGACATTTTAAAGTCTCCGTCATCAGAACCTGCTGCATGTGTGGCCAGCTGCTCTTTCACCTGCTCTGCACTTTGCACTATACAAGACATTTTCATGCTTTATTATTTTGTCGGAGCCTTTGGACAACTCTCCATTATTTGTGTTGTCCAGAGAGTAGCAGTGGCATCTAAGGAGCCTCACTGCCAAATGTCACAAAGCCCAAGGTCAGGACATGAGAAAGTTTAGGACCCCAGACTAGCAAGATCATACCTACCAGTTCTTCCCTGGAAAGCCTGTGTTTCTACACCCCATCCTGAAGAAGTGCATGCAGGAAGGGAGGCTCATGCAGAGGACATATTGGGGGAAGCATGTGAACATGTTCACCAGACATCCTGGTGCCCAGATTCAGCTAGTTCTGATGCAAGATGTACAGTATTCTGCTCAATCTTTTTTAGGAAACACTAGCACGTGACTCCTGATAAAGCCCTGGGCAGGTGCATGTATTGATCAACTCAGATTGCTAACGAATGCCAAAGACGGGGTAGCTCAAACAACCTAACTTCATTTTCTCATGGCTCCAGGCTAAAAGTCTGAGGTTAAGGTATTTGCAGGATAGTTTTGCACTAAGACATCTCTCATTGGTTTGTAGATGGCTGCCCTTTATCCGAGTCAGCCCTGGCCTTTACTCTGTGGCTGTGTAGCCCTCAAACCTTGTCTCTTCTCTACTTAGGACCCCAGCCATTTTGGATTAGAGGCTCTTGTGATTTTCACCCCCAAATAAATTCACATTGGAGGTTTAAGGCCAGCACAAGAATTTGGGGTGGGTGGGTGGGATATATCTTCTTGACCTGTGGCAAAGATTAAGTGCGATATTTGGGTGGGAGAAGAACTAAGTCCTTAACAGTGGGCACACACAGTTGGGACACAGCACATCCTGCTCACAGCCAATGTGTCCTTTCTCCATGCTTATTTAAACATCTTTGACAGCTGCCAAATTTCTGAGAGTGGATGAGTTGTTTTGAAACTACTAAGTTGCATTTCCATTCCCCTCTAAATGCTGTGCTTAAAGCACACAATTTGCAAATTGAAATGAGAAAGGAAGAAAAAAGAAAGGCTGCCATAAACCTTCAAGCAAAAGGAAAAATGTCTTTGGTGAAATGAAAATAAAAAAGCCGGGAGTTCTCTCATAGCTGAAAAAAAATCAATCGTTACCTCAGCAGCCCTGACAGTGATCCAGTTGTAATCAATTCTGTGAAAGTTAATTATACCTGCATGAATTCCACTCTAGCACGCTGTCAATTTTATTATCAGCACTGTGAGTTATGGGTGCCAGCTTCCAAAATAAATATCAATGATTGCAGGAATTAAGGCTATTACAAGAGGATTTTAAAAAATTGTTCTGGAGTTCTATAAACTGCCTGTGACGGTAGTTAGCTTTTTCTGTCAAATCACTCCTAAGAGACCACTAATTAGAGTCTACATGGATGTGTTGCCTGCCCTGGAGGTTGGACCAAACACGGAGGAAGGAGGCTGGTTTGGCGCTGTCTGACTTTGATTAATGATGCTAGCATTGTTTCCCTGTCATCTTGTTATTTTCTTTTTATATCCTGCCACGGACTTGTTTTGAGTGGGAGAACTTCTGCTGAACTTGTTTTGCTGGATGTCTGAGTTTTGCTCTTGACCACAGAGTTGGAGGCTCTAGGTTAGTCCAGCACACAAGCTGGGAAAAAATGCTTTTTTTCCTAAGGAGATAGAAAGTCCAATAGCGTTACCTGGAATTTCAGATTTCATGCTGATTGATTAATCCCCTGATAGTTTGATGGCCAAGTTACACCAGGTATGTCTATCCTACAACCTGCAGCAAAGTTCTATAAATATGGTTCTAGAAGGTTCTGAGGACTAAGATTCCAAAGGATTTGTAACTGCTCCATCTGACTTGTTTTTGTTTTAATTAATTAATTAATTTTGAGGCCGAGTTCTGATATACACTTATCTGGTCAGGTTCTTTTCTGAATAGCCCAGTCTTATCCCCAAATCACAGCAAACCTCTTGCCTTATTCTCTTAAAGGATGCAATTGTAGGAACATGCAACTGTGCCCAACTGAGTTTTGCCTCTTTAACTAATATTTGAGAAGATTCCAATGTATAACAAACTTAGGAAGTACTACTTTCTATAATTTCTTACAAAACTTACATTCTCTTCTTAGAAAAGAGCTGAACTAGATTTCATAACTTACTTTTAATAATCATATTGGCCTGAGTCTGAGTTTTATTCAATAGAATGTTGACTAGGGTTTCTGTAGAAAATATAGAATACATAGTAAAATTTAAGCTATATACAATATATATGTATTTTTAGCAAAATATGTGTGTTCTGCATGCTTTATTGAATATACTTATACTAAAAGAAAATGCTGTTCATATAGAATTTAACTGAAATTTAACTGAAATTAAATATAGAATGCAAGTTTGTGTTTTTATTTGTCAAATCAGGAAAATTCCTAAATAGGAGAGAGGAGAGCATGCTCCTTACCTAGGCATATGTTGTAGAATATTATTTTAAGATGTATCCCATTTGTTTATGCTGTGGAACACTTGTTTAATGATGCAAAGATGGGTTGCATTCTTATGTGTGGCATGTGTTTATCTCTGTGAAGCTGTGTTACTGTGCCTGCCTAAAACACCTGGTTGGTCTAATAAAAAGCTGAATGGCCAATAGCAAGGCAGGAGAATGGATAGGTGGGCCTGGCAGGCAGTGAGAATAAATATGAGAGGTCTGGGAAGAAGGAAGAAGAAAGACAGATCAAGAATGCAGAGAAGAAGGGGCCAGCCACAAAGCCAGCCATGGAGTAAGAGTGAAAGGAAAAGTCCCAGCGGCAAAAGGTAGATGGGATAATTTAAGAAAAGCTGGCAAGTGAAGGTGTAAGTCATAAACAATCCCACACCAGTCTGGAATTATGATTAATAGGGTGTTATTTATTTAAAGGGAAAAAACTTACAGATCACCATCCCAGACAACAGCCCTCTGTGCAATTAGGAAGAAGTCTAGTTGCCGGAACCAGAGCAGGAAGTAAGAGAGAGGAGGGAAGTAGTCGCTTTTTTAAAGGGAAACAGACCATGCCCCAATGGGCTGGTATCTCAGTGGCTATTGGATGGAGGAGCGGAAGGACCTCCCGCAACAGGCAAGAAATAAGCTAAGCTAAGGCTGTGCATTTATAAGTAATAATAAGTCTCTGTGCGTTTATTTGGGAGCTGGGTCTGGGCCCCCAAAGACCAAAGAGCCAAAGAGTAAAAAAAAAACAAACAACTATAGGCATAGCCCGTAAGAACTTCCCATACAGTGTCCCCATGCCTCTTCTCATTGAGGTGGTTGGATGGAAAAGAGGCTCCAAAAAGACTTAGGAGTCATGCATTTAGAATGTCAGAACCAGGATCCTTTTCGACTGTCTGGGAATTAGTTCATTCTGGGTCACTGGGGTCTGCGTGAAGAACAATCGTCTACTCAGTTGTTCAGCTTCTCTGGTTGGTTAAGTGAGCAAGAAAAGTTATCTGCTGCACCTGAAGGACTGTAAGGATTGGGTCTATTTTCTTCAGCAGTTCCCCTGCTCTGCTAGCTAGCGCACTTACTGGACAGCAGGGCCACACTTAGGGAGCAACAGCTAAACCAGAGCATAGCTCTCTTCAGCCTGTATCTCTTGGAGCCAGTAAGGTTCAGAACTCTCAAGCATCTCACAAAACTCTTTACCATTGATGTATTAGACATTTCTAAATGTAATATTTGCAAAGCTTGTTACTTTTTGGAGAAAATTTATGGTCATTTGTGAATCTGAATAATGAGTATTCCTCATGATATAATAGTCATCTTTTACTGAGCCCCAATTTGTGGATGAGATATAGTTAATACCTAAGAAACATAATTTATCAAGATTAAATTATGAAAATAGAAAGGTGAACACACTGATAACAAGAAATTAAATTAAAATCAGCATTCAAAAATCTAACAGGCTGAGCGTACAACACTCAGAGGTAGAATACTTTGTCTTCCAAGTTCAATTGCCAGAAGCACAGGAAAAAAGTTTGGTTTAAAAATATGTCAAACCAAAAGTGTCCAAAATGACCTCATTATTTGGATTTGTGAGATGGCTTGAGTGGTGGTGGGGGTTGTCTGCTATCAAACCTGATGACATGAGTTTGCTCTCTTGGTACCTAGATGCTTGAGGGGGTAAACTGGCTCCCAATGTTGTCTTCTTAGCTCCATATGCCCACTATGACACCCTGCCCCAGTCAATCCATAAGCAAATAGTATTTCTTAAAACCTAACGAAGGAAAGCTCAAGGTTTAACAGCTTCAGGCAAATTATATAAAGCATTGAAAAGAATTAATGTCAGTCATTTTTAAACTCATAAGAAAAGGAAAAAAATACTTCAAAAGAAAACGTTACAGCAGTGTGTATTGCAGCCAGAAACAAAACAGGATTGTTCTGACTGAATTTACAATACAGGTGGCAAGTGGACCATGAATAGTGCTTTCCAAATAATGGATAACAGGAAGCCATTTTAGGTGTATCGCTTATATAAAGCAGAAAGGATCATTAAGACATGACCTGACCATGTACAACAAGAGCAATTAACTTAATATTAAAGGTCAGGGAAGGCTTTATGGATGTTGGCTTGACTTAGCAGAGGGAGTGCAGATGAAGGAAAGAACATACATAAGGGCTCAGAAGCAGGGAGGAGCCCTTTTACTCTATAGGCACCGAGAGAGGGCAGGTGTGGCTGCAGCTGAGTGTAAGCAGAGCAGGATTTTAGATGCGTGAAAGGAAAGGTAGGCTGTGGTGTGAAGGCTGGGGAAGAAAAGCAGGGAATGAAAGGAGAAGGTGATTTCTAAGAAATCTCTCCCATTTGTATAACTGGGAGTGCTTGATGATCCAATCGTGGAGAAACACAAAACCCACTAATTGCTTTAGGAGTCGGTGTGACAACAGCTATCAGTTATCAGGTGGTTATGGTGGCCCAGATACCTTCAAATATGCTTTGTGTCTTCAGATTAGTTCAGTTATTATCATTGAGTAACCCGAGGGACAGAGAGGCTATGGAGGTCCGTTAGGAAGTTGTTCAGGGTGGCAGAGATGCCTGACCCAGAATTTAACCCTAATTCTATGCTCCAATGCTCATGGTTGTCTAAGGTGGCAGGCAAAAATACTGAAGGTAATTGACAGTCAGATGGTTCATTACCTTAATTTATTATTTCCACAAATACTTGTTGAATTCTGGATTTTATGTTAGGTGTGGTCATTTCAAATACATATTTCAAATGAAAGGCAATGAGAGATAGTTTGTTTCTGGAACTAGAGAGATGGCTAAGTCAGTAAAGTTCATGCCAAACAAGCATGAGGATCCAAGTTCAAGTCCCCAGCAACCATCTTTTAAGTTGGTCGTCTTGACACAAGCCTGGAAATCTTTGATGGGGAGCCAGAGACCAGCAGATTCTTAGAGCTGACTGGCCAGCCAGTCCAGCCACATTAGGGAACTCCAGGCTCAGTGGAGACCCTGTCTCAAATTATTCGGCATCTGTATTAAGTACAGACCTCCACCTCCATGCACACATGGCCACAGCGTAACACGTACATTTCCACACCCATATACCATTATTTATAATTCATTACTGAGTCAAATGTGACTATCCATGGTCTATTAACAGGTAGCTCTAAAACACATGTGCTTACTGAAATTTTTATTAGCTACAGAACAGAGAAAGACAGGGATCAAAGAATTTACCAGATGAATTGTTGGTAGTTACACATAGGCGGTTTACAGCCAAGTGAAGAACACTCTCCTTACAGGTCTCAGAAGTCACCCAATGACCTTCTTAGTTTTCTGATTTGTTTGCTAACACTAAAATTTTGAAGTTTCTCTTTTTGTGAAGTCACAGCAATATAAGTCAGACAGGAGTGGGTGATATCTGGATTTTAAGCTAGAAATAATTTCAATTCTGTCTGCAATATTCCGTGTCTCTGTACAAATTTCATTGATGCTGTCTTGTAGAATATTGAAAACAGATGTGGCTCTGTAATTTTTGGAGAACTTCCATTTATAACATCAGAGACCTAGTTAATCCAACAGGTCCCCTACCCTCACTACTATGTCTCACTATAAGTTCTATTGTTCTCAAATTTGGAACATATTAATTAGACCCAACAGTGGAGTTTTAATTGACTTCATTTATCTAACTGGCTTAAACCCAGAGACCCTGCACTGTTTAAACTATGCAGTTGATTTTGATTGAGAAACACTCTGTAGTACTTTGTACCAAACCAATTTACCATAACAATCATTTGGGAAAAAAATCTTCAAAATCTAATTTCATTTTGTCACTCACCTTCTCCTATTTTTATCACTAAATGATCTAAGAGACTTTGAGAGTAGAAACCAGGACCCTGTGTTGTTAAGGGCACCTGTTATGAACCAGGTGCTGGTGCCTGCAGAGCCGTACTTTAGAGTCATCAGGCTGTTACCAACAGTAAGATAAAAGATGCTAAGAAGGAGTGTACAAAGAGGTGATGTGGTGAACTGGACTTATGAAACATGTCCTCACATTGGTCCTGAAGGGACGGTGGACTTCAGGTATGTGAAAAGGAGTAGAAGAGTTCTCGCATGGTCTCTGAGCATAACTTTATTAGTGTCCTGTCTAACATGTTTCTCTATGGCATTCCTATAGAATATGGTCTGAGATCATTAGAAATTAAATGGACTTACTAGAACTGCATCTTCGGCTCTTCCTCAATTTTAAGCATCTTCAGATGATTTGCTTAGATTTATATGAATATTTGAGAATCATTGCCTTCCTCCCACGTGGCTAATAAACTGTAATATTATTGAGGGCGTAGAGCAGGACTAACTAGGTATATTGAAATAGTTTAGATAGTTATTATTGCTGTTGTTGTTTGAAGACTGGGTTTCACTCTTAGTCTATACTGGTCTTGAATTTTTTGATTAATTATATATTTGTATGCATGAGTGCTTTGTCTGTATCTATATCTATGTACTATGTGAATACAGGGCTCTCACTGGATTCTGTGGATTGAGTTATACATGTTTGTGAACCACCATGTGGGTACTGGGAGTTGAATTCAGGTTCTCTGGGAAATCAACCAGCATTTTTAAGCACAGTGCTATGACTTCAGTCCCTGTCCTTGAATTCCTGATGATCCTTTTTGCTCAGCCTTGCAGGTTCAGGAATTACAGGCTTGAGCAACCATTCTACGTGTAGAAACATGTCATTTAATCACTTTAGCAACTTTATCTGGTACTTTTTTGTTATGACTTCTTTTAGAATAAAACCCAGTGTTTTGGGCGTTTAAATATTCCTTTGTACTTAAGTCTCGTGATCCACTTTTACTATAAGACAGCAATTTTCTTTACTGCCCACTATCTTCTTGAATATCCGACAGTATGAGAAATATGAAATTGGGTTCAGAAAATTCTTAAAAGGCGTAGATTCTTGTAAAGTTACAAATACCTTTAGTAGTAATGTTCTCAGAACATGTTACTTCAAAGTGAAGGCACTCTGGACTGTAAGAGGTCACTGCTAGCTTGTGAGTGATGGGGTACACATCATGTCCATGACTCCTGACTCCTTACCCTAAGGCTGCCGTGACACCCTTTACTACTGCTAAGGCCTTCTGTTGCCTATTACAAAGACGGTTTCTTATCGCTGTTTGATTTTCAAGCCTATTCTAAAACAGAGCCAAATAAGCACTTTGGGTAGATAAACGGCTTTAAAATGTACCTGGGTAGAAAATTACCTTCAATAGATTATATTTAGAGTCGCCGTATGGCTTCCAGTTACTTCACAAATGCAAGAGAACAGGGGATTCCTATTTTGAGTCGCTGCTCACCCTAGCTGCTTTTTCAGCTCTGCCATTTGGTTTCCTGCTGGCCTTTTCACTTCTCCTTAGAATATCTTCCTGCTTTGAACACATGGTGAGTCTTTGGCCCCTTTATAGCATACAGAAAATTGTCTATTGACTTCAAATATATATAGAACAGTCAATGATGTCATTTTTGTCTGACCAGTCATTAGTAACACATTTATATCAAATAGGGTGAATTTCTAAATACAGCCCAGGCTGCTCCCATTGGCTGTACAATGGTAAAGGGTAGATGAAATCTTTGTGTGTGTGTGTTTTTTTAAACAAGGTTTAGTTCTCAAATTCTCAACACGATTTTCAGTTTGTAAGGGATCTTTCTTTCCAAATTTTGTTTTTCCATTTTGTTTTCTTGTTCTTTATGCATTCTGAAAGCAAGCAATCAAGTCAAAGATCTAAAACAAGGAATTTAATGTGGGATTGAGAGACATAGCTCTGTTTTTCTGAAATCCCCCACAAAAACATTGTATTTGCCTTGATTTCCCATCGGTAACTAGCTAAACTCTGGTTTATAATTGTGGGTTTGACTCCCCACTGTGTTTTTAAGCCAAAGTAGATATAATATTAGTCTAATTGAATTTAAGAAAGGGAGGATCCTGCTGGTAAGCAGGGAACCATATCATTATCATGAAGCCTGGACTTGTAGTCAGTTGGCAGTACCACAAACTTTAAAACAACTTCAAACTTTTTTGTCTTTTTTTATATTTTTATTTTTATTTTATTTTATTGTTTTTTAGACAGGCTCTTATGTACACCAGGCCGACCTCAAACCTTCTACATAACTAAGCTGACTTCAAACTTCTGATCTATCGACTTTTACTACTGGAGTGCTGAGATTTCAGATGTTTACTCCTGATACAGCCAGGCTTATGTGATGTTGAGGATCAAACCCTTGACCTCAGGAAAATACTCTACCAAATGAGGTACATTTCTAGTCCCTAAAATCACCTCTTGCGGTTTGTGTCATTAGTCTTCTTAAAGTAAAATCTATTTATGGAAGGAAAATGGCTCAAATTTTCATTTGATCTGGGCAAATGTTTACATCATTAAAAAGCCAAGACAGTGAAAACTAACAAGGGTGTCAAGTCTTAAAGGTATTAGCTCATTGTTTTGGTAAGTTTGCTCCTGTGCAGGGAAAGGAAAATGCTGATAAACTGGTCACTCCATGAAAGGCAGACAAGTTTGGCCAAAAAAATATGAAGGGGAAAAGAAAGGAAAGAAAGAAGCAATGCAATGAGCACAAGTGGAACAGGGTAGGGGGAATGGGGGACTCAGTATTCAGAAACATAAGCAGTGACTTTCTGACTTAGAAGAACCTTCTGGGGCTCTTTTGGAGTTACCAGTCAGACTTCACACTTAGTACAATCCCCCTGATCATTTAGGCTATTTCGTGTCCCAGTTTGCAGGAAACTCAAAGTAACAAATTAGAAAACACCAAGGAGGCGATTAGAGACAGGAACATTGACAGCAACCAGGAAGGATACCACCACCTCAAGGAAAGAGATTAGAAACTTGTGAAAGGCAGGCTGAAGAATTTGAAAAGCAGGGAAAGTGAGAGCTGCCATCTGGAATAACAACTAAGGTCCTTAAAATTAACTTGGAGTCTTCAGTATGTCTATCTTAATTTCAAGAAGAGAGAACATTGTTATATTCTAAGAAATGTTGGAAATGAAATGTATTGATGCTCAATGGGAAGCTTTTATTGATATGGAGAAGTTGCTCTCATTTTCCCCCTGGCATTCTGCTTCCATCTTCGATAAATGGTTGGGCTCATTGTTCATGTTGGGCATTGAGATATGAGCTGAAAATACACTGATTAATAGAACATGATGTACTGCCTATCTTCACTGCGGTAAACATTTAATGTTACACAGAATTTATGTGTAATGATTAGTTTAATAAAATTGTAATGCCTTATATTATTTCATTAGAATTTAGACTAAGCTAAAATTGTGCTATGAAAGGGACTCCATAATATATGAACATGATACATGAACAGGAAACAATTAAACATGGTACTAGATGTCTACACAAATTGATAGTCGATGTTTGCAGAACAAGTAGAAATAAGTGGCGCTTAGAAAAAGGAGAAAAATGTTTGCTATAAAGGAAAATGAGTATGGTGGTCATGTATTGGGAGAGGACATGGGACAGAATAATTAGAGTCTGGAGGAAGGTGAGTTATCAGAGCACAGAGAGAGGGTAGCATGGAGAACACGAGCCAGCTTGTCCTGGTCAGGACCAGACAAACAGCCAAGCAACTACTCCACACTAGTAAGCTTACATGACTCATGCCTAAATCTGAAGTTGAAGGAAAGTCTTGAGAAGCCAGCACAAATTGTCTTAAGAAGACTACTTTGGCGACAGACTAGGACCCATTGGCGGCGAAGGGTGCTGGTGAGCAGAGTGGAACTGTAATTCAAGTGAACCATCACTGCAGTTTGTATTACTCGATCATTGGAAGTAATGAAAGACGGGGATAGGTTCTAGAAATAGTTTAGGAAGTTACCATGAAATATGAATGACTAGAATGAAGAGTGAGGGAAAGACAGCTTTTGTCTTAAACTGATCACTTAGTTCTCTCTTAAACTGACCACTTAGTTGTCCACTGTTGCTATTGTGATCAACAAATGATGGTCTAGGAGTTCTAGTCCCAGCATCTATATTAACTGTGGCAAGGCAGTTATGGTGTTGATGTATGTGAACAAGAAGGAATTGCACCAGGAAATTAGGAGGAAATGTCAGGAGACAGATTTGACCCTGATGTTGAAAAGAGGAAACAAAGACTTCAAGGCAGCTACGCATAGACACAAGGACTTAAAGACATAAAAAATGTGAGGCAAGTAAAGAATGCTTTTCAGAGAAAAGTAAACCAGGCTTCAAAACCAAAAATCTCCTACTGTAGAAGATGCAATCTTTGAATTTTAAAAGGAAGATCATTAAGTGCACGAATAGCAGGCTGAACAATGCCAAAAGGGGAAAACAACAGTTAAATGTAAATAGAAAATTAAGCTTAATGTGTGTGCAGGAAAAAAAATGCCAAAGATAAAAGCAGAGATAATGAACACGCAAAAAACCAAAATAAGCAGAAAATAGTAACACATACAAAGTCAGCCCATTAAATGCAACAGTAAGTGCCTGGGCTTCCTGGTACATGACTTTAATCTCAGCACTTGAGAGGCAGAGGCAGAGGGGTAGATGGATCTCCGTGAGTTTGAACCCAACTTAGTCTATGTGCTTTTAGGTCAGTCAGGGCTACCTCATGACATCTTGTGACGAGAGAGAAAGAGAGAGAGAGAGAGAGAGAGAGAGAGAGAGAGAGAGAGAGAGAGAGAGAATGATAGAACTGATAAATTTAAGTTCAGATGATTCAATAAAATCCTAGAGAAAATGGGAAAACAGTTTATCACATGGAAACCAGAAACATAAAAATCACTATGGGCAATTCTGAATGCTGAGCTGACACTCAGGAGTCAGGAGGTTGGATTCATTTGGTAAAACTGACAAAGTGTATGAAATAATTGCCAAAACTGGCAGAAAAAGGGTTTTAAAAATTGTCCTATATGCATTAAGAAAGCTGATTATATAGTTTCTACAACTCATAACACAGAAAACTTTACTGTAGAATGGTTTATCTGGTAGATTCTATTAGAGGTATAAACAATGCTTCAAAGGGAAACACATTAGGAACAAAAGATAATTATTCTACCAATTCAGGCTTTGTTCAACCTTTAAAATAAACCATTCTAATTAAGTATTTAGACAGAATATAGAACAGAAATTTATGAGCACTTCAAGGTAAATGAAAAATGTACTGAAATATTCACTACCTCATCATGTTGAAAATACTCAAAACAAAGGGCGCTGAAGGGAGCCTCCTTGACCAGGTGAAGGTCATGTACATAAAACGTACAGCTAACACTACAAGTAATGGTAAAATAACTAATTGGGAAGTACAAATAAGATCCATTGTTATTATGACAATTCAATATTCTGCAGATGGTCCAGGTGAGATGAGTCAGAGAAAAGAAATAAACATAATTAGAAAAAAGTTAGCACATTTTAGGCAATGTGCATGCATATGTTAACCTTTATCAGAACATAAAAATAAAGACAAAAAGACCCTCAGGATTGCCAAAACAATCCTGTAAAATAAAAGAACATCTGGAGGCATCACAATCCCTGACTTTAAACTCTACTACAGAGCTATAGTACTGAAAACAGCCTGGTATTGACATAAAAACAGACAGGGGGACCAATGGAACTGAATCAAGGACCCGGATGTTAAATCACATACTTTCCAACAACTGACTTTTGACAAAGAAGCAAAAAATATCAAATGGAAAAAAGAAAGTATATTTAACAAATGGTGCTGGGACGACTGGATATCAACATGTAGAAGAATGAAAATAGACCCATATCTGTCACCATGCACAAACTCAGGTCCAATTGGATCAAAGACCTCAACATTAAAGCCAGCCACACTGAACCTTATTGAAGAGAAAGTGGGAAGTACACTTGAACTCATTGGCACAGGAGACCTCTTCCTAATAGAATCCCAGCAGTACAGACACTGAGAGAAACAATTAATAAATGGGACCTCCTGAAACTGGAAAGCTTTTGTAAAGCAAAGGACATGGTCAACAAGACAAAATGACAGCCTACAGAATGGGAAAAAATCTTCACTAACCCCACATCAGACAGGGGTCTGATCTCTAAAAAATACAAAGAACTCAAGAAATTGATCATCAAAAGAACAAATAATCCAATAAAAAAATGGAGCATAGACCTAAACAGAGAACTCTCAACAGAGGAATCTAAATGACTGAAAGACACTTAAGAAAATGCTCAACATCCTTAGTCATCAGAGAAATGCAAATCACAACAACTCTGAGATTCCATCTTATACCAGTAAGAATGGCCAAGATCAAAAACACTGGTGACAACTTATGCTGGAGAGGTTGTGGGGTAAAGGGAACACACCTGCATTGCTGGTGGGAATGCAAGCTGGTAGAGCCTCTTTGGATGTCAGTGTGGCAATTTCTCAGAAAATTAGAAAACAACCTTCCTCAAGACCCAGTAATACCACTTTTGGGTATATATATATTCAAAGGATGCTCAATCGTGCCACAAAGACATGTGCTCAACTATGTTCATAGCAGCATTGTTTGTCATAGCCAGAAACTGGAAACAACCTTAATGTCTTTTGACCGAAGAATGAATAAGGAAAATGTGTACATTTACACAACGGAGTACTACACAACAGAAAAAAATAACATCTTCAATTTTGCAGGCAAATGGATGGAGCTAGAAAACATCATTTTGAGTGAGGTAACCCAGATATAGAAAGACAATTATCACATGTATTCACTCATAGGTAGTTTTTAAACATAAAGCAAAGAAAACCAGCCCACAAATCAAAATCCCAGAGAACCTAGACAACAATGAGGACCCTAGGAAAGATTTACATAGATCTAATCTACATGGGAAGTAAAAAATACCAAGATCTCCTGAGTAAATTTGAAACATGGGGACCTTGGGAAAGTATTGAAGGGGAGGGGAGAGGTGGGCAGGGGAGGAGAGAAAAATGTAGAGCTCTATAAAAATAATAAAAAAGAAGAAAAAATAAGGACAAGAAATAATAAATGAATTTAGCAAAGATGAAATACCTGAAACCAGGAAAGTCTACTTTACAAAACAGCCAAAACGAAAATATGGAACTTAATAAAAGCAATCCCACTTGTATAGCATCAAATACATAAAGTATTTTGTAGAAAATATGCAAGCATTTTACAATTAAAAAGACAAAACACTTAAACTAACTGGTGAGACTCTAGGAAATGGAGCAGTGTGTCTTATACAAAGGTCAGAGGCCTAAGAACTGCTAAGATAAGTTTTTTTTTAATTGACCTGCAGACAGGGAACCACTTTAGTTGAAACCCCATGTAAGTTTTTGGGTAGAAATCACCAACCAGATATTACCATTTTTATAAAGATACGAATTATCTAGAATAGGAAAACCGAATTTGGAAAAGGTTTGGAATTTGGAGAACTTAAATTGACTGATTTCAAGACTCACTATTCAATTAGAGCAATCAGAGGTCACAAGAATATGATCTATATTTATATGGTTAAAGTCTGATAAAGTTGCCAAGGTAATCTAATGTGGGCAGAGATGGTCATTTCAACAAACAATGCAGGAACAACTGGATGCTAGTGTGTAAAAAACTAATAAAAGCTGAAATCTAAAAAGAACCTGACTGCCCATCAATAGTGAATGATAAACAAATGTGGCATAGTCTCACAACAGGTGCTAACAGGGTGTGGGACTAGCCAAAGAGAGAAATGTTTGTTTCAGCCAACATAGCTGAAAGCAGAGGGTACTTTGATTGTAGACATGGAGATGCAGAGTTTGAAGTTTGCCAACTGGCTTGTGGTCTTGCTTTGGTCCAGTATTTCCTCACTATGCTCCCTTTCCTCTTTGGAATGGTACTGAATATTCTGTGCCATTATGTGTTAGAAGTATGTGATCTGCTTTTTTGATTTTAATTTTATAGGGAGTTACAGTAAGAGATTGCTGTGAGCCACAGAAGAGATTTTGAACTTTTAAACTGTGCTGAGACTGTAATAGATAACAGAGTTCTTGAAAGCTGGACTAAATGCATTTTTATATTATGATATGGCTACAAGCCTATAGGGGCCAGAGGGTGAAATGTAGTGGTTTGGACAAGAATGGCCCCCATGGGCTCATAGATTTTAATGTGCAAACCCTTAGAGAGTGGCACTACTTGATGGGGATTGGGAGTGTTGTCTTGTGTGGTGTATGGGGGTGTGACTTGTTGGAGAAAGTGTGTCACTGGGGGTGGGCTTTGGGGTTTCAAACTTGCAAGTTAGGCACAGTCTTTTTCTCTCCCTTTTTCTGCTTCCTGCCGATCCAGATGTAAAACTCTGAGCTACTCCAGTACCACCTTCCTCCATGCCGCCACACTTCTCGCCATGATGTTAATGGACTAAATCTCTGAAAATGATAGCAAGCCCCAATTAAAAGTTTTCCTCTATAAGAGTTGCCATGATCATGGCATCTTGTCATAGTAACAGGACACTGAATAAGACACTGAAAATGAAACTCACCTGAGCACAGCAGAATGTTGTTAGGAATCATTTTGTTGCTGTTCATTTACCAGACGAGCAGTTGCTTCCCCTATAGGTTCCTGGTCTGTCTAGTTTTAGGTTCTTGGACACCTAAACAGTGTCCAGGATGGGTTCCATCCTCTGTACTGGACCTTAATCCAAACAGATAAGAGTGTGTTATTTCCACAAGCTTTGTGTCACTATTACACTAATACAGTATGCACTCAGGTCATGATTGTAGATTAAAGGATTCATTGCTGGGTTGATGCCTATCTTTCTTTGGTAGCATACAGAGCACCTTCCACTAACTTAAACACTGGTCAGCAGAGGTGAATGCCATAAGGACCAGCTCAATTTCTCCACATTCAATGAATCACATAGGTGTTGTCTTCAGAAATAGGACCTTATCATCCTTATCATCAGTTTTTTTTTTAGAACAATTGGTGACTTTGACAATAACCTGGGTAGTTTTGGGATTCACAGGGAGTCCCTTTAACCAACAGCTCAAACAGACATAACCTATTCCCAGAACTAGAGTCTTCATTTGATAACAAGAGGTAGACAGTTGGGGCTCCGCCTCTATTTGGTGATTCCCTTAATATATTTTATAGTTTAGAAAGCTTCTATTGTATTAGGTTTCCATATAATGCTTCAAATGTACCTTATTTTAGCTGTCCTACTCAGTATCCTCTCCCTATCCCACTTCTTTCCTCCTGTTCTTCATTTCACTCAAACACTCCAGTTTCTCCAATCCATCCATATACCTATAGTTTATTTCTCCTTCTCTCCACCTAGCCTCTTACTTTACACTTCTGTGGTTATGTGTATTGTAGTCTTCTTATTGGAGGCTTAACAGCTAACATCCATATTTAATTTAATATGTACTATATTGGTCTTTTGGGTCTGTTACGTCACTCAGGATGATTTTTTCAAGCTTCATTTATTTAATTATTTTCCCTTTGCCTTCTGAATGTTTTGATTACAGGTATGCGCCACCACACCAGGCTGGCCTGTAATATAAAATCTAAGCAACTTCTCACTCTCTATAATGACTGGGGTCTTTTTTTAAATTTACTACTTTAAGTACTTCATTCTTCAAGTTCCATAATAATCATTGTTAGTTATAAAAAATAAACTCTTGTTTTTTAATTATGTGTTTAGTCTGTATCTCAGGAAAGCCAAGGGGTTTCTTGCCTTTGAAGATTATTTTTAATACTAACATTGAAAGTTTTCTTAGTGATTATGTGGGCTCTCCAAGTACCAGGAACATATGTACGTATGCTTAATATCCCTAATTAATGTGACACTAGAATTAAGGTAATTTATTCAGAGCAAACATGACCTTGAATTATACAGTAATATTTTAATGTTGTGCTAAGAAACTTTACCTACTAGGAAGAATTTTAATTAGAGGATGATGAGGACAGACATTTAATTTGGCTCATTGACTTGTTGTTGTTCAGAAAATAATTGGCACTGTTTGAAGCCACAGAGAGAGTTCGCATTAAAGAGTCGTTTGGCCAAACAAATGAGAAAGGTTGATACTAGAGTGCAAGTGAGTGGTGAGGTTCTCTCTTCTCTTGATCATCCTTGGGTGAAATCAACGCTGCTAAAGGTTGAAACCCATCCCCAACAGGAATACACATCTTCAGTGGAGATACAAACACTTTCTACACCCTCCAGCCCCACCCTCACGAACTAGCTGATGTTCTCCAGACATAAAGGTACTTAAGAGGCATTCAACTGTCACACGGTAAATATTAGCTTGTCCACCCATTAAACAATACTTATTATGGTCTACCAAATGTTTAGTAGGATTTTAGTGTCTGAGTGTCTGCAACACAGTAGTTAAGGAGACATACACCACCTTCTAGAGGCTTCCAGCTTTTAGGGAGAGATAGAAACAGGCAAACTGTAGGGTCATCTCTGGAATGCCAGACCAGCTGCAGTAGTAAGCTCATTTTAATACATTTCCTCTCTCTCTCTTTTTCTCCTCCTCCTCCTCTCTCTCTCTCTCTCTCTCTCTCTCTCTCTCTCTCTCTCTCTCTCTCTCGTTTTTGAGATAGCATTTCTCTGTATAGTCTTGGCTGTCCTGGAACTTGCTTTGTAGACCTACTGGGCTGGCCTTGAACTCATAGACACCCACCTACCTATGCCTCCCAAGTGCTGGATTGAAGGCATGAGCCACCACTGCCCAACTTCAGCACATTCATAGTGAGAGAAAATCCTTTATCCATGGTTATTGTGAATTTTATTATAGCTTCTATAGTGTAAAAAAAATCCCATTTTAATTTTCTGATATTTGCAACTACTCATATAATTACCATTATACAGATTCAGCAGGCTATTTAGGAAGATGTATCTATATGCATATATGTATAAAATAATGAAAAGGGGGTCAAACATTTTAAATAAAGCAAGGAGGGGTATATGGGAAGGTTTGGAAGGAGGAAATGGAAGGGGGAAATAATGTAATCATAATCACAAAAAATAAGTTTTTAAAAATTCATGTTTGCCACAGAATATATGTAGTTCTAAAAACACTGGAAATGTCATAAGTGTTGAGCACTCATACAAGATCAAACATCCACTTTGCATGATTATTTTAATTTTAACAGATAATCTATTTGAAAAGAGGAAGGGCCTTCAAAAGACCTCATTTGTTTTATAGAGCCTCTCTTTCACTTATTACTGAGACAATTTTGCAGTACTCTATGCTATGCTCTTAATACACCTCCCCACCCTGGGTTATAGTTGTGTATTAGGAAAGAAACCTAACATCCTTCATTGTCATAGTTCTTTGCACTGTGGTTGTTTTACAGAAGTGGAACGATGTGTATTTGTGAGATGGGTGGGTGGATGGAAGGATGGTAAATGAATTTGTAACATTAGGTGAGTTTCTGCTTCAGCAATGATAGTCTGGACTAGGGGAGTAAAATTGAGGCTTCACAGAGGCAGACAGATTTAAGAGATATGGAAGTAATTCTGGCCTTAACTTTTGATGAAATGTGTGGGATGAAGGAGAAAGTGGTAACAAGCATGACACTCAGATATATGGGCTGTGTAGCTGGAAAGATGTTGGTGCCCTTCCTTAGGACAGACTGAAGATTCAGATAGGGCATGGTAAGGACCTTCAGATGTAAACACAGAACAGCAGACATGAGTGAAGGATGGCAGGAGCTTAACAGTCCCCAACGCTCTGAAGAACCCTCTGAAGAATTACTAAGAAGCTTTGTCCTTTCATTCTGGGACTCATTGTGTAAATCAACCTGTTTGTTACATAAGGATGTTTTAAGGGGTCACAGAAAGCAATGGTTGAAAATAGCAACTTTTCTGCCAGATTTCTAGAGACCGAGAGTCTGCATGGCAAGTGTTGGCAAGGCCACACTCTCTTTGGCAACTCTAGAAGACTTCTTTCTTATTTCCAACTCCTGTAGGTCCTGGCATTTTTGGCACTGGTAGGTTAAAGACTATCTCTGCTTTCATCTTCACGTCTGTTTCCTTTTTGTATTTTCTTCTCAGAAGAACATCATTTAGCAGGGTTTTTAAAGAACTAACAACATAGTTAGCACCCGGTCAAGATTGTTCAAGAAAAAGAAGAGACTTTTAGAGATTTTAAAAACACTGAAAATAGTATGAATGTTTATGTCATCAGGTTCAAAATTTAAAAATAATGAATAATTTTAATAAATAAGAAACAAAAATAGAGCTCCACAGAGAGTCCATGGCACAGGCTATTGCTAAGACTGAAAAGGACGAAGGAGAGAGAATAGATTGCTTAATAAATGGGCCCTAGGAAAATGGAAAAGTATTAAACTGAAGTAAAATAAACTCAGATTTCAACTTCTTGTTTGATGAGAAAATAAAGGCCAATCTGACTGAAGATGTTATGAAAAACCAAAATGAATATTCTCATATTTATAGAACACAACTATATAAAAGCGTTGAATCATTTTCAACAAAATTTACAAATAAAAACATTTTCTTTGAAAGTTAAATGGAACAGAAGATTGAAAACACTGACAAAATTGATTGCATTAAACTTAAATCATGTGTGTGACCAGCATCCACAAATAGAGAAAATAAACTCAATTTTGGAAAAGATATTTATGAAAATTTCCTAAAAGTGAGAAGACATGAAAGGATAAAAACTCAAAAGAAAATCCACATAGTGAAATCAAACTCCGGAGTAAGAACAGCTGATATTGGATAATACAGGTAAATAAGGCAAAATACAAGGGCTGAAGATACCAAGTTTCCCAAGGGGATGAAGAAATGGGATCCATCCACACTTTCCTAGGGAAACTGGAAATACTGTAGTTACTTCAAAGTGGCGATAACTGGGAGCGAACAGAAGTGCACACTCTCATAGCTAAGGCTGTATTTCAGAACAACTGCATGTGTGCATATAGGTAATTAAATATTTCAGAATCATTTGTTAAAAATTAGTGGAAGCCACTTGTGTTGGTTTCAATAGGAATGGCCTTCACAGGGTCATAGATTTGAATGTGTGATCATAAAGATTGGCTGGTGTGGGAGGTCCTTCTGTCTATGTGTTGATTTTATTGGTTAATGAATAAAGAACTGCTTTAACCTACAGCAAGGAAGAACAGAACTAGGTGGGGAAAGCTAGGCTGTATGCTGGGAGGAAGAAGGGCGGAGCCAGAGAGACACCATGGAGCCACCACCAGAGTCAGTTATGCCAAAACTTTGCCGGTAAGCCACTGCCACATTGCAATACACTGATTAATGGAGATGGGTTAAATTAATATGTAAGAGTTAGCCAATAAGAAGCTAGAGATAATGGGACAAGAAGTAGTTTAAATAATATGGTTTTTGTGTGATTATTTCGGGGCTGAGCAGCCGGGAACTAACTATTGACTTCCTCCAACAATTGACATTACTTGAAAGGGATTAGGAGGTGTGCCCTTATTGGAGGAAGTGTGTCACTGGGTGGTAGAGAGGTGAGTTTTGGGGTTTCAAATGCTCAAGCCAGGCCCAGTGTTTATCTTCCCATTGCCTGGAGATCTGGACATAGAATTCTCAACCACCTTTCCAGTACCATGTCCCTGTGTGGCTCCATGCTTCCTGCCATGACGTTAATGGACTAAACCTCTGAAAATGTCAGCCATCCCCAACTAAATGTTTTCCTTTACAAGAGGTCTTGTGGCTATGGCATCTCTTCAGAGCAATAGAACATTAACTAAAACATTACTTAAATAACTATTGTAATGGCATTTCATTTGTATTTTAATAAATACAAAACTTTCCTAAAGATCAGAGAGTAAAACAGCCCCACAGATCAGTCTTACAGATCGGGCAGTGTTAATATACACCTTTAATCCCAGTAGCCACATTAGTTGCCGCAGAAACTGGATGGTGCGTGGGTTTAATCCCAGTGTTGTATACCTTTAATCCCAGAACTAGAGAGGATTATAAAACGGGAGGAGATAGCTCTCAGTCACAGTCTCATTCTGAGATTCCTGGAGGCAGGACTGCCATTTTCTTACTGAAGTTAAAGTAAGAGCCAGTGGCTGACTGCTTTGGTTTTCTGGTCTTCAGGTAAGCTTTTTTTTTTTTTTTAATTAAAATAAAAATGAAATACCACTACAGTCTGTTAACAGAAATAAGACAAAAACAAATCAAAGTTTTATACAAAATAATTTGAAGAATGTTATGAGTTGGTAAAGTTCTTGTTGTACAAGCGAGAACATATAAATTCAGGTTCCCAGCACCCATGCAAGAATGAGGTTCAACGAAATACATCTGCAACTCCAAAGCTGAGAGGACTGGAGGTTATCCTTTGGAAATCGCTAGCCTGTCAGGGAAGCCGAATTATAATCCACGAGCTCCAGTTTAAATGAAATAAAATAAAGAGGGGACCTGATCCCTGGCCTCGAACCGTGCGCGTACATCCTGACATACCCATGCTTAGACATATGAAAACATTTATACCACACCACACGTGCAAAAGAACAAAAACAAAGTAAAAGCAAAACCATGAGAAGGCAGCTACACAGAGGTGGGGCGCTAGGGGCAGGTATGTCAGGTCTTTCTAAAATGACAATATATAAAAGGAGAGCAGGAAGGCTCATGTCAGGATTTCAGGGCTGAATTAATGCAGGGGACAATGACATTAGAAGAAACAGAAACAGGAACATGTGAAGCTATTTTGGGGGTTAAAATTTGGTTTCATAAGGAAATTTGAAGACAGTATCTTTGGTCCAGGGTCCCTCTGCACCTCAACCCAGAGCCTTCCACAAAGCATGTAAGCATTCTTTCCTTCCAGGGGAGATGCAGGTTTCTATCTACCTGGCTGACTTGGGTTTCAATAATTGTCCCACCAAGCACAAGCTGCATGCACTCAGTGCGTCTGTGAGACGGGAATGATATTGATTCCATGGAATTCTTCTGAAGATGTAATATACTTTGTACCAATTCCTTGATTTTCACCCAGAAATGAGCAGGCTTTAATCACAGAGGAGGGTGAATTGTTGCCAAAATCCCTTAAGTGAGCAGGCTCCCAGTTGATTGCAGGTTTATAGAAAACTGATGAAAAATTTTGGCTTACACAGTAATGAAGAGGTGCAGAACAGCAATTCTTCTTTCTCGCAGAGTGGTAATTTAGTTTGAGCAGGTTCAGTCAGCGGTGAATAATTTATTACAAAATATGCATTACGATGTGCATAATCTACTTAAATAAAAGCTCATAAAAGTCAAATTCCAGGAGATACATATTAACTCAGGCTGAAGGCACAGTGTATCTGTGTCTCGAATCATCCCTTTAAATTTGGAATGTAAGTGTATGTAGGAAACTTCCTGACTAAGTGTTTGAAGAGAAAGTTTTGTTTGTGAAAGTCTGTATTCTAAAAAATTGATTATTATAATAGAAATATATATATATAATTATAATAGAATAGCTATATGTGTGTGTTTGTGTGTGTATGTATATATGATTGCATATAGTAAATAACTTACATTTACTAGTCATATTTTGGATACACACTAAACAGATACACCCTAAAGCTTCAGTATGTATCCTATATAATTATATGGAATATGTATCACAATGTATGTATACATATGAATGCATAAAATGTCCTATATATCTAAAATATACATTCTATGTTGGTTAACATTGAGAATGTAAATATGTAACAGTACTTCGTAAGATACTGTGTCCCTCTTACCATGCATATTATATGCATATTTACAATACTTGCAAGCACATTTTTAAAAGTAAAGAAGATTTGTAGAGTATAAATTGAAAGCACATTATCATATAAAATAAGTGATCTAGTTTCCTGCTCACAATTATCAATTTGTCAGGGTTCAAAATCTTCAGCGAAGCTCATCTATGGAACATAAATATTCAGCTTAAAATCAAATAAAACATTTTGTAATGTGAGTCAGTGCATACTAAACCAAATCTTTGTATTTTCAAAAATTGTGTTTAAAGCCTCTTACATGGCTCAGATACATGAGATATGCAGGTCTTAAAAGAATCGCTGGGTGTGTTTAGTTCTCTTTGTGAAATGTGGCTTTGTTTTCTGGACCGTGAATTGACAGAGAGAAGTCGTTGTGCTTCAGAGTTTTAGTGTTCATGTTTTAATGCCAGAAACTCTGAACAAGAGGCCAGTGTTATAGCTAAGAAGGTGGGAAGAACAAGTCAGATGCGCAGTTCAGCCTAGACACACATGACAATAGAGTTTGTCCTAGAGTCTGGGCTAGCATGGAAAGCCAAGCGACCTTTATTCTTGTGAATTGATAGCGGTCTGAGATGGTCAGCATTGTTTACGTATCTTGTTACAAATGACTTCACATCAAACACATACACACAAAACATAGTCTATTTCAGATCATTTCATTAATTTTCTATTTCAAATTAAACCTGGATGGCTGACTTTTCAGCAGCCCAGCACATGAGTAATTATATACCTGTGTGTTTGACTGACAATTATGGAGCGATTGATTGGTAGGGTACGTGGTGTTAGGCACTGAAAACAGAAATTAGTACCATATGAGGACTGTCTTCATAAACAGGCAGACAAAACTACCAACAACAAACTTACACAAAGAGAGGGAAAGTTAATACCAAGCTTACTCCAACATTAAAAGTAGTATACACCATACTAGTGTGAGTAAAACCTTTGGGAAAACTAGGGATACTAATTCAGTCCATCTGGAAGATCTGTTCCATAACTCCAAAGAATGGGTAGAATTTTTATAAATGAAGGAGGAAATCACTCAAAGAAACATGAATGCATTTATTATGGTGGCTGTTGGGGCCACACTGTTCAGAAAAGAAGAAAAGGCTAACGATGGGGAAGGGTGGAGGAGATGGAAAGAGTCCAGTGAATTTTACCTATCTGCACGGAGGAAACATGGATGACTTACAAGATACGGTGACAGAAATAGAATCACATGCGCCCTAATGCTGCTTCTCATCAGTGAGCAACTTCATGCTATCCTGGAAAAGCCAAATACCTAATATGTACTTACATATCTATACCTGTGTCTATATCATCTCTGTCTCCCTATATCTACCCTCTCTCTCATTCCTTTCCCTCATTACATAGCACATATAATCTCTATAAAATGTGATAAAGTTTAGCACAATCCATTATGCTTATAAGTAAGGATAGGTAATTTTGTTTTTCTTTTTTTTCTGAAGGTTTAAAATCACTATTCTGGAAGTTAAAGAAAACTGCCTCTGAGAAGGCAAAGAGGAGGCTGTGGTATGACTAAACCCACAACCTTACAGGAAGCAGCAAATAAATGTTAGTACTGTTTTATTTAAATATTTGCTTGGGCTGAAAGCAAGGGAAATGAGTCCCTTCACTTCAAAAGGATGGTTTTCTTATTGTCAGGGCTGGATATTCAACAAATGATATTTCTGAACCAGATACTGAGAAGCTGGGAGGGGACAGGTGCAGTGACTCATCTGCCCAGAACTTGCTTCTCAGAGACTCACAAACTCCTTCCCTTTGGGGATTTGAGAAGACATAAGCAGAGAGCCTTGGGCTAGGCAAGTTGCCTATCTTGTCAGTTGACTGCTTAACCAATTTTTGTCACCAGGAGAACTTTAACATTAAAGGGCATGAAAACTGTATCACTAGCACCTTTGGGTCAGAGTGTTACCTAGGACTGATAAAACAACCAAATATTAAGGTCAGCCTATAAACCTGCACCATTAAACCAGTAGTTCTAAAGAAGTGGCAGCGTAGAAAGTAGCTGTCTCTATCCCCGACATCGTCAGTAAAGCTGGAGACCCCTCTGGAGACTTGTTACTACTTTGATGTTTATTGATGCCACTTGGAAAGCATTTACATTGATTTGAAAGATCAAAAGAAAGCACTTTGACAGTAATGTTCAAGACAGGGCCTCCGTTTGCCCTTATGAGGGTTGTGGAGGTGTGCCAGTGGACTCAGCACCCAGCACCCTCAGTCATTACTGCATAGTTCCCTGGCCATGCCAGGCTTCCTATGGGAGACGCTCAGTCTGCAGGCAAACACTTCAGTGATTGAAGGACACAGAGAACTCCAGTGTCCAGAGCTTATACAGCGAATCAGAGAATCTGAGGATAGCACTAAACAGCCTTCAGAACACTCCCGGACACACACGCATGCACACACACACACACACACACACACACACACACACACACACCACACACGCCTGTCCCTGCTTCTAGCAAATAGAGGGTCACCAATGCAAATTGTGGGGTGGAACAGCTTTTGTCATGGAACCTAGAAACCTGCTGTGACAGTTGCTGACTCTAAGGGACAAAGAATTGCTGTCAAAGGCTATGTGGTCTGTCACCATGGTTTCCAAATTAAAAAAATAAAAAAGACCTAGAGCATGCTTTCCAACAAAAGATGTGTTCCAATCAATGATCTGTTTCCATGAAAGGACAAAGCAGAAAATATTTGTAATGTGAATGTGAACTGCCCTGAAAAATTCACATGGCAAATGCATATGCAGGCTTAGTGACTGGCTGTCATAGATGGACCAGGAACAGGATATTGTAGTTTGATAGAAAGTTACCCCAAGTTCCAGTACCTCAGCCTTGTTTTTAATGGAAAGGAGAGGATAGGAGAGAGGACAGTAAGGAGAAAGGGAGGGGAGAGGGAACAGTTGTTACATAATGTATGTAGACAATAGATGATAAATATACTGAATCAATGAAAAACTAATGGCTAAAAAAAATCACAAGACAAATCTACCATAGTAAAAGGAAGATAAACATCGGTTTTCCTGGTCTTTGCTCAGCCATGTTTCCAGGGCTTCTTACTTAATATACAGTCACCGAGAGGCAGCCAGGTCCCCCCTAAAAATTTGGAAGTGCAGTCGCATGCGCCCATCCTCTATTCCTGAATTAACTCTCTCCATTTGATAGACTCCTCAGGTGATCACCTGTACACAGATATCTGAGAAGCATTGCTTCAAGGGCATACTCAGGAACTGGCAGTAAAAAGACAGATGGGTCTGGTCCTCAGGAACTGGGAATAGGCAGACACTGGTGTGTGTGACAGTGAAACAATGATTGTCTACAGGCTGTGAGGACAGGTGGTTTAAAAATCACAGGTTTCCTGAGGGACAGGCACTCATCATGGATTAACCACAGGTTGAAAGTGAAGATCATGCGGGTTATGCGAGGGAGAGAACGGGCACAGGAACACAATGTTATTCCACTGTGTGGTTGAGATCTGGCATATCAAATCTTTATGCATGAAATTTTATTTTGACTATGCACAATAAGTGTTATGTAAAAAAACGTATACAAATTAATTTAATTATAAAATATATATGTATATTTTTTCACAGTGTTGACAGGAATAAGAAGTACCCTCTTTAAGTTTTAATATTCCTGAGGAAGAATTAAAATTCTAAATGTTTTCCATATTTTTGGAGATGTAAATCTTTATGCAAAGCCGAATGGTCCTACCATAAATTCTGTCTGTCAGAAATGCCTATCTCAGGGTCCATTGCTACCTATATTATCAGTGCTCTGTCTCCCTGGTTCTGTGGAAAATTACCTGGCTTCAGTTTATAGCTCTTCTTATCATGGAATAAAAGATTGTCTTTACTTTAAATGGGCAGTTAACATGCGTGCCATGGATGATGCCTGCCTAGGGAGTGATATGATATAATTCCTTCCCAATTTTCTATCTATTTGTTGTATTGCTCATGACCCATGTTGCAGTATAGTTTGCTGCCTAATCACGAATAAAATGCTTTCATTATTTTGTGTTTTGTATTTTGTGCAGCCAGAAATTTCTGGCTGACAGAAGAATTCATTTACAATTATCTCCCCAACACGAATCACCAAGACATGAGGCCCTAGGACAGTAGCTGCCAATGGCTTTCTATGTCACACAGTTCCCATAATGACCATGAGGGAAAAGCAGAAAAATTAAAGTTAGGTTGTTTGATTTGCTTTTGATCATTCATGATAGTAGTATGCCTATTATATATCTTAAAAAGAATTACAGCTCTATGACAGTAGGGAAACAGGAACTTATTCTTTAAGCAGAAGAGACAAAATTTAGAATTTAAATATTTTATAACACCTTGTTCAAACTAGTATTAACAATGATTCATCTAGTTCCGAACATTACCACTGACATCTTATGGAAGAATAGTGCGACACCTTGTTCTTCCCGCCCTCAAGATCCTCGCCTCTGCAGGCCTGAACAAGGATGGGCTGGGTCACTGTATTAGCATAGAGATCAGATCCCAAAGCAGCATGGCTGCCCAGGCAGCTGGAGCATCTTTTGTAGGGAGTCTCACAAGCATTTATTCATTTATTAACTCGTTCAATTTCCTCAAGAAGGATCAAGGCATTCTAGCAAGCCAAGGCTCACTTTCTGTGTAGTAGAAGTCTAAGAGAAATAAAGCCCAGATTTTACTCTGAAAGATCTTAGAGCTCCTTGAGGAAACAAAACTCACATATGTTGAGCACAGAATGATACATGCCACAACGGGATCTTCACAGGAGCGGAGGACAATTCAGAGACTGGATTGTCTGCACAAACAGGAGCCTGGAGTCTTCTAGAAGGTTTTATATCCAAGACTTAACTTGAAGCTGGAGTCTAACTTGACTAAGTGGCTCTCACATTTCTCTTCTTTGGCCTGGTAATTCTTTTTTTTTTTTTTTTTTTTTTTTGGTTTTTCAAGACAGGGTTTCTCTGTGGTTTTGGAGCCTGTCCTGGAACTAGCTCTTGTAGACCAAGCTGGTCTCGAACTCACAGAGATCCGCCTGCCTCTGCCTCCCGAGTGCTGGGATTAAAGGCGTGCGCCACCACCGCCCGGCTGGCCTGGTAATTCTTAAAACCTAGATTCTGCAGATTTTGGTTTATGCAGCCAGTCTTCACTAGGAAGGTTTTAAGAGTTTTCCTTTGTGCTGTATTGAGCCCAGTTTGCCAGTCCTTTAATACATTTTGAGCTCTATTAAAACAGGACAGGATCTCCTGAGTAAATTGGGAGCATGGGAACCTTGGGAGAGGGTTGAAGGGGAGGGGAGAGGGAGGGAGGGGAGCAGGGAAAAATTTAGAACTCAATAAATATCAATAAAAAAAATCCCCAGGAGCTTTGATTTATTGATCACTGTATCTTTAGGGACTAGCATGGTACCTGACACATACGTAGTGCTTATTAATATTTGTAAATTTGCTGAATGTTAGGCGAAGGGTAATTATTGAGGTGTGTTAGAGATAGATGGGTTGAGAAGGGAGCAGAATTCCTGACACCTCAGTAGAAAGAATAACAAGGTCACACATATAAAGGGTAAAATGAAGGGATGGGCGTACATACTAACAAATACGTTAAAGCTACTGGAACACACACTGTAAGGAAGCTGTGAGAGTATAGAGATGCTGCCCTGGTACCATGGGAACTGAATCCTTTGCCCTCCCCATTTGTCTCTGCTTTGCTTTGCCCTCCCCATTTGTCTCAGCTTTTCTTCATGCTGTTCTGCACCATGAAGAAGAAGATGCAGCAGCAAACACTTGTAACAAGTCTATTTATAAAGATGTCAGGAGGTAAAGTCAGTATAGAAAATGACATAGCTTTGTAAACCGGCGGTAAACTTTTGGAAGGTGAACTAAAAATGTAGTATAAAGAGAGAACAGAACATTTACACATTTAACCAAATGTGTGCTGTCACTTTAAACCACCAAATGTGGCTCTGAAAAAGACGTACAAGGTTCTCAGGTGGAAAGACTAGATGAATGATTAGATTTAATTAATGAAGGTTTGGAAAGCATGAGAGTGCTCTGGAAAGTAGGGAGTGTGGCTGAGTAGAGAGAGCAGTGGGGAAACTTTCTGAGGGTATGTGTCTTTGGGTTTTTATCGCTGTAAAGAGACATCTTGACCACGGCAATGCTTATGAAGGAACACAATTAATTGGAGCTGACTTATAGATCAGAGGTTTAGCCTACTGTCATCGTAGTGCCAGGCATGGTGGCACACAGCCATGCATGGTGCTGGAGAGGTAACTGAGAGTTCTATGCCAGATCTGAAGGCAGTAAGAAGAGACTAAGGCACACTAGGCCTGGTTTGAGCTTCTGAGACCTCAAAGCCTGCCTACAGTGATACACTTCCTCCAACAAGTCCACACCTACTGCAACAAGGCCACACCTCCCAATAGTGCCAGTCCCTGTGAGCCTACGGGACCATTTTCATTTAAACTCTGACAGTATGGAAACATCCTATGCGTTAGTATGCATATGAATCATATACATATATGGATTTACCAAAATTATCTCTTGTATCCAAGAGTTCTAAATTTGAATGAGTATCAACTTACATAAGTAAGATGTGCAAATCATGCTAAATTCTGGATAAAAGATTTATGTAGAATAGCATAGTAAATCTGATTTGGTGGAGTGGCTGTATTTTAAGTAGCTCTGTACTCCTTATATACAATCAGTGAAAGAGTATCAGTGTCGATGAGAACAACTTGAGTTTAGATCATCAGCGCTAAACGTAATTCTCATGTAGAAGAACCAAAGCTTCTAGAAGATACGGAAATGAGTGGAACAATACTGTGGCAGTGAGGAAGGGATTATTTAAGAGTTATCAAAACACTATGGAGGTTGAAGCAGTTTTCCCCAGCCAGATCTTGGGTAATTGAGATCTATTTAATAAAGCGTTTTAACCAATTAAATCAAATCTGATTTCTATTGATATAACACATGAACAAATAAATAAGTCAGACTTCAGCATAATTGCAGCTAATATTTATGGAAGGGAAGACGGAGGTAGAAAAACACTTGTCTATATTAAAACAGGTCCATTCTTAATGGGCAATAAAATGTTTAGTTACAAAGGCAAAATGGCTATCCTGATCCACATGGATTGATAAGGTTGATATTATCAGTGTTAGGACCTGCTGACATATAACATGACCTACTAACATTACTGTTGGGATTTTTTTTTTTTACAAAAACATAACAAAGCTAATCATGAGGAAACATTAGAAAAAGTGAAATTGGAAAATATTTTACCATATTAGTATTCTCAATTCTTTATAACTCTCAGGATTAAGAAAGATGAAAATGGCCTGACAAATGACTCAAGGTTAAAGAAGAATAGTAAAGTCTACAACAGATAAGTAAAATGTATGGCCCTTATTCATCCTGGAGTGGATAACAAATCTTGTTGGATATTAGTGGGACTCTGTCAAAATAGATAACAGGTTATGAAACATGTCACAATGCTATTACATCTCACTTAGAGAGCACTACAAATGATTATGTAAAAAACTTTATACTTAGGATATGTAATATGTTGATAAATAAGGCCAAACACATTTAGGGTTAAATAAACATGTCTGTAACTTATTCTCAAAGGTTCATATGAGAAGATACAGGAGGGCTGGAAGATGGCAGGTGACACTTATGCATTAAGGGCTAGCTGTTCTGGAAATGAACTAGGGATAATTAGAAAGCAGCCATCTTATAGGATGTTTGATGATAGAGAAGCAGTGGCTTCTGTAACAAAGAAAGTCAGTGAAAGTAAGTTGAAAGAGTTGGAGTCTCTGAAGAACCCAGCCACAAATGTGGCCTGCTCAGCTCCAAGTGAAAGGTAAAGGCAGAAGGTAAAAACCATGGCTTAAGACAGGGAAAGCCCTTCAGAACTCACATACTGCACCTTTAGGACCAGATAGAACATGGAGGGGGTGCTGAGGAAGAGGGAGGGGTAAGGAGCAAGGAAGGGGATAAACACAAGAGTCAAATGCTGCATTGTAGAGGGAGGGTGGAGGCCAATGTGGGGAAAATAAAAAAGAAACTGAAAAGTAGAAGTAGCATTGGAAAAATCTGCTGTCTGGGAGACAGGAATCTGGATGTTCACAAACTGGGAAAACCCTCTCCTCTTGTCTTCCCTTGGAAGCAGTGCCAAGAAGCCATTTTACAAAGATGCCTGCTGAGTTGGCTGCTAAGCATCTCTAGAGACAGAAGTCCTTCTGACTGGCCTACTCTTGAAACTAGGGCAAGTGTCAGGGGACCATATTCTGAGAGCTGGCCTGCAGCATCCTTTTTGTGACTTGGGAAAACTTAGACACAGAGAACAGATCGCTCCACTTTGTGGAGTTCTTATCTGAGCAAGAGACAGAAGGAGACTCATGAAGTCCCTGGAATACTGATGAGCACTGGCAAATACCTAAAGACGTCAACATCTATCCAGAGAGATTTACTATCGGAGAGGCCATGTTCAAGGTGCTTGGAATTTTTCTAACTTTTAATGGAATATTAAGTATATGGCTGTTTATCACATTATGATCCTTAGTTCTGGAGATATGTTCATTTCATATTAAAAAAGAGATTCACAGAGGATAAATTGACACCTGAGATGATGATACCTCATCATGATAAAGTCAAAGCCAAAGTCTAAATCTTTGGATTCCCATACACTTCTTTTTTTTTTTATTTTTTTTTAATTATTTTATTATTATTTTTTTTTTGCCAGCTGTCAGTTTTGGAGATGAGAACAATGTTTTGGTTAGTGAACTCGTAAGTCTCGACCATCTATCTCAGTCTACATATATCCATGGAAAAACAATTAAATAGATAAATGCCCTGTTGGTTAACAACAGAAGAGTTTAATACTAATACCTGATCCCTAGCACAGTGCAACTTCGGGAAGTGAACTGGATCAGATTTTGTTTTTTATGGGCTGCCAATTGTCATGTTTGAGAGTACCAGCAAGCTTCACTCTCTTTTTTTCCCTTCTTAATCTGATCTAAGCATAGGATTGCATGCATACTTGTCACTTGGGATCCTCAGAACAGAGGAACACAATGGCTCTGTCTGCCCAGGCTTATTCATGCTCTGTTTCCTCCCGTGCTTGGTACAATCAAACCCCTTGTCCCCACACAACTAAAAACTGTAAACTAGAAAGTGGAGTGAAAAGGGAGTCGGGAACTTGTTGAAAGCAAGAAGATACCATTGTCTTAAATAAATGTCAAAGTACAATAATGGAGTCCTCCAAATCTTAGTAATATAAAAAAGAATAATTAAATCAGTGGTATCTTGTAAACAAGTTCAATCATGGCATTTCTTTTCCTGCTTTCTTATTATGTGAATATAAAAAAGCTGTCAACAGTGCATTTAAATTTTCCCGCAGAGAGGAAACACACAGATCATAATGAATTTAAGAATATGCTTATAACCATATGTTTGTTCCCATGAAAATGTGGCAATGTAAGAATTGCTCCATTTTGAATATTTTGGCACCATGTAGGGGTAGTGGGTTGAAACAACCACAGTGGGTTCTTTGGCGATTTCCCTTTGTGTATTATAATTGTTACATTTTTCAACCCAGAGGTTTCTAGAAAACCTCCACTTCCTTTCCCTCCTTCCTGCTCCCCTACTTTGCTTCTTTGTATTAAGGAGAGGTCTGAAAATAGATTCCAAACAATGTCATATTACATAAACTTAGAGACAAAGGAAGTGGTTACTTAGCAACAAGAGCATGGTAAAAAAATATTTAAGCATTCCTTACTTTTACTTTCCTTTTTGGGACTGTGCTCAGGAAGGGATTTACAAAGAGATCCAGGCTAGGAGAAAAATGATTTTAGAAAGTCAGTCTAAAACAGGTAGTAGAGGAGAAAGAGCTGTTCTCATCCATGCACAAAGATCAGCCACAGTGACCTGGCAAATGGAAAGGTGATTGGAGAAATTTGGCCCTAGGTGGGATAGAGAGCCTCGCTTTGCTCTTTTCCTTTGGTTTTCTCTGATTTCTGTGATGTAATAAGGGATTCTAAACAATGAGCTGACAACGAAGACATGTCTGGAAACTGACCCATATTATCAGCTCAGACCTGTCTTGAATTGAGCTCTGTAAATTCAGACTTAGGACAGCTCTTTAAAGTATCTATGTGAACTAATATGTTTCAAATATTGCTTTTTTGATCAGAAAGATTGTTCTACATTATTAAATATTTGATGAAACTGTGGCTGTTAAATTTGTCCTGTTTCATTCTGGATTCAGTCGATTCTGAGCACTTTGCATCTATTAAGGTGGTCTGTATGAATTTGGTACTATTTGACACTTTAATATCAAAAAAACATTCAAAGAACAAGTGACTACTATAATTGATAGATTCTTTACAAATCTTAATTTTTTGATTAGGAATAAATGCTATACTAATTTTTTCTTTCCCTTCCTTCTGTCCTCCCTCCCTCCCTCCTTTCCTTCCTCCCTCCCTCCCTCTCTCCCTTCTTCCCTTCCTTCTTCCCTCTCTCTCTTCCTTACTTCCTTTTTGGTTTTTCTTTTCTTTTTCATTTTGGTTTTTCTTTTCTTTTTTTTTTGGTTTTTCGAGACAGGGTTTCTCTGTGGTTTTGGAGCCTGTCCTGGAACTAGCTCTTGTAGACCAGGCTGGTCTTGAACTCACAGAGATCCGCCTGCCTCTGCCTCCCAAGTGCTGGGATTAAAGGCGTGCGCCACCACGCCCGGCTTCATTTTGGTTTTTCAAGACAACGATTTTCTCTGTGTAGCACTGTCTATCCTGGAACTTGTTCTATAGACTAGGCTGGCCTTCAACTCACTTCTGTCTCTTCCTCCAGAGTTCTGGGATTAAAGGAGTGCACCTCCAATATCTGGCACCATATTATTTTTAAATTAATTTTAATTAGCATCCAAAAAACTAAATTTCACTGTGACATCTTCAAATGTGTCAATATGCATTTATATGAAAAAATGTATACATATGTATCATCATACTTTGTACCAACTCATCTAGCCTCAACTGTCTCATGCTGCCTTCCTCTCTGGTTGCTGGTCCCCCTTGTCCAATCAAATATTCCACGTTTCTACTTTCATTTTCCCAACACTAATAAAACCACACTGATTATCATAAAAATTGATCACATATTAGGGCACAAAGCAATTTTCATGAAATTTAGGAAGATTTAAACAACATCCTGCATTCTATCTGACCAAAATGAAAGAAAATTAGAAATCAACAGCAATAAAACTACAGAAACTATATGAGTCTGTGAAAATTAAAAAATTCCAGTAAATGATGAGTGGATCACTATATAAATCAGGAAAGGAATTAATAAATACAACTTTTGGACTTAAATGACAGTGAAGTACAACATACCAAAATAAAAACGAAAAATAAAAACTAGGACTCAACAAAATGGAAAGTTTGTTCTCTGAAAATACAAACAGGATTAGAAACCCCTTAGTCAAATTAACAGAGAGAAAGAGAGAGAGAGAGAGAGAGAGAGAGAGAGAGAGAGAGAGAGGAAGAACGAGGAGGAAGAGAGGGAGGAGGAGGAGGAGGAGAAGGAGAAGGAGGAGGAGGAGAAGGAGAAGGAGAAGGAGAAGGAGAAGGAGAAGGAGAAGGAGAAGAAGAAGAAGAAGAAGAAGAAGAAGAAGAAGAAGAAGAAGAAGAAGAAGAAGAAAGAGAGAGCCAAAATTAATAAAATTAGAGATAAAAAGGAGGTGATGAATCTCTGTGCAGAAATATGAACTATAATCAAATATTCTGGAGATAGATTTGGGAAGTAGTTTGGAGGCTTTAGGTCTCCAGCGGTATTCTGAGTCATTGTCACTGTCTGTATTTTAAGCCTGATAAGAATGAAGTTAAACATTAAAGTTTGGTTCACTTAACTAGGTGGTAACAAAAGGAAACTATCAACTTATTCCTTGAATTAATGCTTGACATTTTGCCAAACTCAGTGAAATTATGGACACCACCAACAGCTTAAAAGAGACAACTCACTTGTAATGATGAAGACAATGCATTCTTCTTATGTTTCTTAGAGTACATTCACAGACATTGTCTCTTGCTTTCTTCTGTCAACACCATCAGTTATACAGAACATGCATTATCATCTCTGTTTCTTGGAGTAGTGGTGTAGTCTAATGGAGTGTATTAAAGTACAGTGTTCTCGCAGGGCGATGGTGGCGCACGCCTTTAATCCCAGCACTCGGGAGGCAGAGGCAGGCGGATCTCTGTGAGTTCAAGACCAGCCTGGTCTACAGAGCTAGTTCCAGGACAGGCTCCAAAGCCACAGAGAAACCCTGTCTCGAAAAACCAAAATAAATAAATAAATAAATAAATAAATAAATAAATAAATAAATAAATAAATGAAGTACAGTGTTCTCAAAGCATGCCTGCCCTTCTCAGCGTGGATATACAGCTCCCATAGGGCAACGCAATGGTGCATTGTAGTTTAGCTTGTCATTGTATCTTAGCGGCAGGATACTGCCATCACTTAGCTATCCCTGAAAGCAGTTCAATGTCAGCACTTAGAGCTGAAATTACAGTGTCTCAAAGCTAAATTTAAAGGAGTAATTTACTCCTATCTCCACAAAGAAACAGAACCAATCAATGTAATAAAAAAAAAATGTAAGATCGTTTTGTTCTTTGCACAGTTGCTGGTGCACATGTGAGTCAGAGGGCCCGGAAAACTGCTTATCATTAGAGAATATTTAGAAAGCAGAACAGTGCTTGGCTTGAGGTGAATAGTCAGGCAGTCTATTAGGAGATGCATGAGTGGGGAAATGAATGAAGTAGATAGTTACTTATTTCTTAACACCATAGCCGATTCTTCTGTTTTCTGTTAGAGCAAGTGCCTCATGACTGGTTTCAAGAGCACATTGAATACCAGATTTTGTCCGAAAGCGCTAGCTAGAGAGTAGTGTTAAAATCAAGGGAGGGTTTAGCTGTTTGGAGATCTTTCCAAGTCTCACAGCCCATTTACTTACCACAGCTACTCTAATTATCACTGGTCAGACCCAGAGGAGGCACTTCCCCTTCCTTTCTTTAAGATCCATTCGTCAACAGCTCTATTGATGGAGGGAGCATTTCAAAAGCTGCCTTCTAACTTTCTCTTCTGTTCTTGAGCCTCTGCTCAAAACCCGTCTCCTCAATTTGGATCACTATACTAGTTTTTCAGTTAGCTTATTTTTATGTTTCCCTGTTCTATTTTGAGCACTCTACTCAAGCCTAAATTCTTACTTTGTTTTCTTCTATCTTTTATGTCTTTCAATAAGTTTACATGACAACCAAATTTCTTTTCTAGTTCACTAGATTCCTACTATGAGCCCTTCCAAGCTTTTCTGTTTATACTTAAATAATAGTCTTTTAATTTCCCAGAACACACCTGTATAACCTCCCACTCTTCTGATATTGTTTGAAATTAACTCAGCACTCTAGGTTATATGGCAGACTGTGAGAAGAAATGAGTACTTCCATTTTATTTTGCCTCCTAATCTCTATATTATATCCATATCCCTATGTATTACCATTTATATCTACTCCGGTCTGTAGTTAGTCATTACATGGAAATTCAGAGATAGAGTCTTTGTTTTCTATGAATCCAAAATCCCAGTTCCATGCTAGACCAGTACTTAACAAGCCAACAATGAGCAAACATTGGTTACTTATGCTCCAGAATTGGCATAGGTAACACTTATGCCAATTTCTCCAACTAATGTCTGCAATCAACTGGGCATCGATAACATATTACTATCTTTATTTTTCATAATGATAAAAAATAGCTTGACCAACAAGTATAAAGTCTGGATAGGTTCTAGGCTAGTTAGATGTTAAAGTTTTAATCCTTTCTAAATATTAACAAATTAATAACTTAGTAATAAATGATCTAAATAAAGTTCCTTTGTCTCCATCAGTCCATCCTCTTTGCCTACAACTGCATAAAGTCTTAGAATTCCAACACATTAAATATTATTCTTCTTTCTTCTAAAATAAAAGTTATTCAAATTGAAATGAATAAAATGAAATTAGTTGCTGCAGAGAAGCCACTGGGCACACGCAAGTGTTGGAACAGATAAGTGTGATGAATACTGTGTATTGACATTGAAAGGGCTGGGAATGGAGCCCACATGATTATCTAGAAGGAATCACAGTGTGTGTTATTCATGTGAATGATAAAATACTGGAACCAAAGGTTACAATTAAAGCAGAAGATCCTGGCTGCTTTCTGGAGGGCTCTGCCGAATTCCCTTCCATCCTGCCTCTGCTTTGTTCTTTCCTGAAAGGTGGCTTCTCATTCTTCTCCAGCTGGAAAGCATTAGTGGGATAAACTCAAAGGGAGACAAACTTGCCTAGGTGTCAGGAAAGGGAGCTGCAGTTGTCTTGGCAGGATTTGCTAGCTGTTCCATGTTCAAAAATCTGTCTCAAGAGAAAAAAAAATGAGTACTGTATTGATGAACAGTACCAGCTGCTATGTGTAGGGTAGCTGTGGATTGAATACAAATATGCATATCATATCTTTTTTAACTATCAAGGGAATACAAACCAATTTCTTTCCAAAGTAATGAATAAAAAAGTCTTTAATTAAAATATTAATCAAAATTTATTAAGTATGTGCAATGTTCTAATCACTGATTGAGACAAATTCTGCCAAAAATTGTTTCACTTGAGCTCTGGGTAGGCCTGGAAGAAGTTTTCAAGTCCTCTGGCTCCACAGTTATGATCATTTCTTATAGCAGTGTACTGATTTCAAACATTTATCTATATAATTTTAAATTCATTTTTCATTCAAAAATTTATCCTTTCGCATTGCAATGTATGTAGGTACGAAGATTATTCCTCCAGAGTAAATTCATGGTAAAATCAAGCTAATAATTAAGCATAGTAGGGTTTTAATTGAGATCATCTCTTTTAATTTTTTTTCTCGGTTTATTGTATCTTCATTTGTCAGGGAAAATAGCTAGTTGGTGAAAACACATCCTGATTTATCCCACATACCATCCTCCATTAGGCAAAGTGCCTAAAAGGAAATGTATTGATTTATTAGTGTAATTATTTATTCAACACACAAGTATTTACTGATAACTTATTTGACTTGGGTGGACAGCATTCAGAGTTAAACAATGCAACAAAATAAAAGATTTTGTTCAAGGGTGCAGTGTGATGTAAACAAATAATATCCATACTCATTCTTCCTAGCCTTGCTAGCATGCTGCTGCCATGCCTGGAATCTGCTGAGGGTTGCTGGGCTCTCACGCTTCTCATGCTTTCAAATGCACAGATTAAGCTGAAGCTAACTGTTTCTTCCACTAGAATTTTTCATTTGGGATGTCAGGGTGATGCCATAAAATGTATCTTGAATAAAATTAAGCATGTGCCTCAGTCCTACCTCTACATAAAGAGGTTGGCCATGAAGAGGAACTTACACTGTATTTGTTTGTTTGTTTTTCAAAGCATTTCTCTGAACATGTGGACAAAAGGGAAAGCTCTTTTAATTTATAAAACAGTTAAAATAGCAGTGTGGCACTAATAAGTAATATCAGGAGCTTTAAGCACAAGCAAGGGTTCAAATCTCGATTTTGCTACCCACTGAGAACTAACAAGCTAATTCTTTAACATCTGTATACTACTTTCTATGTAAGAACAATTTATTTAACAAAATTTAGGTTTCTATGAAGATTCAGTATAACATACAGTCATTAAAGTTGTGTATACACACTTGTTGATCAGTATGGGTTTATAAATGTTGAATCAGTATGGGTTTATAAATGTTGAATCAGTATGGGTTTATAAATGTATCAACAAATAGGATTCACTAGAAATGATGCTGTATGACCTTAAATACTCAGTAATAAAAGGGCATGTAGTTTCTTCCCTCATTCTCAAAAATTAAACTTAATATTTTGTAGCATGAATAATAAAATCCCAGAGACAGAAATTGGAATTCAACCCAAAAACCAAAAAAGCAAAGTAACCAAGCCATTAGAGAAGTCTTACCTCTACCAAGGCTGAGTGACCACAAACAAAGCAGAGTAAATCTCTCTCCTCCCATTATATATTCTCTCTAGTGCTGGGATTAAAGACATGTGACTCCTAGGACAGGGATTAAAAATGTGACCCACCACTACCTGAAGTTCTTTCTGCATTGATCTTGTGTAGCCCAGGGTGGTCTTGAACTCACAGAAATCCATCTGACTTTGTCTCCCAAATCCTAGGATTAAAGGTGTGAGTCACCATTGCTTGACCTTTATCAGCTTTAGCTTTGCCTCTGGTCTTTAGGCAAGATTTATTTATAAATATACAAATAATATACCACTTCTTTATTTAAAAAAATCTTTCATTTTCTGAGATTATAATGTGACTATATGATTTCTCCCTTCTCTTCCTTTTCCTTCTTCCAAAATCCTCTATATACCCTTCCTTTTGGCACTTTTCAAATTCATACCCTCTTTTTAAATTAATTGTTTTTATATACACATATGTATAATGTATTTCTAAAATACAAAAACTAAATTTACTAATTTTTATCAATAACTATATCTATAGATAGCAAAGTATTATTTAGCAAACTTATTATCAGATAAAGATTTTAAAACAGTATCTCATAAATTCTTCAAAGAGCAAAAGGTAAATATATGAAACAAATAAAATTTGAAGTTTGTAATAAGAGCAGGTTGTAAACAACCTCACACAGAAAGGTAACTACATGAACTAGTGAATTTGTTGGTTAGCTTGGATGTGATAAACACTTCAGAGTGTATACAAAATGTCAAAACATGTGCATAAATTGTATTAAATGAGCCTCATTCTTATTAGTCAATTAGTTATTGGCAAATTTAGAATACTGTAACAAGTTTCAGAAATGAAACAGAACATATAAAGAATAATTAGAAGATAAAAAGTAGAATAGACATCTATAATAAACCACGAAAAATTCAGTATGTAAACTGAATAGTAGAAAATAGTATACAAATGAAAATATCAGTGAATTTGGGTATAAAATAATAGAAATTACATTACTGACACAGAGATAATAGACTCAGAAAATATAAATTCCACCAACAGAATCACAAAGAAGAAAAAAAAAAGTGAGGCTGAAAAATTATTTCAAGAAATAATGGTTTCTTGAAACCCCATATGCAAATTGAATAAAGGTGCAATTTAAAGATTTAAGTTGAGCGAACCCTACAGAGTGCAAACTCCAGGAAATGTAAGCCAGGGTACAATCACAGTCAAACTCTCAAAGCTAACTACAGTAATAAGTTAGTGAGAGCAGAGAGGAAGAAATGACATGGTGATTTAGTTATGTGGAAAAGTAACTCAGTGACACCAGATTTCTCATCAGAAATGATAGGCATAAGAAGTAAAAAACCACATTTCCCCAGTGCTTAAAAGTCTCCTAACCTAGCTGACGGTGGTGGCACATGCCTTTAATCCCAGTACTCAGGAGGCAGAGGCAGGTGGACCTCTGAGTTCAAGATCAGCCTTGTCTACAAAATGAGTTCTAGGATGCCAAAGACTAAAAAGAGAAACCCTGTTTTGAAACAAAACAAAACAAACAAAAAGCTCCTAACATAGAATGCTATAGTTCTATACCTGTCAAAAAGAACCTTCAGAAATGGCTGGGGTGTTGTAGAATATTATTTTTTAAGATGTGTTGTGTTTTTTCATGCTATGGAACATTTGTTTAGTGATGCAAAGATGTGTTGCATTCTTTTATGCTGCATTTGTTTAACTCTGAGAAGCTGTGTTACTTTGCTTGCTTAAAACACCTGATTGGTCTAATAAAGAACTGAATGGCCAATAGCAAGGCAGGAGAGAGATAGGCAGGACTGGCAGGCAGAGAGAATAAATAGGAGAAAAAGCAAGAGAGCATTGAAGATTAAGAGAAAGAGGAGAAGAGGAAGACCCCAGGGGACAGCCACTCAGCTACACAGCAGAAACAGGTATGAAGTCAAGAAAGCTATACAGAAATAGAGAAAGATAAAAGCCCAGAGGCAAGAGTTAGATGGTATAATTTAAGATAAGAGAAACTGACTAGACACAAGCCAAGCTAAAGTTGGATATTTATAAGTAATAATAAGCCTCTGTGTGTGATTTACTTGGGAGCTGGGTGGCAGGCCTCCTGAAGAGCTAGAGTAAAGAAGCAAAAAAAAAAAAAAAGTCAAAAACAAACAAATACCAAACCAACAGCAGTGGGAGTAAGAAATTCTCAGATGAAGTGAAATTAAAGCAATTTTTCACAAGTAGTCATTTAATAACAGATGAGAAATTATAGAAAGAAACTGTGGAAAATTAGAATGAAAAGATCATAGAAATAGAGAAATTATCTTGGCAAAGACAATAGATTTTTCTGCTCTTCAGTTTTCTGATGTTTCTGATGTATGTTTGAGAATTAAGTAAAAATCCTAACACTGTTTGGTGTGGTTATATGAACATATATAGAGGAAATATTTAAGATAATTATCCTAATTTGAGAGTGTAATACAGTCTAACAAGGGGAAGTATCAAGTCTTTCAGGTGACCAGGAAACATGTCACCATAGCAGAGAAAAGTAATCATGTCTTGTTCCATGCATCCTGTAAAGACAGCAGTGATCTACAAAGCAAGACATGCTATTTCATGCAATAGTGGCTCTTACCAAATTCTACCCCCATCTTTACACAGTACTCCCATCACTCCATGCTGTCTTCTCCATATTTATTTAAAATAGCTACTTCCATTGCAGTACTATATGCCAGTATAAAAAGGAAGGACTTTTCTTTCTTTTTTCTTCTTTAGTTTTTAATTTTTTTTATTGATTTTTATTGATCTCTACATTTTTCTCTGCTCTCCTCCCTGCCTCTCCCCTCCCCTTCAATCCTCCCCCAAAGTCCCCATGCTCCCAATTTACTCAGGAGGTCTTGCCTTTTTCTACTTCCCACGTAGATTAGATCTATGCATGTCTTTCTTAGTGTCCTCAATGTTGTCTAAATCGTCTGGGATTGTGAATTGTAGGCTGGTTTTCTTTGCTTTACGTTCATATTTATTCCTCTCTCATGAATTTCTTCTTGACTACAGTTTTCCCTCCCTCCACTCCTCCAACAGTTTGCTTTGATAGATTTTTCCTATCTCCCCCACCCCTCCCTTCTCTCCTCCTTGCATGTCTCCCTCCCCCTCCTGTCATGTTACCTGTGTGCTAGCCTCCTTCCTCAATAACTTTTTCTCCCTCTTCGTGGTCTTCTCTGTAGTTTTTTTAGATTACTTACATTTATTCCCCATTTATATACTTATAAACCCACACACAGAGAGTACAAACTAGAGAGCATGAAGTAAAGTGTGAATTTTTTTCTCTTCCTGAATTTTTGTCACCTTGATTCATGTGATATGTTCTAGAACCACTCATTTATTCACAAATTGATACCTTCATTTTTCTTTAGTGCTGAGTAGAATTCCATTGTGTACGAGTTTCACATGTGTATAAGTATACACATTGTGTATAGGCTTCACATGTTCATTATCCATTGGTCGCTGATGGGCCTCTAGGCTGGTTCAATTTCCTTGGTAATGTGAATAGACCAGTAACAAATATGGATGTGCCAGTGTGTCTGTGGCAGGGTAGGAAATCTTTGGGTATATGCCTAGGAGTGGTATAGCCAGATTATATGGCTGCTCTAATTTTAGCTCTTTTAGAAACTAAACTGAGTTCCATAGTAGGTGTACTACTTGTGGATATAATTCTGCTTTCTTTAATAAAAATGAGGAGCAAATGAAATAATTATTACAAAAATGTAAATACAAGTGAAAAGATAAGATTATTTTTATATGATAGTAGCACATTTATGCTTGCATGTTAGTTAATGTATTTATAAACACCTTTTTTCAATCATTGTTACCTTTTGTGTCTTGGAATACACTTTAAAAAATTTTGTCCAGAAAAATAAGCAAACATTTGTAAAAGTTTTATTCAGCTAAAATTTCTATTCAGCTAAAAGTGTTGAGTCATTCCATTATTAGTCATTAAGAAAGGGGGTTGTAGTAAAGGAAAGTAAGTTAAGTGTTTTATGTGCTCTAAGCATCCTAACATGGATGAGACTGACAGTTACTTTTCTTCTCCAGTAGCATGTATGGTACCTTCCAGAGTGCTAGTCATTAAACTATACCTCAAAACACATGAAGAAGATATCATGAGCCCACCACCTTCATGGACCAAGAATCTGAGTTATGTATTTGTAGGTAGCAAATATAGGTGATACTCAGGCCAACTAAGTCTCTACCAATCATGCAGGAAAGGCTATACTCCTCAAGGAAAATTTAAGTTTTCCCAGAGTTGAAGAATATTTTAATTTTATACAATTATATCCTCAAAATTCAAGCTTTCTAAAAGGGTATTTTCAATGTCGTTAGCTGTTGGTTAGATGTTCATATTCTGGTATTTAAAATTTCAGAGTTTAGCCTAATCATCTCACCATCTGCTATGAAGTGATGAGCCCATCTGTCATGATATTCAAGACACTATCAAATTCCATTTATTCTATGAGGAGACAATGACTTTTGAAATACCAAATTTGAATACTTCTGATTACAACATTGTGTTATGCTTAAGAAATTGCCAAGTTAGTTCCAAATAGTTGAATGATAGCTGAAGTCCTAGAACTGATGCAGTTAGATGAGACAGTCAAATTGGAAAATTTAGACTTCCTAAAGTAGGTTTGGGTATTGTCCAAGTCCGGTAGAAAGCTTTCTGTCTTAGCGACTCCAGCATTGAATTCACTAGCTCAGACTTTCTAAAGCTCTTGGACATCATGGTCTTGCATACAATATTGTAAATGTGTTTTTAATTCTAAGACTCATATTTTTAAGTATGTATATATTATTATCATCATCATCATTTCTTAAACATATTTATGTTATTAATTTGGTTTACTTTAATATTTATTTTAGTAGTTACCAAGCCCTGTTTTATAGGTAATTGACAAGTACTCGTTTCTAACAGGGAAGTACATGGACCATGGGTCTACATGTGAGATATTACAAGGATATTTTGTGGTGCTTTCTATAACCTCTTTCATGGGTACTATGATAATTATTATTGGTCAACTGAGTTTTGAAAAAGTACTCCAAGTTTAATACTAGTTCACTCATGGTGTTGCTTTAGGCAGGATTTGTAGATTTTTTTTTATTCCAATGTGGTTGGTCTTTAGTTGACTTTATAGCCATCTTCATGTAGAGTCTAAAAACAAATTAAAGGGCCAGCGAGATAGCTCTGTGGATGTGGGTCCCATTTTCAGAATCCACATTGTAGAAAGAGATAACCAACTACAGCAAGCTGTCCTCTGAGTTCCAGATGCATGGCATGTTCAAACGCACACACACACACATACACACTAAATAAATATAAATAATAAGTTCAAGTGAATTAAAACCCTCCAATAAATACTTCCTCAATTGTCCGTATGTGTGAACTATGTGTGAAACATCACCTACATCTCTTCCCTCCCATTTCCCTTTATTGTGCTGCATTTTAGCCCTGAATCCTTCCAAATATACCACTGATAATTGAGTTTTTCATAGTGGAACTCTCTGCTCAGAAAACATTTGAATTCTAAAGTCCTCATATAATACTCTCCCAGAGATCCGAAGTAACAAAACTGTACATAAGGGTGCCACAGAAAAGCCAACAGACACCCACTTTTTAAAATTTCAATATTCTCAGATTGCCAGGAACAACCCATGTGTATACTTGCATTACCAACCCAGATCTAACTATCAAGATCTATGGTTAGAAACAAGGAAGTAGTATAAATATGGTGCTATAAATGAGAAGTATCTCCCATAGGTTCAAGTATTTGAACACTTGGTACCCAGTGGGCATTGTTAGGGAAGGTCAAGAAGGTTTGACACTGCTAGAGGAAGTACATCACTGAGGACAGGCTTTGATAATTTTACATCCAGACTCCACTTCTAGTTCCTTCTCTGTGTATGGGGAGCAGAGTAAGCACTGAGTGATGTGTGCTCATTACATGGACAAAGCTATGTCAAGGAACTCCCACCCCCAATGCTTTAACCCATAGGAAATGGCAAAACCTTCCCTCCTTATCCAAGTACACATCTTGATAGCGTGTGACTACAATGTTCATCACTTTTTTTCTGCCCCTAGATATTTACAGTCTGAAGACTGCTCCCCTACAGTGCTGTTTCAGCTGAAATTAGCTAAACTGGATTCCTTGATCTGACTGTATGCCATAACCCTGCCTCCTTGCTTATCTGGATGCAAGAACTCTGCCTTCTTGTTCTGCTCTACTCAACAACTCTGCCTCCATGCTCAGCTCTATATGAAATACACACTGATCTTCCAGGGGCTGCAGCTTCTCTACTGGAAAGTCCAGTCTGACTGATGGCAGCTCTACAGCTTTTCTGTGTGACTGTGCGGATGTCCTGTCTTCCTTTTCTGGATGCCTCAGGGAGGCAGCTCTGCAGGATGCAACCTTTGCTCTTGTGTTTAAGAGGTGAGCTCTCAGCTTCCTACTTCAGCCACTGTGTGACTGCTACTTATTGTATTGCCTCCCTGCCACAATGGACGCTCCTCCCTGCCACAATGGACGCTCCTTCCTCAGGAACGGTAAGCCAAAGTAAACTTGTTCTTCATTGGCCATGATGTTTTGTCATAGCAACAGAAAGGTAACTAATACGCAGAAAAAAAGAGAAAAAATTTCCATGCTTAGATTCTCTTGTATGTCAGTTAGTTTAATCTGTTTGTTCATGACCAAATTACTTAAGTTTCTATTGAGATTCCCCCCCCCCAAAAAAAAAATGACCAGCAAAGTGGCATGAATCTCTGCCTCCTGACTGCTTAGGACCTTGGGACCCCACAATAATGCTGTTAGCAATTTGCCATTTGGTGTTTTTAAGACCATATTTACAAATCTGTCTAGAATCTTGACTTTCTCGTGTGAGTCTGTAGCAAAGAACAGCCTAAAATTTAACTCTTACCATCTAGCCAACTTTACTTTTGGAGAATTTTTCTGGATTTCTTTTATTCTCACAATGTGTTGGAAATACACTAGCACAAGGTTTGTGGGTCTTAAATTGTTATCCTGTAATATTTTCACCTCTTTTTGACTTCTAGGCCATGTTTGAGTAACTTTGGTGTATTGTTCCCTGGCACAAGTCATGACTACATATGACTATGTTATCCTTGTATAAAACCCTGTCTGGGCATCCTATGTCTTTCAAATCAAACCCCAGCTTCTTACTTTGACTGTGCAATGGTCTCTGCATGATGTTCCCTATACCAGCTTCTTCAGCTGAACCATTTCCTGACATTGCCCTTGTCTACTGTTTTTGGTAATATTCTGTTGAGACTGCTCCTCTTTCTCTAAGGCTTTTGTTCAGTGCTTTCTTGTCTTCTATTATTTTAATGGCTAATGTTTTTTATTGTTTAAAAATTATAGCATGCTAATAAATTCTTTTATGTCGAAAAGTTGTCTTTAGTCTATTTGCTAAAAGAAAAAAAATGATTTTACTACAATTGTTTTCCTTATCAGAGTCAAATATCCATTGAGCAAATCAAGTAAGACTCCTTTCTGTTTCCTCTGGTTTCTTTCTGAAGTCTTTGCTAACCATATAGGTAGAATCTATCATTCTATTTCAGCCTGATGGCACACTGTACCAATGGAAGGCTGTGACATTTCAAAGTTATAATTAATGTTCAATCAGAATTTGAGAATCCTAAAGACTCTCTCATTCACAAGGATTTTCAAAATTACTAATTTCTCAAAAACTGTGCTTTTGAATAAAGTAAGTAATGAATTCCATAATGATTTTGATTTTCTCGTTGAGTAATTTAAAATTTCATGATACCAATTTTGTGTTAATATACAGCTTTATGACTGAAGCATAGGAACCATGTTGGCTAGTTTTAGTTTAACAGAAGCTATAGTCATTTTGGAAATGAGAATCTAAATTGAAAAGACAGCTCTACCAAATGGCCCGTGGAAAAGACTGTGGTATATTTTCTTGATTAATGATTGATGTGGGAAGTGCTACCCTGAGCTGGTGGGTCTGGGCACTATAAAAGAGCAGGCTGAGCATGCCATAAAAAGTAAGCTCTAAGCAGCCCCCCATCAAGCTCCTGAATCAGCACTTCCCTCTAGATTCCTACCCTAACTTCCTTGAGTAAACAGTGACTCTGGACATGCAAGCCAAGTAAGCCCTTTTCTTTCCAAGCTGTTTTGTTCATGATGTTTTATCAATAGGTCATAGAAACTGAAATTAAAATAGGAACTCAGGCCATTATTCGGTTTAATTGAACACACAAACCTTGCCTTGAAGTATTTTGATTAATACATGTTAACTATGCCTATTACAGGTTCATGGCAACTTATCAGACACGTAAACAACATGCACTAATTAAATCCACCCTCTTTTTATTCTTGTGCCTGGGCCCCCTATTCCCAATCTTTAAAATCACTATTGTTTATTCAAGCCAACTTCTGTTTATTTTCTCATTTCTTAGATTGGATCTCACTCTAACTCAGCTAGCTTGGAACTCACTATGAAAATCCTTCTGTCTCAGCTTCTAATTTTTTTTAATTATCACTTATAAATGAGAAAGTAAGTTTCATTTACTTTTTTTTTTTCAACTCTTACTTAACTCCTGGAAAAACAATTCCTTAGTCCCGAAAACTTCTTCCTTGGACTCCAGTGTTTAAGGAAAAATTTCCTTTGAGACCATTCCCAAGCTGATGGGTGTGGCCAGACAGATGTTTCTACCCAGAGCTAGAAGCCTTCCCTTTCCACCCCCTACCTGTGTGGCACTCCTTGCACCATTCCAGGACAGTTTTTCACAATACCTGCTATTTTCATCCAGTTGATACTTACCTTGATCAAAGTGGTTATTACTACTATAAAGACTTATTCAAGTTTACTCAAACAGATAGATTCTTCCATTTTTGAAAATAAACACACACTTCTCTGCATGGTTTTAGATATGAAAGGAGTTCAAGGCAGGGAGATAAAGAGAAAGATTCCAAGTTTAAAATGTTTTTCCCCAGGGAAAGTAGTCTTAATGTTGATTTTATGCTGGGAGCTTCAAGTGTTTGACCTTTCCAAAGGGAGAAGTAGAAGGCGGGACTTGAGTAGCATCATTTCTCAAGTGGGCTTCCTGTCCCTATATTTCTCTCTTCTGCCTTCGCCTGTCTTTACAAGTGGGAAATTATGACAAAAGAACACAAATTAAAAGTAGGAAAACTAATAGTAGCATTGATGTTTGGGGAGTAGGAAAAACGGTTGTAAGTCCCAAATGTTCTCCTAAGAAAACTTCATCTCACAGGGCTTAGAAACAGTTGATGATGCCACTGAGTCAGTGATGTATCCTTAGGAGTCAGGTAAAATGTATTAAGTTTCAGGGACTTAAACATGCATGACTGTGGTCCTGATCACATACCAACAGCACCTGCGACAGCAGGTGATGAAGTTCTGTGCTTGGGGCCCCTTGTTTGACACTCTTTGGAGAATATTGGCAGATCGCTTGACCCTTCAGATTCTCAATTTCGTTTCCTTTGAGGGAAAGGTTCTAGTACATATTTTCCTGTCATGCGCAGATATGCTGTTAAAATATTGGCAGGGACAATGAAGACAATGTTTCTTAATGATAGCAGTGTAGCCATCTAAGTAATTTTTCTTAAGAAACAACACTGCCAGCTATACAGTGCAGGGGTATTATGTAGAATGAATTATGAGACAACAAACTAGTATGCCTGCAACCATAGGGCAGTGATATAGGAAGACAAAATAATATTAAATCTGGTCCTGTGCTTTGTATCATGCTGTTGCAGAGGAGATTAAATCCAAGAGCAATGGTTATTAAGAAACTTTCTTCACTTTGTAGCACTTTCTCCTCTTGCTAGTCCTTTGTTAAAAAGAATGACCTGGATAACACACAATAGTGTAGTAATTCTACAGTAAAGTTTGTATGTTTAAAATTCAAATCTTTAAAAAATTGTTGTTACTCAAAAGAGGAAAAGATATATAAGAAAGACAGTGATAGATGGAACTGAAGTAGCCTCATCCCAAACCTTAATGTGTCCTTACTCTCCCAGCACCAGGCCCAAAGAGACAGATTGAAAAATTTAGTGTCCAAACTTCTTTTCCTTTGAGCTCAAGTACTTTTACATTAAATCACTTTCTAGAGGAGATAAACATTGTACTTCTGGATAAAAATTTAAAAAACTCAAGACTTCATTTTTCATTTTTTCAAATTCTACATTCAGGATAATAATCTTTGCCAACTGCACACAATTATACCCTTTTGTATTTCAAAGGAAACAAGGCTATAAAAGTTTGTATGACTCATTTTTTGTAAGGCTTGAAGTTTGGTCAAACTTTCTACAGTTAGAAATTCTTCTTGTTAATACATAACGTTTCCTCCAGCACCCATCGTATCCGTTTTTGTCTAGAGGGAAGCATTACTCATTTACAGGATATTGCCACGTGTACATGCAACAAACACAACCCAATGTAAGACTAAATGAGCCTTGTGATGCAGAAGAAATTTCTTTGTTTTATAGCTGAGAAAGCTAAACAATCATTTGTAAAGAATCCTGCTGCCTATGGGTAGTAAATGACAGGATTTAAACCCAAATATTCCTTCCTTTAAAGCTCTTATACTACATAATTCTTCCTCCTCTTGGTCAGCAGACCTGGACCTCCTTACTTGAGGAACCAATATTTCCTTAACCATACAACTAAGCAGACGTAATGACTAAGGTTTGTGATGCATCTGATAGCAGGACAATTATATCATGTGTGCTCCAAAATATAATGAAGCAAACCTATACATTTATAACATGGTCCAACTTCAGAATTTCCTTTAATAAATGGTTGAAATTTTTTTTGCCTGTGAGATCAATATCTGTATAAATCACACTCTGCAAGTATTGTTGGAACGCGTTGGCTGCAGGTTAGGCATAGCTTAACATATCCATGTTGGCTTAGGTGTCATTCCTGTTGACAGTAAGGGAGCAGCACAAAGGTATTTGGATATTATCATTAAAAAAATAATATTCTTTTATAGAAAAGCTTAAATAGTCTTTCATTTTTATAAATCAATTCTATATCTTCATTAAGTGTGTGCTTTTGTTGGGAAGTTATAAGTACTGTATCAGGGATACTTTATTTTAATATCCTTTTTTAATTTTTTGCAGTTAAATTATAATTATGTATTTCCCCTTTCCCTTTTCACCTGTAACTGCTCTGATGTAGCTCTCCACCTACATGCTTACTCTCAAATTTGTGACGTCTGGCTGTGTTTTAGTTGTGTGTGTATGTATATACATATATGCATACATGCTGTGTGAACTCCTTCAGCCAATAGCCTTTAAGATACCAGCCCACTTTGGGCGTGGTCTCATGTACTATAAATGCAGATGAAAAACGTGCATGGGCTTCTTGGCTGCTGAATTTGGTTTCAGTTTCCAGCTAACACAGAGGACTGCACATCACTACTCTTTCCGTGAGTTTATCCCCACACAAATAAACCTTTGTTATACTCCATTTCAGGATACCATGGAACACTTTTGAATGCTAACAAAATGGTGCCCATGCATTTGGGACTAACCGACATGGCCATCCACACACTTTGGGTTTGGGTACTTGTATGCCTGCTTGGGGTTAGGAGGAAAGTAGTTGAGAGCATGCCTGCTACTCAACACCCCTGCCTGGGCAAGCAGCTGGATCCGGTCTGCTGGATGTGCACAGGCGGGAAAGCATGGTGGATTCCCACCACAATACATGGAGAGATTTCCAGGCCATGAAGCATGCTGCATGGAAGATTTAGCTTTTACTTAGACAAAAAGGGTTAATATGCTACACAATGCTTCCCAGAACTGAGGTGGTGAGCACAGTTCCCACTCAGCATTCCAAGAGCTGGTGGTAAACATACCTCTACCGTATTGAAAGGCCAAGAGAGGTGAAGTCAGCATCCAGGGATGTCACAACACACTGCTTACCATTTTAAAATGCTCCTTGTCAGAAAAGGATTTCAGATACACAATAGGACAGATTCAGACATAAAAGACCTCTAAATGAGACACGGTGTGTTTAAAAATGTATGTACGCTTGGGAGAGAGGGGAAAAAGAATATAGACAGTTATTAAAAAAAGCAATATAAAAGAGTACATACAGTCATAGACTAAAAGAGTAAAGAAAAATAAGTCACATAAAGAAAGAATATACAGAGAGAGTTGGGATTATGTATATTATTGTATTTTCTTTGAATTTTTAGACTGAAGAATGACATTTGCTTCTGGCAGCACCAATTACTTCAGAGACACTGTCAATGGACTCTCAGTCTGCTCAACTGTTCACCACATTCAGAGGGACTAGTTTGACCCCATGCTCATTCACTTCCAGTTCAGTTGGAGTTGGTGAGCTCCTCCTGGGGTCTTTGATGGATTTGAAGACCAATGGTTATAGCTTTCCTTAGTAATGATAAATTAGATATCAAATTTTAGACTCACAAAGATAAAATAGATGACAGCATATTTTCTTTTTTTGTACTTTTGTATCTTTTTGCCAGATACAAATAGATTAAATATTATAATTGTAATTCTTGCTTGATACCTATTTTTGTCATATGAAATGCTACTATGTTCAAGTTAAACCTTCCTTTTCATTTAGACAGAAAACAGGAGATGATGTGGGATTCCCCTCTGTATGCTGTGAATATGTTTTATTGCCATAGGTTAATAAAGAATCTGCTTCTGCCTATGGCAGGGCAGAATATAGCCAGGCTAAAAGAGATATATATAGAGAGTAGGTGGAGTCAAAGAGATGACAAAGTAGCTACCAAAGAAGGCAGATGTCATGTAGCTACCTAAGAAGCAGGAGGTGGCAAACCACGAACCTAGTGGTAAAACATAAAATAATGGAAATTGGTTAATTTAAGAAATAAGAGTTAGTCAGTAATATGCCTAAGCTATTGGCCAAGCAGTATTATAATTAATATAGTTTCTGCATGATTATTTTGATCTGGGCAGCCAGGAAATGAAATGCAGCCTCCACTTACACACACACACACACACATGCACACACACACATTTTCCCCCTAAATATATATAAATACAATCTTCTTAGTCTGTAAAATGTTACTTGTACGGATATGATTTCAGGACTTTGACATTAGCTAACTAATTAGGGGCTTCTTCCCTGGGGTAGGGCTATTTCCTTCCACCGTCAAATTTCTTATCTTCTTAGCTGCCTGCAATTCTTTTTTTAGCTTCTTAACTGCCTATAATTCTTTGTCTAGTATTGAGGATTCATGAGATTTTCCACCTTCCATGTTAGCACAACATGTCTGTTGGTGTCATTGTTTTTCAGATCTTGGTTAGCCATGTATTGAGACTTCATGGGTGGAACTTCCTGAACAATTATAAGAGACATAATCTCACACCAGACAGCTTGCTCTTGCTCTTCTGGTTGGTTTTTTATTTCAATTTTTCTTTCCAACTTCTGTGATATTCCATGAATCTTTGGAAGTACGAGTTGTGTTTTATGCAGATGGATCAGTTAGGACTGGTCTCCACAACTTTGCATTTTGGTTGGTTGCAGTTTTCTGTAATGGTTTCTGATTTGCAAAGAGAAGATTTCATTGTTTAGGGGTGAGACCTATATTTCGTGTTGGATATAAGAATACATATTTAGAATGCATCTAAGAATTGTGTTGGTTTATAAAAGCAGTACTTGTAGACTCCTATTCAAATCCATGGCCTCACAACCTCACATTCTTTTTGAGAACTTCATGCATAAACACTGAATCTACATTACTCTTGTCCCTCTTTCTCCCCTCCAACTTCTGCTAAATTTATGACCTCTTCTTTAGTCATTATTCATATATGCAATATATATATACATACATACATACATACACACACTCACACACAGACACACACACAATCAAGTCTGTTTAACTTTGCTTATATGCATGTGTCCAGAGCTGACCTCTTGCGATCAAACAACCAATGTGAGAGCTTGCCCTTGGAAGAGACTGACTATCCCTCTCTCCATAGGCATTGACAACCTGCAACTCTTCATCTAGGAGTAGGAACATGCTGAATTTTTTCTATTCATTTTGCCATGTCAATTGGTGGTGTCATTATATTACTAAGCACCTATGATATTGAGAGTACATGGGTGCATCCAGGGCCAAGTGTGGGAAACCTCACTTTGAGAGGACTCCTAGAGGTTCCCAAAATAATATAGGCTATTTCTCATTGCCATTGGTTGACTCCCTAAATTTGAAGTTAAGACCTTATTGTTAAAGTACCACGTACGTTGGAACAGGACTTAGAAGAATCAGTCTGGAACTGACCTGGATGCCTTCTTCTTGAGGACTGGCTCTTATATTAGGAAAAGGTGCTATGAAAGCTGCCAAGGGAGACACTACCATTTGAACCCATTTCTACAAGAGTGCTCTCTCTATTCTGGGGCACACTCGTTTCTTAATTCAAAGCATAATTGTTTATCTGGCTCTAAAGTACTATTATAACTTTTCCCAATTTCAATCAGCAGTCTCTTCAGAGCTTGCAGTCTCAGGCAGATGTGGAATCCTGGTGTCATGCACAGAAGTGGCTTGATTATAATCATGTTCCTCTAATGATCTCATTCTAAATAAGCAGCAGCTTGCTGCCCTTATTCCCTTCTCTGATCTGCCTTGGGAGCTTCCTTCTTTCCTATTTCGGATTCTTTGCTACCCAATAAAGCTTTGGTTGCCTAGTTTATTGGAACCTATTACTTACCAGACACCCATATTTTCAGGGGAAAAAGTGAGTCCTTCACTTCTTTCTTTTAGATGCAATTGGTAAGTTGGCTGTTACTGCCTCCATTTCAGTTTGTCATTGGGCTCCCAAAGGGACATCGCCTGGAAGCAGTCTTTCTGATAGCTGCTTTTTCATTTCTTTGCACCAATGACCTTGAAAATATGTTTCCTTCATTCCTTCCGAAGCCCATCTCATGGTATTATTCCTCCAACCTCATTTTCCAAGCCAATTATGATCCCATTATCTTTTCTAACTTGCTGCATTATATACATGTGGATTATTGCTGATGAAAAGATTATGATCTTCATATTTAATTGCTTTTTATAATGTGGCATTTATTTGAAAATAGAACTCTGATGTGGTGTCATTTCTCTATTCTATACCATTCAATGAAAGTCAATTGTCCACAAAACAATGAAAAACAAAGCCACGGCTGTGATGTTGTAGGAATAAGGGTGCTGCTGCTGCTTAAGCTCCCACAACTGATACTCAGCAAAGTAAGAGGTGAACATGGGACACATGAAAGAATATCTGGACTCAAGGATGCAGAAAGCAGTCCTTTTATGAGACTTGTGTGCAACTGACAAAGAAACCTCAATTTGCATTTGTACAGATAGTCCAGGTATGTGGCTAAGAACTCTATACCCAAGCCATGCATTTATTGTCATTAAGTTCATTCAACCACAGACAGATTTAATTTTAGGGTCACCCATTTAAATATAGACTGGATATCAATTGGATGGAAGACACTAGCAGTGTAAGGTAAATAAGACATAGCTAGCAGGTACCTCTAAGGGTCTACTTTGTAGTAGAGATTAAACCTGCAGAAGGAGCGCTTTATGGAAAGATACACCCAAAGTGAGGAGGCCGGTGTACAGATGAAGCAATGAACATATTGAATACTGAAGAATCAGAGTAGATGAACAAAAGTAGCAAGAAAGGCTGTTGATAGCAACAGGTGAAATACCACATATAGACTATGTCCTATTATAACACAAGGTCAGGTGTTACAATAAATCTCCCTAAAATCGGTTCTGTGTGGTTTCAGCATAGTTTTTCAAGTGAAAATTTAAGTGCCTTTTGGGCACACATGTCATAATTCTACTCCTCCCTGTTCCTACATGTATATAGTATTATGAACATTTACACTTGGTCTTTAAATATGTTTGAGCTTTAAAACATTGGTAGACAGTAAATGGAATGAGACTTTAGAGATGCTTTAAATAGCTAAGTTTGGGAAGAACCAATTATGAACTCAAAAAGGGGGAAGACAGGAATCCATAGACGTGTAGAATCTGCTCATAAAAAGCCTTGCAAGAAAGACAAAGAACAGGAAATTCATTCAGGAAAACGATTAACCAATTAAAGGAAACATGTAACACAAATAGAAAATACCAGGGACATATTTGTCTTATAGGAAGGTTGGGGTGCAGCAATATTTAGAGAGTATTGGAAAAAATAAAAATTAGGGAGAAGTTCTAACACTGCTGGTTAGATCAAAGTATGTGCACTGAAGTCTCAATCAATAACTAACAAAATAAATGGATAAGATATATTTTGGGAAATTTTAAAAAACTGAAATATGTTAAAAACTCAGCAAATGATTGAAAGGGGAATGACTTAAAGGGTTATTTTAGTTAAGGTTTCTATTGTTGTGAAGAGACACCCTGACTACAGTATCTCTTATACAGGGAAACCATTTAATTGGGGTGGCATTTTCAAGGTTTAGTTCATTGTCATTATGACATGACATGGTGGCATGCAGGCAGACATCGTGCTGGAGCAGGAGCTGACAGTCTGCATGTTGACTCACAGGCAACAGGAGGTAGTCTGAAACACTGGGTGTAGCTTGAGCAAAGGAGACCTCAAAACCCAGCCCCATACTGACTCACTTCCTCTAACAAGGCCACACCTACTAATAGTGCCCCTCCCTTTGAGGGCCATTTTCTTTCAAATCACCACAGGGGTAATGTCTTAGAAGAAGTATGAGTATTTTGTCCTGGAGTTCCTTCCCACATTGAGCAAATCAGTAACAGTAGGAAGGAATATTAACTTATAGATATTTAAAACTTTCCTCTTTCATAACTCATCACCATCTCCTCTTTAAGAGTGCACTGCCTAAGTCTGTGTTGCCATGGTTTCCAGTAGGGCACTCAAGACACAGAGCTTTGGTTTAGAATTAGACAAGAATAGAAGCGACCTAACTTCATATCAATCTCTTATGGAAATGTGAATATATTTTTTTAACTAGGTCTCAAGTATCTTATCTATAAAATGAAGATACTAAAATAATTTTTGCCTAACTAATAGCTTTTTAAAGATAAAAATACTTTGAAAAAGTAAAAATACTTGGACAGATTAAAAAGTATAAGAATATATACAGTTAATAAGTCTTTTGGCTCATTCATGTCAATAAAAGTCAGTATTGGTCTTAGCGATATCACAGGAGAAACTTCAAAAACATTGAGAGGCATAAAAAGCTTCACATGTCAAAACCAGGGACATGTGCAACAGAAATAACCAAATTATAAAGCAGTGACATAGAATAGCACCTGGGAAGTTGTCCAGACTTGTCAAGGAACAGTCTGCCCAGGCAGCTGGGGAGGATGACAGTGAGGAAGGACCCACAGGACCCACAGTTCTCCCCCTGAGGCTCTGCAGGGCTAGCTTCTGTGGCGAGGAAGCCTGGGAGTCGTATTAGGTAGCTTCGGCTGGGACATTTGTAATTCACAGAGATGTTGTCTCTTTGGGGATCTGGGGGTTCATTTCTGAGTACTAAGGTATGATGTCTTTCTGAAATCCTTCTTTAAAGCAGATGTCAGGAGATTCCCATAGTAAGGCCTTACTAAGATTCTCTAAACCTAGGGTGCTTATGGTAATTAGGATATAGGTTAGGTGACGGTCTTAATTTCCTTTATAGTGTTGAGATTAAACACGGAACTTGGGGAAGAAAAGTTTATTGTTTGGCTTTCACTTCCATGTCACAGTCCATTCATTACTGAGGAAAATTAGGGCAGGAACTCAAGCAGGAAGTCTTAGGAACTCCAGGATAACTGCTTGCTATAACGAAGGACAACTCAAATACAGTCCCATAAACAAGAAAGCTTATTTTTAGCTAATTTACACATTTTAAGTAGGTGCTTCATGGTTCTGTTGGTGGCTTGACATGGTGTAAATGCAACCTGATTTTGTATGTCCATCACTATCGTAAATATATTTCTTGAGGTGGCAAGTGTGTGAAACTGTTTCTGAAACATCAGTGAAATCCCAAGTGCTCCAAAGGCTCCCATTGGATTATTCTGCCATTGGAATTGTCACCATTACCACTATTATAGAGAATATACCAAGCTCCTTCCAGTTAGACATCTTGAACCATCCAAGTGCCATGTGTGAAGTTAAATTACATTCCTTCATTTCATCCAGACAGATGGTAAAAACACTTCTGAGTTATATTTGTCTCATATATATGCACACGTATATACAATATATTTTTAATGTGGGGGCTACAGAGATCACATACATGAAGTTTTATGTAGTCGAATCATGAGATTTGGAGTTCTTTAGTGTGTGCTTTTAGATAAGTCACTCAGCATACTGGTCATTCATCTTAGCAGTGAATTGAAAAAACATTACAGTTATAAGAACACTCATAGTATCGTTATATTTGTTGCGTAGCTATTTCTTTCAAATTGAAGCTTTCCTTCCCAGCGGGAGAGGTGAGCTCTGTGATACTCAGGAAATAAGAAATCTTAAATGGCTCAGGAATATACCACAGGCTACAAGACTCACCAGGTCCTTCCCCAGGGTTAAAGGGCAAGTACACAGTTCCTAGGGGGAGACGCGATGATTGCCTGAGCAATAACATTTTTTGTGTCAAATCAAAACCATGTTGATATTGTCAGTAGTCACTACAGATTCAATCCACATGTATAGAAAAAAACCAAACAAAGCATAATTTATTCAGATAATCTCCTGCTAGAGAGACACATCTAGAGATGCAGCTTTGCCAGTGCTATCACCTGTCCTGTGGTGAGCTTTTCAGTGATGCAGTCACGTTTGATACACTCAGGCTTCTGTAAGTAACTCCTATAAGGTCAATGGTTCACTGCTCTAGACTGGGATTGAATTGCTCCTCTGGTCTCTCATTCATGCCCTTCCTGCAATGAGTGGACATTGTTCGTGCCCTAGGAAAAGCATTTTATATAGCATTGGAAACATCTAGTATATGATGGAACTTGGAGTCGACACACAGTGTGACTTTTGATTGAAGTTAATTATAATTGTTTTTGTGTCAAATCAAAACCATGTTGATGTTACAGCTTTTATCAGTAGTCTCTGCAGATTCAATCATCATGTCTAGGACACAAACAAACAAACCATACTTTCTTCAGATAATTTTGTATAGTTTTGCCATGTCGTAGCATGCCTCTTTGTAACTTGAGAATAGTGATGGGGCCTGGCAGAGCTTACTATGATGCAAGTCTCCTTTCCGGCTGTGGTTCATTCAGCTGCTTTCAGTTATTCATTTGTTCAGTGCACTTGAAAATGTCTAGGCTTTTCCCTCAGGCAACTTCACAAGCCAAGATTGTTACTCTTTCCTGTCACCCAGGCTTCATAGATAATTGGAAGGCATCCGTAGGTGTTGGCATTTCTATAGCAGCTGTTAATTTTCTCTCACACCAAGAAGAAATGCCTTAATTCCTAAAGAAACAAATCTTCACTAAAGTCCCATCAAATAGATACAGACCCTGGCAGTTCAGCCTTCAGTGACAAATGTGCTCTGAATCCTTCTGTCGATTGAATAGGTGCTAATGTTCCCTGAAAGCAGAGCAAGGTTGTAAGCAGGCGGGATTCCTGTTACTGAAATGACTACAACCCAGGAACCAGAAATAAAAAGTTCCAGAAATTTTATGAAACAGATAGTGTGGGGCCTGTGAGATGGCTCAGCAAGTCAAGGTGCTTGCTGTCAATTGAGTTTCATCCCTGATTCCAATTGGGTAGCATGAGAGAATTGACCTCTGCAAGTAGTCTCATGACCCCCACATGCACATAGCATGTACAAACCCACATGTGCACACACACACACACATGCTCACACACTCATGTGCTTTAAGATTGTTCTTAGCTATTGGGAAAACTACCTCCGCCATTACAAGGTTGAGAAACTGTCAAGTGTTGAGCTATTTATCATATCTCATTTGTTCATTAGCTACATTACTTTGTTTCTTAGAAAAATATGATGCCTGCTATGTGTCACATGCTGTGGTAGGAGCTTGAAATGTGACAGACGTGTAATTGATTTCTGACATTAGAGACTGCCATCTAGTTGAAGACACAATGCACAAACGTTTTATTAAAGTGTTTTTAAAGTTAAAATAATAACCCCCAAAAGAGCCAAATTACTTTTCTCTACATCTCTCTGGAGGTCATAAATGAACTAAAATGTGAAGGATAAATGAATGTTACTGGGACAGGGGGTGAGGAAGAAGAAAGTCAGACATGGAGAAAATTGTATATGGAGATATTTTTCCCAATTATTTCTTGCAGCATCGACCATGAATCATCCATTATGCAATACTACTTGCCCAAGAAGCAATTTCAACTTAAGTATGTAGGTTGCACATAACACCATAAAGTGGGATAAGATAATCAGGACAATGATTTTACTGTTAACATCCCAAGCATTTGTATTGTAAGGTTGTGTTTAGAGTTGAGATCAGGGAATAGGCCCTGATAAAGAACCTTGTTTTCTCCAATGTCCATAAGAAGATGTGGTAGACAATGGGGATTGAGAGGAGGCTGCTGTAGTTCACACAGGAGGCAACAAGAAATGAGATAGAGGGAAAGACAAGGTGGGAAGAAAGAAACTACATAATATTTACATTTACTTTAGCAGTTATTTTAATAAACTTCCAAAGAACACTAAGTATTTTGCTTGAGTCCCTCTATGACCTTGCTGTTTTGTCACCAATCCACATATGAACAGACTTTCCAGGTATTACATGTTGATTGACACATGGTTTGTACTCTCTGTTTGGATTTCCATTAGGTCTTCTAGGTCTCTAAGTGAAACTCAGGACTGAGAGTTTTCAATTAGAGCATTATATTTATTATTCAAGCCCATTCTAAACTTATTAATGGACATACAAGAACAAAGACACCAATATTCTGTGTGCATATAAATGACTCTCCCTTAATTAAATCTGATGAGGAATTGTTTCAGGCTGTGCGTAGAGGGATGATTCTGAGAAAGAGGATGTAGGTTGAAGAATTGTTTTGGTGACTAAAGTCAAAGGTTGAACTTAAGTGCACTCAAAAAGGACTTCTCTGGAAGGCACTGGATACTGAGAGGACCCAAAAGATTAATAAGCAAGTTTATGTCCAGTTTAATGCCCAACAGAGGAAGGGATAGTACTTTAGAAAAGACCCTTCTGGAGTGTGAGGCTTACAGAAGTGTTCACAGTAACAAAGAAGTGGGAAAGGCTGAGAGGGAATTAGGTTAAGGATGGCAGGTGGTGGTGGTAACACACACCTTTAATCCCACCATTTGGGAGGCAGAGGAAGGTGAATCTCTGAATTTGAGACCAGCATGGTCTACAGAGCTAGTTCTGTTAGGACAGTTACACAGAGAAACCCTGTCTCAAAAAACAAAAACAAAACAAGCTGAAAAAAAAAAAAAACAAAAGGAAAGAAAACCTTTTTTTTTCTGTCTCCTTGAATTTCATTGGTAAGATTTCCCTTTTCTCTATTCAGAAGTGCCAAACTGGCTGAAGCCATAGCTTTTCTCAATCAATCAAATTAAAATATTGATCTATATCAATTATGTAAGAATAATAATCTAAGATAAAGGAGGAGCCCTGTAAACTTGAGAGTACGGGGTATGGGAGGGATTTAAGAAAAGCTAGCTGGGAAAAGCTGGAGAGAGCAAAAGAAGGGGGAAAATGATATAATTCTATTTAAATTAAAAACATATTTAAAAACAAGGGGAAAACCACCTTCAACATCTCAAGCTTGTTTCAAGGACAGCTTTTCTTTTCTTCTGTGAGTCCCATATAGTGAAGATTGTTCATCATTACAGTGGATGCTAGAAACAGGAATCCCATTGTGGCACCGCCGAGTATTTGAACATTCTGTTACTGCCTCTTGAATACTATGCCTAATGAGTCTCAGCAGTTAATAGCTAATGTAAAAATCCTAACGCCACTTGTCACATTTTAGAATACTCTGTGTCTTTCTGACTACATTTGAGTGTTCTACCCTAAAAGTCAACCTTTATCTCCCCCTCACTTCTTTTTAGTTCACATGGTCTAAAGAAATGACATTTGTTAGTGCTCTGACATCAGTTTGCTCGAAATTTCTTCTAGAGAGGCTTCACCAAAGTATTAGCTTTCCTGCCCTAACACTTGAGCAGAGGCACTGTGATAAGTAGGTTAACAGAGCCCAATTAAAATGTATTTTAAAGGAACAATTATGGGCCCCATCTGGCTTTACTACTGAAGCAGAACCTTGTCTTGCTTTTAATTGCTTAGAAAATTATTGCTAAAAATTATGGTAAAAACGAAGCATTTTGTGATTTCAGTAAGATCAGTGGAATCTTACTGAATTCCATTGGGAGTTCTTTCATGCTGCCATTTAAAAAATACTTTTGTTGAGAGTGATATAGGAAGTACAGGGATGAAGTATTTGTGTCTTCTCAGAGCTTAGTCTCTGGAGCAATGGTAGGGAGGAAGATGCCGGCATATGTACTGATTGAGACCATGCAGGAGATATGAGGATATTGGTATCAGTTGACTACAGTAAGGTTCTCTGGTAGTCAAGACCCATCACTGTGACAAAATGCCTGAGCAAATTAACTTGAAGGATCATTTGGCTCATAGTTTGAGATGTTTCAGGACATGGGCATGTGGTTGTATTGCTTTTAGATTGTGTCAAGGCAGAAAGATCATGGTGTGGGCATGAAGGAAAAAGAATGATTATCTCATGGTGATAAGGAAGAAGAGAGAGAAAACACAAAAAAGTTCAGAGATAAGACAGACCCGACAAAAGCTCATTCCAGGAACCTGCTTCCTCTACTAGACCCTAGCTCCCCATAGTCTATTCATAATCAGCTCATCCACTGATAAGATTAAAGGCTTCATGATCCAATATCCTGTCAGTTTTGCCACCATCTGGGGAGCAAATTTGCCATTGATGAGCATTTGGGGATACTTAATTCCTAGCCATAAGAAATTGCTATTAAGAATTGTAGAATCACCTGCTTAGAAACCCAAGGTTCACATCTCAAAGATAATCAAAAGGTCTGGGGTACCATCCTGGAAGCCAACACTTTCTTTTTAAATACACTGGCTTGTCTGTGCATTACTATTTCTTTGTCCTGTTCTTTTCTTTCCCAGAACCTCATGCAAACCATAGCCACTGTCTCTAGATAGTCACTCTGAGTGGGTTTCTCTTCTGTTCTCTCTTAACTTCATCTCACTAGATCTAAGATCTTTTTTTTTTTTTTTTTTTTTTGAATTTTTCGAGACAGGGTTTCTCTGCAGCTCTTTTGGTTCCTGTCCTGGAACTAGCTCTTGTAGACCAGGCTGGTCTCAAACTCACAGAAATCCGCCTGTCTCTGCCTCCCGAGTGCTGGGATTAAGGGCGTGCGCCACCACCGCCTGGCTAGATCTAAGATCTTAAGAACTGACAAGTGCGTATCACTGGGCAGCTAACTGATCTTGCAGTGAAGAATAAAAATATCCACCTTATCAAAAAGTGTAAGTTGAAGGACATATTTCATTGACATAGCCGAATCCAGCAGATACTACGCAGCTTGATCTGAAAGGAGTTAAGTCATGTATAGTCATGAACCCTGGACCTCTTGCTTCTGTCAATAATATTTTGGAAAATACTTTTTTAACCTGTAAATTCATAGCTGCAGAAAGAAAATCTAAAGGGTCAACTTATAATTCACAAGGGAGTTGAGTTATCTAGAAGGGAAGTTACTTTATACAATACCTGGCATGAGGGTTAAGAGGAATAAAATTACAGCTATACAAGAAATCCCAGCTAAATGAGAAGAGACTTTTATGCAATATCTACACAACTTCAGAGAAGGTGTGGTATTAGGTGAAATGTTTAGTCATTGTCTTTACAAGCCAGAATTTGTTTTTCACCTTGAACTTTCAGTGGAGCTCTTTGGAGCTAGAAAACTGATTTCTTATCTTGTTTTGCTTTTGAAACAGAAGGATTAGACTTCAGTCAAGAGTTAGTTTTCTGTTTAGTTTTAGACCTTTGCTAAAGATTAAACAGGAAGGCATATTGTTTCTAATCCTATACAAATATTTTCATGCTCTCTTTGAACTTACTGCAACTGCTCACGTGAGCCATGAATAGTGCATTCCGGTAGAACTTTCATCACTTCACATTATGCAGGCTGTTGAGTTTACTCTAGGTAACTCGGGAAACAGAATTGGGTCTAGTGGTACACTGTAATAGTGAGACCAGATGGGCAGGTTATGAAGATGAAGTGTCAAACCTTGCTGTCAAAGTGATTATATAATATTTTTTGGTTTGTGCAGCTTTTTCTGGGAAGAGGTTTTTCTACTCAAGTTAAAAAATACTTTAGTGATCAAGGTGAGGGACAAAGTGCAATAATCAGTGTCAGGGAATTGTCTTTGAAATGAAATATTGGTGATATCAAATTAAAGGATAACTAGTCAGTTTTTTCTTTTTCAATAAGTTCTTTATTGAACAACTCATTGGAAAACTTTGAAGTACTGGCTTTGTGATGATATTTGAAGGACTTGTGTTATGAAAGTAATCAGGAAGCCAAGAATAAGATTGTGCTTTCAGACAGTGTTGAAATGAGAGCAAAATGTTAAGAAACAAACAAGAGAAACAGCTTATTATTGTTGAAGGCAGTGTATCTCGAGCTGAAAACTGAACTCAGCTGTATCTCATTGTTCAGATTTCCAACTTATCCTTGAATATCAGAAGTGAGGAAATTCAGCACATTTTATTCCTACATTTAAAAAAATGTAAGCATTGATATTTTAATTATTCTTTTATTATTGAGATTATAATATAATTTTTCCTCCTACATCTTTTTCTCTAGAAGAAAGCCTCTTGGTTAGAAAGCAGTGCATGTAAATTAAGAGGTATGACAAGATGGCTACTTTGAAAATTATTGTTTCTCTTTGTGAGTCAGAATTTCATCAGGTCAAGTGTATAGACAACATCATTCCTCAACTTGTTTCTGAAGATTGAATATGAAAGATGCAGTCTGCCCTGATTCACCAAAACAACTCATTGGGAAACTTCCTTGAAGTACTACTGGCTTTGTGCTGATATTTGAAGGACTTGTTTCATGAAGGTAATCAGGAAGCCAAGTCCAATATGCTTTCCCAACAGTGTTTTTCTTCCTTGTCTCTAGAAGTTAAGCCTATCTCAGATGTTCCCTTTCCCTTATCTCTTCTCTCCTTCATTTCCTTACTCTTTCCCTTCCACTTGAAGAATCTAGATGTATGGGTTCTTAGTAAGTAAGTTAAGCTAATGAAATGCAGGTTAAGTTCACTAATACCCATCTGCTGGCTCATAGGAACTCATGGAATAGAAGGAAGAAGAAGAAATTAAACCTAGAGACTGATCTGGAAGAAATCAACTCCTTTCTCTCCTTTGTCTTTCAGTCCAGATGTATCGGCTGTCTCAGCTTTGCCTATATTATATATCTTTTCTCAAACTGGATGGAGAAAATTTGGGGGGCAACTCAAGTTCTTAGAACTTTTGAATCATTAAAAGATTTTATCTAGTGGTTCATGCCCGTTGTCTATTACCAGAACACTTAAAAATTGCCACATGTGCTATATATTAAATGGATATAGAGAGAATAGCCATCTTTGTCTTGTTTCTGATTTTTGTGAAAATTCTTTCAGCATTACTTGGGAGCTGGCTGATGGGACAGAAAAAGACTAGTTACATATGCTGTCCAACATGGAAGCTAGAATAGCCACATAGGGCTTATGAAAGTGGTCTTTTGGGAAGGTTCTGTGTACAGAGGAAAGACCCTTTTGAGAGGCCTTATACAGCAGGGCTCTTGAGCAGCCAGTGGCATGCTAGGTAAAAGCAAAAAAATGCTTGCAGCTTCATGGATACAGCAGTTTTCCAGACCTGGAGGTAAATGCAGTGGGATGAAGCTAGGCTCCTCAGGGAACTGGGGGGAGGTGAGCCAGCTGCCAGAGACAGTCATGAATTTAAAAAGTAATTTAAAGATAAAAGGGTGAAGTCCTTAAAGAAGAAATAAAATAATAATAATCCACATAAAGATGAAAAATACACAGGAACTCTGGATTATGTATACTATTGTGTTTTCTTTGAAATTTTTTTTTGTTTGTTTTTGTTTTTTGGTTTTTCGAGACAGGGTTTCTCTGTGGCTTTGGAGCCTGTCCTGGAACTAGCTCTTGTAGACCAGGCTGGTCTCGAACTCACAGAGATCCACCTGCCTCTGCCTCCCGAGTGCTGGGATTAAAGGCGTGCGCCACCACCGCCCGGCTCTTTGAAATTTTTGACTGTTAATGAGCTAACTTAAGAGAGACATTTTATTTGGGAGGCTGCTAAGCCAAATCAACATGAGGTATCTTGATTTCAAAATTTGGGTCTAAGGATATGCTACTTTGGAAAAAAGGTTTGGCTTTTATTTCTACAGAAGATGAAAAACTTTGGATTTCTTCTAGGCTAATATGGTTTGATCAAACAAGAACTCCTGAGAGGTCTTCGATTAGAGCAATGGCCCAGGTGATTCAACATCCAAAACAGCTTCCCAGCTGCTGTGAGTGATGGACCAACCACAAAAAATACCCTGTCAGGACTTAACAATAATTCTAAATTTTCTCAAGATCATTATAAGATTTCCAGTGTCCCTAGTGAGCAGAAAGTAATACAGAAAACTATACCCAAATTCCCAAAGTACTGTTTATAAATGTCTGTTTTCATTAAAAGGGGGTAGTTATAAATGGTTAATGATCATAGTCTTCTCTTTCTACAAAAGGAGGGATATGACATAGAAATGATAAAAGGTAAATTATTAAATCTACTTTAGTAAAAAACTGCTAATCTTAAAATACATTTCATTAGTATGGATTTGGTTTATGAATACAAATTTAAGGTCAATTTTGATACAGTATATGTATATTTCTACTCTTGTTTAAGGTATTATGTTTATGCAGCTAATTTTAAAATGTAATATATATTCAAAAATACAGATTAATAATCATCTATGGTATTCAAAGTTATAGTCATACTAGTTAGCTGACTCCACCTATTTTCTCCCGGCATTCAGTTTAGTTTTCCCATCTAGCTCTATTCTGCCATATCACAGGCCAAAGCAGCTTCTTTTTTCATGGAGCAGAATCCTGTATCAGTTGTTGTTGAAATCAAGCTTTAAACAATGATTGTCGGATAAGATTTAGGGAGTTATTTCAATTTTTTTCTGCTGATATTTGCCTTGTGGCCAAGTATATGGTCTATTTTGGAGAAGGGTTTAGGAAAAACTGAGAAGAAATATCCTTTTGTATGTAGATGAAATGTTCTATAGATATTTGCTAGATCAATTTGAGTTGTAAGTTTGACAGGCCTGTTATTTCTGTTTAGTTTCTTCCGTCTGGATGACCTGTCTGTTGGTGAGAATGGGATGTTGAAGTCTCCCACTCTTAATGTGTGGTGTTTGAGTATGATTTAAGCTATAGTAATGTTTCTTTTACAAATGTAGGTGCCCTTTCCTTTGAGGCATAGATGTTCAGAATTGAAATATCATCCTGGTTAATTTTTCTTTTAATTACTATGCAATGTACTTCTCCATCCTACTTGATTAATTTTGCTTTGAAGATTATTATGTTATATATTGAAATACCTATACCAACTTGTTTGTTAGTTCCATTTGATTTGAAAATCTTTTTTCGACACTTTACTCTTAGGTAATATCTATCTTTAATGTTGAGGTGTGTTTCCTATATGCAGTAGAAGAATAGATCCTGTTTTTGTATCCACTCTATTGAACTATGTATTTTTGCTGATGAATTGAGTCTATTGATGTTAAGAAATATTAATGAGCAGGGATTGTTAATTCCCGTTATTTTATTGGTGGTAGTGTGTGTGTGTTTCCTTTCTTTAGATTTTGCTGGTGTGAGATTATTGCCTGTGTTTTTATGGGTGTAGTTAACTTCTTTGGGTTGGAGTTTTCCTTCTAGTAGGTTCTATAGCGATGGATTTGTAGATAGATAATGTTTAAATTTGACTTTATCATGAGATAGCTTGTTTTCTATATCTACAGTGACTAAAATTTTTACTGGTTGTAGTAATTTCTGCTGTCATCTGTGATCTCTTTGACTTTGCAGCACAGTTGTCCAGGCTCTTCTTGCTTTTAAAATCTCCATTGGGAAGCTGGGTGTAATTCTAATATGTCTGCCTTTATATTTTACTTGGCCTTCTTCCTTTGTAGTTTTTTATATTCTTTCTTTGTTCTATATGTTTAGTGTTTTGATTATTATGTGATGCAGGTACTTTCTTTTCTGAGACAATCCATTTGGTGTTCTGAAAACTTCTTGTATGTCTATAAAAAATTAGGAGTTTTTTTCTTCCTTGATTTTGTTAAATATATTTTCTGGATTTTTTCTTCTTATAGTCTTATTATTCTTATATTGATCTTTTCAGAGTATTCCAGATTTCTTTGATGTTTTGTGTTATGAATATTTTTTAGATTTAATGTTTTCCTTGACTAATGAATATATTCCCCCTGTTATCTTCATTTCCTGGGATTTTCTCCTTCATGTCATGTATTCTTTTGGTGATGGTTCCATCTGTAGTTCCTATTGCTTACCCAGATTTCCTATTCCCAGAATTCCCTTAGTTTGTGTTTTCGTTTCTGCTTATATTTTGATTTTCAGGTCTTGAATTGTTTTCTTCATTTGTTTGTTGTTTTTTCTTTTGCTTTCTTGGCATTCTTTAAGGGATTTATTGATTTCCTCCAATTTTTTGGTTGTCTTTTACTTTTTTTGTTTTTGGTTTATTTAAGGGAGTTTTTCATTTTCTCTTTGAGGATCTCTACCATCTTCATAAAGTTGTTTTTTAGGTAATTTTCTTGTGAGTTGGCTGCATTGCAATATTCAGGTTTGGTGTTATAGGGATAGCTGGGTTCTGGTGCTGCTATATTGTCCTGCCTGTTGTTAATTTTACTCTTACACTGGCATTTAGGCATCTGGCTTTGGGGTGGTTATGTCTAGATCCTGATTTCTGAGTTTGTCTTTGTTGGATGCGTGTCTTGTTAGTTGATTTCTATTTCCTCTTTGTTTTCTTGTATTTGTGGCCTGAATTTCTGGTGGTCAGCATGATCTCTGATCTAGTAGAGAGTCTCTGTTCAAGTTGGGAGCTGGCTTTCTGTATGTTAGTTCTGCTTTTGGTGGTTCAGGGGTCACAGGTTTTTCTGACTGATGTGGCCTGGACCTGAGTTGCAGGAATCCCATGAGTGCGGAAGGAGGGCCTAATTCAGAGCTGGGATGAGGTGGGAGAGTTGGGAAGTGGAAGGGGCCCTGGGAAACAGAATCAAAAGTGGGGCAGCTTATCTTGCAGGCACGTCACCTACCTGTTCTGACTGGTATGGCCTGCATCTGAGCAGTGTAAGTCTGATGAAGTTGGAGAAAGGGCCCAAGAGCAGTGGGTGGTGAGCTAGGAGGGAGGTCTGGTGGATATGTGGTGGGGAACAGAATTTGGGGGATTTGGATAGTTCAGTTGGCAGAAAACAACTTCAAATGTATCAATGACCGTACAGAAGCCTTGATCCTCTGAATCTGAATACACTTGAATTCAACAGCTCAGAAAATTATCTCTGAACAGGATCCTGATAGTACAGGCTTTACAACAAACAGTTTAATAATAAATGGGACCAAATGAAACCATTAAAACTTCTACACAACAAAGAACAATGTCATCATTCAAGTGAAGATGCATCCTAAAGAATGGAAAAAGGTCATCATCAGCTACAGGTCTGAGAAATGGAGAATATCTACTACAATGTACAAGACACTCAAACCAATAAGGAGCAAGAAGAAAAACAACCCAGTTTAAAAATGGGCTGTGAAAGTACACAGAGTGTTCCAAAGATGAAACACAAATGGCTGAAGAACATCTAAAAGATGCTTAGTCATCAGGGAAATACAAATTAAAATTACTTTAAGAGTTTAAGATTTCATAAATGATAATGACAACAGTCCCCAAGGGTATGAAAAGGGGGAACTTATTTACTGCTGTTGAGAGTGCAAATCGGTACTATTGAAGTCAGTGGAGAGGTTTCTTAAGGGGCTGAAAATAGATCTACTGGATGACCCAGCTATATGATACAGGAGACATACCCAAAAAACTCCATATCCAACTATGGAGACGCTAGCTCATTAATGTTCTTTGCCTCTCTATTCACAACAGTAGGGAGATGAAAACAACTTAGATGTCTATCAAATTATGAATGAAAAATTAAAATTTATTGTATTCACAAAACGGATTATTTTCAAGAATCTAAAATGATGCCTTTCTATATAAGAATAAAATACCCCTCTTGTTTTTAAGAAAAAAAGAAAAATAGCATTGTAAATATGACTTGAGAAGAGTTGCTATTTATCAAGCTCAAAACTCTGGTCTCTAAACTGGATTTTAAAAAAGGTTATATTTATTAAAACAAACTATTATTTACTAGGCCTCTAAGGAAGCAGCAGCTGCAAGGATAAACTTTGAATATCCCTTATTCTCTGAACCACTTTCTTGAGTGAGATGCAGTTTGTGTGATTTGAGTTTAGAGAAAGTAGTGCTAAAGGTGCGAGCAGAGTGCAGATTGTGTCTAACCAGCTGAACTCTTAGAATGTGCTTTAGTTGCTCAGTACCATTCCTTCAAAAGAAATTATAAATCATTGATTCTTTAATTAAGCCTCATAGCTCCCTGTAATCCCTTCTGAAGACGTCCCTTCTTTCTTCTGATTAAAAGCCTATTCATACCCAAGGTTGTTTATATCTATTAGTTGTTAGAAGAATGGATTGACTCAGCAATGCCCCTGACCTTCATCCTCACTCTGTTTTCTTGCAATGCTGTGCAGGTAACTTTGTCAAAACTCTTGCCGCACTGCATAGAAATTGTCTACTTATTGGTGTGTATCTTCTTCTAAATGAGCCACATGATATGCTTTGTATATCTGTGACTCCATAGTTAATAATATAAAAATAATCAGTGCATTTTGAAAGGCTACATGACAAACATTGCCTCAGGAATTTTGTCTATTTATTGATAATCTATCTGCACCAGGGTTCTCATTTTGATAAATAAATACTACTGTCCTTTTTAGAATATGTATCTTATATTTTATTTTTAACTTATGAATTAAAAACCTTAAAAAGAGTAATAAAAATTGATAAATCACTTTAACGAGACTTTAGGCCTATTTTCTTCATAAGGTCCATGTAGGGGGTTCTAAAAATTGAACAGAATATAAAGATGTTGTTGCAAACTGAGAAATATATGAGAAAGACAATACTAGGTGCTGAATCATACTACAAAAGCATTTGTTCAACTATGTTCATAGCAGTACTATTTGTAATAGCCAGAACCTTGAAACAACCTAGATGCCCCTCAATGGAAGAATGGATAAAGAAAGTGTGGCACATATACACATTAGAGTACTACTCAGCGGAAAAAAAAAATGACATCTTGAATTCTGCATGCAAATGGATGGAAATAGAAAACACTTTACTGAGTGAGATAACCCAGACCCAAAAAGATGAATATGGTATGTACTCACTCATTAGTGGATTCTAGCCATAAACAAAGGACATTGAGTCTATAGTTTGTGATCCTAGAGAAGCTAAATAATAAGGTGAACCCAAAGAAAAACGTATATTTATCCTCCTGGAAATTGGAAGTAGACAAGATTGCTGGGCAAAAGTTGGGAGCACAGGGGTAAGGGTAAGGTGAGGGGAAGGGGAAAGGGGGAAAGCGAAGGGAGAAGGGGAGGATTGGGGAGAGCTTGGGGGAGTGGGATAGTTGAGATGGAGGAAGGGTGGATATGGGAGCAGGGAAGATGATATTTTAATTATGGGAGCCATTTTAGGGCTGACAAGAGACTTGGCTTTAGAGGGGTTCCCAGGTGTCCAAGGGGATGTCCCTAGCTAGGTCCTAAAAAGTGATGAACCAAGGAGAGGGGAAAAGAGAATTTCTTATTGACTGGTGAGGACTTCCTTATCATTCATATTATTTAAAATGGCCAGTGTACAGCTATGAAAAAAGAATAAAGTGTTCAGTTGCTTTCTTTATTTTTAAATGTTTTGTAGGTAGCACATCCACTTAATACCTGAACCTGTATGGACTTAATCTATCACTAAACATATTAATATACTTTGCATGTAAAGAAATGATTAGTTACAATAAGTTGCATTGCACAGATTTAAATGACATAGTGAGAGTAAAGTATATTATCTTGAATTTTTAACTTACTATAAAAACTTGCTTCATCATTTTCATTATTAGAATATTATATCTTTGGGCCAAAGATAATGAAGAGAGGAGTTTGTTGCTGCAATGAGGGCACAGCAGTAGGCAATTCTAAGATTAATTTATGATAGTGACTTTTGTAATCAGATATCCGGAAACATGCACACATCCTGGGGCTACATCCTGATCATCTCTCAGTTGTATCCTCTTAGGGGCATTTAGCGCCCTCCTGTAATATGCTATTATGGGCTGACACTTTTATCCTTAGATTCTCTGAACATATTATGCCAAGTAATAAGAGTAAAAGATACATTTTTTTTAGGAACCTACTTTGAACTGGACAATTTGTATGGCTTACTTCATTTATCCTAAAAAGTTACTTCATTTATCATAAAAACAGTCTTATGGAAAATTAAAAGAAACTCTATGTATGGAGTCAACCTATTTGATGCCAAATCATGTGTACTTGAACTCTAGGATATTCAGTTCCCAAATTGTGGCCCTTTCCATTTCACCAATAATCTCGATCTTCTGAAATCTTGTTTGAGATGAGCATTTTACTTGTTTGAATGTCTATTGTTATTTATTCAATAAAAACATTTGATGTTTTTAGTGGTCCCTTTAAACTTTTCTGCCAGAGAGAAAGTGATTTTCATCATTCAAATTGTATTATCTCGTCCCCATCATCAAGACTTAGAGGTGTTCCAAGCAGGTCAGTGAAATGCTTTGAGTCTACATAATTCAAGTTTTGTATAGTATGACATTGTATCTGGTCATAGATGGAATTTATTAGTATCTTTGATGAACAACTGTAAAGACTCTTAGTTCCTGGTGTCTAATCCAGAAGTGTTCTTATGTTTGTTTGTTTTTCATGAACCTTGGCATTCAAAATCTTCATGCATTTAGTGATCTATACCATAGATTTTAAATAAATTAATTTGTACATAAATTAACTAGAGTTGGTTATTGCACTTCTTGTCTTTAATCCATCAGAAATGGTCACATTCTGTGCTTTCCCTATACAACAAAGTAAGCCAAACAAAAATTTACCCAATCCTACAGGAAAAATTACTTTTTAAAACATTGTCTCATGGTTCTGTTCTCTCTTTGTTTCCAATGAAATTACTGGTGAGGGATGGAGGTCTTTAATAGATTCACAGACAGACATTAAGAAGGAGGAAGATCATATGAATCTAAGATGGGCAAACACCTCATAGAAGTCCATTCTACAGATGAGTGAATTAAGGAATAAATGAGTTATGAAAAATCATCATCCATGGTGTAAATAGCCGACTTGAAAATAGGCATTCATTCCGAGCAAAAATATTTATGTCTGATAGAATGACTTCAGGCAGAGACATGCCTATATTCAAGCATGGAAGGGAAAGGGGAAGGAGGAAGGTAAGGAGGAAGAGACAGAGAGAGAGAGATTTGTTGAACAGGCATGAATAGGAGGTAGAGATTGGTTGGACAGGCTAGTGTGGAGGAGCAGATCATGTGAGGACACTTGGAGAGGTATGTAAGACTGATTCATGAACTTCCTGTTTTAATTGCTCTAAAGCATAAAAGACCTATGAATGGAAAACGACAGGACTCTGTTGAAGGATCACTCCTGCAGTGCTGGGCAACTTGATTAGGGGAGCACTTTTGACTTCTACCAGAGAACTACAGGGAAACCACTACAACACTGTAGGCAAAACGTCACAAGAAATTACATCACGGTCTTACTGAAAGTAAAGAAGTGACAATGATTCTGTATTTGCTGGAGTTCAGTCTACATGGGCCATTTCATGCATAGCACTTTATCCACCGAAGGCGTGAAATGCCACCAGGCACACCTGCTTCTTAACTTGAGCGTCACTCAGGAATAGAACTCAAGCGAAGTAAAATGTAATTTTCTCAGTATGAGGTGTTATCTAGAAACAAGTAAGCACAGCAGTTCCTAATTATCAGACTGGAGACTTTTTAACCAAGGTGGGGAGATCAATTTCAAATAACATCAACAAAACAGGATGTATCCTGTGGCAGACATCTCTCCAAAGTCATCCTGGCCAAGGGAAAGTCTGTAAAATCCAAACTCCTTTCAAATAGGAAGTTGTACCAAGTTCTTAAAAATGGAATGGCAGCTGACAGTATAAATGACTTTACATCTTCAGTATTTTGAACATCCCCTTTTTGAGTGATGGAAGAATGTTACTGTTGGCTTCAACCAGTAAATAACTTGCTGTGTGATTCGACTACTAGAGACATTTCAGTCAGAAATTTCCAGAGTCACAGTGTGACCATGGTGTTGGGACATAACAGTTTTGGAGAAGAGAAGCCAGTACTGTCAGAAGTTTTACTGCAATTAAAATTATTGAAATAGAAAAGTTTGAAAATACTTTTTATTTTTTTCTCAATATAGCTGATTGAAATTTACTTATAAAACAAGATCATACTTACTCAGGGACTCCTTTGTGCTATCTTGACAGTAAAGGAAGGAGATGAAATCTTGGGCCATGGAGGGTTTGTATTTTCCTGTTTATACTCTGGGAAGGACGGTAGAAACATGGTGATTGCAATAGGAAAGAAACACCGTCATGATCATTGAGCACAAGATGATGCCCTTTCAATGATATTCAAAACCTTTAGAAGTTGATTCTCATTTTAGATTCTTCCCACATTTTTGCCCAGCCTATTACTGGTACTTGGCAAGCTGATCCTGGAGCTGCCTTTTCTGTCTCTTTTTTGCTAGAAATGTCCTTATCTTCCTTTCTCACTGACTTCTTGGAAGGGTCTTCTAGTTTAGCCACCAAGGGCCAGGGTAGCAGAACATCCTCATACACCTGTGAGTCTATCATGTATCTTGATTTATAAAATGTGTGCATTATGGAACTATCTGAAAAGCTACTAGCCCAAGAACAGATATTCTTGATCACTTTTATAACATAGTTGGTGTATGTCAGTACTCAAAGTTCTGGGAATATTTGCTAATTATAAAAGCAATAACATTAGGCTATGTTTGATTTGGATTAGTTTTCTATTATTAAAAATTATTAAAATCCTTCTGAAAACCTAAGGACATCTACTTTGATCTGTTTTTGCCTTTTGCTTAAAAGAGAATTACTTCATAACTTACTTATATTGGGGAAAATATTGGGGTAAATATTTGGGGAAAATTTGATGTCATGGTAAAAGTTAAATGTAACTTTTCATTCATCTTTAATTTACTCATTATTTAGTAAGATACTTTAAAGTTAATACTGAAAAAAGTATTTGTACACAGAAATGCGCAGTATAGGGTCTGGATAAATGTCCAGCAGTTATGAGCATTTATTATTTTTGTAAAGGGCCCAAGTTCAATTCCTAGCATCCATATGTTAGCTTACACATATCCAAGGTATCTGATGCCTCCTCTGACCTGTGTGGGCAACAGGTATGTACATGGTGCATATCCATCTATGCAGGCAGAATACTAATATGCATTAAATAAATAAATGTATAAAAATGAAAGTACATAGCAATATTAGCTGCAGTATAATTTTAACATATCAGGCTGTGCTAAAATGATGTCATAGAATCAAGTTTAATCTCCTAGAGTATAGATAAGGGAAAGTAAAAATGAAATTTTATACTAATTATGATTAGAGATTAGAGTTTGGAGTTTTCTGAGGTAGGCTTAAATTCACTTCTGGGAGTTTTTTCCTATTATGGACTTGAAAGAAACCCCAAATGGTTTCTTTGGATAATGGAAATGAAATCCTTGATCCTGCATAAAGTTTGCTATGACTTTTCCAATTAAGTTGGAACACTTGCCAGTCCAGCCTTCAGGAAATTGCCTGAACAGTGATTTTCTCATACCAAGTGAAAACATCTCAATATTGTGGAGCTGTCAGGGAAAGATAGGCTATTTGGAGCATGAGTTGATGCTTTATAAGTATTGCCCTGTGCAAAAGAAATTATGTCAGAATGGCAAAATAAATGACATTAATAATACTATCACTGAGTTTCAGATGTTTGTATTGTCCTAAGCAAAGGGCATACTCTAATGACTATCTTAAGCAAAGTCCTGTTCCAGGGCTCTCGCTGGGACAGCTACAGAGAGATCTTGGTCTGATGATAGCGTAGCTGGTGACACAGCTTACAAATGTTGGTATGTAACACAAGTAAAAACGTGATATTTCAAACACCTGGGTTTGGACATATTTGAAGGATCTTAAGGGATATTCTTTGACCTTTGCCCCTGGAGACTTACCACAGATTCAGCAAGTGAATTTGATAAAAAACTGTAAATATCTATGGCTTTGGAGTCTGCAGACCTGGGGTGACTCCTAATTACTTAACTGGGTTCTTATATTCTTTGAAACTCCATCTCCCTATCTATGAGGTGGATACAGTGGCCATCCACCATCCTTTCGGTGACTGATACTTACAATAAACTCAATGGTGGCCACTCGTATTGTTTGTCATAGAAAGCAAACATTATGACAGAGCTGCAAACATCAGTGTACCTGGGTCCAAGCACTGCCTCACATCTATCATTTAAAGGATTTATTATCTTGGAGAAGTTATTGATCTTCTTGTGATTCAGTTTATTGTTTTAGAAATCTTTCAAATTGTTTTGAAGTGAATACCAACATTGCATGTTTATGGTGAGGTAGTGATGAGGAGGTAGTGATATACCTGTCTTGGTACAGTGCTTAGTGCCTAGTAACTTCAAGAGGAGTTGGTTATCACCAACACCTTTGTCATCACCATGACTATCCTCATTGCTGTCGCTGCTCTGAGCATCTTCAACTCTGAGAGCATCACCACCCACACATTATAGGTTCTTTTCTGTTGAATTTATCACCTTCTTACAATAACTTTCAAGAAGTTATTGATTACTCAGAACTTTCAGCTTCGAAACAGATGGTCCATTGTTTGCTTTTTGCATGACACAATACACAACCCGACAGTTTCATATTCCCTGACTGGTACCTCATATACGTTAAGTGAGGTTCTTTAGGAAAATACAGATTGTCATCAAATCTCCAACCTTAGAGGTCTGTGCACCCTGGGACAATAAGGGGTTAACTAAGGTAGAGGTCAAGGCCATCTGTCACTTGACTCATTGTAGTAATAGCTGCTATAGTTTACTAGCATCTCTGTACCAGACACTGTGTACGGAAGCTGTAGCACTTGATGCTTTTAATCTGTGGGAAAATATAGGGAGGAAATAAGAAAACAGGACTGAGTCCTGGAACCCACAAAAAAGAGCTCAATCTTCATCTGAGAATGTGTACTGGAATTGTTACGTTCTATTACTTAGTAAAATGATTATTTTTCTCTTAGGAACTCCTTCTCATATATCTATAAGCATTTCACCCACACTCAAGGCCACACCTAAATGATATCTTACTCAGGTTAGAATTTTTAGCTTAGTGAGTTTCTACACTGTGCTTTTCCTGTACCTGACCATGGCATCTCTATAGAAATCACAAGCATCATTAGTTTATGTTTTCTACCTCTTCTACGAACCATTAGTTCATGAGGGGAAGTAATATCTTACACATATTTGTATCTGTAGTATTCAGCATAGGGAGTGTACACACACACACACACACACACACACAGAATGTGTTACTTTTGAGGCATGTAAGTGTTCTTTATATAAATTTCTACTGATGATATTAACCTTTTCTTCCCTAGCAAAAGGGATCCTTAATTCTCATTTGCAAAGAACCACCTATTCTTTAGACTATGCAAATCTCTACTTTATAGGGAAATAAGTAGCAATGACTGTAAATGATTATAGTAAGTAATTTCCTGAGTGATTATTTAAATAATAGCTAAGAATATAACTGATGGATCTGTGAATGAGAATGAACTCTGGTGTCTTGCGATTTTTTTTATCCAAAATTCCTTTCTCTGTAAACCCAAACTCATCTCTGGGCTCATGAGAATCTTGTGCTGTACAGAAAAGCTCCCTGGAAATGATTGTCTCCTGATTTTAGGACTGGAATAAAGTTCATTTTTTCTTGTGACAAACTTGAAGTTTCTTCTTTTTTTTTTTTTTTTTTTTTTTTTTTTTTTTTTTTTAGTTTTTTTTTTTTTTTTTTTTTTTTTTTTTTTATTTTTTATTCTTTTTTAATTAAAATTTCCACCTGCTCCCCGTTTCCCATTTCCCTCCCCTCCTCCCAAATATTGCCCCCTCCCCCCACTCCCCTCCCCCTATCCCCACTCCTCTTCTCCTCCCCCCACACCATTCCCCCTCCCTCTCGATACTGAAGAGCAGTCCAAATTCTCTGCCCTGCGGGAAGACGAAGGTCTTCTATCTACGTCCAGGAAGGTGAGCTTCTAAACAGGCTAAGCTCCCACAAAGCCAGTTCATGTATTAGGATTGAAACCTAGTGCCATTGTCCTTGGCTTCTCATCAGTCTTCGTTGACCGCCATGCTCAGAGAGTCCGGAATCAACCCATGCTTATTCAGTCCCAGACCAGCTGGCCTTGGTGGGCTCCTAATAAATCAGTTCCACTGTCACAGTGGGTGGGTGCATCCCTCGTGGTCCTGATTTTTTGCTCTTGTTCTCCCTCCTTCTGCTCCTCATTTGGACCTTAAGAGCTCAGACCGTTGCTCCAAATTGAGACTCTGTCTCTACCTTGATCCATCGCCAGATGAAGGTTCTAAGGTGATATGCAAGATATTCATCAGTATAGGATAGGGTCATTTCAGGTTCCCTCTCCTTAGTTGCCCAAGGTACCAGCTGGGGACATATTCCTGGACACCTGCGAACCCCTCTAGAGTCAAGTCTCTTGCCAACCCTAAGATGGCTCCCTTAGATAGGATATATACTTCGCTGCTCCCGTATCCATCCTTCCTATATCCCAACCATCCCAATCCCCCGAGCTCCTCCCATCCTCCCCTTCTCATATTTCTCATCCCATTTCCCCTTTGCCCCATGCCACCTCACCCGCAAGTTCCCATTTTTTGCCCTGCAATCTTGTCTACTTCCCCCTCTCCATGCGGATGACTATATGATTTTCTTTGGGTTCACTTTCTTATTTAACTTCTATAGGATCGCACATTATATGCTTAATGTCTTTTACTTATGGCTAGAAACCGATTATGAGTGAGTACATCCCATGTTCCTCTTTTTGGGTCTGGGATACCTCACTCAGGATAGTGTTTTCTATTTCCATCCATTTGCACGCAAAATTCGAGAAGTCATTGTTTTTTACTGCTGAGTAGTACTCTAATATGTATATATTCCACACTTTCTTCATCCATTCCTCCATTGAAGGGCATCTAGGTTGTTTCCAGGTTTTGGCTATTACAAACAATGCTGCTATGAACATAGTTGAACAGATACTTTTGTCATTTGATGTGGCATCTCTTGGGTATATTCCCAATAGTGGTATTACTGGATCTTGGGGTAGGTTGATCCCTAATTTCCTGAGAAATCGCCACACTGATTTCCAAAGTGGTTGCACAAGTTTGCATTCCCACCAGCAATGAATGAGTGTGCCTCTTTCTCCACAACCTCTCCAGCAAAGGCTATCATTGGTGTTTTTGATTTTAGCCATTCTGACAGGTGTAAGATGGTATCTCAAAGTTGTTTTAATTTGCATTTCCCTTATCGCTAAGGAGGTTGAGCATGACCTTAGGTGTCTTTTGGCCATTTGAATTTCTTCTGTTGAGAATTCTCTGTTCAGATCAGTGCCCCATTTTTTTATTGGGTTCATTAGCATTTTAAAGTTTAGTTTCTTGAGTTCTTTATATATTTTGGTGATCAGACCTTTGTCTGTTGCAGGGTTGGTGAAGATCTTCTCCCAGTCAGTGGGTTGCCTTTTTGTCTTAGTGACAGTGTCCTTTGCTTTACAGAAGCTACTCAGTTTCAGGAGGTCCCATTTATTCAATGTTGCCCTTAATGTCTGTGCTGCTGGGGATAAACGTAGGAAGTGATCTCCTGTACCCATATGTTGTAGAGTACTTCCAACTTTTTCTTCTATCAGGTTCAGTGTGTTCAGACTAATATTGAGGTCTTTAATCCATTTGGACTTGAGTTTTGTGCATGGTGATAGATATGGATCTATTTTCATTCTTCTACACGTTGACAACCAGTTCTGCCAGCACCATTTGTTGAAGATGCTCTCTTTTTTCCATTGAATACTTTTAGCTCCTTTATCAAAAATTAGGTGTTCATAAGTTTGTGGGTTAAAATCAGGGTCTTCTACTCGGTTCCATTGATCGACTTCTCTGTTTTTATGCCAATACCAAGCTGTTTTCAATACTGAGGCTCTGTAATAGAGTTTGAGGTCAGGGATGGTAATGCCTCCAGACGATCCTTTATTATATAAGATTGTTTTGGCTATCCTGGGTTTTTTGTTTCTCCATATAAAGTTGATTATTGTCCTCTCAAGATCTGTGAAGAATTTTGATGGGATTTTAATGGGGATTGCATTGAATCTATAAATTGCCCTTGGTAGAATTGCCATTTTTACTATGTTGATCCTCCCTATCCAAGAGCAAGGGAGATCCTTCCATTTTCTGGTATCCTCCTCAATTTCTTTCTTCATTGACTTAAAGTTCTTGTCAAATAGATCCTTTACTTCCTTGGTTAGGGTTACCCCAAGATATTTTATGCTATTTGTGGCTATCGTGAAGGGTGATGCTTCTCTGATTTCCATCTCTGCTTCCTTATCCTTTGTGTATAGGAGGGCAACTGATTTTTTGGAATTGATCTTGTATCCTGCAACGCTACTAAAGGTGTTTATCAGCTGAAGGAGTTCTTTGCTGGAGTTTTTGGGGTCGCTTATGTACACTATCATATCGTCTGCAAATAATGAAAGTTTAACTTCTTCCTTTCCGATTTGAATCCCTTTGATCCCCTTATGTTGTCTTATTGCTATTGCTAGAATTTCAAGCACTATATTAAAGAGGTATGGAGAGAGTGGACAACCTTGTCGTGTTCCTGATTTTAGTGGAATAGCTTTGAGTTTCTCTCCATTTAATTTGATGTTAGCTGACGGCTTGCTATAAATAGCTTTTATTATATTTAGGAACGACCCTTGTATTCCTAATCTCTCTAAGACCTTTATCATAAAGGGATGTTGAATTTTGTCAAATGCTTTTTCCGCATCTAATGAAATGATCATATGGTTTTTTTCTTTCAGATTATTTATATGATGGATTACATTGATAGATTTTCGTATGTTGAACCAGCCCTGCATCTCTGGGATGAAGCCTACTTGATCATAATGGATAATTTTTCTAATGTGTTCTTGGATTCGGTTTGCCAGTATTTTATTGAGTATTTTTGCGTCGATGTTCATGAGTGAGATTGGCCTGTAGTTCTCTTTCTTGGTTGTGTCTTTGTGTGGTTTTGGTATCAGAGTAACTTCAGCTTCATAAAAGGAATTTGGCAATGACTTCTCTGTTTCAATATTGTGAAATACATTAAGGAGTATAGGTATTAGGTCTTCTTGGAAGTTCTGGTAGAATTCTGCATTAAAGCCGTCTGGACCTGGGCTTTTTTTGGTGGGAAGGTTTTTTATAACAACTTCTAATTCTTCGCGACTAACGGGTCTATTTAGATTGTTCACCTGGTCCTGGTTTAACTTTGGTATATGGTACTTATCTAAAAAAGTGTCCATTTCTTTTACATTTTCCAATTTTGTGGCATACAGGTTTTTGTAGTAAGATCTAATGATTCTCTGAATTTCGTCTGTGTCTGTGGTTATGTCTCCCTTTTCGTTTCTGATTTTGTTAATTTGCGTATTCTCTCTCCGCCGTTTGATTAGTTTGGATAGGGGTTTATCAATCTTATTGATTTTCTCCAAGAACCAGCTTTTTGTTTCATTGATTCTTTGGATTGTTTTCTGTGTTTCTATTTTGTTGATTTCAGCCCTCAATTTGATTATTTCCAGTCTTCTACTTCTCCTAGGTGAGTCTGCTTCTTTTCTTTCTAAAGCTTTAAGGTGGGCTATTAGGTCTCCAATGTGTGCTTTCTCCGTTTTCTTTATGTGGGCACTTAATGCTATGAACTTTCCTCTTAGCACTGCTTTCATAGTGTCCCATAGGTTTGAGTATGATGAGTCTTCGTTTTCATTGAATTCAAGAAAGACTTTAATTTCTTTCTTTATTTCTTCCTTGATCCAGGTGTGGTTCAGTAGTTGACTGTCCAATTTCCATGAGTTCATAGGCTTTCTGGGGATAGCATTGTTGTTGAATTCTAACTTTAATCCATGGTGATCTGATAAGACACAGGTGGTTACCGATATTTTTTTGTAACTGTGTAAGTTTGCTTTGTTACCGAGTATGTGGTCTATTTTCGAGAAGGTTCCATGAGCTGCAGAGAAGAAGGTATATTCTTTCTTATTTGAGTGGAATGTTCTATAGATGTCTGTTAAGTCCATTTGATTCATTACCTCCCTTAGTCCTCTTATTTCTCTGTTAGGTTTCTGTCTGATTGACCTGTCCATTGGTGAGAGAGGAGTGTTGAAATCTCCTACTATTAGTGTGTGTGGTTTGATGACTGCCTTGAGTTTTAGTAACGTTTCTTTTACATAAGTGGGTGCTTTTATATTAGGGGCATAGATATTCAGGATTGAGACTTCATCCTGGTGAATTGTTCCTGTTATGAGTAAAAAATGTCCATCTCCATCTCTTTTGATTGATTTTAGTTTGAAGTCAACTTTCTTAGAAATTAGTATGGCCACACCTGCTTGTTTCTTAGGTCCGTTTGCTTGATAAACCTTTTCCCAGCCCTTTACTCTGAGTAGATGTCTGTCTTTGTGGTTGAGGTGTGTTTCTTGTAAGCAGCAGAATGTTGGATCCTGTTTTCGTATCCAATCTCTTAGCCTGTGCCTCTTTATAGGTGAGTTGAGTCCATTGATATTAAGTGATATTAATGACCAGTGGTTGTTAACTCCAGTCATTTTTCCTTTCTTTCCTTCTTTCCTTTGGTAGTAGAGTTTGTGTGTTTCCCTTCTTCAAGTTGTGCTGGTGAAGGGTCATTAGATGTCTGAGTTATTGTGGGCATTGTTGGACTCCTTGGTTTGTGATTTTCCTTCAATTACTTTCTGAAGGGCTGGATTTGTGGCTACGTATTGTTTAAATTTGTTTTTATCCTGGAAAATTTTGTTTTCTCCATTTATAGTGAACGAAAGCTTGGCTGGGTATAGAAGTCTGGGCTTGCATCCATGGTCTCGTAGTTTCTGCAGTATATCTATCCAGGACCTTCTGGCTTTCATGGTTTCCATAGAGAAATCAGGTGTAAGTCTGATAGGTTTACCTTTATAGGTAACTTGACCTTTTTCCTTTGCAGCTCTTAATATTCTTTCTTTATTCTGTATGTTTTGTGTTTTGATTATTATATGACGAGGAGATGTTTTTTTTTGATCCAGTCGATTTGGTGTTCTGTATGCTTCTTGGACCTTCAAAGGAATATCTTTCTTAAGGTTGGGAAAGTTTTCTTCTATAATTTTATTAAATATATTTTCTGGACCATTGAGCTGTAGATCTTCTCCTTCTTCTATCCCTATTATTCTTAGGTTTGGTCTTTTTATTGTGTCCCAGATTTCCTGAATGTTTTGTGATGAGAATTTGTTGGTTATGCTGTTTTCTTTGATGAGAGTGTTTATTTTCTCTATGGTATCTTCAGTGTCTGAGATTCTTTCTTCTATCTCTTGTAATCTGTTGGTGGTACTTGTCTCTGTAGTTCCTGTTCGTTTATTCAAATTTTCCATCTCCATCCTTCCCTCGGTTTGTGTTTTCTTTATTACTTCCACTTCATTCTTCAAGTCTTGAACCGTTTCCCTTACCTGTTTGATTACTTTTTCTTGTTTCTCTTGGTTTTCTTGGGTATCTTTGAGAGATTTATTCATTTCCTCTACCTTTTTGTTTGTAATCTCTAATTGGTTGTGGCAGTTTTTCACCTCCTGTTTAAGGTCCTCTATTATTTTCATAAAATTCACTTTTGAGTCGAATTCTTCTAATTCTTCTGGATTAGGGTGTACACTTCTCATTTCGGGATTCCTGGATCCTGGTGATGTCATTTTGCCTTTCAAGTTGTTGGGGGAATTCTTGCATTGGCGCCTGCCCATCTTTTCCTTCAAATGGAGCCAGGAGAGGCCTGATGTCTTGGACCAGTCTTTGCTGTGACTAACTCTCTAGGTGTATCTCCTCAGTGTAGGGGCAGGAACCGTTCCCTTCCAGGTGAACTCCTCAACACCAAAACATGGATGCGTGGTATTCCAATGACCCGCGTAAAGAAGGCCGAATGCAAGGGGTCGGGCGGGGTCAAGTAGAACACAGGCGACACTGCAGTACAAGCTGGAGGTGCCTGCGCTCCCTTTCGGGGGTTGCTGAGGCCTGCCCGCTAGGCAGGCACTCACTGCTCTGGTTGGGTATCCTTAGTGTAGGGGCGTTTGTGCTCTCTACCGGGACCGTCCGCCCCAGGATAGTACACACTCACCCGTCCCGATGAAACTTCTGGCACCTACACAGGAACTCCTGGATGCCCCAATGAGCCAGGGACTAAGGGAAGTAGGGCGCAGGCAGAGCAGGTCCAGGAGATCACAGCAGAGACTGCAGCCCCAGCAGCAGGGGCCCGCTTTCCCTGGCGGGGACCTTGAGGCCTGCCCTCTAGTCAGGCACTCACTGGTCTGGGCTGGTAGCCTTAGTGAAAGGGCAGGAAACTGTTCCACAGCTAAGGACCTTGCAGACAAGGCAGGCTTGGGGGTGGGGGTGGGGGCGGGTGTGTAGGAGAGAAAGCCTTGCAGCAGGAGCTGGGGGAGGGGTGTTTGTGCTCTCTACCGGGACCGTCTGCCCCAGGATAGCACACACTCACCCGTCCCGATGAAACTTCTCGGCACCTACACAGGAACTCCTGGATGCCCCAATGAGCCAGGGACAAAGGGAAGTAGGGCGCAGGCAGAGCAGGTCCAGGAGATCACAGCAGAGACTGCAGCCCCAGCAGCGGGGGCCCGCTTTCCCTGGCGGGGACCTTGAGGCCTGCCCTCTAGTCAGGCCCTCACTACTCTGGGTTGGTAGCCTCAGTGAAAGGGCAGGAAACTGTTCCACAGTAAAGGATCTTGCAGACAAGGCAGGCTTGGGGGTGGGGGTGGGGGCGGGTGTGTAGGAGAGAAAGCTTTGCAGCAGGAGCTGGGGGAGGGGCGTTTGTGCTCTCTACCGGGACCGTCTGCCCCAGGATAGCACACACTCACCCGCCCGATGAAACTTCTCGGCACCTACACAGGAACTCCTGGATGCCCCAATGAGCCAGGGACAAAGGGAAGTAGGGCGCAGGCAGAGCAGGTCCAGGAGATCACAGCAGAGACTGCAGCCCCAGCAGCGGGGGCCCGCTTTCCCTGTTGAAGTTTCTTCTTTCTCTTTTCATCTGTGTCTCTCTTGGATCTAGCTGCTCCTATTATCTATGCTCATGGTTTATTATATCAGGAAAAGGAATGATGAAGAAAATCAAAGATAGAGTCAGTGGCAATTCAATTTCACCATAGTTGCCTTGGCTGCCTCTGTATTGCCAAAAGAAATAAAGCAGTATTATTCCAAACAAAGAACTTCAATATGACAGTGCTGACCTTATGCCCTAACCACTATGAATGCTTGTGAGGATGGAGAGAGGGCAGAGAATGAATGAGTCCTTGGGATCCTCTGAGTTGTTGTTCCCTTTAGAAACTTTTCTGATATCATGGTGAGGATGATAAAACATCTTGTACAATCTTAGACATTTAGAATTTATCATTAGGAGCCAAGAAAACTAGAGGGGTGTGGTTGATTGAACAATTTTATAATTCTTTAATCTCACTAATAGTCATGACATCCTAAGGAGATAAGCATTATTATAATTCACACACAAATAGCATATAGAATTAACTAAATTAATTATTTGCTCATGACATTTTCTATCTTCACTCTCTAACTGGAACCTACTGTGTGTTGTGTTCAATAAGACATTTCTAATTGAATTAATGCTACTACAGGAGAAGCAATACACAGTAAAGAAGAAGGATTATTTTTGCTCAAACAATAGGTGACCCAGTACTTATTTAGCTGGTAGGTCAGTTGAGAGAGACTTTAACTGTGGGTCAGGAAAGCTGTGAAAGAAAGTCAAATATTTTCCTTTTTAGTAAATTGTTATATTCTGTCACATTCCCAACAATTGTTCCTCAGACACTGTTTTCAGGACATCTAAAAATGCGTTATGAATCTGTAGCACTAGCACTTTGGGAGCAAGTGCAGGAAGATCACAAGTTCAAGGTCAACACGAGGATTTAGATCAATGGCAGAGCACTGCTCTAGCTACACAATGTCCTGGCTTCCATCTCTATGACTGAAAACAAGTGAGTTCCGGGATTCGAGTCTAAACCATTCTGTCAGCTCCTATAAGACATGCTCTCAAACATGAAAGCACGGGGCTATCCATCGCTCAGTGTCTGGAGCTTGATCCAGCTTGCCAAAATTTCATTTGACGTGGGCCCTTCCAGGCACAGAGACTCTCCATTAGATCAGTGATGAGTGTTTCACAGCAGTTCTCAGCCTCTATGTAAAGCTCCTCTGGCAAACAGTGGTAGTGGTACCGTTAGAACAGCAATGAATCATCCCTAGCTATTCTTTGAAATTATATAAAGCCATCTGCATTACACTGGGAAAATATCATGTAGTGTAATTAATTCATCGAATATGATGATTATATAGAGCTGTACGAATGTAGTCTTAGCAGGGCTCTCGGGAGGCCTTGTTGAAAATTCCCAGGCTCCTCTATACATCTGTGCTTGAAATTTCCTGAAACATAATTACCTGCTTTTCTAGATTATCTGGCTATAATTTAAATGCTTGCTATAAAAGAGCTTGCAAGATTGGACATGTAGCTAATCTTCCCTGGTTTTGTTGTTCTCATCCTTAAAAGCAGAAAGAGGAATCCTTCCTATGTTTTCCACCTCTGCCTTAGTGATGGTGGAGTCTATAAATAGCCTCTCCAGGTAACTAGGGAAATAGAAGGGGATAGTATTACTCTCTGACTTAATATGTCAAGTTCCCAGTTCTTGTAAAGATATGCTTTGAATACTGTATAAATTAAATATGCAATTATTGCTGCTTTTAATTTGCTAACAAATGAATATTTGATGTTTAAAGTCAGTATTACTAGAATGGGCATCTAAGCTGCCTCCTTGCTTTAGTAATCAATTTATCAGTCCCGTTGCGAAATGAGCCAATGAACAGAGTATAGGATATATTTTTGCTTCTGATGTGAGAAGATTATGCTTCAGACCCGAGTTGTCCATCCAGGTACATCCCCGAATTAGCTAGCGTTTGACTTGGGTCTAGTGGAAATGTTCTCACTGTGCGCTCCACAGTAAATGGAGACCAGGACACAAACTTGCATCAGAGTATGTTCCAGAGGAGTGTGATTCCGGTGCTGATCAGAGGATTGGGTGAATGAGGCAAGAGAGGAAGACAAGAGTGCTCATAAATGTATTACTGGCTTCTTGGTAGCTCCAAAACGACCACCAAAAAGAAAGTCCTCAGATCTATTTCCTCTTGCTACAGTGCTTGTCCCGTGGATTGATAGCTGCCTTATATTTGAAATCTGTATACAGGTAGGCATCAGGCAATGCACATAAGCGACCTCCTTCTTGGCGTCCAACAGGAGCAGCAAGTGTGGAGGCAAGAGTTAAACTAATTGAACCTGATGAGTCCCTCTGTAATTGCCTGAAGCTCATTGGAAGCAGTGTCCAATTAGCTGAAGCAAACATAGCTGGACTGAAACTTGCCCCTGAGACAATCCCTAACAGCACTCAGCTGACTGTTGTATTTCTTTTACCTTTTTGGAGCACTCTTGCCCATTTGTGCTCTTGTTTAAACCCAATCAATTGCAAAGTCCCCTTCTAGTTTGTTGGCAGCCATGATCATAGCAAAGACCATGTGAGAGGATTAGAGAAAAGAAAACAAGTTGAGAACCCCACAGTTATAACTATCACGGAGTATATTCACCGTTACTTCCTCTAACACCACTCTGAAAACAGACATTCCTCTTTGGTGAGCACTTTAATTGGTCTTTGTAATTTGTCTGGGGAGGGGTGACCTAGATCTGTATTCCCAAATGATCTGAACCTTTAATTACTGAATCTTTGCAAGGACTTGTTGGCAACAATTGCTTATTCATCACTGGACAGAGAAAATAAATTGGCACTAAAGTCAACTCCCAGGACTTCAGATAATCTCGCTTCATTCCAATTTGTGACAGCAGCTTCCAGCCATTATAGTAATCAGCATCAATTGTCCCTAATGTAACTTTCTCTGCATGCTGCCTCACAGATATTAGAAGAACAAAGCGACCAGACTGTAGTTATAACTTCAAGTTCAGGAGAGTCCTACAGTATCCCTAGTAGAAGTTCTTGTCCATTAAGACTCATGTCTCCAGTATAAGGTTTGGGTAAAAAGAAGGCAAAATTCTTCAAGTAGATCATCAGGGATGAAGGAGGTGGGAAGCAATATCAGTTTCACTCTGTGGGTTCTGCTAACGTATCCCATCCACTAGAGAAACAATATGGTGATGAATTTACCGTATCTAAAACAGCATGTGTCCATTTCTGACCTGACACATTATCTGTGGCTAACCTAGGTCTTTTCACTGTTCTGTAGGCTGCCTACAATGGCTCTGGTTTGCATAATAAAATGAATGGCCATTATAAGCACACACCAGTTGACCCACTTTCTTTATTGACCACAATGTCTGGTAAAATGACTAGATATATGTCCTAAATTAGTGTGGATAAGGAAAGGAGCTACATATGCTGAGATTAGCAGGCAGTAGATGCATTCACCTTCCAGGTCAAACGAGGAAATGACTTTATTGAGTAAACTGCAGGCCGGGCAGTAGAGCATTCACTATCCAAAAGCCAATGGAATGTGTACTGTCTATTGTAAATAAAGATTTCATGCTTAGGGTGATTTTTTTTGTGTGTGTTTAGTTTCCTGACGTAAATCTTGTAAGTTATAAAAGAGGGAAATCCATAATGGTTCATGCATAGTTCTGGGAGGTTATTTTGAGCTACTATATACCTAAATTCCAGTTGTGTATGTTTCTGTCATACAAATAAAGCCATGCAAATAAAGGCCATGAAAGCCAGGGTCAGGCAAATACAATTAATTCTGGTTAATCAAAATTCAGTTCTGGTCAAAGTCTCAGGTCATAGGGTACTGAACTGTAACTTGATGATATTAAATTACAGTACTCCCAGGGTGACAGTTGGGGATTCCTGGACTATGCTTATGAAAATTCCCTAATGGAGACTGGCTCCATTTTCTGATCTTTTATAAATTTATTTTCTGGCAAAGTTTTTATGTTGTTAAGTTTAAATCATTTGTTGAGTTTCAATGATGCAGTAAATCTCCCACTTGGCTGGATGGACTCCGTAGGAAATTGTTCTGTTCTGAAAGCTAAGCACTGGCCTCTGCAAGGGTAGTTGCTGATTTTCTACTGGTAGCAGCTAAATAGTTCTTTTCATTTCTAATGTAGACTCAAGAACACATTTGTCAGGTGATCACACTGGGCTCAACAGCTGAGTTTGAGTTTTCTGTGTTGGGGTATTCTAACTTTATATCTTTTCCCTTCAGCTTTAATAGTACTGTGTTTCCCCACACTGCCTATATGTAAATCTTACAGGGGAAGTACCATATTACAGTAAATAATGATGAACATTTAAAGAGTTATATAAATATATGGAGTGAGAAGCCCTGTATCTAAGAAATATCTAAGAAATTCCTCCAAATTAACAACTCATTACTGTGTCTTTGTGTGCCTCCCGGATGTGGAATACAAATTATGGTGAAGGGGCTGGCGAGATGGCTCAGCGGTTAAGAGCATTGCCTGCTCTTCCGAAGGTCCTGAGTTCAATTCCCAGCAACCACATGGTGGCTCACAACCATCTGTAATGAGATCTGGTGCCCTCTTCTGGCCTGCAGGCATATATGCAGACAGAATATTGTATACTTAATAAATAAATATTAAAAAAAAAAACAAGTTATGGTGAAGACACTCTGCTCTTCAGAAACAGGACCCAGAGGCCCCTGAGCTGTAACTGATCTTAGTGCCCTCTTTCTGAGATCTAGCTTTAATGATACCAGAAGGCACCATGCAAGTATCTAAAGAATGAAGTCAACCAGCAATTTTACCCAGATAGGACATCTATGAATCACACCAGTGAACATTATGGCACAATGACCCTACGGATCTGGTAGTGGCAATCATTCCTCGTTGGTAACTAACAAAGCTCTAATGTATATAAGACCCTCTCAACAAGGATACAGTGCCTCCTGGTACTGGAAACCTAGGGAACTACTCAGTTCTTTTTTTTTTTTTAACTACTCATGATTTTTTTGGAAGAGATTCTACTCACACAAATTTATTAAACCCGCACAATTGCTAACAATAATCTGTAAATTTTGTTATTATTCCCACAGATAAGTGTGGTCTTTACCCATCATTAATGAAATTTCTTTTTGCAGCAGACAAAGACCACTCCAGAAAACCACAGCCAATCAAAATGCAGAGCTGTGAGGCCTAATCCCAGTGGACACACCTGAAAACATGCCTGCACTTACGGCTCTGTCAGCATTGTGGAAGAGGGTTTGAAAAGATTGTAAGAATCAGAGGGCCAGCGGCTTTGCTGTGATTGTATATAGTAGCATTAGAAGCTATACCATAAAATTTCACCAACATTACCACCAAACATGAGCAGAGCAAGGATTTACAGATATTCTACACTGAACTTGGAAAAGCCCACTAGGCCACAACACTACACAAAGAGAGCCAGGCTACCGAGTAAAGAATCTGGGATATGTGTTCTTCCCCAGGGAAGAGTACACCAATTAGTCTTTTAATGCCAAAACTGTCAGTCTTGAAAACATGCACACAAGTAACATTTATAAACTCTGTAGGTTATATTTAGGAATATGCATATATAAATACGAATGTGCTGTAACCATTGACAAAAAAAGAGGCCATGAATCTGAAGGAGAGCAAGGAGGAGTATATAGGAGGTTTGGAAGGGAAGGGAGAAATGTAGCTAAAACACATTTTGTTTTCCTAATGAAACAAGCTGAAAACTTTTCAATGGCAATCTCAAAAAATAAAGAGGAAAATATAAGGTCATTGTCATTACCATTTTTTTAAATAATGAGGATATAGTGAAGATACTGTTTGTTTTCTTGACAAACTTTAGATAGTCATCAAATGGAACACAGTTAATTCTGGTGGACTTGAATGCCAAAGCGAACAGGCAAAGCGACTACAAAAACACAACAAAACAAAATCAGCTCAACAGAAAATAGAAAACCAGGAGGAAAATAGGCAAATTTTGTCTAATTATAAATAGGAGTTAACTTTAAGGCTCAAATGGTGGGAGGATTTGTAAAGAAAAAAATAAAGTTCACTTGTTAATAATAAAGCATTTTCTCTATAAATACCAAACAAAATAAGAAGGCAAGAGGGTAAAAAATATTTGCTGGAAAAATGACATATAAAAGCTTGCTGCAAGCAGTGAAATCATCTGGGAATATAGCCCAGAATCTGCAAATTTTCTGAAAAGTATAATATATGAACCATAGTCCAAAGGGAAGAAAAGAAAGTAAATATAGATAGTAGCCAATACAATTAAAAATAGATTTTTTTGTTTTCCTTGTAAAACAAGCTGAAATTTTTTAATGGTAAAATCTTGATATTTCCCAGAAGAGAATAAAAGAAATAAACTGATGCAATATTTTAGTAGGTAACTTTGGCAATACCAAAAAGAAAATGTTTGCATTTTTTGAACAAATATTCATTTCAAATATTGTACAGAGATACATGTATCAAATTCCATTCTAGTTTTTCAGGTGCAAGAATGCATAATCTCTCTAATGAAAATCTTTCTTCCTGGCATCTCTGTTCTGATCTATTGCTCGTTTTATAGTTCTAATGCCATGTCAACATTTCAGATCTGATCAGGGTTTTCTTTATCATCAATCCATTATGGTCAGTCCATTTATCTATCTGTTCCAATATAGTACATTACCTGACCATTGTTGTTATCTTGGTTTATAGCAAAATGTCTCTTCAATAATTCCAGTAGTCTTGTACACTTGTCCCCACGTGCCATTTAACAAGATAAGTGGTGACCATAACTGGATTGTAAGAAGAAACCACCACTGCTGAAGAAACTACTCATTTTAGATGCAGACCAAAGAGAAATGCACCTTTAACTGTGCAGGAAGCTCTCCTTACTGCCCCTCTTACTCAAGTACTAAAGAGGCTATTAAGGCTGATGAGGGAAAAAAATCAGTGATTTCCCCAGGACTGGATCATGTATTTGACAGTAGTGGCAACTGATCTGACAGTGGCATGATAGTTATGGAGTTAATCAATCACTTTCTGACTGGATATGAAGTTTCCACCACAGGAGAAATTTTTATCTGTTTCTATGGACTGCTGAAAAGCCCATGGGTGTGGGGTGAACCTATCAACACTTTTCTAAGTGATCATGTTGTCTGTATCCTAAATATTTTTGTTTATATCCATAGAGTTGTGCTGCTCTCCAAATAAGATTAAGAAACTTTTATTGCAGTGAGTGGTGGTTAATGAAGAGACCCATCTCTGTTGAAAGTGCCAAGTGTAAACAACTCTGAGTGCTTAGCTGTTCATTTGTCATCTGTATCAGTTTCCCATCATCCAAGGTTCATGGAATATCATAGAAAAGGGTAAAGAAATAACGTAAGAGCTGCCAGATAGGGAGGAAATCTGTAAACTGCTGACTTCTGGGAATGACATGGCTGATTCACATATCAACTCATAGCAGGTTTGGCTGTCCTTCAAAGACCTTTAAGAGATCAGGCCAGTGAAAATTCCAGCATGGATGGGAGTGGGGTTCTGAGGTTCCAGCTATGCAGCAGTTCATAATGGCTGTCGAAAGAGAGAGATTCATTCTCCTGTTGCTGGTAGGTTACCCATGTCTTAGAGGGAGATACACACACACACACACACACACACACACACACACACACGTGTATATATATATATATATGTATATATATACATATATGTATATGTATATGGGCCACACAATTAGAATATGAAGATTATTAACAATCTTTAGAAATATAAGAACATAAAGTTGGGTAGGAGAAGGGATGGGGAATAGTAGAGGCAGTTGGAGCGAGGTAGTAGGGATATGATCAATGTAAATTAGAAATTGGGCTAGCCAGAAGCATCCGAATGCAGCATGTGATTTCTAAGAATAAGATCAAAATTGCTCCAGATACTTATCTCTCCATAACACAGTTTCCAGACCTTTTGTAAAATACACATCAAAAATGAACTACATGTTTTCTTCGAAAATGTATTAGATTTAACAAAGATGCAGTGGTGGAATTCTGTCCCATTAGAGGTGTCCCAATATATTGCCTTGCAGATCATTAACCACTCAGCTGGGTGTGGTGGCATGTGCCTATAATCCTAGCACTAGCAATAGGCTGAGGGAGAAATTGCTGCAGTTTCAGAGAAACCTGGGCTAGCAAGCTTCAGGTCAACATAGCCCATATAATGAGACGAACTTGAGAGCAAAACAAAATGAAAATAGCTTAAAATAAATGACAGCAAAGAGGTGCGTGCAGGGAAGGCCAAGAAGGGGATTTTCATCTATGTGAGGCCATTGGGAAGAACAGAAAAGGGGGTTAGTGGCTCAGGTTTGTCTTCTAAATGTTGCATTAACTTTGAGATTTTATGGGGGGAAACTAGATAGAAGGTTGAACTTGTCCAGATGATGGAGACGGTGATCTTGAGCGGATGACTGGGGTGACAGATTAGTACTACAACTGTCGCCCTGTGAATGGTTCTGGAGAAGTTGTTACCCCTGTGATCACTTAAGGGAAAAAACCAGGTTTACCTGAGATCATTTCCTCTGCTCTGGGGGCACAGGCTTAGCTCCATTGTAGGAGTGGTCAGATCCCATTCTTGGCTAATCCATTCTATGAGATTTGCTATTGCTTGGGAATAGTGCTGGTACCATTTCATAAAGACAAGTCCACACTATCTTTCATTAGTAACTTAGAACAAAATAATTTTATTTTTGTGATATTGCTAGTGAGAAATTGAGCAGAACCTTTCTCTGTGCTTCTATTATGCCATGTGGCAACCATCACATCATCAGAGGTTACTCACTGCCCTTTTTGCAGGAAGCCTAACAGGTGTAAGGGACCAATAACAGCTTCTTCCTCATAGCCGGTACCTTGGCTGTAATGGCTAGAATGTTAGGAAACAGACTCAGAGATCAAGTGAATCACCTACACAGAGTTTCTGAGTTAGGGTCATTGTCATGTCTAAAGGATGACAGGCAGGAAACAAGCTTCTCTTTAACACAGAGGGGCATGAATGGTTAGGAGGAGCTTCGTAGAAAATGGAACAGGTGTGGAGCATCTGAAGCTGTTCAGTAGCAACGTCTTGTTTCCTTTTTCTCTGCACACAGCTAATTTTTTAAATGGATCTCTGAAGAAGAGACCCTTGTCTTAGCGCCTGCTTGATCTTAGCACTGAGGTAGCTAGGAACACAGGACTATGAAGGGGACAGAGAGACCACGTCAGTAATGGAAATTCAGTCACCTCACATCACAGGTGAAAATTCACTTCAAAGTCCCACAGACATAAAAGTCAAATATAAATTGATAATATTTTGGCAAATAAGAGAATAATGGAAAATGTCGGTGGCCTTATTGTATGTAAGTTTTGAGGACAATAAACAAAACCAATGAAAATGAACATGAACCATAAAAAACAAACAAGAGCCCAGACGAATGGACTTCATGAAAACAGAAAGCCGGCTCTTTGAAAGACACTGTTCAGAAACTAAAACGACATATGTGTGTGTGTATATTATGTATTATGTGTTTGTGTATCTCTGTGTGAGACAAGACTCTAATTCTGCAAACAAAGAGCACCTGCAAATGTAGCAAATGAGCTAATTTGTAAAAAAATTAGGGAAATACTTGATAAACTACTTCATTAATCAAAATCACAGTGGAACATCAGGAGACATCCTCCCCCAAGGCTAAAATCACAATGACAGAAATAACAATCATTGGGAAGAAACTGAAAAAAGATGGATACAAAGCAGTTGGTAACATAAAAGATACTACTTTGAAATACTGCCAGCTTGTTCTCTTTTATAAAGTTAAGTCTATTCTTCAAACACAATCCCAGACTTTTGTGCCCACACAAGGAGAACAAAGACTGTTACCTAACACAAACTCCAAGCATCTTAGAGTTATGCTAGTTTCTCAAGGCTTCATGATATTCCATTTTTTCAAAAAAAAATTATTCGTTTTACATACCAGCCATAATTTCCCCTCCCATCCCGTCTCCCATCTCCCTGACCAACTTCCATCTAGTCCTTCAAAAGGGTAAGGTCTCCCATGGGAAATCTACAAAGCCTGGTATATTCAGTTGAGACATGACTAAGCCCTTGCCTTCTGCATCAAGGATGAACAAGGTATTCCACCATAGCGAATGTGTTCCAAAAAGCTAGTTCATGCACCAGGGGCCACTGTCAGGGGCCCCTCAGACCAAGTTCTACAACTGTCTTCCTGATTCAGAAAGCCTAATCTGGTCCCATGCAGGCTCCACAGCTAGAGTTCATGAGTTCCCATGAATGTGGTTCATTTCTCTGTAGATTTCCTCATCTTGATCATGGTCCCCTTTGCTTACGTTATCTCTCCTCCCTCTCTTCGACTGAAGTCTCGGAGTTTGACCTGGTGCTTGGCTATGGATCTCTGCGTCGGCTTCCATCAGTTATTAGATGAAGGCTCTATGACAAGAGTTACGGTAGTCACCATTCTGATTACACGGGATGACCAGTCTCTGTAATAGACTTAGTGACTTAGAACCACAGCTATTTTATCTTCCCCTGCTCTAACTTTGAAATCAAGGTGCTTTCTAGGCTTAAAGCCCAGAACAGTTCTTCTCCCATTCCTCGCCCCTATGATTCGACAGTAACCACTGGTGTTCTTTGGCTTTTAATTGCACCCCTTAAACGTTTACTTCTGTCATTACACAGTCATTTTCCTTGTAGACGTGGCTGCAATTCTGTATCTCTCCTCCATTTTCATGACATCAGTCATATCATCAGATTTAAACTCAACTCGCCCAATATCATATCATCTTAATTAATAATATATAGAAAGATTCCATTTCTAAATAAAGCCATATTCTGACATTCTGTGCAAATGGAAAAATTTCAGGGATACTATTGTACCCAGTATATATAGCTGACTTCTCAAATTCATATCTATATTAAATATAAGATACATTCACACCATTCCAACATCTTAAAGAATTTGTACTTCTCCAGCATCAGTCTTATATTCCATTTAAATGTCACCTCAGAAAATTTTTGGATCTGATTATCTAAATCATCAAATTTAGGTATGGGTGAAACAATGGTATGGTTCACCAAGGAACATGGTTGCCCTTCACCTACCAATCTGGGAACTTGGAGGACAAGCATTACTTCCCCACTAAAGTGGTAGGACAGGGCTATGATCAACATTACTAACCAACAGGAGGAAGCAAAAAGAGCAGTATGGCTTCTTGTTTTAAACAAATTCAAAACATTGTGAGGTTTCAAGGCCTTACAAGAGTCTCTATGGCTCCATGTTTTCTCTTCTGGTATAACCCAACCATGTGAGAATGCTGTTCTTTCTCTACTGACAGCTACTCGCACACTGTGTCTGAGAAAACGTGTGCACTTCCGCAGAAGCCCCTGCCAGTACCTCCTCTCCCATGTGAAGTTTGCTCTTAGAACCTTTCAGATTTTCTCCCCTTCATTATCTTTTTTTTTTTTGTCCCCTTCATTATCTTAATTTCAACTTTCCATTTGAGTTGAAATTTTGAGGTTTGAATATTAATGGAGACCAAACTCCATAAGTAAATGCCAGCAGAAACAACAGAAAATAGGGATAGAACTACCAGGAACTCTAATATTGGGAGACTCTCTTCTGAATATATTACAATTAAACCTATGTGCCCAAAGAGGTAATGACAACCATAAAGGTTCTTTGTCTAACAAACACCTCAGCCTTCAGTCAAAGTTGTTACTTCTTCAGTAACTCTTAAGGTTCCACTTCAAAACTTAATGCCTATATTTTGACTCTGTATTCCCCGATGTACTTTATCCTCAGTACAAAAAGTAAGTAAATTCTTCTCTATTTTCTGACTGAACAGAAACAAAAGATTGTAGCCAAAAAACATGAATGTGTCTGGAATATGGAAAAATCTGCTTAGTAGACTTTCAGTACTTCACCTCCTTTCATCCTATCCTTATTTCTATCTGTTCAATTGCATATAAACTTCAGATGTTAGACATTTAAATGAATATACATGCACACATATTCACTGGGGTATGCACACAAATATCATGTGTAATGGCCTACTTTCTTTATTTTCTACTGTTTTCCTGTGAAAAGACAATATCCACTTCATCTTGTGGGAGAGCTTTAGTGCTTAGGCATCTTAAGTGCCATAATTTTTAAAATTTGTTTAACAAATATTGATTGAGCTTTTTCTCAATTCTAGCATCAGAGCAGATAGCAGATACACATACACACATACATTTTCAAGAACTTGTTTAGAAAATCATAGCAATAAGCTATTCTGAAATCAGAAAGGTAGACTCGTAGCATGGAGATCCAGTGTTGGGGGAGCTGCGGGCTGTGTTCCTGCCGCCCCAGCTCCTGGTCGCCTGGCTAGCTTATGCCCCGAAATAACAACCCACAAACTGTATTCTTTTAAGCACTACTTGGCCCATTATATCTAGCCTCTTCTCGGCTAACTCTCACACCTGGACTAGCCCGTTTCTAATAATGTGTGTAGCACCCCAAGATGTGCTTACCGGGAAGATTCTAGCCTACGTCCATCCTGGGTCAGAGCTTCATCGCATCTGCCCCAGAGAGGAGAGCTATCGAGTCTGAGCTCACTTCCTCTTCCTCCCAGCATTCTGTTCTGTTTACTCCACCCACCTATGTTCTAACCTATGAGGGCCAAGCAGTTTCTTTATTTTTTAACCAATGACCTTCCTTCATCATTTCCCCTTTTTCTGTTTAAACAAAAAAAAGGAAGGCTTTAACTTTAATATAGCAAAATTACATATAACAAAACAGTTATCAAGTAAAAATTACAATATTTACATCTATTTTATCTTCATCATAGCTAAGGAAAACTATAACTATAACTAACCAATCTTCAACTCCATCAAAGACTCCAGAAAGATACAATATTACCTAAGCAAACAAGAAATAAGCAACTTTCAAACTCTAGAAATGACAGAGACATCTCGCTGCCTTGACAGTCACCCAAAGTTTCTCTGTACCGTTGGGGCATCGATCTTTGGCCTACAGGCCCATAGCTTCTAGCAGACATTTCCATAAAGCAGGAAATTTCAAAGGCAGTTCAGTCAATATCTGCTGTGTCCTGCAGAATTACTCGCAGACTCTTTCATGAATCAGGAACCCTGAAAGATCATCTCATCTTTAGGCAAGTTCAGTAGTCCTCTCTCTGCGGGTTCTTTGTGTCCAGTTTATGCAACAGTCCAGGCAAGAGGAAGAATTTATTTTGTGTCTCAAGTCCAAATTTACTCTAGAGGCAGATTCCTTGGCAACATCTACTTTGCACGTCTTCAACTGATTGGCTGAGGCTCATACTGAACCTGTTCCTTATTTCTGAAGTCCTCTGATTAACTTGTGACTCACCTCTTAATACTTCTGTCTGCTTTGGCTTTCTAGTTTTCTCTTTTAGATAAAAAAAATTTTTTTTTGATTTTTCGAGACAGGGTTTCTCCGTAGCTTTTTGTTCCTGTCCTGGAATTAGCTCTTGTAGACCAGGCTGGCCTCGAACTCCCAGAGATCCGCTTGCCTCTGCCTCCCGAGTGCTGGGATTAAAGGCGTGCGCCACCACTGCCCGGCTAGATAAAATTTTTATATTGAAATTTCTCTGTTAAAGAAGTTGGTATGTTGGATATCTTAACTGAGCTATGGCAGAAACAGAATTATATTGTCTCCTTGCAGATCAAATGTGGAGAGATAAGCTGAGTTTTGTGTTCAGTTGTACTGAGCTGAAGCTCTCCAGCTTGTCAAAGTTTGGAGCTCTGACAGCAACCCACTTGGAACTGCTCAATACTAAACCACTCCTTGGGTTAGTCATTTGTGTGGCTGTGGAAATTTGAATCCTTAACTTCCATTTAAGGTGAGAATTGAAGAGGGGGAGGCAATTTTAAATATCTTGAATCAGCTCTTTTCCTTTAGCTCCCCAAAAACAGAAAATAGAGATAATGCTGGAATTGCCATTATCACAATGATAAACAATGAGAGGTGCTGGTGAGGATGTGGAAAGGGGAAATTGCTGCACGCAATTTCAAGATAAAGTAGTGCAATTATTGTAGAAAACAATATAGGCATTCCTTGAAAAATCTGAGTGTATATTTTAAGAATTTTCATCACAAATAGTAATAAAGTAGATAGTTCATATGCTTATTTTTATTTTGGAATATATATATATGTATATATATATATCAAACATCATGTGGTACATGACTAATGTATAACTTTATCTTTCCACTGAAAGGTAAAAATAAAACTTACCTGAAGCAAACATATATCTATATACTATTTATGAGTATCTATATTTATATACACACAAATGCATACCAGAGGGCACAGTGAAGTGAGTTAAAATATTCTGTTCTTTCCATTTAGTGTATAGAAAAGACAGCAAACTAATAACAAATAGACTTTTGTAAGTTAAAAGATAATCATAAAATAGGTGAAAAGGAGCATATTTACTCTTACTTGATAAAGGAGAAAAACCTGTAATTACCCCCAAATGATCATTTTAACAAAACGCAAGATAAGAGTCAAACAGTTGGCATGAAAAACTAGAAACACTGAATAAGATAATAGTTGTTAATTCATATATAAAAGTAAATTAAACTAATATAGATGAAGTCAGGGAAGGAATTTTAAAAATATATTCTGTTTTTTAGAATCACATATAAAACATGAAAAATAATTTTTTCAAATAAGGGTGTAAATAATCTGTCGATAAGTTTCAGAAAAGACAGTACATTGCTCTTCTGTTCAGGATACAAAAAATCATCTATAGCCAACTCTAGACTTAAAGAGAATTTTAAACATGAGGCACTGTGAGGATTTCTTGCTTATTGACTGGGGTTACATCCCAGAGTTCTTAAAAATTTTTCTTTTAGCAATAAGAGGATAACACAGCCCCTGTTTATCATCAGTTTGAACAACCTGAGGAGGGGTCATCTGTATTTACAATGTTAAATAAGACAGCCAAAACATGGGGAAAAGACAGAAAGCTGAACCCCAACCTGGGACCATTCCATTCCAGCAGCCTGGAGATATTACTCTCCTTTCTAAAGGAGTGATAAGAGAATGCAGAAAACTACCCATAGAAAAAGCTCTGAAAAATAAAAATGTTTCTGGAAGGCAGGTGATGTATTCTGCAAACTAGCTTTTGGTTTTTGTTTGTTTGTTTTTATTTCTTTTCCTTGTAGCAATGTAGAGGTTATAAAATTCAGAAAACATAATAGCTTTTTATACCATTGTTTTTATCTGTTTTTCAAACTGTTTCAGATTCTTTTCAGTTGAGAAAGTTAGATGGGAGAATTGTATAATTGTGACAAAGAACAATTGTGTTTGGGTTTGGAAGTAATACAAAAGAAGTTCAAATGTGAATTGAATGGAAATATTAAAAAGGTACTCTTTAAACCTCCCTAATTCCTCTCAGCTCTCAAAAACACCAAGAGGAGAGAAAACCTTCTTATTAATAGTTCAGACCTTCGGAAAAGCTGAGATTGTCAGTTGCTATGAGACTCATAAGAGATTATTTTCTAGATTATTTATATTTATATTTTTAAACTTCTACTTTTTTTATTTAAGTTAAAACTATTCCCACACATCTACCGCATTCTTTTCACTATAAGTTAATTCTAAAACGAAACAAAAGGAAACTTTTTTGGGTCACTGTTCCATACATGTAGATAGTGAGTTTTAACCCTTGTTATACACTGCCAAGTTACCCATCTCATAAAACCCTTCTTCTCCAAAGGAGTCTCAGAGGTGATGATCTGAAACCCAGTGGCCCCGTTCTTTTCACTGAACAAGATCAAACTGCCACCCTGAGCACTAGAAAATATTCAGTGGAGTTGATTTATGAATCTTTCTTTGATAAATAAAAACAGAAACAAATACTCAACTGCTTAAATTTTCAACCATGTAATACTGAGTAGAGAAAAATAGGAAGAAATTCATATCGTAAAATACCTTTTAATTATGTTTTCTTGGTACTTTCTTGGTATGAGGTGTTAGTTGCTTTTCTTATCACTGTGACCAAGGGTATGATAAGCAGGTTAAAAGAATTCAGGTGCATGCATCATGACCATCAGGTGCAGGTCATCATGTCAGGGAAGGTATGATGTCTGGGTGTGATGCCAACTGGAGCATGTATGGGTATTTAGGAAGCAGAGAGGCTGGGGCTCACGGAGTGGTTGGGTTCTAACACTCTGTATTTGGTCTTCACTGGCCCCTTTTTCTTACTGACGCTTCCTAAATGTTCCATAAACTTCCAGAACAGCACCATCTACTAAGGACTATGTTTTCAACTAAATGAACCTGAAGGGGACATATCACGGCAAACTGTAAGGCAACCTCATTACGTAACCCAGGCTGGCTCCCACTCTGGGTACACCTACCTCAACACGCTGAAGGCTCAGGAGTCCAAGGTTGCACTAATATCCCTGATTTCGTGTATATAATATTTTGTCTTTATTTTCAAGAACCTATTAGCGTCTGTATTGTTTTATAGTTAGGACCTTCTACTTGGAAAGCTCCTTCACTTTCCACTGCCTTTGCTATAGCGCCTGTTAAAATCTGGTAGTTTCTGCTCCACCACCAAAAGATATTTTTCTTTTTATTTTCTATTTATCTTATTATCTAATTCTACATAGTTTTCTTTATTTCATCTGGCTTAAGCCACAATTTTTCCTAATTTCATTATTTTTTTCTATGGGAAAAGAGAAGACACTAAGGCTACATTTACTAATTTATTTAAATAAAAATATCTAAATGTCTTCTTTAGATAGACGCTATTCTATTTTATGTTATCAGTACCTAAGTGTCATAAAGATATAAGCAGTTTTGCGGGTGTGTTTTAAATTTGGAGGACTAAGAAATCTGAGTGAGATGGAACATGTTCACTTTTCCACAGCAGCTTCTTTGGGACTGGTGTATAATGAGTCGTCTAAGTTATTGTTTATTATAGCTATGACATGCGTTCGTTGTTGTGTCCTCGGGGAAGTTGAGATCATTCTGAAGATTCCACATTTTGCCAGAGGTCATCCTGTGAGCCTGGAGGTTGTTAACAGCTGTTCGAATTCTTTGACATGCCGTTCACCACAGACAGGACTCAGTTTAGGAATTACGTTCTCAACTTTACCAACTCTGACTTTAAGTGAACACCTTCTTGTCTACATTTTTTTACTTTACGAATAGCTGTTATTCTGATTCAAAAATAAACGAATGCCCCTACCCTCCCTTTCTGTGAATTACAGAAATATCTGTGGAGGGGACCATTTTCTTTTCCTTTGTTGACCTTGCCTCTGTCATCCATCACCAATGACTCGTTTTTTTTTTAAAGTTCAGGTAAAAACTAGCTCTGAGATTACTATATCTCATTCAATATGTCTTAAAATTATAAGAAAATTCAGGGATCTGAAAGAAGTAAAGACAACCCTAAGCCCTGTGTCTGTCGACAATCCTCTGTATTTAACTGGGGAAACACTTTACTCCTGTGTCTGTCTACAATCCTCTGTATTTAACGGGGATAACACTTTACTCCTGTGTCTGTCGACAATCCTCTGTATTTAACGGGGATAACAGTTTACCAACATCTCTATTCATAGGAATCAAAATAATGAGAAATTTGTTTGGGGGTTCCTTGTATTTGGGACTCTAGATTTTTTTTCGGCAAAGAAAGGCTCAGTTCTGGCTTTCCAATCACGGGCAGCATGCTGGACACAGATGTAGCTTTTAGTCTTGGGTGTCCCACATTTATCCCAAACCTCCTATTCAACTCTTCTGCAAAATAAGTGTCTTGCCTTTTGTGCAAAATGCTGAAAATTGAATCTTTGTGTCCGTAATTTCATATTGCTTGGAAACATTTCTTGTTTTGTCACTATGAAGGAATTCGGCTCAGCAATGTATTAATCCCTTACAAATTGGCTAGATAAATATGTTCACGGTGCTAAACTGGCCCATAACAGGGACTATAACATTGGGTCTTTTTTTAAAAAAATCATGCATATCAGCGAATCTTAAGGCAAACATTGCAAAAATTCTCTGAAAATGAGTGGTTTTATTTTGTAACAAGAAATGTCTGCTTTTTCAAAGACCTTGTGCTTCTATGACATGCAGCTAAATAATTATTTTTTCACTTCCGAGTACCTTCTAAGAATGAGGAAGTTGACTAAAACATTACATCTCTATGAGATACTTGATTCTAGAAAAATGTAGAAGGTATTTCATATTTTTCAGTCCCTAGCAAAAATAACCATCTGCATGTTTGTTCCCAGTGGTATTTCAGTTAGATGAGGAGAAAGAGTCCCAAGGTGCACTCAGGGCCATGTTTTAACAGAGAAAAGTTAACATACTATGTTGATGATAGTTATATCAGTGCCAGGAATGAAGCAGTTTATCCTTTTGAAGGCTGAAATTATTGTTCTATTTTTCAAGGGGTAATCAGCACAGGACAAGTGGGGAGCCTTTAGGTCATTCTGTCACCCCAAAAACTGAAGTTATATAAGAGTGTGTGCATGTGCTTGTACGTGTATGTTTCTATATATGTAGAGAGAGAGAGAGAGAGAGAGAGAGAGAGAGAGAGAGAGAAAGAGAGAGATTGTTGGATGATTCTTAAGGTTCTGGTTATTCTTGAACTCTGGATAAAGCATAGGTCTGTTCAATGTATCTACCTCTGGTCTAGGATGTAATAATCTATATATTTTTGTTATGATCTGAGTATGTACATGTAATCATTTATGTGTGGGGATACACGCAAGTGCATGTGGAGGTCAGAGGACAATCTCAAGTGTCATTGCTTAGGCATGACAAGGTGGTTTTATAAAACACGTGTTATCCCGGCATGGAACTCACTAATATGGCTATACAGGGTGGCCTAGTGAGTCCATGGGATCTGTTTTTCTATACTTCCTCCATGTTGGAATCTCAAGGGCATGCAGAAACACTCATCATATTTTGAATGTGGGCTTTGAGTATTGAACTCAGATCTTCATGCTTGCATTTGCAAGTTCTTTCAAGAGTTGAACTGCCTCCCCACAATTTTAATAAGAAAAATTTGGAAATTACTGGGCTAGGATATTAATAGAGAGCACCATTAAGTTTATTATATTTGATTAGTTTTGAAGTCCCTACACAAGTAGTATTGTTTACCTTCCTTAAATCAGATATGAAGGGTGAGTTAGGAAGACAAAGTAGTGCCTGTCACCTAGCTTGAGTATTTTTCTCTGCCTGCTCAGATATGGAGCTTGCATATCACTACAAAAGCCAGAAGTTCCAGGAAATGCTATCAAGTCTCTAACTTTGTTGAGCAAGGGAGCAGAGCTATGGCTGAACCCAGGATCTCCAAAATATATTCTCTACCACTGAACTACATTCCCCAGTTCTGGAAATCTAAAGAATTCTCTGTAAATTTCAGAGGCTTTACTTAAAAATTTAAGCAAAAATTTCAACTAGTAATAGCTGAGTGTACCCCAAAAAGCATATAAAGGACATAAATATTCCATTGCCCAATTTTAATATTGTTTTCAGAGTGTTTACTGCATCGTTCTTTAGTCTGAAGAAATTTATGCGATCAATGGAAATAACTCCTTAGCTGTACAGTTCAAGAGACACATGGAGGCTAAAATAACTTTAGAATTAAAGACAGATGAAACATTTAAATTGTCTAAGCCTTTTCATCTACAAAGTCGACATGGATACAAATGAATTTCATTCAATAGTTCCTTATGAAATGGCTTAAATTTCACTCTTGAGACGGGCAAATGTCTCCCTTAAGTTCAAATGGAAGCTGACTTTCCTTAAAAGTTCCATGCATATCATTTCCCACTGTGAATCTTACTAAGCAATGAGAGGTAGGCTAGAAAAACAGCCATTCACCACTGCATCTTTTTTTTTTTTTTTTGGTTTTTCGAGACAGGGTTTCTCTGTGGTTTTGGAGCCTGTCCTGGAACTAGCTCTTGTAGACCAGGTTGATCTCGAACTCACAGAGATCCACCTGCCTCTGCCTCCCAAGTGCTGGGATTAAAGGCATGCGCCACCACCGCCCGGCTCACTGCATCTTTTTTAAATGCTGAAATTGAGGCTAGCTTGCTTTTAAGGGCACCTCTAAGGTTCTTTGCACTTCAACTCTGGAGAAATTCCAGCTGTGTTTTATAATGGCTGTGATAATGACAGGGTTGCATCTCATTCCATAGAAGAGGAAATCATTATAAAATAATTGATCATCTCAAATGAAGTCAAGATGAAATGATTAGCTATTAATCAAGAATCTTAGTGATTATGTGGGCTCAAAGCAAGAGCCTGATTGCAATATCCATTTGAAGCTATGCAAACTGACTCTAGGAAAATCACGGCATTGTGGAGAGATTCCAAAATCATCTTCAGGCAGAACTAGCCTTGGGTAAAAGTAGGACAAATGTTTGATTTTACTTTCCCACACTGTTTCCCAAACATTGTTGTGCATTGGACCTGGACGTCATTTTAAATTACAGATATCTGGGGGAGTCATCTTCAGGGTTTCTTGTCTAATATGTCAGCAAGCCTCGAAATAAGAACTTGCAATACCCTCTTTCCTCCACCCATATGTGTGTGTGTTTGTGTTTGCATGTTTGCATATTCATGTGTGTACATATGATGCATGTATGGATACTAGAGATTGCAGAAGTTGACCATGGTTTTATCTTAATATTTCCACTTTATTTTCGGAGACAAGGTTTCTCACTGAAACTACATCTGTACTTATTCCACTTATTTGGCTAGAGAGCCCTTAGGAGGGATCCTCTTATCTGCCTCCCTGTGACAGAGTCACAGCCATGAAATACCATGGCTGCCATTTATGTGAGGGTTGGTGGTTGAACTCAGATCCTTATCCTTACACAACAAAAGCTTTAGTAATTGAGGTGCCATTCCAACCCCAGCAACGTGATTTTTGATTGTGTTCTTAGCTGCTCTGCCACGTTTGTTTGGGGACCACACTTTCAAAGTGACTAAATATTTTCATTGTATCAATTTTAGAAGCTAGAAAACAGAAAAGTACTTAAATATCATGAGGTCACATAAGCAGCAAAAGTTTGATTCTACTCTATATTGTTAACCTTTAATGGTTGTAGATCTTTTGTTATAATATGAACATGATATACCCGCCATAAATTTTTGGAAATGGGACCTGATTGGAGGACGAAAGACACTCAAGGTGATTGATTGTTCAAGATGTAGCTTTCCCTACATCGCCTCCTAGTACTCTCTATGCTCCTGGTCATGATGATTTGAACAGGCTATTCTGCTACTTTCTCTTCCATGGCCATTCAAGTACCTGATAATTAACAACCATAGATGAAATGCTCTGATATCACAAACTAAAGCAAATCTTTCTTTTCTAGGGCTGTTCCTTGTTGCATTCTTCAAAGCAACAAGAATCATAACTAACAGTCCTCTTATACACTGGGAGTATAGTTGATGCTAGGGTATATGGCTACCATGAACAAAGTCTGTGGTTTAATTGATAGCACCACAAACAAAAGTATTTCTAGCTTACTGAAAAAGAAACACCAAAGCTAAAAGAAAGCTAAAGAAGACATAATAGGCTGGAATGATCCTCAGTTGATAGTGCTTCACTAATATATTTATAAAACTCTGAATTGGGTTTCAAGTGCCACATGAAATCTGGCATGATGATGGATGGCTCTAATCACAGCACTCAGCATCTTGGAAATCAGCTGGAGGACCAGAAGTTGAAGTTCGACTTTGGCTACATTGAGTTGGAGGTCAATCTGGACCACATGAGACCCTGTCTCAGGAGGAACACACAACACAAAGCTGTAATGTACTTTGTCAGATTTAAATGAGGACAAGAAAAAATTAGTCTGATTTGAAATCTGATTAACTGTTGATTGAAAGTTGGGATACTTATGAGTATCCATGTTCATTTGTTGTGTTATGATCCATTTAGTAACTTAAAGTGAAAGGCATAGTATTAATATCTTTTGACTTCTTGTCCATATGGGTCAAGTAGATCTAAGAGCATCTGTCTTTGAAGAAACATTAGAAATTCAAGGCATATAGTAAAATGTTTAGATAAAGTTTCAGTGTGTGTGGGTTACCTGCAAATTATAACTATAACATCAGATAAATGAATAATTAGCCTCCAGACTCATGATCCATCATCTATCTATATATATACACAATTGCCTTTTATTATGCATCATTCTAAAACAAGCAATGGATTTTCTAACAACTGAAGGAGAACCAAAAGCATTCTGAAACAATAGCAATGAACTGTACAACATAACTATGAAATATTGGTGGGAGGGGACTGTGTTTATTAATTCAGACAAGTTCTGAATTCTGCAGTGGCAGCCCCACTTCTTAACCCTTAAAAGTGCAGCTCAGTGCCAGTGGGTTCAGTTGTGAGAACAAATTCCTCTTTGTGTTTTGGTAATGCCAACATAGACAGTAGAACCTATTGGGAGCTGTCTCACTCTTTTGCTTGCCTTCTTTGGCTGCGGTAAATTTCCCATACAGAATACTCTTGATGAATAATGTGATTTGTCTACAGACAGAATAGTGTTGTTTCCATAGCAACAGGCCATAAAAAAGAGAAAATGAAAAAAATCTGTTAAATAACAAGATTTTTTTTTGCTTTTATCTTTTGCTGGAAGGGCAACTACTTTATATTTATGAAGGGCTTTACAGAGATAGCACACTCAACTGAATAATTGAATAAATAACTTTCCTTTGTGGCTCATAAAATATAAAATTAACACAAACCTTAGAAAGTACCTGAACATTCAAGGGTTGAAGATACAGCTCAATCAATTCAGTCTCAGCCCCAAATTAAATGAAATTTTGAAATAGAACAAAGGAAAAAATATATGAACTTTCAATAAGTAATCATATTTCCGAATAATATTTCCATCTTGTTCTATTTTATGTCTAAAAATGCACTTTATAAGTCATCAAGAACGGGGAAGAAATTTTGTTTTGATATTGAGTCAGCTACTATAATATGCATTTTAACATTCTTAGGGAATGTATTTTTTAAAGTCAGACATTACAATGAAAAATAAGTTGATCTGGGAGAATATTCAGACCTAGTAAGGACAAAAAAACCTAAGCAAATGCATGCAATACCTGCTAATTGATTGAATTTGTGGGCAGCATCAGGACCACCTGTACTGGTTCAACTACAGGCGTTTAGTTTCCAGCAACAACTGCTTTTTGGAAATATCCTGAAAATCATAGATGAAGTCTTGAACATAAAGTTTGTATATCAACAAGCTATCAGGAAACTGAGACTATCTCATGTCAGACACTGTCAAAAATTGCCAATCAAAAGAACTATGTACAACCCAGAAGCTGGCATTCATCCTTAATACATCATCAAATGGTTTGAACTTGAAAGTGGTTGTTTTTTAATTCAAGGTGTCAAAATGACAGGAAGCAAAGCCCAGTGCTTGGTCATAACAGGAGCTAACAACTTTACCTGTTGAAGCTAGGACCTTCATAGTGTATCTCTTTATTTTAAGGGTAGATCAGGGCATGAAAGAAAATCAATAAACATTTCTCACTGTAAAAAAAAGATCAATGATCTTTCAATAATGATGAAATGAACCATCAATGAAAACTGACCACATGAGTATCGAGATGGATGATACAGCCTACACAGATTTCTAGTTGCTAACCATATCACTTGGTTTAAAAAAATGCCCTTACATTAGAGTAGCCCAGTCAGTGTCGGTAGTAGTTAACAAAAGCAATCAATACTCACCTTTATTTTAGGCCTCATAGAGAGCTCTGTTTATAATAGCATAAATTATACAAAATATTGAATTTCACTGTGACATTTCTGCACATAAAATACTTTGTATATTCTACACATAGAATACACATAATTTACTTTGGTCCTATCCATTCTCTCTTTTAGCCCTTTTTTTTTAAAATTTATTTATTATGTGTACAACATTCTACTTTTTTTTTTTTTAACATTCTACTTCTATGTATGCCCACACACCAGAAGAGGGCGCCAGGTCTCATTACAGATGGTTGTGAGCCATCATGTGGTTGCTGGGAATTGAACTCAGGACCTCTGGAAGAGCAGTCAGTGCTCTTAACCTCTGAGCTATCTCTCCAGCCCTTTTAGCCCCTTTTATTGCTTTTTATATCTCTCTTTTATCCTCTCCATGTTCTAGGTTGACCCCTTTATGTCTTACCCCCTTTTGTCTTCAAAAATCATAGAAATGGGAGAAGTCATGGTAGCTGTCTTCAAGCATCTGTTTTATTTCCCTTAGCACGATGCTCTTTTGTCCCATCATTGCCCTGCAAATGACATAATTTCAGTTGTCTTTTTACTGAATGAATCCACACTGTGTGTAGATTACACATTTTCTTTATCCATTCATCTTTCCCCAAATTTCAGCTGTAGTGCATTGTGTTGAGATACACATGGCTATGCAGGGACATATTTGGTATTGTCTTTGAGTCTTTGTGCCATGTTTATCAGTAAAAGCCACCTATACTAAAGAGGAGTTCATATAGAGGGAAAGTACTGAGAGATAGGAGTCATTATGGGGAGCCCACAAAAATAATTGGTTTTAGATTTTATTTGTAATTATGTGTGTATGTCTCTCTGTCTCTGTCTCTGTCTCTCTCTCTCTGTGTCTGTCTGTCTGTACATCTGCCACATGACTGAGCATGGCTGTAGAGGTCAACTGAGAATTTCAGGTCCCCTGGAGCACACAATTGTGAGTTGTCTGAGGTGGTTGCTGGAAAGTGAACTTGGGTCTTCTGGAAGAACAGTATGTTCTCATAACTGTTGAGCCATCATCTCTTCAGGCCCTCAAAATGATTTCCTTGCAAGGATACAGCAAAAAATAAAGAAGTGGAAAACCTGAAAAAAAAAGTGAAAAATAAAAATCAGAAAATAACCTAGAGAAATTGTGATGCCAGGAGAAGAAATAGTGATATAAAAAAGATTACTAGGGTTGGAGAATCAGTTATAATAATGAAAGGTTAATTATAATATAAAGATAAAAAATACTGACAACATGATAACTAATGTCACAGCTTCAAAATATTTAATGCTAAGAAGGATTAGAAACCACAAGGAAGCTGGGTGTCGCACATCTTTAATCCTAGCACTCAGGAGGCCCAGTCAAGCGGATCTCTGTGAGTTTGGGGCCAACCTGGTCTACAAGAGCTAGTTCCAGGACAGGCACCAAAGCTACACAGAGAAACCCTGTCTTGAAAAACAAAGATACAGTACATATAGAAATGCAAGTTTGTAAAACAAAAGTTTAAAATTACTTTGCTTAAACATGTTTATGGGCAGTGTTATAATTTTTATATATATACTGCAATGATAAATTCAGAATATTGTAGCTTAAACTTTTAAAGATGCTTCTTATTACTGGTAAAATTTTACATATGGTGGACATCATAATATTTTAGTAAAAAAGCAACATGTATGAACAACCCCAAGACACTCATGCCTCTCTATATACAATTATTTTGTTTGTTTTTCATTAACTACAACAGACAGACAGATAGACACACACACACACACACACGCACACACATTTCATCTCTCTACTGTCTTGTAGGTCAATAGAATTTAATACTTTTGTCTTTTGGGATCTGCTATAGAACCTCTACCTATCCCTTCTCATTACTACCTTGCCTAGGTTATAGTAATTATTAGTCTATAGTCTGACCAACTAATTATTAGCATTTATCTGTGAGATAAAACACATATTAATTCTATCTTTTTATGTTATGTTTCACTAAAAATAGTATCCTACAAATCTGTCCATTCTGCAACAAATGAGAGAATATTATTAATTAGAACATGTAGGAACTCCTGTTTTCTGGAAGAAACATTCTCTCTATCTTAGCAAATCTTGGCCACTCTTAGCCCTTCATCTAGGAGAAAGATTTTGGTGAATTTTCACCATCCACATAGACGTATCTGTTGGCATTGTGTTATACTGATCTTGTTCAGGCAATCATAGTGTTGAGGGCTCCAGGGTGCATTTTCCTGTCCTGCCAAGGGAACAGGACAACATTTGGATCCTCTGCCTCTTACACTCTTTCCATCTCCTCTTCTGTGATGATCCTGGCAGCGATTTACTTTTTCATTCTGGCGATGGTGAATCTAATTTTGTAAACTGGTTTATCACTGTGGTTTTTCCCTGTATTTTCTTGATGACTAATGAAATTAAACATTTTTCTTTAATAAAGCATGTTATTTGAGTTTTTCATCTTTTATCCTTACTCAGTCTTGATTTTTATTAAAGCTGATTATTTTTCAAATAAATATTTTGTAAAATTTTGGTTGATTTGCTATATTTTCCCTCTGCTGATGAATTTCTTTGCTTTCTAATGTTGGAGAAGCCGTCTACTCTTATGGTTAAATTTACCGTTTGGTATTTTTGGAGCTATTGTGGTTAAATTCCTTTCCTGATCTTTTTCTCAGCAACTTCTCGTTATTGCTGTAAAAGATAATACTAATTTTTATATGATGATTTTGTGTTCTACAAATTAACTTTTTATGACAAAACATGTGTAATGATGTCTCTAAAAAGCAGAGATAATATTGGTGGCTGACATTATAGGATCATTTGAGGAAATGAGGTAACAGGGACACAATTATTAAATATGCAAATGTTTTAAAATATACAATTAATTATTTTCTTATTAGACTTAAAATTACAAAAAATAATCATAGAAAATTAAAAGTTCAACTATGTGCTATATTTGCATACTTACAGCACACAACAATAATGACTTAATGAAAATATTATAATAATACTCTATTTGAAGATGAAAAATATGAAATTGGATGTTAGAGCAAGAGAGAAATAATATTCTTCTATAATATATAGACAAATGAGATGTAAATCTGTAAACAAGAAATAAAATGTGTATATTACTTATATAATTAGAGAAATAAGCAAGTAATTTGAAAATATTATCTCTATGGACCATTACTTTAAAAATAACTATAGTATGAATGACTAGCACAATATAGTATTATTTTTATTTTACATATAATTTATATTTATTGTAGAATACTTGAAAAATATAAATGTGACAAAACTGTTCCATTGTTAACATAGCAGACACTGTCATAGATAATGTTTTATAATCTTCCAATATTCGAAACTATATACTGGCTTTCCTCATGACAGTATTTTTATATAATTTTTAAATAATGAGAAACACAAAACAATCTGGGAGGAAAAGGAAGTGACATTTGAATTGGGGCTTAAAATAGAATAATGAAACAGTTTAGCTCTCACTGTGTGTCAATTAGCAAGCTGCTTTACATGTATTACCATTTAATTTTCATAATACTCTGAGAAATAGCTACCGTTATAAATCATAGCTGTAAAGAATTGGAAACTAAAACTTGGGAAGACTTCTTGCTCAAGGCCATTTGGCACACATGTATTCAGGGCTGTAACTTGAAATTCCACAACCGCGGAGTGTCTGAGATGCTAATCTAGAACAGATGCAGACTGACCGCAATCCTAGCTCTAAGGACTGAGTCCTTGACCCAGTCCCTCCCTCTTCACAGGAGTTGATTAAACATGGAAATGCAGAGGCTGTCCAATTCAAAAGACATTATCTCTAGAATACATTTGACTATATTAGATTACTTTACAGCCACTCATGTAGGGCGTACTTCAAATATATTCACCTCCATTTTCATCTTTAGTCCCCTTACCATTGGTTTGTCCTGCATCCTCCTTTTACTACTGTCATATATATTTTATTATAGGAAAATGTCAATATACACATATAATGTATTCATTATATTCATATATATATGTACATATACATATATATGTGTAATTGTTTCTTCCCTTTCAATCCACCCTGATCAATCCTCTCTTAAGCTGAGCAGTTTTTTCTCAGATTCATGACTTTTGTTTTGTCACCCATTTAGTTGAAACTGGTCTAGGTGTTTGATCACTGGATTGGAACTATCCATTGGAGCTTGGTGAGGTCATTAGTGGATACAAAACTGAAGGCAGCTGGCCCTCATTTCCCTGAATATATAGGTAGCAAAATAGTTCAACAGTGAGAGTCAAGGCTCTCTGATCCTTTCCTGCACCCAAGCTTGATTTTAGATGAGCCCATTCTTGTGCAGAGCCAGTAAAGGTGTCTATAACTGCTCTGAGTTCATGGTTACGATGACTGGCCTACCCAGAATATGGGTATTTTCTGATCCTCCTATCATCACTTCTGTAAAGACTAGCATAGAGCTTTTGATTGGGGTTTCATTGAGTCTCAGAATTGCTTTTGGCAAAATGGTAATTTTCACAACATTAATTCTCTCAATCCATGAGCATAAAAGGCCTTTCATCTTCTAGTGCCTTCCTTGATTTACTACTTCAGAGTTTATAATATTTTGCTTTAGAGGTCACTTACCTTCTTGGATAGGTTTATTCTGCAGTGTTAAATCTACTCTGAATGAGAATTCTTTCTGGCTTTGTTCTCAGTGACCTTGCCATAGATATAAAGAAAGGATCCTGGTTATTGTCTTCATTTTGTGTCCTGCATCTTTTCTGAAAATATTAATTAGTTCTAAGAATTTTCTCATGGAGTCTAGACTTTTTTATAAATAGTGAAGAAAAAAATTTTCATTTCCTCCTTCCCTGCTTATATTCCTTTTATTTCCTTCTCTTGTTTTACTGCTTTAAGATTTCAAGTGCTGTATTGATTAAGAGTGGAGACAGTGGCCAGTCCTTACTCCTCATTTTAATGGAATTGCTTTGAGCTTTTCTTCATTTACAATAATGTTGCCTATGGGTCTGTCAGATATAGTGTCTGCTATATTAAGTTATTTTCTCTCCCACTCTGTTTTCTCTCGGAATTGTTATCACAAGGAGATATTGAATTTTTGTCAAAGTCTATTTGCTGCATCTACTGAGATGACCGTGCAATTTTTGTCTATAAGTCCTTTTATAAGATTTTTACATTTATTATATGGTATATGCTAAGCCATCATTGTATTTCTGAGATTAAAGGCAACTTGATCACTGTGAATAATCTTATCTTTGGTATGTAACTGTTTCTGATTTGCAAGTATTTTGCTGAAAAATAAATGCCTTTATCTCTCTCTCTCTCTCTCTCTCTCTCTCTCTCTCTCTCTCTCTCTCTTCCTCTCCTCTCGTCTTTATCTGGTCTGGGAATTAGAGTAATACTAGCTTTATGGAAGGAGTTTGGGAACATTATTTCAGTTTCTATTTTTGCACAGTAATTTGAGTAGAATTGATTGTGGTCCTGCTTTAAATATCAGATAGAATTCTGTTGTGAATATATCTAGATCTGGGTTTCTTTTAGTAGGGAGTTATTAATTTAATTACTTTTTCAGTTCTCTTGATTGTTGTAGGTCTGTTTATCAAATTTATCTAATCTTGACAACTTAGGTAGGTTAGATCTTTATCAGGTTCATTCACTTGTTTTAGTGGGGCATGGCCTTGTAAGATGTTGTTACGGTTTTCTGAATTTCATTTATATCTGTCCTTTCCTATCTTTAATTTTGCAGATTTTACTCTTCTCTGTTTTTCTTCTGGTTAGTTCAGCAAAGGATTTGTCAACCTTATTTAGTTTTTTGAAAAAGCCATAAACTTGAAAGAGCACAGGTTGGGGAGAATGGCAATGATTGGAGGAAGAAGAGGGAAGCAGGAGGAGGTCAGTATATTGCAACCTCAAAAATAAAAGAAGTATTTTTAAAAGAGAAAAAAGGGCAAAAAAGAAAGAGCTGACTCTATATTTAATTGATTCTTTTTTATTTGTATTAATTTTTGTTTTTGAAAACTCTGGAGATTCAGCATTAAGTTTTTGTATGATACTCTCCTTTTTTAAAGTCAACATTTAAAACTACGGTCTTCTCTAGTAGCTGCTTTCATTGTATTCTGGGGATTTGGTTATGTTTTTCTTTTCATATTTATTTAATTTCAAGATCTTTTAAAATCTCCTTCTTAATTTCTTTAATGGCTAATTCATGGTATATTGTTCAACCTCTGAGAGTTTGTGCGATTTCTGGAGTTTCTTTAGAAATATGATTCTAGCTTTATTCCTTTGCGGTTAAATGAATTACATGGAGTTGTTTGTTTTTCAAAAAATTTTGGAATTTGTTTTGTGTCCCAGTACATGGTTTTTTTTGAAGGCTGACATGGGCTACTAAAAGAATATGCAATCTGTAGTATTAGGGATGTATATTCTGTAGGTATGTGTTGGGTCATTTGGTATATAGTGTCATTGAACTCTAATATTATTCTGCTTATTTTGTTTATTTTTTGTCAGTTTCTCTAAAAGTAGGGTTCTTAAGACACTTACTATTACTCTGTTGAGTGTAATCTGAAACTTAATGTCTTGTTGTGTTTGTAGGTATATGTTTATAATTGTAATGTCCTCATCTTCTTAATGGATTATTTTGGGGAACAATTAATACAGAACTGATTTTTGATATTCAGAGAGACATAGTCTTGGTTTTTGCTATTGCTTGTGGATTTTCAATGGAAATTGGGCATCTTGAGTTGGATGGTTAATTGTGTTTTGATCCCACCAGTTTCATAGTTTTCAGGAGCGATGACTGCTAACAGCTTCTGGAGCTCTGAGAGAGATGTAGATAAGTGGAGTGGGATTCTTATTAGGTGGCATATGTACCTGGAGGGTGTCCTGAGTTGGTGAACTTGGCAGTTAGGGAAGGTCCTCAGATGAGGAACTGGAGAGACTATTTCTGTTACTTGGGTTAGCTCCAAAGGCTGGGTGTCTGAGGAGTGTCTTAGGAAGGTGGATGAAGGTGAGGATGAAGAGAACCGCTGTCTTTTACTGGGGGTTGGACAAATGGGACAGAACAGAAAAGCCTGCAGAGTCTTGTATGAGGTGAGGTGATGTTGGGGACCTGGGGAAGAGGAAGGAGAGGAACCTAGCTGCTGTGAAGTCGTGAAAGAACTGGGGTATACTAGTTTTGTTTTTAAATCTAAATTCCTCATATGAAAGGAAATCATGTCATTTTTTTTCTGGTTGGGATTATTTTACTTACCAGGATAAATTTTAGTTCCATGCATTTTCTGCAAATGAGATTATTTCATTTGTCTTGTGCAGTGGAGGCAGGGTGATCAAGAGTTAAAGATCAGTCTGAGCTATATAATGCATTTGAGGCTAGCCTGTACTAAATGAGACCCTGTATTAAAACAATAGCAATAAAACATTAACTATCTAAATGTTTCTTGACACTATTAGTTTACCTTCTGAGATCAAAATTATGCATTCATTCACTAAGTATCAAGAATTATATAGAAAACTTCAGACAAAACCAAACAGTTGACTTTCTATAGTTTAACACAAATTCTGTCAATATTTATAAATTCTTGTAAACTTTGTCTTACAAAATGAAGAAATAAGTCATATGCTGTATTTAGATTTCTAGAGAGTAGAGAAGATGAAAATCTGATATCTTCTAAATGCAATGTGGCATTCTGAGTTGGAACTTGGAACAGAAAAAAACACAAATTGAAAACTAATGTAATTCAAATATAGTTTCAAGTTTAACAAACAACAAGTTATCCATTTTTACTTCTTTGTTTTGACAAATATCCATAGTATAAAATTAGTATTAGGAAAAAAATAGATGGAAGACATTTGGGGACTCTGTGTGCTATCTTTTGCAACATATTTGTAAGTGAAAATTACTTCAATATAAAAAAAATTTAAAGCCAGGGACTTAACACAAACCCAAATGTTTTGTTGATTTGATGCCGACTCCTCAAATAATTCTTGAAAGTGATATTTAGGGTTTCCAGCTTTTCGCATGCTGCTGAGTCCTTCACAATCACCTTTTCATTCACCATCAATAACTTTGTTATTATGATTATGCATCTGATCTAGTTTCATTTGGATATTTTAATTCCCGTGTACATTTTAAAACTCCATTTAATTTTGCTTGGTAGTTTAAAATGTTGAAGACTGTCTTCTTTTCAACATAATTTTTAATTGAACCTTTGGGAATTTCATCATGTACTCTACTCCAATCCCACTTCTTTCTCAGTCCTTCCTTTTCTGCCCTCCACCCCTGCTTGTAAGCTCCCTCAGAAGAAATCAAAAATTAAAATAAAAGCAAACAAAACAAAATAAAGCAAAAAACAACCTCGCCATCTCCTCGATGCACAGACCTGCTCCTCTATTAAGTACAGCATCCCCTGACACCTGTCACAGTTGCTCTGTCTCCAGTTCTGCCATGTGTGCCACTTTACTCCTTTCCTACCTCTCTAGCACGTATTTATTTGGTGTAGGGGCATTAGGAACTGCGGTGTGTCATGCAGCATACCCTTATGCCCAAAGAGCTCTGCTTGCCAATGTTCATTGCAATGTGTTTTTAGTCTGGTTCAAGGCCTCTGGCTCCTGCTTAAACGTTAATACTGGACCCTCATCTAGACTTCTCTTGGCTCTTCTGCTGTTGGCCTGAATCATGGAGATCCTGTTGTTATGGTTCCTCCAGCTGTCCCTCACCCACCCCACCGAGGACTGTCTTCTTTCTGTAACACAAACAAGTTCTGTGTCTCTTCTGGAGGAAATTAGTCAAATGCAATTAGGTTAGATGCAGAATGGGAATGGGAAAGGAGGTGCTTCCTGCTTTGTGACTCTTTTCTTAGACTCACTAATTTCTCCTTGTGAGTTTCTCAGTGTATGAGTCACAAAATAGTTTCAGAGAACTGACCTGGTTAATGTTCAAAGTTGAACATTGCTTGTGTATTCGAGAGCAAATATCTTTACACTCTGGATGAGGCTAAATTGGGCAACATGAGGAGATTGCTGCACCCACAAGAGTCATTTTCCCTACTGTGTCTCCAACATCTTTAGCTGTCTTTGCAAATAATTACTCTTGGTTGTCTCTGCATTCTTAGATTGAATGAGGAGACCATGGATAGAAATGCACAATGAAAAGCAAGAAAGCTGAGTAGAAACGGCTGAAGGGATCATTCGGATGCAATATTTGTAGGAGATTTCTCATAACTGCTAAAGAGAGTTTTGTTAGATCAGCTATGGCTTTGGGGGACCATATCACTCCAAGTATCACAAGGTCATTGAAAATCTCTCTCTCTCTCTCTCTCTCTCTCTCTCTCTCTGTGTGTGTGTGTGCGCATGTTAGGTGATCATACAATATTCCCCATGGTTTTTCCAACAGCCTTCGGGTTATTTTTGTTTCACCTCTAATAAGTAATTTAATTTTTATTTAATATTTTAGGATTATTTATAACTTCTCCTTCCCTTTCTGTATTGCTTTTCCTCTCCCAGTCTCTACTAAGTCCCCTGATTTTTCCTATTTCCTCCCTCACAGCACCTGTATCCTACTATTCCTCTCTAGGGAGCTTTATCTCCTAACCTCAACAGTCTGTTTTTATTTTGCTGGTTTCTGTGGTTACTCCAGTGTGGGGAGCAGAGGAAGCCCTGAGTACACGCATGTGTAAAGAGCAGATGAAGTCCTAAATCCATGTGTATTGTTTGACATTAGCACAGCAGACAAAAGATCTAGTGTCTCAGACCCATGAGAATGGAAAAGCCTCCCCATTCCCCGGGGTAGAAGCTCTGAGGGATATAGCAAACCCTTTCTCTGTTCCAGGTTTGAATGTTGACAGTCTGTGCAAATACACATGCTTATAAATCATTGACGAGCGTGTGCAAAATCTAGCAACTGCAGCCTCCTCCTCCCAGGTATGCATATCCAGAGACTGCTCAACTACAGAGACTGCTTATCTAAACTAGCAGTTCCTCTCCCACTATGCTGTGCACAATAAGTATGATGGGGTTCCAGGCTGTTGCATAGTTGGTGCTACTGCACCAGAGTGCACAAGGTCCACCTGACCTCAGCTTTTCTGTACATGTCTTTGTGTGTCTCTTCTCTCTTCATTGCCACTCCAGTCAGAGTTCCAGGACCTCACCCCAACAGGCTATAGCACACCAGATTATATACTCACATCTAAAGATTCGGGGATAAGAACCGGAAATAAGAGAGCACTTGTGACATTTATCTTGCTGGGCTGGAATTACCTCACTCAGGATAATATTTTCTGCTTAAATTTATTTACCTATAAATTTCATTTTTCTTCACAGTTGAATGGAATTCAGTGATGTGTATGTACTACACTTTCATTGTTCAGTCATCAGCTGAAGGAAACTTGAGTTGCTTCTATTTCCTAGGTGACAATGTAGGTTTAATGCTTCAAGCAGATATGAAAACAGTCCACGATTCAGCATGCAGATTGAGTACTTAAAACCGACACAGCTCAGAAAACCGATAATAACGGAATGCCCTACTTTTGAGTCACTTGAATTGGGATAACATTTCTACAAGGAGTCTCTTGCAGTCCAGCTTATGAGGCTTTTACTCTTAAGGCCATAGAGGACCACATGAAGTGCTGTCCAAGCATAGGAATGATTTACTATAACCACCCATGGCTTCTTGAGACAAAGGTTGTATAATCTGAGACAGTATGAGGGAACTCATTCCCTGCAGGACTGGGTCACGTGATCTGCTAAGGATGCCTAATTATCATCAGCTGGGATATTCTGAAGTATATCAGAACTGAGAGACAATCAAAGAAGAATAGGCATTACTAAATGAACTGGGGCATGATGGAGATGGTGTTTTAAGCCCAGTTCACTGGGCTTGATATAACTGTACTCATAAAAAGAAAGGTACTATTTCTGAAGGGATTTTGGCATGGACAGGGTACTTTAATGGTTTTGTCGAGTCCCATGAGAGGATGTGGTCTTTGTAAGGCAGGGAAAGCTCTGGTTGATTTCAGTGGTATTGACTTGTGTATAAATCAAGTTTAAAAGGTGCTAAAACATTTAATATGAGAGTTCTTTTAAAGGAAAGGACATGATTTTTTTTCTAGCTTATTCTGCATAAATGTGGAATGCTTTGTATTATTCTAGAATTTCCAGATGGTGGAGATAGTTTTGATGGTTAACAGACTGATTAGAGCTTGTTTCGAGGTGAGAATATGCTCCCCTGGGGAGGATTCTGTATGCACATCTCTTCTGAAAGAAAGTATAGTGGAGGTGGGAACTCTGCATGTACTCTGGAAACCTTTAGCATCAGCCAAATCTGAGTAGTGGAGAAGCTATGGGCACAGCAGTGGATCAGAACCTGTAGACCTATAAATTCTGTTTATGTGTGGAAAACATATGATAACTCATAAACTGACATTGAGTTCACATGGTGAATGACTATAATCGCCTTCGCAGAGGATGGAGAGGCAAATCAGGGTACAGAGAAAAAAGCAGAACAAGTAAGTGTAACTTGAAAGAAAGAAATTCTTGTAAATAAGTTTTGCTAAAGATCTTGTGTATACTTCAGTAGGATGAAGAGACAGGCATTTACTCAGTCTGCTCAGAAGGCGTGGTCTAAACAATGAGATCACAGAGGCTCGTCTGTGTATCTAAGGAGATGCATGCGCTACTCCCTACTTGCTTTTTGTAAGCAACTCCACGGTAATTGCTTATTCATTGCTTTCCTCTTAATCATAATTTTTTCAATTTGTTCATCAGACTTTCTGACTGCCAGATACCATGCTATAAATTTGGCAATGACTTGATTCTGAGATGAATAATTAGGAATGTACATATTTATTTTATCTTAAATATTTTAAAGCTAATTTTAGTCCCAACTTCCTGTTTGAACAATGCAATCATTTAAATGGATTTGAAAAAGGCACACTTTGAAATAACCTTTACCTAAGAATACATTTAAGATTTAAGGACTTAAAGTGACTTAATCACTGATTTGCCTTGAATGTACTCTGCTGGATCTCTGCTCCTTTATTCCTATGCCTTAAAACTTAGTCTGTGTTCACATTTGCCGGAGATAAAGTATTAATGTGATTAAAGAAGTTAATAATACTTTTGCAAAGTAATTTGTTTGGACTTACGCTCAAGATGAAATAGAGGATTGGAACGGCAGCTGACAGAAACTTTGAAGATGACCAGTCAAGAAATTTTTTTCTGAGTAGCACAATAGTGAAGGGGACAGGTGATATTGCATCTTTTGTCTACTTTTGGATTTTCATTTTTACTAGCAATACATATTAATTTAATATTTTTGTCAGAAAGGAAAATGAATTTTTCCAGTGACTGTGACTTTCCTGGCCCTTTATGATTCGTTCTATGTACAATGAAAGACTTTATTATGAGTTTTTGCTTCTCAAATTCTTTACTAGCACCCTCAAATTTAATATTCAACAATTTCCCCTATTGTCGTGTGTTAGATTAGTCATTTTAAAATCTCCTATTTCTCAATACTTTATTAATGGTATTAATAAGTTCTTAGCATGTTATCAGAAACTGTACAAAATTTCAACACAAAATGTTTATTGAGCTCTCATATGGCAGGGGTTATTTTAAGAGCTTTATAGTGTCTCCTATGTTGGTTTAAATAAAAAAAATGTAGCCCATAAACTCATAGCTCCCCTTGATGAAGTTGTTTGGGAAGCTTATGGAACTATTAGGACTTAGAGCCTTCCAAGAGGAAGTATGTCAGGGTAAGCAGTTTACTCCATCTGCTTCCTGGGTGTGATTGGCATGTGACTTTGTATCTTCCTGCTCTGTGTGTCATATTTCCTTACTGCTGTGGATGCTCCCTCTCTGGAAACATGAGTCTAGTAAACCTCCTTATTTAAGTTGTTTTTCGTTATGGTGTCTATAATAACAACATAAAAGTAACAAAGTATCTTGCTTTTATTCTTCAGAATAACCCGATGACATAAATTATTCTCTTATTATGTAGTACACGTGTATAATCTGTATTATATTATATAATAAAATACAAGTATAAATTGTACTGATATAATGAAATAATGTCATATTACATGTTATGAACCATTTTATAGAAAGGAAAAATTAAGAAAATTGGTCAAAACTGAATTACCAGTGACAGATAATGATTAGGACTGGTCTGTTTGACTTCAGAACTAGACTACTTATAATCTTAAATGACTCCTTCAGTATTTATCATAAATCTTGAGAGGTAAGAATCTCTCTCTGTGTGTGTCTGTCTCTCTCTCCATCTGTCTCTGTCTTTCTCTGTATGTCTCTCTGTCTCTGTCTCTCTCTCTGCAAGGATCATGGCATAAACACCATCTAAAACAAAACTTTACAAGGCTACAATTTCTAATTCATAAACCCTTTCTCTTATCAAGTACATCCAGCCTTTATTAGAAGATCAGTTTCATAAGAACTCAGAGAATGGGATAGATGATGAGGAAATGGGTAGAAGAGCATCACAGAAGATCTACAGGAATGGGAAATCAAGGATAATAGAAAGGAAATGATTTGGCATACACACCCATACATTAAGGAAAGATTTAAAAGTTTGTCCAAGGCGGCAAAAACATTGCCCTTAAGATGGGAGCCTGGAAAGCTTGAATCTTTACTCTAGAACGTGATTCAACTGTGAAAGATGCTGATAATAACGTATCATCCCACTTTAATAAATGCTGTTTACCTATATATGTTCAGCAGAAAATAGATATTAGAATTACATTCTGAAGCCTATTAGGTTATTCCTACTGAAATAATGTTCAGCCAGGAGTCTGAACTAGGGTCAAGGTGATAAAGGAGAAATGAATGATGCAATAGTTTTTGAATGTCAACCATGTCTCTGAGACTTTGTGTGTGTTCTCTTATTATTCAGAGAATAATATGATATTTTAAATTATTTATTTGTTTATTTATTTTACATCCTGAACACAGTTTTCCCTTCCCTCCTCTCACTTTTGATTTTTTTAATTTAGACAATACTCTGTGTTTCAGAGGGTCTATCTATTTTTACCGATTTTCTCAAAGCATCAACTCTGTTTTGTTGGCATGATCTTTTGATGTGAACTCAGATCTGGTTCAAATACTTACTAATTTTTGTCATTAGTCAAGTTTTTTAATATTTAATAGTTAAGCTTGCAAAACAATACTTGTTGAACACCTTTCAGCATTGGTGTAGGAATAGACTTGTATACTAAGAGATAACAGACTCTGTTCTTATACAGCTCAAAGCCTAAAAAGTATAATGGGATTGTTAGACAAATTCAGTAATTTCACATAATAAATTACAAATAATTTTAAGTTATGTGGTTCTAGAGACCAGAGTTTTATAGTTGGTTTCTCTGTTCTTAGCTTCTTAGGGCAAAAAATCAAAGAATCATCTAACTGAGATCTTATTTTGAAAGATTTGGGAAAATTTTCTTTCTAGGTTCACTCAAAATTTTTGGCAGAATCTACCTCCTAATGATTAAAAGAGTGTGTTCTCCTTCTCATCCTACCACAGAGGCACTTGTTGAACCATGTTCATTGCTGCTCCTTTGGGGAGTAAGAAGACGAGCTGGGAAGCTAAAGTGAGCTACATTTCTGAAAAGCTCATATTCCTATTCAGTATGATATGTTGCATGTGAATGAGTGCTACTATTAAAGTGCACTAGAGATATTTTATGCTGGAATAATTTTTATTCTTATCAGTCATCTTTATAAAGCTATTCTCTTTTATGGTTTTCAAATGTTAGGCTATTAGAAAATGAATTCTTTATATTTAATCTATACCTCTAGCTTTTAAAATCATTTATTAGAATTTGGTCCTTTGACCAGGAATTGCCTCTTACATGTTGTTGGTATCCCCACAATGCAATGTAATCTTTTGCAATTGGAGATGCACAATAAGTACCTTTTAAGTGCAGGTTAAGTACAATTGAGTAAATAATCAGAGATGTTGCCAAAGTCACATCACAGGAAGATAGATGGTAAATCTATAAATTCTGGCCTTTAATGTGTGGTTATAAGATTTACATAAAATTAACACCATATATGTATTTGTTGATCTCTCATGGGAGATACTGGTTTCTCAGGTGCCATTTTCAATGAGAAGAAAAGTGTAAGCAATAACGGTCTAGTGAAAACCAAATTTCAGCATAAGTAGACTAACTTGGATCAAATGAGTATACATCAGTGATTAGTTACTTTCTTAGTACATTAAATGGAAAAACATATGTATTAAATTCTCAGTGTTAAGTCTTTTTCACCAAGTTTTATGTAGTGGAGGTACATATCTGACAAACTCTAAATACGACACATTGGAAAAACTAAGAAATAGGTGGCAGTTAATTTATATAACTTGAATATTAACTAATTGGATCAATTTTTCCTGCAGACTCTATTTGTATTAATGTATTGATAACTGAGATTATGCCTCACACTAGGCCAAACAGTGTGTGAGAATAAACCTTTATTTAGCCAGTAAGAGAACATTTTCTCCTCAGGTGGTCTCTGTCAGGCTGATTGTGGTGATGTATATAATATAGAATAGAAGAGACATAAAACAAAACACAAAAACTGGTTCATTCTGTAGAACAGAGAGCTTATGAGATACATATATTTGAGACAGAATTCCAAGTAATAAGATAATACTTCACAAATTCCTAAGCTTAGACCTTTGTTTTGTATAAAGATGATTCTTTATTAGGTAGAAAATGAAAAGAGAAATATAAAAGAAGAATGAGAAATCAGAGAAGTAATACCAAAATTAACTAAGTATTGATAGAAATTGCAGATGCAAGTGAAAATGAATGGTAGCTGTTATGTGGTTTACTGGACTTTCTTGGAATATTTTCCAGAGAAAATAAATCAAACTTTTATTTCTTGTTAAAATTTAGACATTGTGAAGACAGCTTTATTCTTGTAGTTCAAAGCAAGAATGCAGCACAGAGAAGCTTGCATAAGTTGTGATCAGTTCAGACTCTCCATCTTTGGAAGTCAAGGATGGGAACCCGCTGAGGGACCATCTGGAAAATATCTCACAAAATCCAGTCGAAAGACTGACAACATGCCTATGTAGCACACTGAATGTGTTATACACATGGTATCAACAGACCAGCATCCAGAAGGAAAGCCTTTTTTTTTAACATTTAATGATAATAAAATATTTACATAGTATTAAATAGTACTCTCACCTGTTAATATAAATGTATATCAGGTTCCTACCTCTTGCTACTGTACCTGTCGGTGTTCCATGCCAGCAAAGTGTGCTGAAATGGTCATACCATACGAAGCACTGAAAAATCTAATAAGAGCGATATGTATTCATGTTTTTTAGGCTTGGGGAAATCAGACTTACACTTTTATAGGTGCATGTCTTTAAAGGGAGGTTAAAAGAATTACAACTTACAGACATTTTTAATTATATTGTAATTTATTGGTTTAGCTCCCTATCTTAATAACAGTTTTGCTTATTGGAGGAACAGCTGTGAAAGTGGTGACTAAATACCTTGTATGGATATTAAACTCAACACTACTGAAGTCAGACTATTGGGATCAAATACAAGTTCTGTCAATTTTATTGTCTGAAACTTTGTGAAATGCGTGATCATAATCTGTGAGATAGTAACAAGAGTTAAATGACTTCTTAATGGTCTCATAAAGATTAAGTAAATTAATAGTAAGTAATAACAATAGCTTCTATTATATAAAATAACTATTCAAGGATGGAAGGTATCATTACCATGCTATTGAAGTCATTATACTTCAAATTTATTCACTATAATTGCGTAAAGGTCTGAGTTGTTTGTTTGAGAATGATTTGCTATGTGGTCGAAAAGAATCTTGAATTCCCGATCCTTATGGATTCCATTCTTCAGCTTACAGTTACAAGCTGTGTTGCTATGCCAGGTTTTAGGAAGTGCTAAGGATTCAAGCACAGGAACTGCACATACAAAACAAGCATCCTATCATCTGGCCAATACCTAAACTACAAGTTTCATATTTTTGTATCAGTTTTATTACTTAGACTTTATATGTGAGGGAAATAAATGTCAGACTGTTGTATCATAGCCAAAAATTAGCAGGAGTGGGTTTCAGCCAAATGGATCTGGTTCTGAAGTCCTTCCCATTTCTGCTTCCCTGTGTCTACTGTTGATACCTAAATCCTCAAACTTCTTGTTTAGCTCTTCTTTCACTCAAACATTTCTCCTCTTGAAGCATAGAAATAACCTTGCATTTCAGATACACTGTGCATATTATGATGTGCTACTTGAATTGGGCAGGAGCAAAATTTGTTATATCTTGGTGAAGAAATTTGTCACTTTAGAGGGTACAAGAATGCTGTGATAGATGTGGGGACATCTATAGATGTATATAGTCCAGAATGGTCAAGAAGATAAGGGAAGTATAGCCAATCTGCTAAAAGTGTAGAGAACTGGGCGCATTTTAAAACAAATGTTGTGAACAGTTTCATACTCTCTGAGCTCCACTTTACGGTGAACCATCTTTGTCTTCTTTCCTTCATGATCCACTTCGCTGTGAACCATCTTTGTCTTATTTTCTTTGCCCTCCTTTTTATGCTTTCTTTAAAGCATTTTGTCACAGTGAAGAACACAGGACCTAGCAGTTGAAAGATGCAATTATCTTGGTGTAACCTGGCATTTCTTTTGTTGTCCTGTTAATGTGAAATTTAAGAAGAGCCGTGGCTAAATAAAGAAGAAAATGTCAGGAGGCTGCTCAAAAACAAAGTCAATTATGTGATGAGAGAAGAATACATGGAAATTCAAAGCCCGATTAAAGCCAAGGATTTTTCCAAAGAGAGACAATGGAGACTCTCTGAGCTATGTTAGAGAAAACTGCAGGAAAGGAGATGAAAAGTAAGACTGTAAAGAGTATGTTCCAAGTTTGGGGAAGAAGTTGCAGGAGATAATCAAAATTCTGGGATCCAAATATTATTCCATTGGGATCCTGCGTATCCACTGTCTGATGTCATTCCAAAGCCCAAAGGTATCGTGATATTTTGTTTACGATCTAACAAATAAAGTTTGCCTGAAGATCAGAGAGCAAAACTAGCCTCACTAGTCAGTCATACAAGTCAGGCAGTGGTGGCACACACCTTCATCCCAGCAGCCACACTAGTTAGCTATAGAGGTCAGGAGGTGGTGGTGCACACCTTTAATATCAGCACTAAAGAGGAATATAAGGCGAGATAAGACAGGACCTCTTGCTCTTTTCGGTCTGAAGATTTCACAGAGGTCAGAGCTCTCTAATGGTTTGACTGCATTGCTTCTCTGATCTTTCAGCTTGAACCTAAATATCTGTCTTTGGGTTTTTATCATTTGTGCTACATGTGGTGCCCAATGTTTGAGGCATGAATTCCCCAAAATCCCATTTGCCTGTGATTTTTGCAGCCACTTGCATATACTAAAGCTACACGCAAAGGAGTCACCACCTTGTAGGCTGGGTTTTCCATTCTTATCCCCTGATGAGCTTTCCCTGAACTCCCTTCTAAGGTTGCTGAAAAAGTAGGTAACTGCCTTGAAATCCAGGCAGGTGTTTTTCTTCTACATGACAGCAATTCATCTCACATCTTCATCATCATTGGCAGCAGATTTGGTGAGATACTTTGAGTGACTATTCAGGCAGCCAGCTGTTTCTGTCATTTCTCACATTTTTTGAAGTCACTTGCTTGTACTTCCTGCTTATTCGGTTATTGTTCTTTCCTTCTTTGGTCTCTGAGGTACTTGTTTTTGAGACTCAGAAAAAAAATTCACTAAAATTTGCCTGAACATCAGAGTGCAAATCTGGCCACACTAGTCAGTCATAGAGGCCAGGCAGTGGTGGCACATGGCTTTAACCCCAGCAGCCACATTAGTTAGCTATAGAGGTCAGGCAGTGGTGGTGCATGCCTTTAATATCAGCACTAAAGAGGAATATAAGGCGGGGTGAGACAGGACCTAGTGTTCTTTTCTTTCTAAAGATTTCATAGAGATAAGAGCTCTCTAGTGGCTTGACTGTCTTGCCTCTCTGATCTTTAAACTTGAACCCCAATATCTTTCTTTGGGTTTTTATTATTTGTGCTACACAAAGGTATCTCTTCTGCAAATGAAAAAAGACCTGATTATCATCAAACAACTAGAGAACAACTCTTCACTGGTGTAGAGAAAGTTAATCTGTGGAATTAGCACTTAAATGTCCTTACCTTATCTATAGTGAGCTATAGACTGCATAATATACTATTAGTCCCTAAATAAAAATGATATTTTTAAAATATTATTTTTGAATTATATCTACTTCAAACTTTCCTTGTTGAAATGTCTTTACATCATAACATAAAAATCACTATTGGCCAAAATAGATCTATTCCCTTCCCCCCAAATAATCCTCTTCCATTTCAAAGACATTTTTTATGGAAGGCCTATGATTTGTCTCAATAGGAAGTGAGAACTTAGCCAGGTTGGGCTTCGTAACCATAGAAACAAGCTGTAGGGGAGAGTGTTGACTGAAATAAGAAAAGTAGAAGCTCTAGCTAGGTGCTATTTTAATTCAGTTCCCTACCATGAGATTTCAATATACTTTACTTTCTAATATCCCAGATTATTTCTTTATAGAACTTATTGGGCCCACAGAGAAGGGGTAGCAAAAAGTGCAAGTATTTTAAAGTATTTTAATAATGTTTTTATTCATAAATACCTAAGTACAACCTGCTCGATCTGTATGACACAACAGTTAAAGAAAAAGACGCCATGGATTTGTGAGAGAGAAAGGGGAACAGGGCACATATGATTGGTTGGAGGGAAGAAAAGAAAGAGGAAACGTTGTAATTATACTACCATTTCAAAAAACAGAACTGTATTTATTATTATCATTGCCATTATAACTGTGTGCATGCATGTGGGTATAATGTGCACGTGTGGGAGGTCAGAGGAGGGCTTTGTGCATTCAGTTTTCTCTGTCTTCCTCTGCCTGGGTTCTAGAAATCAAACTCCGATTCACAAACTTTTGTTGCAAGTTCCTTTTTCTGTTGATTCATCTTTCTGGACACATGGAAGAATTTTTCTTCTTTTTTCTTTTTTCAGCACTGTGAGCTCAATGCAGGGCCTCAGGTATGATAGGCAAGGATACTACATGCCCCAGAGACATACTTCCTATCCCCATTTTTTAAGTGTCAGTTCCCAATATGTAGGAACACATTTTACCCAGATTCCCCAGTGGGCACACATATCAGTATCCCAGAAGGATTTCCTTCTGTGCAATACAAAGCCACCACACTCTACTAAGAACTAGAAAGGGCAACAGAAACCAAGAGTTTTTGCACAAGACCAGTAAGCAGCACTTAGATTTAGAAGCTTCCCAAACCCTGATGCCTTGATAACAGCCAGAAAACACAATGAACCAGGGCAAGGCTTGTCCACTAGAGGCTAAGATCCCTCCCATTGTAAATCCTGAGAATTGGAATATAACTTAAACACAAGAAAAATACCTTAAAATAGCCTTTATTATTATGGTAGACATCCTGATTGAAGAAACAAATAAATCCCTTAATGAATCTATCAACAGACAATTCAAGGAAATGAATAAAAGTATTCAAAATCTTAAAGTGGAAAGAGAATCAATACAATAAAACCAAACAGAGGGAAATCTGAAAATGAAATTTAAGAACTTGAACAGAAACCTCAGAGGTAAGCATAACCAACAGAATCAAAGAGATGGATTAGAGAATCTCAATCATTAAAAACATAGGAGAAGTGGATACTTTGGTCAAAAAAGTTAAATCTTAAAACATTCCAGAAGAGAGCACCCTGGAAATCTGGAAAACTATAAAAGACTAATGTAAGAATAATAAGAGTAGATGAAGGAGAAGAAATGCTACTTAAAGACATAGAAACTATTTTCAACAAAATCATGGAAGAAAAATTTGCTAACCTAAAGGAGATGCTCACTAAGGTAGAAGAAGCTTACAACATAACACAGAATAACTTTAAAAAAGTCTCCTCTATGCATGATTAACAAACACTAAATGTACGAATAAAGAAAGAATATTAAGAGCTGTAAAGGAAAGGGGCCATGTAATATTAAAGGTGGTATTAGAAAAACACCTAACATATCCTTGTAGATTCTAAAAGGACAGAAGGGCCTTCTACGGACTCTAAAAGACAAAAGATCCCATTCCAAACTGCTATAGCCAGCAAAACTTTCCATCATAAAACATAGAGAAAATAAAGCATTCCATGCTAATACCAAATAAAGCCATAGCTATCTACAAATCCAGCCCTATAGAAGGTTGTAGAAGGAAGACACCAACCTAAAGAGGTTAACCACATTCAAGTAAAAAAAAATAATATTAGACCAACAAATTAAAGGAAGGGAACCACACGCACACATACACATACAGACCATATACATACACATACAGACACACATAGAGAGAAAGAGAGAGGAGAAAGAAGAGAGAGACAGAGAGAGAGAGAGACCATGACAACAAAATGACAAGAATCAAAAAGCAATGCTCACTGATAACTTTGAACATTAATGGTCTCAATTCCTTAATTAAAAGACACAGACTAACAGAATGTGTATGAAAACAGAGTCCATCCTTCTGCTGCATTGGTCCTTGGACTCCCCACAGGGCAGGGAACCCTGACTGCTCTTAGGGCTGATGAGAGAGGGGGAGTTGATTGGGAGAGGGGGAGGGATATGGGAGGCGGTGGCGGGGAAGAGACAGAAATCTTTAATAAATAAATACATTAATAAAAAAAGAAACACATCTTAATATCAAGGGTAGACAGTACCTCAGTGTAAAAAGATGAAAAAAAGATATTTCAAGCATACAAACCCAAGAAATATGGTGGTTTAGCCATTTTAATATCTAAGAAAACAAACTTCAAGACAAATCTAATAGGAAGGCCTAGATAAGGGCACTATAAACTCATCAAAGCAGGTAACTACCTAGAAGACCTTGCAGTTCTTCACATCTATGCACCAAACACAAAACCAAACACCAGTAGTGCAGGCACTAATATAGACAACTAATAAATGGGACTTCACAAAACTGAAAAGCATCTATAAGGCAAAAGCTTCTATCAGACCCAAAAATAAATATAGTATGGTGGTATGTATTCATTTATACCTGGATATTATCCATCAAATAAATGATAATCAAGCTATAATCTGTAGATCTGCAGAGGTTAGGCATAAAGAAATGTACTAGGGGGAACACATGCAGCTCCCTGTGAGAGGGAAATAGAATAGATTTTATGAGCGAACTGGGGTCAGGATGAAGGATAAGAACAGGTGGATTCAGTAGGTAGAGGAAGGGAGATGGGATTGGGGGATGGAATGAGAGTAGAGACAGCTATAACTGGGCATTTGAAGGGCAGTATGGAAATCCAGTACAGTGGAAACTTCCTATAATATATGAAGGTGATCCTGTTCAAGTTCCAAAATAATGAGGGAGATTGAACTCCTACTGACCATCTCTTGTCACCAAATAAAGCTTGCCAGTGCCAAGACCAGGTTTCATCCAATTGAGTTGTTGGTCAAAAGGGTCCCATGGAAATCCCCAAACAATTCAGGCTGTTGCCAAGAAAATAGGTTGTTCTCCAAAAACTGACAGCAAGGCCCCACTGCTGAAGACAACATCCATACAATTCATTAAACATGGAGAGGTCAGGCTGGTGCCCACATGAAGCCTTCAGCCCATGTTCTAGTGTCTATGATCTGGAAAGGTACTCTGAAAGCCAGCAAAAGAAAAAAGTCATCACTAAGTCAACCCTACAACCTTTGATCTACTATCTGTCCTACCTGCAAAATATGTTAGCGCAACGGTGGCACAAACCTTGTTCAAGTAACCAATGAATGTTTGATTTGACTTAAGGCCCACTCCACGAGATGGAACCCATATATGACACAGCATGGGTAACCAAGAACCAGAGTCTAGATCACCCAGAGACCTAGGATAAACCCAAAAACTATTGCTCTAAAAAGAAAACAAGTAGTGATTAAATGACTCCTAATGATATTCTGCTAAACTCATAGATCTGTACCTTATTCAGCCAACATCAGTGAGGTTTCTTCCTGTAGCAGATGGAAACTAATATGGAAAATCCACAGACATTATGCTTTTAATTAATTTTTGCATTCGCCCTTCAGATACACATGAATAATTTTGGCATTTCTACCAGTGGATTTGCATATCTTCAGCATACTTTTAAAACCGTATCTTTATATAGTTTACACTTGCTTTGCTTCCTGTCAGTAAACATCTAATCTGACAGTCCAACATTTACAAATATTTTCAGAATGTATTTATCTGCTCTTTAGTCTTTCTTAAACAAATTGATTCCTTAAAAGTTGCAATATTTTTTGGAAAAGACATAATGTACTTGGTAATAAATGTAAAATAAATAATACATATGCTAAATAAGAAGTCATCTATAAAGGAGAACATGCCATAAATTCTTTATATCCCTATTTGACAAATAATTTGTTTTATTCTCTAAACTTTTTGAAGTAAATCTTGAGTCAAAAGTGCATATGAGCAATGGAATGCTGTGTGCCACCTCCTGATGACACATGTATAACTCTGAGTTCACATAGTCGTTTCTTGCGTGATTGAAACATTGAGCTAAAGACTGGGATTGACCTGTGGTTTGGCATTCAGAAAACCCAGGGTTTGACCCCCAGAACCACCCTGAGGGGAAGTTGGGAATATGAGAAGCTCAAGATTATCCTCAGATACACAGTGAGATGGAGGCCAGCACAGGCCACACCAAAAATAAAAGTAAGGAAGCGATGGAGGTGATGCAAGATGGAAAAGATTGTACATCTCAGAATGGCCATTTATAATACAACTCTCCTTATCATTGAACCGTGGTATAGGACAAAGCAATTCCTTGCTATTTTATGCCACTGAGATGTAGAGCCGTTGGTTACAGCAAGCAACTGTACTTATGCTGATGATACATGCTATATAGACTAAAACATAGGAGCAAAATAAAATGTGCCAACATGTTTAGATAAATTTATGATTAGAAATATTTCTATCAAAGCTTGAAGTGGAGTCAATAGTTCAAATTTAGCATAAGAATGCCTTGGTCCATTAGAGCGTAGCCTGAGAACTACCACTTATAAATGAGAAAAGGATTGAATTTTGTGCTAAAACCTTCTCATCAAGGCTTATTTGTATTTGATTTAAACCATGAGTAGCAGAAAAATACTTCATTTTATAAGGAAAGAATATATTCCACTTTAGAAGAAGAATAAAGAGACTAGCAAGGGTGGCAGATAGCCAAAACATGTATAAAGAGTGAGATAAAGGTGTCACAATTTTGATACACAGTATCAAAATTTTATGAAGCTGGAATAATTGGGAAAATGTGGTACTGGTTTAGGACTACATTTACCAATGCAATGTAATAGAGGAGGCTATATGTGGTTATATATGTATGAAATCTGATATACGGTTGAGGATTCACTTGAGATTGTGGAGAAAGGTTTGTCATATGACTGGAATTGCTAAGTTGATATAAAAAAATGCTACTTTTTAACTATTTATAAATATCTAAACCCTAGACCAACAGTCTGCAAATGATCCATGGACCAAACCTAGTCTAATGCCTGTTTATAATTATCATTGAAGTTCAGCCATGTGCATTAATTTGTATATCTTTTTAGCTTTTTTCATGTTAGAATGGTGGAAATGAATAGAGCAGAAATAAGCTGATTTTCAAAGCCAAAAGAATTTGTTATCTAGATTTTTACAGAAGTTTGTTGATATCTATGTAGATAGATTCACAGATTAAATACTAAATCCAAAGTTTAAAACATTTACTATTACTTGTACACAATTATCTTTTAGTAAAATATTTTGTGTAGAATAAAGGGATAAATGGCATAAAAAGAAATTAAATTATTAAGTTTTATAACATAATACTTTATATATAATAATATATAATAAAGTTGTATTTATTCCCAAATTTTATGTGCATGCATGTATGTATGTATGTATGTGTACATCAGAAGACGACCTGAAGGAGTCAGTTCTCTCTTTCTACCATTTGCGCCCTGAAATTTCAATTCAGCTTATCAGGTTTGGCAGCAAACTCTCATCCACTGAGCCATCTTCATAAAAATAAACCGTATGATTAATAAACATGAAAGGACAAGTTGTAAATGAAGATATTTGCATTACAGAGCAGTGTAATGGATCATATCAATAATGCACATGTACATCTATGTACATACATGCTACTAATAAAAAGATCAGATTGCAGACAAAAATATAAAATAGTGTTCATAGGTGAGCTTTCACTTTAAGCAAGCACAGAAAAATGTGTTTAGGACATCATTATTCAGGGAAATACCAATCAAATATACCCAACTATATTTTGTACCTTATTAACCAAAATGGAACCCTCTCACATCACCAAGTATTAGAGAGTTTGTAGAGACAGGACATCTTGGTTGTAAAAACATAAACTTATAACTTCTTTTCAAAGGATATCAGATATCTACAAATTATGAACTCATAACCTATCTATTCCTAGAAATAGGTTCAAGAAAAACATCACACACTACGACTGCTCTGAGATTTGGACAAGATAGGTCTGTACTTCTGCTTTCTTCCAGCTCTTGGGGTTACGTGTGCCACCAGACTATCCAGTAGGAGTGCTGATTTCTTTCTTTGTGGTATTCTCTGTTCATGCTCCAAGAAGCTTTAGGCCCTTGGCGTTGGGTCTTCCAGAAGCAATAGGGCAGTGCCGCCTTAGGAAGGCAAAGTATCAAGCTGATCCTTTCATGGATCACATTAAATTTGGAAATTGAAGTGTTAGCTGCAGATTTTGGGTTATTCAAATTATAAACGAATTGGGGTTCAACATTTTTTTTTCAGTTCTGCAGACTCTTGGAACATCTGGGATACAACTAACATAAAGTTAAACAAAATAAAATAAAACACACAATTTCAGGAATGCAGGTAGAATCTATAAAGCACATTCAGAGTTTACAAAGAAATAAGGAAATGATGGATTGGAGAGAAATGAATTGGAGGAAGAATGTGTTTAGATGTAGGTCATTGTCAAGGTTCTTACTTTTGTTTTCAGTGATGGATTTTCAGGGGTTTATTAGATTGTCAAACAAAGCAAATAAATGAAGCCAAGTCATTCATAAACCAATAGCGCCTGCACAGGTATCATAAAATAAAAGAATTTTGTGCACCTGAATCCAAAGAATAAAATCTCAACCAACTGACATGTGTCAAGGTAGGAGAATAAAGTCAAGCAACAGATTTAAGTATATGAAAGATATCACAAATGAGAAATTACATATGAATTTTTAGAAGCGAATAAACTATTTAACAAAATAGCTATCCCTTAAAAATTACCATATGTATTATAAATTGACATATATTATTGTCATATATGATATTATATTTTAATTCTTTATTTAAAAAATAGAAAAAATTGAAAATTAAGGACAATATAAAAATATATACTCTAAATAAGATTGTAAAAGAAATATATTATCTACAGAGAAAATATTTGATATAAATTGGTAGTAACAATATTTAAAACTGCTTTATGAAAGTTCCATGGAGACTTTAAGAAAAAGCTTAGAAGAAAATTTATGGACCCAGTGCAATAAACAAAATTGAATTTCTAATATATGCAAAAGTCACCTCAAGTCATATAAATAAATAGTCACATAAATAGAAAGAAGGTATATGTAATTAAGTCACCATATTGGTTAGATTGATGGATGTTGTTGTTCCTGGTACTCTTTTTAAGTGGTAGTTCATGGAGGATCAATTTAATTTTAACTCTGCATATTCTTAAAAGGGCTGAAAACTATACTTCTGCATATCTATTGTACCTCCAAGATATCTATTGGTTGTCGTTGACTGAGATCACATAGCCAGTAAAATGAAATGTATTGACTTACATAAAATATGGCAATTTCTTTTCTGCTTCTCAAACATTAGTTGTGAACTAACAAGAACTAGTAAAAAACCTCTTTTGTTTCATCTCTGACTCCTCTGTTTGGGTTCTGTTTTATGTTACTTTCATGATTGCGTTATTTCAGACTTAGGTTCCACGAAAAAGAATGTTGTTCTCCCTTCCAAAGCATGTGAAAGCCTTGACATTTGTGACTGAATCAGGACATCCAATCATCACTAAAAGGAACTGTATGTTCTTGCTGTAGAATACCCTTGTATCGGTATGGGTCACAGCTCTTCACTTAATTGCATAGCAATAGCGCTGAATTACTTGGAAAGACAGTGGAAGAGATTCCAACAAATGTCATTCAGGTTCCATTATTTAAAAGTACACACACATACAGAGATAATGAAGAGTTAAGAGTCTTATAAGCAGAATTCACTATACAGTACCAGAGAAAAAATTATAATAATATTCATCCCCAAATTATAAGAGTAATAATAGAAAAATGCTAACAATAAATTATTGTAGTTAAATAATTAGATGATTGATTTTCATGCAATGGAATGGAATCTAATTCTATGGCCTTGGAGAAAGCACCAGTACATACAATTAATTGAAAACAGCATATTATTAAAGTACACACACAGCATGACTGAATTTATGTAATGATTTAATTATAATTGAAAAGTTACATTTATATTTATCATCACTAAAGAATGACAGATGTCAAATTGATAAAAGGAATTTTAGAGGTGAGGCTATAAAATGGACATACAGCTCAATGCCTGCCAAAGGGGCAGATGAAGAGTTAAGCTATACATTGGGTAAGCACTTAAAATTCAGGATATATAAAACATTAAAAAAAGTTACGTATAATAATGTGTGCTTGTTATCTCAGAATTCTACATGTTGAGCATGGAATATTGTGAGTTCCAAAGCAGCCTTGGGTAAATGGAGTGTTAAAGCCATTTTGAAGTATATAACAAGGCTCTGTCTTAAAATTCATGGGTGAGATGTATCCCAGTGACAAAGCCAGTTGACTGCCATGCATTGTTGACCACTTGAGTTTGATCTCAAGTACTGCAGCTAAAACAATATCAAAACCAAAGGAGCCACCTCTACATGGTATATGGGGTGCTTCTAAGAACACAGCAATTGTTCATTTGTATTCTGTTTTCTTGAGTAGGAGGTGATGTGCTAAAGACATCTCAAGTGATTGCCACAATACAGGGTATCCCTCTCTGGTGTTTATCTTAGAAGACATGTGCAGAATACTTCTTCTCAGAAAGTCACAAAAATTTTGAGATCTTTTCATAAAACTAATATTTTGAAAGTCAGTAAGTAACTGTGTTAAAAAAAACAACAAAATTCTACCTATTATAATTTTAATAATAAATAATTGCTTTTGAGTACCCTGAAATTATATAATAATACTGAACTTAGTATTACCTTGGAATAGAAGTCTAGAAAAAATAGGACTATTTAAAATGAATAAAATTTAGTATAGATTAGCTACAGTTTTATTTGGCTTTTAAAAATAAATACTCATTTGGAGCTGGTTTTATTATCTGCATGCTCTGAATAAATGTTCTTGTGAGTACCTTCTTAAATCATTCTGTGGGCCCATACACTACATGGCCTTTCAAAATCTTTCAGTGTAGTGAAAAAAAATCTAAATAAGTTCAAAATGTCCAACATATGAATATATTCAACTATGTGTCAGGACAAAAATCCTCAGAATAATTACCAATTGGGGGTATATAAAAAGCTGTCGCTGAAGTAGGCCTGTTGTTATGATATATAACTAGTTATTACTGCTTTTATTCTTAACTCAGTTTCCCCACGTTGGCTTTGGATCCTTTTTTTTAATTGTTTATTTATTTTATGTATATGAGTGTCTTGTTCACATGTATATCTGTGCAACACATGCATGCCAGGTGCCCTTGAAAAGTCATAAAAGGACAGAGCAACTGTAGCTAGGGATGGTGATTATCCATCCTCTATGTTCTGAAATTGAACTGAGATCCTCTGTAAGAACAGTGTTCTTAACCACTGAGCCATCTCTTGAGCCCTGGCCGTGAAATCTTTATCCTCCTCCTTTATCTCAGCCTCTTGAGCTCTTCAATTAGAAGCATAAACCGCTATATTTGGCAACCTTTCTGATATTAAGGTTGTTTTTCTGTACAAGACAGCTCCTTATTTGTGTTTTGTAGTATTATGTGTCATTTAAAAGATGGACACATAAATCACAAATGGAAAGCGATAAGGTAAGGAAGTAGACATACAAAATAATGGCCCGTGTTTTCTGTTCTTTGCAGTTCTTAAATGGAGACAGACTCAAATTCTAAAGCTGGGGGTTGACAAGGAGAGGAAAATTGAGAGTGACGGCCTTGTAATCTCGTGGGCTTTTCCTCAGGGTGATGTTTGTGCATAGAATGACTATTGCAGTCTATATGTTTGTGCTTTCTCTTTAGACTGAACAAAAACTGTGTTCAAATTCATAATTCAACTGTTCAATACAGCATCTGAGCAACTGGATTTTTATACAACTCATAGCATTGTGTTGTGTTTTACCAAATCACACAAAATGCTAAAATGTTTTATGTACAAACTATCCCATTTGTTCCAAACTTGAATCTGGATTCAAACAGAGGGTTTAATATGTAATACATAAAAATTGAACCAAACAATGTGAGAAACTCGTATTCTTGTTTAGTTGATTTCACCTAAGGGTCCAGACATGCTTCAAGTTTGTTGGTGGTCTGTTTGTCAAAGCATGTCAGTGTATATTCTGATTGCCTCGGTGACAAGTTGCAAAACAGTTAGCTTTGAGAACGGCAGACTGCTATCGGTTCTCCACAAACCCTCCCTTCCGTCTGCCGCCAGCTTACACAGAGCCGTGAACAGAACCAAGCTGGTACAGCCTGGGTAGGATAGAATCTTTATGTGAAAATGAGACTGCATCTGCAAAACAAATTTCCAGACAGATGATACCTTGTGCAGGTCACATAAATGAATGCTGGGCTCAGCTGATCACTTACCACATTCATACCAATGACTATGCTAAAATGGCTGCATTCTGAATCCTTTTCTGTTCTCCGCTCCTTTAGTCAAACAGAATCTTGGGACAAAAAATCTTTCCACTTTTTTTTTTTAATTTCCTTCCCTGTTGTAATGTGTATTTTGATATTTCAATATGTCATCATCTTCAAATATCAAAGCTTAGAGGTATTTTGTTTGTTTTATTTACTTTTATTTTCCTGAGACAGAGTCTTAATGTGTAACCCAGGCTGACCTCCACGTTTCAAACCTCCTTCCTCAGCCTCCCAACTTTGGTTATAATTATGTGTGTTCCATCGTTTTGGGGTTCAAACCAACACAGTTTTGGTCTAAACAAAACATTATTTTTGACCCAAAAGATGTTAGAATGAAAACTGTACGGAGACAGGCTAGTTAGCAGGCTTCTGGGTCCGAGCTCTTGGATGATTTTACTTTGCTTCAAAAACAAACAAACAAACAAAAAAAAAAACCCACCATAATTTCTTTGTTGATTCTTTGGGAGTTTCACATCATGCACCTTAATTTCACTCATATGGGCACTCCCTGTCCTCCCATATCCTCCCCTCACCCCCGCAGTGTTTCCCCCACAGAAAATAATTAAAAAAAAAACAACAGACCAAGCCAAACAAAAAAAACAGACAAACAACAAGAAAAACAAAACAAACAAGCCAAAAACCTCTTTGACCCTCCATCTTTCCCACCTCTCCAGCACTTCTTGTTTGTCCTGGTGGCATTGGGAGCCACAGTGTGGCACACAGTAGACCCTTTGTCCAGTTAGCTTTATCTGCAAATGTTCATTACAATGAGTCATTGGTGTGGTTCGAGGCCTCTGATTTCTGGTACACCACATCACTGGATCTTCTCCAAAACTCCTCTGGGATGTCCCAAGGGCCCTGGCCCCATTCATGGAGACCTGCCAGTCCCTTCACTATCTCCATCAAGTCCTAGATGGTGGGCAAACCCGAGGTCTGGCTGTGTTCCTAGGTTACAGCTGCTGAGCCGGTCAGTCCAGGTCACTGGGACTACCTGCTTTAGGCAAGGGGGAGAATCAGCCCTCTGTACCCATGCCCAGGGTCAGCTCTCCCTTGCCTGTGGTAGGGTGTGGGACCGTCTCTCCTGAGTGCAGGGCCAGATTTTCTGCTGCAGTGTCCAGACTGGGACCGGCTTAGCATGGCCCTCTGGTTCTTTCATGCATGTTTTCTATAGCCCTCTGAGGTTACATAGGCCACAGACATCAACATAGACTCCAGCTGCAACTCAACCATGGATGTGCAGATATGGCTCTCAGCAGCAGCTTGGGCCTTTACTTTGTTTTATTTATTTATTTATTTATTTTGGCTTTTTTTGTCTTACCATTTTTTCCCAGCTTGAAAATGCTTCCCATTCTAGAATGCCAGGGAGGCCTACAAGGAAAGGGAGAAAGAAATGTTGCCCTTCAGAGCTGGTCAGACATAGGAGATAAGTAGAAACCACGGACATTCTCTCTGTTCTTACTCAACTACACTGTTCCTGTCTGCATTTTTGATGAAATTATATTCATGGCATAATTTGTCAGGGCAGGAATGAATCTGAATAAAACAGATGGAAATTGGAAAAAAAAGCTGAATAAGCTGTCATACCCATGGTTTGTGTTAGACTAATAAAGACGGAACACACGGGAGCAGTAAACCTTGTGGGAATGATGAGAGATAGACTTGTGTATAAATGGGGGACCGAGGTCCTCTCCCTTCACCCACCACTCCCAAGGAAACAACAGTACCCAGAGATGCTCCAAAACGCTGAGGATCCCTTCTAATGAAATGACCTCTTTACTCGCTGCCTCCGAGCTCTGGAAAGGATATAGGGTTGAGAGAGCAAATAAAGTCTTTTAAACCCCAGGTTCTTTTGTTTTGTGTGGGGAGCCATTAAAAAGCACTTTTCTGGGGTTTATTTGTCTATCTGAAATCTGTGAAGAATATTGTGTGCGTGGCTGGGGTGATGTGAAGAGTGACAAAAGCTGTTTCTTTTAGGATCTCTGATTAATGATCATCTCCTCCCTGCTACTGCTTCCAAGTCAACATCTCCACGTCTTGTCAGCCATGATTTTCATGCGTTATTTGAGTGTGAGCACCATGGTTCCTCCAATACAACCAGAGCACAGTTTACTCTTTGTAGCATCCTGCATCTAATCTGTTGTTAAATTGTTTGTATTCATCCTCCACTAGGGGGTGCTGACTTTGTCTTCTTCTCCATGAGTGTCCTTACCTCTCTTGTTATCCCCTCCTCTCCTTTCATCCCTAGCTACTGCAGTAGCTACTTGGTTATTCTTCTCCCAATTTCTCCTCCCTAATGAACTGTCTGCACTTAGCTACCAGTTTAGACTCCCTAAAGCAATCTCATCTTCATAGCCTATCATTTCGTTTAAATCTATTTACTTTCTTCATTTCAACAGTACCTATCTAATCGAGTTGACCACTGGTATCCCTCTTTGATTATCTCCTAGAGTCCATGACTAATCTCTGTTGTAACAGGTTCATTCTATTAGTTTCTGCTCGGTTTCCAACACGTGGTATGCATGACTGTTCCTTAAACGGTCTACAGATAAGTACTAGTGCTCTTGTTTGGTGTACAGAGAACCTGAGTCTAAGGAAATTTAATGAGCTTTCACAGCTCAGCAGCTGGCTCGCACAAGGTAGGGAGGAGATCGGGGCTTATTTTAACAAATCCTGAGGCCTACTTTTCTTATCCACTACACTGTCCTTTTTAATGATCTGGTATCCACAACACTGGTGTATGGTCAAAGAGATACTTAATTTGAACTGAGTTTGGCCTCCTACAGCATGTTGGTCATACAGCTAAGCAAACAGCTGAGGGCAGTGTAACTGCTTCACAATACGATGTAGACACTAAAAGGCTATAAAACAGCAAACTGAAGAAGACGTGTCCCATGATTTTGAAGAATTCCAATATCATGTGCTTCCTAGGATATTTTCATCAATAATATTCTGGTTTATAAAGGCATTTCTCAGTGCTAGCAGGGATGCCGGACTGAAAAACCACACTCCCCACTCTCCAGGTTCCACTTCTCTTTATGCCCTGCAATACCCCATATGGGTAAGCAAATCACTGCAGTTAAGGAGAGCTGTGTGAAGCTTCATCTGCAAACACAGTGTGTTCGCCAGGTGAGTCTCCTGCTCAACCCCCTCCTCAATCTGTCCTGTGGAGAAAGAAATGTGACTGTGGCTTCAGGATGAAATTGTCACCCAGCTTCATTATACCATTCTCATTAAATCGGTTATTTCTGCAACCGGTGCAAAGGAAAATATCCAAATTAAGTGCCCAGTCCTTGCTGCCTCCTCTCATTTGCAGAGCAATTATTGAAATGTTTCCCCTTAGTGGGAAAATTATATTGCCTAGGAATTTAAATTCTGGCAGATGGGTTGAGGAGAGGGCAGGTCACGTGTGGAATTCTGTTTCCTTTGTTCGCTTCTTTATGTGGAAGGATCGTAAGGATAAATTTCATTGTCAACTAATCCAAAAGCAATCACCAGAACTATAAATTACTTGAACTGAGCAAAAAGTTCTCATTCACTTGGATAGGCATTTTATTTGCTCATAAACAATGTGCGGTATGTTTGCATGGATGTATAATTGTGTCAATAGGCACAACACACCCTAGACACCCTAGTAAAAGGTACACATTTGAAAGAACACACACACACACACACACACACACACACACAGAGTTCAAATTCATAGCAATGACTGAAAAAAATTTTAAAGTTGGGACTACAAAAAGAGCAAGCAAGGAATTTTTTAAAGAAATCAGAGTCATGCAGTGAGTAGGAATGTTGAAGGTTGGTTTCAGAACTGTGTGCATCACACTGAGGGCATGCACCGTGATTCTGCTCCTTCCTTCTCTACTACGATCCCTGTTTCCCCTTCTTGGCCCTCATTAAGAAGCTTGTGAGAACTTTTGCTTGGTTATAAGACTATCCTGCAATTATCTCAAATAAGGACTTTCTTTTGGGGACTTTACACCATCGTTATTGTCCACGATCTAATCTGCTATAAAGCCAGTTTGGGGAAATTTTATTACCAAGAACCACCACTGATTATTCAGTTACTCAAAGTCTGTCCACTACTATGAGATCTTGAGGAAGTGGTTGCCTATCCTCAAGCCTCAGTTTACCCAAAGGATAACAGTAGTTGTGTTATTTCTCTGGCATTGTGAGAAATAAATGGAATAATGCCAGCAAAGTTCCTGAAGTTAAGGCAAGTTCAAGATACGAGAAATCATTATTCAAAGTGTCACTGTGGGCCTTCCATAGTGTGCTAATCATTACAAGTATAGCAGCTTTCTCCAGCTCTAGATGCCTAGGAAATGCAATATAGTTTTCTCTGTAAATTAGTTCTCTTGATTCTTTCATGCTGTCTCCTCTAGCAACCTCATTTATCTTCTGAGCTTGTGGCAACCTTCCTGCCATTCCAATACCAAACCCACATTCTTGCTGTTGACAGAAGCGCAACATCAAATCTTGTGAATTGTGAACTTAGTCTATGCTGCCTTGAGGCCCAATGTGCAAAGGAGGACTAGCTGCTGTCTGGCAGACAGCATCAGCTTCAATAGGAATCAGGCTCAACCAATCTTCCTTTCCTGCTTTCTTTCTTCTTTTCTGTAAGGCAAATGAATGGACTTTAAATCTGTAGATTGCATTGTTTCTGAGAATCAGTCTACCAGGTTTCTGTAATAACCAACAGCATTTTCACATTTATGAATCATTTACTTACTATTAAATGGCAAGCTAAATATAACAAGCTAACTTAGTTTCCATCCTTAAAATATACTAAGAAGAGATCAACAAAATTTAAGAAACAATTAGAGTGGGGTTTAATGAGAGACTAAGAAGAGATCAACAAAATTTAAGAAACAATTAGAGAGGGGTTTAATGAGAGAAGAGGAGGTCTCTCTGGAGCTCTCTATAGCTACACTCTTGCTGTTCTCTTAGTCACTGTCATTTTTGGTTGTCAGCAGCAGAATTCTGGCATTAGGTACCATTCCCATGGAAACTGAATTAGCCTGTTTTCTTAAGGAGCATTTCAGTTACTTGCCATGCAGCGGCTTTCGAAGGGATTCTCTTTGTGAGCTTTTCCTCTCTCCCAAGACAACAAATGTCTTGTTGATATTAAAGTAGAATTTACTTTCCACCCTCCACCCACTTTCCCTCTTTTCCCCTGCAAGATGTTTTGAATTTAAATGCATTTCTATTGTGTTAAATTAATTGCATTTAATATTCACTATTTATTTTGTATTTAAAGAAAATTTTGTATGTGACTGGGATGAACAAGTTGTGGATAAAACAGGCAATCTAAAATCTAGAAATATTCTTTCTACCAAATAGTAATTTCTTTGGTTACTGCAGCCTGCTCATTGCTAACAGCACATGCCATCCAGGGGAATCTTTATTTTCAGCATCATCTCTGAGAGTAAGACCTTTCCACCAGCTCCACAGAAACCCAGTGGTTACCATGGAAATTCCCTGTTAAACCAGGGTATTGTTTTACTGGATTCTGGCAGCTGGAATAACTGGATGTGGATGAGAACATAAATTTGGGGCTTTGAGTTTTCCTGCTTAAATTGTTTTTTCTCTCCCCAATATTATTTCAGTGAGCTAAACTGTTCCATGTCTTCAAAATACAGATGTGTCTAAACTGATAGAGTTAAGATAATGTGAGAGCCAAAATGTATAATTAGTGGTGGCTATTTGTGATAAGCATAAAATTTGTTCCTCAAAGATACCCACAGCAGAGTCCTGATTATACATGGCTACATTATCTCCCATGTGTTCAATAGTGGAACCTTGTGGAAATGGTTCATGTTGTGGATCTTGCAAAGGAAATGAAGCACGGGGTTTACAGACATACCAATCTGCTTATCACCTTCTTGCAAGCAGAGATCCTTCCCAGGCCATGATGCAGAAGAAAGCTGTTTCAGTGGAAGGCAGCTCAGATGGTTGCTATGTTACTGGCATTAAACTGGGTGAAAAGGATCATGAACCAAGACATGCTAGTGGCTGGTGGAAGCTGAGAACAATAAGGCACATCTTTTCTCAGTCTTTCAGGAAAAAAAATTCTTATTGAACCTTGATTTTAGCATAGTATGCCCACTTCAGACTACTAAGATCCAGGAAAGAGTCTCAAGTTTTAAGGCAGCGACTTTGTAGTAATCTGGCGGGGCAGAAGTATAAGAGTCATGTGTTATTTTTGTTATCCATCATGGGGACAAAACTCCAAGTATTACAATTCTGGATGATGGAGTTCACGCTGTTTTCTCTGAATTTCTGATATTGCTGTTCTTCATCGACTATCATACAGCTTTATCTTTAGATTTACAACTGAAGGTTGCAGGTAAATGAAATGCCATAACTAGGTGGACAGTGGCTCCCAGTGAGCATCTAATAACACTATTTCAGGTTGATTCTGCTCTTAGAGAAATGTTGAATACCCACATCATGACAGAAGGAAAAGACTCCCTGAAATAAAGGTAAGACTCTGGCGGGATGGGGGGGGGGCGAACTCAGTAGTGAATTCCTTGAGACAAAGAGGATTAGCAAAGGGAGAGACTGAACCATGCAGCAATGCCTGACCTAGGATCACAAAACCCTGGTGTTAGCAGGAGAATCTGTTCTCTGGGCTCCATACCATGTGACCTTGGACTGGTCCAGCACTTCTTAAGAAAGGTAATCCCATGTGCACTTGGGTAACAGAGTAAGTGTAGAGTGTTCCTTAGGAAACTGAATCCTGAAAGAAATGGAAGCTAAATGTACTTTCTCAACCACTCTTGTTTTGGTCCCTCTGACTAGACAGGCAGAAGAGGGCTATCAGATGAAGTGAGGAGCTCCTCTTTCTCCTCCTGCTAGGAGAAATAAAATAGATCTGTGCCCTGATCTGTGCAACTGAATAATACAAACAAGTAGTGTGGGTTGAATATTACTCTAATCATCAAGGGTCTGGGGATAATTTGACTTGATTCAAAATAGCACTGCTAATGGCTATGTATGTATGAATGATAAAACACTTACCTATCAAGCATAAGACTGTGGTGTTCATTTACATACACACACACATACACACACACACACAAGCAGCTCGCTTAAAAGTTAGCATTAAGGATCAGTCCTAGTCTCTGCCTTTCATGGAGAAAGAAAATTGGGATACTATTAATTTGATGATATATATACTAGACAAAAATGAATCTTATAACAACAACAGCAATAAAGGCATTAAAGTTTCTAATTTTGTACTAAGATCTTTAGCTCTCACACTTTCTTAACTTGGAAATACACAGTAGTTTTCCCAATGAGAAAGAGAGAAAGAGAGAGAAAGAGAGAGAGAGAGAGAGAAAGAGAGAGAGAGAGAGAGAGAAAGAGAGAGAGAGAGAGAGAGAGAGAGGAGAGAGAGAGAGAGAGAGAGAGAGAGAGAGAGAGAGAGAGAGAGAGAGAGAGAGAGAGGAGAAAGAGAGAGGGGGTCCCATCAAGAGTATTAGTGATGCTGCATTTCTCAGAAGTATCACAGAGTTTGTTGTTGTTTTTTAAGAATCCTCTTTGTCTTAGGGTTTCTGTTGCTGTGATGAAATACCATGACCAAAAACAATCTGGAGAAAAGGCTTATTTCATCCTACAGCTCTCAGGTCATATCCAGTCACTGAGAGAGGTCAGAGAAGTAACTCAAACCAGAGACCTGGAGGCAGGAGCTGAAGAAGAGCCCATGAAGGGATTCCTCTTCCTAACTACCTTACTCCTCAAGGCATGTTCAGTCTGACCTTTTTCCTCCTCTTACTCTCTTTTTTTCTTCCTCTTCCTCTTCTTCTTTTCTTCCTCTTCCTCTTCTCTTCGTTTCTAATGAAAATAAAAGTATGTCACTTCCTTCTCCCCTCTCTCCTTTCAGAAGCCCTAAATACTTTCCCTCCATCTCCTCCCATGTCATTCACTCGCAAGCGGTTTGTCTCATTTTCTTTGATTTTATTTGCTACAAGTATTTGTAAATACAAACGTATAAAGAAAACTGGTTGGGTCTTTTTTTGTTCTTTGTGTGTATACGGTTTCAACACTGATCACTCTGCATTGGACAACCAACAAGGGGGCTCATGTTGACAGAGCTAAATGTTCGTTTTCACAATAGTCAATGACTGCCTATAGTTCTTTGTCTAGGACTGAGACACCAAGAAATCTCCTCCTCTTTCACCTTGTCGATTGACCAACCCTTCAAAAGAGATTTTTTTTTCATATCTAGTACTTGGGCTTTTTTTTTTTTTTAGTCTCTGGCCCTTTGGTGGAATATTGTCAACCCAAGAAGTGTCAGCCTGCTTTCTTCTACACCCCAGGACTTGCCTCACCAGAGAAAGCAGTACCCAGAGTAGGCAGGGACCTCTCACATTAAACATTAATCAAAAATGTTCCACAGACTTGCCTACAGGTCATTTTCTTATTTAAAATGTGCTCTTCCCAGATTTGTCTGCATTTGTGTTAAGCTGACAAAAATCAGCCCAGACACCTTCCAAACCCTTTACTACTCATTACGGGAAGACTTAGAGAAGACTGTCAGGCATGCAACCATTCTTATAATGCTTCTTAAACAGTCTGTTGACAAAAGTCATTAAACCTTGCTTCCACGAAGAGCACTCAAGTTTGTGGTTCACACAGACAGTGACAAATAGCTTTCGTCCTCTTGTGACTAATAGCTGATGTAGCACATGCTTATTTCTATTTCCGATATTCTCATGACATGAAAAACACTATCCTGTAATTGATATAATACAATTAAACAGCCAGAAAAGGTTAAAGTTTTCTTGACAATGAAATGCACACCCGTGTTGAAAGTAGAAAAACGTGAGACATCATTGTAGCTTCACATTTCTGAGAAGACGTAGTATGTATTACTGTGTCTCTCTAAGTCTCAGTTCCCTTATTGCAGGATATTGATAATGACCTGTCCCTTGGAAGAGAGATAGGAATAATGTATCAGACTGAATATGTAGGAGCCTCATTTACATATTATTCACTACCCTCCCATCTTTATCAACTGCTCTTCTGATACACATTCAGAATAATATAATGGTGAGAAGGGTCTTCCTTCTGCTCATTTCATCACTCCAGACCTCATGCAAGAACCCAAGATCAGTACTGCCATTGGGTGAGGAAGAGAGCAAGTTCTGAATTTTATTGTAGATAACCTTCTCATTGAGATAACATATTAGAAACAACTACTCGTACATGCGGTTCTGTACATTTGTAATCTGGGAGGTAGAATTCAAAGCTGTATTACCAAGTTTAAGAAAAATCAACAACACCATGCAAGATTTCAAAGAAGGGGAGCAACCAATAATCCTACAGTTCTGATGCCTGTTAGTCACAAAAATGACCAGCATGCCACTATAAACCCAACGCATGCATACCGGCAGGTTTCATGTACCAACTTAACACAAGCTAGAATCATCAGAGAGGAAGGAGCCTGAGCCAAGAGAATGACTCCATGAGATCCTTCTGTAACGTGTTTTCTCAATTAGCAATCAGTGGGAGAGGGTTCAGTCTATGGTGGGTGGTACCATCCCTGGGCTGGTAGTCCTGGGTTTATAAGAAATCAAGCTAAACAAACCATGTGAAGCAAGCCAGTAAGCAGCACCCTCCCCCCCCCCCGACCTCTGCATCAGTTCTCGCTTCCAGGATCTCGCTCTGTTTCAGGTCCTGCCCTGCTTCCTTCAATGATGAACAGAAATGTGAAATGTAAGTCAAATAAACCCTTTTCTTCCCAACTTGCTTTTTGGTCATGATGTCACATTGAAACAATAGAAACCTTAACTAAGAGAGTAAGCAGTGCATCTCTCATTGAATTTAGGACCCAATTAACAAGAAGGAACTCATGCCTAGCACTTGAAGCCTAGCCAATGAGTGAAGTCATTGGAAAAGAACCTTCAACAATCATGCCACTAAATTGGTATAATCCCTAACCACATTTGAACTATGTGCCCCTAAACTCACAGGTAAGTATAGTCTCGTCCCTCTTCTAGGACACTTCTCTTTGCAACAGATGGGGACCCTTACAGAAAACCACAGCCAATCAAATGCAGAGGGTAGAGCCCAGCACCAATGGATACAGCTATAAAACAACGCCCATATCCAAGGCTCAGTAAACATGGTTGAAAAGGGGGCAGAAAGATGGTCAAAACCGGAGGATCGGGGAGTCTGCTGTGAGACTGTGTCTCCTAGTAATGTCAGAAGCTTTACCTAAAACATCTGAGCATGGCTGCCTAAACACGAGCTGAACAACAATAGACATAGCATAATGGACAGAGGGAAGCCCAGGGGGCCTCAATCCTACAAAGAGAACTCCAGGAAAATAAGGAATGCTAAGGGTAGAAGAAATAGTTCAGGAAAGAGCACACCGATTGATTACCCAGCATCAAATGATCAGCTCTGGAGACATACATGCAAATAACACTATAAGGCTGAGCACATTATAGTTAGCACCATATATGCATAGAGGTTATATTTGAGAATAGATATATTAATAGACACACATACATAGATGCATGAAACATTAATCAATAAAAAAAAATTCTCCCATGAATTTGAAAGAGAGCAAGGAGGGGTATATGAGACAGTTTAGAAGGAGGAAAGGGGAGGGAGATGTGCAGTCATTTTATTATAATTTCAAAAAATGAAATTAGCAAAACAAAAGGACTTTAGAAACAATAGCTCCTCCCAGTTAGTACTATTTAAAACCACAGGGTTGCAGTGCTCAGACAAAACATTAGGCACCACTTTAGGAGAATGATGCTCGCTAATTAGCTCTCGTGTGACTCTAAAGGGAAAAACGACACAGAAAGGAACACTCACCAAAAGCTTTCTCTTAGTTTTCAGAGCCAGAAAATATTGGTGTGAAAGGATTAGGATCCCATTTTTCCCCTCACATAAGAAAAGCCCTTGCTTATTAGGTCAGAAAACCACTTATGTACCCTCTGCCCCATAAGCACAGGGAAACACAAAGAGGCCTCAGCAGAAATTCTCTTATCTGACACTATCCTTCTTCTCCCTGACTTTGATGGGGACACACAAGACTCCTTGAGGTGGATATCTCTGGCACCTGCTGTGCCTTCTGTCTAGCTTCTGAACACAGCAAAAAATAAAATTAAAAAGATGAGGTACAGAGGTACTAAGGGAAAGAGGTAATGGGATGTTTTGATCGATACACTGAACAAATTTATGAAACTTTCAAAGAATGAAAATATTGCTTACAAAATGTTTAATGTACTGTAGTCAGACAACAATGATTCTAGAATAAATCAAGAAATAGGGTTCTTAAAATCTAAGTGATCAAAATATCCTTTTAATCTCTAAAGCTTTTATCATACAATAGAATATTTAGTTCAAAATTTTTATTTCTACAGCTGTGTTTATATGTCCAGATGTTTATGCCTCTGACGTATGATATTGTAATCATCTACCCATTTGCATTTCTTGATCTCTTTAATGATGATAATTATAACTTAATCGTATTTCATCCTCAGTGCCTAAAAATATCATTTTAACATTTTTAACAAGCAATATTAGACTGATGTAAAAACATTACAAATGGATTTGTAAGAGAAACTTAAACTGCTCTGGATAGTCTGACAGTTCTGAGACATGGTAACCTGGGATAAAAACACCTACATACTGATCCTATCGTACTGAGGGCATAGAATCCTGGCTTCTTTTCTATAAATCATATAACCCTAGTTTTTTTTTTTAAAAATTTCCTCACTAGTGTACAGCATATCTAACTACCTACTAAAATATGGCATGATATGTGTAGATCCCATCAGTCTGCATAATCACTGTGTTACATGTTAAATTATTCATCTTCTTCTTGTACAACCAGATTTACTTAGCCCTCTCTCCCTCAGACTAGTCTTTCACAAAGACACTAGGGTACCTGACTAAAGTGGAACCCCAACATCTCATTATTCTGGTCCTGTGTGTTTCATACCTTGGTTATTATGAACTATACTTATCCATATCATGTCCAACCAGGCTGTAGATAACATAACCCTTTTAAAATTCACTTTCTACCATTATTGCTACCCCTGAAACCACTGTAGTGAGCCAATCCAGGCAGGTTTTTTTTGAGATATTACATTATCTGAAAGCATCATATGTCTCAATTTTTTTTTATCTAGTCAATTCTGCTCATTCTTTCAGATTTAGCTCAAGTACCATTTCTTTCAAAGAAGTTTTGTTCCTTCACTTCTGTGGTTTTAGCCCAATATTTTCTCTTCTTGCTCAACACTTCATACTGCTCACTCATCTCATTAATAACATTTATATGTTATTTATTATTGGAGTTTTATTATCTTTTTCATGTTTTTGAAAAGCCCTACTGATATATTCAATCACGTTGGTAGAATATAAGTTCATGGAAGTTAGAGACTATGGTTTAATGATTGTAATATTGTGGCATGAACATATGAGTATAAAATATTTAGTATGGTGCTTAAAAGTTATTTCCTGTGAGTCAGATGTGTAATTTTGATGGCAGTGCCCACGACAGCATTATAGCAAACCAACAGTAGGTGAACTACCTTTTGCTTATCTTTCCTCTGTGCTTTCCTTTGCTTCTTGTACAATGAGAAGCGGTACTCTAATAAGGCAGGAAATCCTGCAGCAGCACCTTCCAAAGTTCTGAATTAGATGCTCAGTTTTGAAAGATGATGACTGCTGTGTCCTTTGTCCAATTATTACTAAAAACAAAAATTCTGAAAAGAGTTTGGCAGTTTGCCTTAAGTAAAAAATCTTAGCACTAGACCAATCACTCTTGGTCAAGAAGTAGAATTTTATTTATTTTGTCTGTTTTCCCTTATTTATTTTTAAAAATTAAGTAAAAAATACATAACATTCAATTCATTATCTTAACCATTTTTAAGCATGCAGTCCAAGTATCCCGTTTATTTACTTTACCATATACTAGATCTTTACTTTTAATTTGATAATACTGAAGATTTGCACATATAAAAAACAAATACTTCCTGTTCTAGGCAACTAAACAGCACTGACAACCAAATTTTCACTTTTTGTTTCCATGGGTTTTTCTCAGTTACTTTATACAAATAGAATCAGATAATATTTGGTCCTTTGTGACTGGCTTATATGTATAGCATACTGATCATGAAGTTTATCCATTTTATAAAACACCACTCTACTGTCTTTCTCTGGGGTCAGCAAAATAGTCCACCGTAGATCATTTGCTAGTGGTCATCCCATTGACAGAAGTGATATTTCACTGCCAATTCTGTGTACATTGCTCTTAAGTCTTGTGACATTGGGTTTCTTTTTTTTTTTTTTTTACGTTATTTCTCTGTTATTGTATCTTGCAAAGAATCTATTCAACTGTTTTCTTGTTTGTCAGTCCAGCTCTTCTGTTGATGTAGTATAAAAGTTTATTATAAATACTTTATGTTACATTTCTTGAAATATAGGGACTGCAAATTGTCTCGACTTTCCTTTTTACTTGAGAGTTTTCAAATTTGTCAGTCTTATTTTTCTAATTGTGCTTTGGTTTTACATCTACTTTGTGGTTTTTATCCAAGAGGTCTAGATCATATTCAATAATTGAAAGTTTTTTCTTATATTTTAATGGTTTTGTAGTCTTATATATTTATTATATATTTAACTTTAATCCATGAGTTAAGTTTTGTATGTGATATAAGGTAAATGCTAAACTTCATTCTTTTTTATGTGAGTAGGCAGTTTCCACAATGACATGTATTAGAGACATTATTTCCCCTTTATAGTCTTAGTCTTTTTCTTAAAAATCCTTTGGTCATCGAAGCTGACCTTCTTCTCTACTATGTCCTTTTGGTCTGTATCTCTATTCATATCAGTACCATACAGTCGGGGGTGGTCGAGTTTTAATTTATATTTTAAAAGCTTAAAGTTCATGACTTCCAAGTTAATTCATTTTAATAAATTGTCATTAATATTCAGGTTTCCATAAAGGTTTCATGGGAGTCTTATAATTTTATTCTCTTTGTCCAAAAAAGTAAGATTAAATTTTGGGGAAGAATTTTATTGAATCTATAGATCACTTGAATGGTATGAATTGGCAATATCCACCCAGAAGCACAGAATGCTTTCAAGTCACCTACATCTTCTGGTTTTTTTTTTTAACATTGTTATATTATTTTCAGCATACAGAGTCTTCACATATTTGGTAATGGTTTATTTCTAATTGTTTCATTCCATTTTATTTTATAGTGAATGATACTGTTTTTCTCAGAAGGCAGATATTGGTTAACAGACTGCACCACTAATAAAAAAGAGTAACAACCAAGGTGTCAGGGATGGTGTGTGTGGAAGAAAGACCTAGTTCTTCACAGAGCCATGAGATTACGCCAGTAAAGATTTTGATAGTCAAATATAATGAGTAATTATTAGAGCAGCTTTTCCTGAATGTGACTATATTCACAATCACTATAGTATATATTATAGATTCTAAGAAACTATTACAACTCAGTAGACCAATGGAAAATTTCTTTCACTTACCAGTGGATCACTTTGGGTAATATCTTTGGATTTCTATTACCGTGACAAAACACCATGACCCAAAGCACTGGGGAGAAAAGGGTTTATTGTGGTTTATACTTCCACATCTTTGTCCATCACTGAAGGAGTCAGGACAAGAACTCAAATTGGGCTGGAACTTGGAGGCAGGAATTGATTGATGCAGGGGCCAGCCATGAAGGGGTGATACTTACTGGCTTTCTCAGTCAGATTTCTTATAGAATCCACTACTACCAGCCCATGGATGGCACCACCCACAATGGGCTGATGTCATAAGTAAATAAATCACATAAATCCTTAGTTACAAAAATGATTTACAGATTGCATACAGCCTGATAATATGGAGGCGTTTTCTAAATTGAGGCTCCTTCCTCTCAGATGATTTTTTTTTCTTATAGAAATCCATTTTATTTATTTATTTATTTGTTTGTTTGTTTGTTTATTTATTAAAGATTTCTGCCTTCTCCCCGCCACCACCTCCATTTCCCTCCCCCTCCCCCATCAAGTCCCCCTCCCTCATCATCCCTAAGAGTAATCCAGGTTCCCTGCCCTGTGGGAAGTCCAAGGACCACCCACCTCCATCCAGGTCTAGTAAGGTGAGCATCCAAACTGCCTAGCCTCCCACAAAGCCAGTACGTGCAGTAGGATCAAAAACCCATTGCCATTGATCTTGAGTTCTCAGTAGTCCTCATTGTCCATTATTTTCAGCAAGTCCGGTTTTATCCCATGCTTTTTTTCAGACCCAGGCCAGCTGGCCTTGGTGAGTTCCTGATAGAACATCCCCATTGTCTCAGTGTGTGGGTGCACCCCTCGCGGTCCTGATGATTTATGCTTGTGTCGATTTGATATAAAACTGTCCAGCACAGCTATCCTAATTGTAAGTACTAAAGCCAATTGTTATAGGTTATAGGTACCATCTACGATCCTGTCTGATAGTGATGACATTCAACTCTAAATCTGGGGCAGATGTATTAAAATAACATCGAGTTTGGCTCCTAACATGTGAGAGATAGAATGGACCCTTTATATATGAAATATGAAGACCTATATATAGCATCCTGTGAGAAAAGATGACAATGTAAGTGAAATGGTAAGTCTGTAGAGAAACTAGAATTACAAGAATATGGAAGTTCTTCTCATGAGAAACAAGAAGAAATTAATAGTCTGGATAATAAATGAGACTCCTGGAACAGTCATCAGTTCTCAAAGTATTAAAATATTTTGATTTTTAGAGAATAAATGTGTTATTTCCCATACAACCTCTGGCCCACTTTGAGAACTGATAAAATTGAACACAAATGTTTACTTGGATTCCAGTCTGAATTTGTTTTAAAGAAAGAAAAGCACACCTCCAGCTAAGAAATAAGGGTAAAAGGCTGCGGTGGAAGCTCTGAAAGGAAAACAGCTTGACTGATGTTTGAGGGTGGATGCTAAGTTGGAGGCTGTGAAACATTCTTTTCCAGATCAAATGTGAATTAAGCACACTGCATATGATGGGGGGTAATGCTATAAAATAGTTCTTTGTTGCTGTCAAACAAAAAGTGTAAATCGAAAGACAGAGGCATTGCCAGAATCCGAGAGCAAGGTTTTTGCATGAGGTGCTGAGGCAGAACACTTTAACCAGTAGCAGTCAGGGTCCACAGGAGAACAAGAGAATGTCTGGCAGCTTCCTCTGTGATTTGTAAGTAATTTGCCTCCTTATAAAAAGGCATCTTATCCTCCTTTTACTTTTAAATGTGGACATTTGGGAGCTTCTATAGAATAATGGCCTTATTTATACTATGAAATTGGGTGTTGAATTACTTTTAAGTAAATAGAATGAAATATGTAAATATGTATGTAAAGAATATTTTCAAATTGCTCCCAAGCCAATGTAGAATAATGAGTAAAACATTAAATCCTTTTTGGTAGCTATCTTGTGTGTCTCAAATCCTAGCAAAGCCAGTGTGTTTACGGAAAACTATTGAAAGTCCCACTGCTGGTATAATTACTATCAGTCCATTTGGGACAATTATAAATATTTTACCATGGTAGATTTTCAAATGCTAGTATTTCCTGGGGATTCCTAGCTTATAAATATTTGATCCTCTTGGGTAACATGCAAAATTCAAAGTGGGGTTCTGTTACTAGGTTTCCTAAGTCTTAAAAACCTGAGGGTTTTAAAGTTAAAATTAAATAAAGTTAATGTTATTATTATGTTATTATTATTTTCTTTCCTCTTTTATTGAAATGTTTTATTTATACGTCCATGTGTGGGTATGTACGTACACAGGAGTGTGAGTGTCCTCAGAGGCTACAATAGAGTGTAGGACTCCCTAGAGAAGGAGTTTAAAGGTGGTTTTAAGACACTACTGACTAGGGTGCTGTGAACCAAACAAGGGTCCAATGGGAGGGCATAAAGTGCTCTTAACTTTTGATTTATCTCTCCAGTTCCAAGGGGAAAATGTCTTTCCTTTCTTCTGTGGATTTATTCTCGTTTTTTTTTTTTTTCTTAATGGAATTGAAAGGAAGAGGAATAATCTCCGAAAATACTTGAAGTAGAGATACATACTTGTTGAAACATGGCAAGGGTTTATAAAATATCACTTCCCATGAAAACTCTTCAAAAAATTGAAAACATAAAAATTATACTAGAATCCATTACAGAGCACAATAACCAAGTGACACATGCAACAAATAAAGCCCTCTTTAAATTGGCTGTCCATTTATTTGTGGCATATGTTTATGTGCAGGCACTTGGGTATTTATGTGTGTATGGACGTGGACAGCAGAGGTCAGAGGCTGGTGTCTTTCTTTTGTTTGATCACCAGCTCGCTTCCATATTTTTTGTGGTGGGTTTTTCCAATGAACCTTTAGTTTACCATTTCAGGTATACTTACTGCCAAAGCTTGAGTCTAAGCCTGTGCTCCTGTTATTCCTAACAAGCCTGGCTTGGCTGTCCGTACTCGATCAGCCCTCTAAAAGTGCCAAATTTGTAATGAAAAGCAGTAAAAGGAAATTTATTATATGTGGCCACATAAAGAAGAACATAGAAATTTAGGGACTCAACACACACACACACACACACACACACACACACACACACACACACAATTCCACGGTCCTAACGAGAGTAAAGTTTAAAAGTCAAAAGATATACATAATTAATGTATATCCTGGTCAAAGGTGGTTCTGCTGTTCACTTACTCCTCCTTGTTTGGGTTCCACTCTTCTGCAAGGTTGTCTGACAAATACAAATCTCTGGGAGAAAAGCTTTTCCTCTGCCTGCATGAGAGTCCTGGGATAATTTCAATTTCTTGGGGGTACCTTGTTTTCATAATCCAGATAGTCATATTGAGGGACACCGGTCCCTTTAGAATATCTTCATTCTTCCAGGCATTCTGGTTACAGACTGGCTGTATATCAAGCACAAGGAATCACACCGTGTCTTCTCTAGGATTAAAGATGTAGGATCTCCTACACAGTTTTACATAGGTGCTGGACCCCATGTGTGTATGTCAATGAGTTTATTGGTTAAGTCATCACCAAGACCCTCTAACCCCTAATCTTTCCAATCTTAATGCTCAGAGTTCTTAACGCTAGGAAGGTGGAACCTTTCTTCGCGTTTCAGTACAAAGCTCTGCAAGGAGAATAGCTAAAGCATGAGGATAGTAAATGGAGAAGGGCTAGGTCATAGCAAGAACAGCACAGAAGGAGGCACAATGGCGGTGTTTAGATGGCAGGATGCCATCAATCATCTGTAAGGACGGACACTAGAAATGACGCCTGCCTCCCATTTCATAACCGATAATCATTATTTTATATCTCCAAATCTATGCTGTATTTCCTCTGACAAACACTGTAACTCTTCAATTAAATAAACTAATAAGCACCATGAACCCAATGTGTCACAGATACAATCAGATGGAACAAAAGGAATGAACATCTGATGAGCACTCAGAGATATCCTCATGAGGCAAACGTGATTCCACATCCTCTGTTTCCACGCACTATGGGTTCTCAACTACGGGGCGTTTTCAGGTGTTTATCCTCAGTGCCCCTCATGTGCTTCTAATTTTCCATGGGTGAATCCTCTTGATAATTTTCCCTGAATTTCTCCAGTATTCAAAGGCACTCTGAAGAACTAAATCAATTAATGAAATGTGGTGAGCTATTGTGAACACAAAATTATCAGAATCTTGTTGCTTTTTATTCTAAGTGGGGTAGTGATGTCAGTGGCTCACTTGTTGCCAATTAAACCTTTGCTGTTCAAACGGACCTTTACCTAACAAGCATTGCAGGAATCACAACAGAGAGACTAACTAAGTAGCAGGGCAGAAAGCATGATAAACCTGATCCCAAGCAGTACAAGAAGCTCTATGGTAAAGACCAAGAGGCTCTGCAGAGACAGATGTAATCTCTCTTGCTGCTCATTATCAGGCCGTTGGAACTTTGGAAGTGTTTTGCTGTCTGAAGGACTTTTTCCATATAATTACTGTCAAAGCAGCACTGCTGTCAACAAGGTTTAAGCTGATAACCTAGGCACAAGCGTGAATATCAGACACGGAAACAGAGACAGATTTTAAGGAGAGCCCAGCCTTAGTGAAAGGGGCCATTTGGGGGAATAAGATAGCACGCAGTGCTCACAGTAATCCAGTAAAGCTCTAGGCTGGCATATGAAGAATGTGGCAAAGGGAAGGCTGCACTGAACACTGTAGGCGGATTCTGCTCATTCATTTCCCGCCTGCTCAGACTGGAATAGTCACATAGAAACTATATAAATTGCAAAAATGTTTGGCCAATAGCTTAGGTGTATTCCTAGTTAACTCTCACATCTTCAATTAACCCATTTCTATTATTTTACCACAAGGCTTGTGATTTGTGACCTCTTGCTTCTTGGGCACTAACATGGCATCTGCCTCCTTTGGCAGCTGTATGGCATCTCTCTGACTCTGCCTACTCTCTCTACATATCTCTGTTCAAACCTCCTGCCTGGCTTTACTCTGCTAAGCCATTGGTCAAAACAGCTTTATTCATCACATATAAAAGTAACACATATAGAGAAGGACATCCCACATCAGCTACAATGATGCAAAGGTTGCCTCCAAGATTGCTGATGGGTATAAGACTGTCAGCCCCTGGGGTTGTCCTTGCAGACCTGGAAATCAACAGCTTTCAAAGGGAAATGTGATGCATGGGAGAGGTTCTGTCTGGTATAAGCCTGGAAAATGCTGGTTGCTTCATATGAGTTCAGCAAGTTTTAACTTCTCTAATTTGTTCTCACGTCTTAGTAACGGGTATTTCAAGGGTTTAGGGATAGCGAAAGTAAGGAGAAGCTGTTCATTCTTATACAAACTTTATGATGCCATTCACTCCATGTTTGCTTTTTACTATTACAGTTCATGCAAAACTTCTGAAATTTTACTTGCTTTATAGATTCTGCAGATTTGAAGGAAAGTTCCTTGAATAGTGCACAGGCCAGAGGTGACATTATTGCTTTCTACTTCCATGCCCTAAAGGCAGATATGTTGACTATCCCAAAGACAGAGATAGTGGCCAATCTTTCAAAAAAACTTGAGTTCTCATGCAAATTTATCTCTAATATGTTTTGTGGGACTTCAAAACGTAATATTTCTAATACAACCAGGAACAGTGGAAAACCAAAGTGAAAATAGATCTTTACTAAGAATCATGGAATTGGCTATGCTGTTGTTCAGGCCTACTCCCTGCAAACAATTCTTACTTGGAAATAGCACCACAACAAAAATGTCTTGTCCCTGGGCAAGAATTCATTTGTACTATGTCTTTAGCACATTGTCAGTAACTTTTTTCATCATTTACATTTCCTTGCCTGTTTCATCCTTTTACTCATTCTCTTATGGTAGATTCATCTCCCCATCTAGTTTTTAAGGTCTTATTTCAAACATGAAGGTATGGAGGTTCAAAATACCATGGAGTGGGTGAATGCCTAGGTCCATAGCCTTCATTCTCAGCAAATACTTATATGGAAACTAATAGTGAGGCATCTCAAGAACACTCTAGACTGTTGCAGAAAATTGTAAGCCCCTTGGTGGTTTAGTGAGGCCATCATGGTTAGCATCATAATTTCTTCAGAAAACATGAGCAAACATATAAACAATTATCTGGAGACGCTATTGTTCCCTTTCTGAGACTTGTCTTGATGAAATAAGAAGCTTGTTCTAAAGTTTTGCTCTTGTAGGCAGAGTTTCCCACTTCCAAATAACCAACACAGTGGCTTGTTATTATTTATAAATGCTTGGTCAATAGCTCAGGCTTATTACTAACTAATCTTTACATTTTAAGTTAAATCATAGTTCTTATTTACACTCTGCCACACGGTGGTACCTTTATTAGCATGGCATATTCATATCCTGCTCCCTCTGTGTGATTGGAGACTTCTTTCTGCCCTTCTCCTTTCTGGCATTCTCAATTTTGTTTTCCACCTATCTTTATCCTGTTCAACTATTGGCTATTCAGCTTTTTTACTAAACCAATCACCGTAGCAAATCTGCACAGTGGACAAAAGGATTATTCCACAGCACCTGTTTGATATAACAGTTAAAATTCACATGACAGTTTCCAACATGAATTTTAAATTGTCCTATGTGCTTTAACAGAGAAGAGGGAGAAGGAAAATGGAGTTTGTATGTTCCTTTTCATACTCTCATCCTGTTCTTTCACGAAGATTTTGCTTCTAATTTATTGTTTGTTCCCATCCAAAGTCTTTCTGTTGTGCTCTCATTTCCTATAACTCTCATGACAGTTTTACTACTGATGCCAAATCTTCAAATTTAATGCAGAATATTTCTCCTCCTCTAACATAAACAATATTATTGCATTCTTAGGAGAACCTGCCCTTGCTTCCCTGGACACACATTAGAATTAATGGAGGTGATTCTAAAGCTATAGACATGTGATTCTTATTCCATAAATGACCTGGGTACATTTCTTCTTAAATTATGCATTTAAAGTTCCCCCAAGTGATTATGGTGTTGAAAACCACAGAGACTGCGTCCAAAGCAAAAGTTTCTTTCAAAAAATTTTAATCTATATTTTGATGTTGTTTAAAGATTTAATATATAATATGATTTAAGTGATACCCACTGAAGTAAACATTGCACAAAATATATTTATTTTTGACTTAGCGAAAACATCCATTGAGCCTTTATTTTTTTCTCTGCAGAATTGTTTTGGAGATTTTGAAAATCAACATCCCATATTAGAGAAAAATATTTTTCTCTAAAGTATTTCTTTCCTCAACTATCCTCATTCCATTTTATTAATAACAGGGCGACCAATGTCAACCTGACAGCATTCAGGAGTATATTTCCCAGGGCTGCTGCACAATCCACCTCCTTGGTCCCAGCAGAACCACAGACATGTTGACTGAGAATAAGGTTAATAACCACATCAAAAAGGGTTAGAATTTGTAAGGGAGAACCAAATCCCACATATCCAACTTACACAGTAAATAATTTCAGTAAAATGTAATCACCAGAGTTGTACTTTACTTTGAATTAAAGACATGATACTCCATTACAGAGGTAATTTAGTAGCACTAATAATCACAATTAGTCAGGAAAGTCATTCTGTGCACAGTGCAACTCAAACTGCCTTCATGTCACAGAATTTGACATGGGCTCTCTAGCTAGAATCACTTTCTACACTCGATGTTTTAGCAATATGAATATTGTCTTTTATACTGCAAGCAGACTTGGAAAATTCAAGCGAGCAAGGGAAAATGCACAGCAAAAGTGTCATTCAAAGTGTATCAGAGACCCAACGTTGGGGACATACGTAGACAGGTTACTCTCTTTGTTGCAGTTCATAAATTGTGCTTGTGTTGGTTACATAAATTTGATCTGATTTGTGATTTTGTGAAGGTTAAGAGAAGTCTGAGTACCAATGTCTGCATTATACAGAGAAAGGAATTTAGCTTCAGAAAAGAGCGATTCTGTCTACTACATTGTATGAACGTATGGATGCAAGACTAAAATGCTTACATATGAACTGGACTCTCCTCAAACTCCTGTCATGTATGTGCTTCATTCTGCATCTCATATCATATTAAGACTTAACAAAGGATTCTTAAAATTAAACTAGAGTTTTTGTTTAGAGACTCTAACTTTCTGAAGTGTCATTCAGCTCTCTCGGATGTTTAGAAAGATGCTATGTTCAGCAAGTTTAGAATAAATATCTCCCATATCTACATCAGTTTTGGAATCTACACTGAGCCCTTAGCATCCTGGGCTTGTTCACTGTCAGCATTTTAGAGTCTCACCCTCTGCATTCAGAGCTTCCTTTTCAACCAGGGACTAATGGAAGTTCTGTGCAGTAATCTAGAGCTACTGTTCATCATAGCTTCTTGAGCTAGGGTCAATCCCAGCTCTATCAGTGTCTGTATGCTTTCATTTCTATCTGCTCTTCTTAGCTAAGCGTCTAAACTTGTCTTGGTCTGCAGTTCCAGATACCATGGATAGCAATTTACCCCTCGCTGAGTATTGAGACAATTGTGAGAGGCACCTTATGAGTCCCATCCCCACCACAGTAGGTCCCATTTTACCAGCTATTAAATATTTTTGGCACTTTTTATTTTACTTTTTACTATTTTTTCAAGTTTTATTATTGTTTAGAAAGAGGACTACACTATTGGCAACTCCTAAGTTCCCCAGAATCTTGGACACCTTCTTTGTGAATTCTTAGAGAAGCTGGGTGACACTGATTCAAAATGATGGCAAATTATTTCCTTTTTTACCTACATGCTGTATCATTCTTTGGTCCAAAAGAACTTGTACTACTAACTCCTTTGTTTAATGAGCCTTTTGATTGGATAAATTTAGCACTTACCTACTGGAATTTTTTACAAGTCATATAATGGCTCTGGGCTTTTGCTCTCTCACCCTTAAAACGAAGATAGAAACAGGAATAATTATCCACTTGTTATAAACTTTAGAAATCATGTTTGTAAAGGCCATTACATAGCACCCATGCATCTTATACGGTCAAACAAGCTAGCAAAAGTCGAGAGTTAAAACTTACATTGTAATGTTGTTCTGTGGTATTTTGGTTGTTATGAAAAGAGAGTGCACGTGACATAAATAACTCATGGTCCTCTGGACACTACATTTCTTCCACCCTCTCTTTCATGCTATTCTCTGAGCCTTGGGAGCGTAGGTTGTAGTTGCATTGGTAAAGGTTAAGCACCCCATAGCCAGTTTTTCCCCACATTTTTACTATGTGGGTTTCTGTAATAGTCCCCATATGCGGGGAAAAAAAAACAAAAAACAAAAAACAAAAAATTGTATTTGGTGAGGGGTAATAGATACACTTACGTGTTGACATAAGGTTTATTATTTAGAATGTAGTTGGGAATCATCCTGCTTTAGGGAAATGGCAGAAGTAGGTTCTCCTGTAGGGAACACAACCTTACCAGCCAAGGGTACATGGCTAAATTTACAGTGTGAGGCATTGATTCCCTTCTATTGATCAAACCTGGATGTTATTAGTTAGCTGTGTGCTAACCACCAACTTAAGTACCACTATTGTATCTTTGGGATATCTCGTCACTTGAGACATTGTTGCAGTTCACAGGCATTGTGGCTGGCTAGGACTATAGATTGATCTCCTTGTTTGGAGGTTTGCATAGCATCTACCAGTAAGTTCTACCATGAGAACTTGTTTGTCTTCAAGGTGGAGGCTTCCTGGTCATTTCCCACTCAAGCCTATTTATTCTATATATCCATCCCTCCGTTCCTCCCTCTCTCCCTCCTTCGTTCCTTCCCTCCCTCCCTTACTTTCTCCTATGTATCCCTCCCTCCTTTCCTCTCTCCCTCCCTTCCTTTGTTCCTTTCTTCCTTCATCTTCTCTAACCTGTTCCTTTCCCCTTTTAAAACTAAAATAAATAAATAAATATCAATAAATTAGATACATGGTATTAGCTGTTTTAAATTGGTCCTCTCCCCTATTCCTCTCCCCCATTCCCTGCTTTCCCTGTATCCTTCCATGAGCCTCCTTTTCACATGTATGTTACACGTATCCTTTTGCTTTTTCACTTTGGCACCTTGTTTAGCCCTTTCTTGGTCTCTTTTTAGTCCTGTACACACATTTACATACATATCTTCTGTAACCAATCAAGGCTCCAATGGAGGTATTGGGACACCAGTACAGACACAACACCTTAGACCTACAATTTGTCTAGCCTGTAAGATATGCTGAGGTAAATATGACACAGAATTTGGGGGAGTTGCCAACCAATGACTGTTTCAACTTGAGTCCCATGCAAAGAGTGGGAGCCCATGCCTGACACTGTCTGGAAGGCTAGGAACCAGAGGTGTATGGCCCAGAAGCCTAAGATAGAAACCAACACATCTGGAAATAATAAATGAAATATTCCTAATACTTTGCTACCCTTGTAGAACAGAGCCTAGCATAATTGTCATCAGAGTGGCTTCATCCAGCGACTGATGGGAGTAGATGCAGAGACCCACAGCCAAATATTAAGCAGAACTTGGGGAATCCTCTGGAAGTAGGGGAGGAAGGATTGTAAGATCCAGAGGAGTCAAGGACACCACAAGAAAACAGTTCACAGAATCAAGAAACCAGGGCTCATAGGGGCCCACAAAAACTGGAGACAATCAGGGAGCCTGTGTGGGTCTGACCCAGGTCTTCTGAATACATGTTATTGTTGTGCAGCTTGGTGCTCTTTTGGGACTTCTAACAGTAGGAGCAAGAGTGTTGTCTCTGACTCTTTTGCACGCTTTTGCAACCCTTTGCCTCCTACTGGTTGCCTAATTCAGCCTTAATATGAGGAGGGTGGGTCCCTAGTTTTATTGCAACATTTTGTGCCGTGTTTGATTGATATCCCTGGGAGGCCCTGCCCTTTTCAGAAGGGATATGGAGAAAGAGTGAATCTGGGAGAGGGGGAAGGGGTGGCAGGGACTGGGAAAGGAGGAGGGAGGGGAAACTGTAGTCAGGATGCAATATATGAGAGATTAATAAATAATAAAAATAAGAAAAGAAGTCACACTATGTCTATTAGGAGATAACATGATTCTATATTTAAAGGAGCCCATGAACTTGACCCAAAAGTTCTTAGGTCTAATTAACAGCAAAGCTTCTATATTTAAAATTCACAAACAAACTTCAATTCTTTTATATATACAAATAGTGAATTGAGAGAAAAATGTAGAAATTTATCCCAGTCATGATAGGACTCTTCGTTTTGAAACAGAATCTTGTATGCCATTCAGATTGACCTCAAACTGGTGATTGCCTTACCTTCGTCTCCTGAGTCTTGGAATCAAAAACCTGTGTTAGTATTGATTTTCCTTATATGCAGACCTATGCCAAACTGTTTTTCATTGTACCTATTTTATTTTTCACAAATTGTGTTTTCCTCCTTATTTCATAATTATTAGAAACTTCCCTTGGGATATTGTTTGGACCTGCTATCCTCCAAATTCTCTAACATTTCCATTTCTTTTATGGATAAAAGTTTCTCTAAATAAAGGCAGAAGTACTAATCTATTATTTACATCAATAGAAGTATTCCACTTTTCACATCTTGTAAATAATATCATGCTCTTCCTAATTCCTTATAAATCCAGTATGATATATTTTTCCATTTCCATTCAAGTACTATGCATGCTATTCTTGTGCTGTAATTCTTGAAACTTTGCAGATTTTAGGTAGCAGCTGGAATTTGCCAACATCAGTTTTCTGATGTCTAAAAGATTTTTAACAATGCATCTTGGTGTAGGCCTTTACATTGAAATATCTGAAAGAGAGCTTCTGCCTGCACTGTGCTAATTCAGAGGAACTCTTTGTTCACAGGAGGGCCCGAGCTCTTGGTGCTCAAGTGCAAGTGTGATTGGATTTGCAGATTAGCCAGATGAGAACGATCAAAGCCTTATCGTTAAAAAGACCTAAAAGCTTGGAGTTTGCTCTTGTAAGAAAAATTGTTCTTGGCCCCTAATCTTTCTAATCTTGACCTCGCAGAAAGGTTTTGCACTTAAGGCAATATTATCAGGATGCAAAACTCAATCTCAGGCTAAATTCCACTTTCTCATAACATGGTTGAACACTTGCTTAGTGAATAAATTGGTAGCTAAATGGAAATTCCAGGCTTCAAACGGAATTTGTAATTCCATTAAGTTGGCATTCACTGCAATGCACAGCCTTGTGGAAACCGCACAAGGAGACCAGACTCCCCTACTCCTTTAGTCTCAATTTTCCCAAGCAGCAATTTTGTTATGTTTATGATTTCACTGTTTAGCACTGTGACTGTAACATAGAAATTTGCATATTCATTTAGGCTCAGAAGAGTATTTGAAGGTTTTGTAATTTTTAAGTTCAAACGTATAAACATAGATTGATTGAGAGTTAAACATGGTTGTTCAAAAGTTTGAAGTTGACAATCTGTAGACAGATAATGAGGTTTTTAACCTTTGCAATGGTTGTCATTCAAGAACACCATTGACTTGATTGAGGTGGTGCTGTGGGAGCACCTTCCACTCTTTCAGCCAATAGCCTTTAAGATACAGTGCTATGGGAGCCTTTAAGATACCATTCTACTTGGGCATGGTCTCTTATACTATAAATGGAGCTGTAAAACTTATGCTTGCTCTCTTGCTTCCTGCTCTCACTTCTGGCTGCTAGGTTCTATTCCTGTTCCCCTTTCGTGCAGAGTATTGTGACCTAGGACTGTGATCTGTAAGTCTCCCCTAAATAAATAACCATTTATTATACATAATTCTGAACTAGTGTGGGTTTATTTTGTATCTTCCACCATCAAGGTGGTGAGATTTTCCTTTACTAGAATGCTAAGAAGAGTGAAGCATTTTGAAATGATTGTTTGTGAGAAACTATATTTTGTATAAATTGTTATCTGGAATAAGACTGATGCACCAAATCATGCTCACTGCTGGATGTGTGATAGACAATATTCATACTGCAGGAGATGCTTCAGAACCACAGCTCAGGATTATGATAATACCATGACTCATTGATGTCCTTACACATTGGCTGCATCATTATTCCACCTGTCAGTCTCCCGAAATAAATCTTATATTTTTTTTAATTTTTGGAACTTTGCCTGTACAAGTTCCCATTGGGCAAACTGTGTGCTCTTTTTTCCATTTTTACATTTTACATGTTCCTCTCAATATTTGAGAGTTAAGACATAGAGACAATGCCTCTAAGGCGATATTTTGAGTTCCTTAGGGCTTGGTTGCATGCTTTTCTCTGTGTTAAAGGCTCCATAGCATCTTTGTTTATGCCTCTTACTCTGCAAGACTTACCAATTTCTTTTTTCATGGGTAAAGCATATTTTTACCTGATCTTAGAAGGAGCCTCGGAATTCTCTTAATTTCTCCCCTCTCATTTATTCCCGCATTCTTTTCTTTCTCCTCCCTTTTTCCTTTCTTCCTTTTCTTCTTCCTGTCAGGATTCAGGCATTATGCTGGCAAGCCCTGGATCCCATGGCTGCTATGTTTTTACGTGCTCTCTCCCTTTCTCTCTTTCTCCCATCTCTCCCCATTTCCCTTATCTCAATAATCTCCTCACGTAAGCTCTGCCTGCATGACATATTTGCACTGCCATGAGGCCTCTGGCTCTCACTGCCAAGGTTCCTATGCTGCAGAAACATTCCACTTCTCCTTCCTCTCTTCATGATTTTCTGCTTCTCTGAAATATGAATTTTCTATTTTTCTTCCTCTTTTCGTTCCTATTTCAAACTTGTTCAAGTAAGGTTGGCATATGATACATATGACATACAATATCTGTGTTTAAAGCACAAATTTTGTGGTATTTGACATGTATGTATTCCTCTAAGATGATCACCAAAATTAAAATAAAAAGTCACTAAATAGAAATATTTCCTTATACTCTGCTGTAGTTATTCCCTCTTAAGCCCTCTGGGCCCTCTTTCAACTGCAATCACACAATGTTTCCCCTGCTGTCCTCTGGCCTCTTTTATTAAGCATAATTTTTAGAATGTAGATTTACTGTTATGTGTAAGCAGTTGCTCACATGTTTTTATTGCTGTTATACTCCTGTACTCATAAAATGTACTCAAAATGTCAATAAATTTTTATTTCAGTTAGATCACATTTTATGATTCCTTCACTGTCCATCAAAGTCACTTTAGTTCCAGTAATTTTTAATTATAGCCCTTTGGGAAAAAAAACCAACCTGATGTTTAATTCAGTTGTTCTATCAGCCCATAAAATGAATAGGAACTAAAATCAATATTAAAAAACTGATAACCTGATTCTAGACATATTTAAAATATCCGGATAAACATTTCTCTATTTCAAAAACAGGTAAAAATCCTGAATCAACATTTCTGAATAGAGTGCATATCAATATCCAATTCTTATATGGAAGATGCTGAATATAACTAATGGTTGGGGAAATACCCAAAGTCAATGGGGTTTTATCTACTCATAGCCTTCATTGGTCATTAGGCTTATAGACCAAGAGAACATTCCTTTCTAAGTCTTGTGCTTCTTGGACAGCTGAAAAGAGTGAGCAGAATAGCAGAAGCACATACTGTCCTGTGGAGGATAAGGACGAGGTCTGGCTGCTCTAAGAGCTTCTTGCTTATCTCAGGAGCCTGTGGTAACAGCCCTTTCCAGATCTTCACCCTGGGGTTGTCTTCCTTCACAAAGCCTCTTCATCTTCTCTGATTTTCTGTCTTGATATTTTAGCCTCGATTTCACAGACTCAACTCTACATCTTCACATCAAGAAAGTAGCTGGAATGAGCCTGGGCTTCCTTATATCCTTTAGTAGAGTCTTGAACGCACTCAAGGTGGTTAAATTGGGGAGATTCTGGGGTGTGGAGGTAAATCTCAGATATTTCCTGTGTGTTGAGGATTGCACTTCTTTACAGCTGAATATCACTTTCAAAATCAACCCTCAAATCACAATCCTAAAGAACTTAGACAACAATGAGGACCCTAAGAGAGACATACATAGATCTAATCTACATGGGAAGTAGAAAAAGACAAGATCTCCTGAGTAAATTGGGAGCATAGAGATTTGGGGGGAGGGTTGAAGTGGGGAGAGGAAAGGCAGGGAGGGGAGCAGAGAAAAATGTAGAGCTCAATAAAAATTCATTAAAAATAATTTTAAAAACTATCATTTTCTATGTATTTTCAAGTTTTTCTTTTTATTTATTTTTTATGATGAGGACATCTAATTTACATTATTTTGGATAGAAACATACAGGCTTTTAGCTTAGAGATTTGTCATATTGATCTTTATATGTTGCAAGTAACAACACTTAAAAAAAGCTTTTTAAGTGAATGTTTATAAAAAATGTTGACTAGAAGATACAATATTTCTCATAAGGAAAGTTTATTATAATATCACACCCCATTTTTGAAGGAGCATATTCAGTAGCTATTAAATAGATCGAGTCTTCAAACCACTCAAGAAAATGAGCATAGAACTGCATTGGAACAAAATATGGATTCCTCTAGCTACAAGAAAGGAACAAACTAGTTACCTTACTATAAGGTAAACATAAAGTTCTTTCTCTTGAATGTTTTACACAGACAATCTTTATGAAGATTTAAAACAATGTTGCAGACTGGTTTCGTGACAGCTGCTAACTTATAGACTGTAAATATTTCCAGAACACAATACACTCTGTTTCCGTGCCAAGATGTTTCATGTCATGTGTCACTTTAGATCATAATTATATTATATTAGGGAGACAGATTGTGCAGCTTCAAAAGCGGACAGAATATACTGGTAAATCTGGCACCAACCTGTGCAAAGTACACCCTCTCAAGAACAGAATTCTAATTTTCCTGGGACCATTTATATTCTACATTTATGATTATGTTTTTTTAAGAACGTAAGCAGCCTATTTTAAATATTGAATATCGGGATAACTCCTGTGAAGAAGGACCTTTTGTTTTGTTCCGTGGGATTATTTTTAAATACAGAATTCTCCCCACTCACTTCCTTTCAGTCTTGATAAAAAGCAAGGTTTAATTGCCTGTCATATTCTGATTAGATAAGTCATTCAAGTTTGCTGAGCCTGTTTTTCTTTTTCATTTGACACTTAAAACATAAATCATTCTAAAAAGATTTTTTTTTTGTTTTGAAGCAGTTTTAAGTAACTGATTGTGGTGCACGGAACCTAGTGGTAACTGATATTTTTGCATGGACATTCTAGTTTCGTGGGTGGATCATGCTCATATTTACCACATACTGTAAAGAAACAAAGCATGGCAAAAGAAGGATGGAGCAATAATAGCTGAAAATAAGCAAGAGAGGAAAAGGAAAAGGCAGGAGGAAGGAAATACAAAGGGGATATTACGGATGTAAAAAGAAAAGTAGGTAGGGACAAAGGAGGAAAAGGAAGAATGGCCTCAATACTATCTGACTGATTAAATTTCACTTGAGTTATATCACTGGTTTTATCTGTGCATCTGTCCCTGATATGAGACCCATTTTGTATGAATTTTAGACATAGTAGCCTTGTTTTTTTTTCTTCAGAGGTTTGATTCAGCAAACATGCTAATTTCTAGGTCTTCTTAGATTCTATTAGAAGTTATTTCATCATTCATTTTACTCGTAAATGCAAACTTAGCTCATTATCATGGCACGCAAGCAGAAACAGCACAAATAAAATAAGCTTGAATCTTGTTCCCTTATACAAAAAGTGTACGTGTGTGTGTGTGTGTACGTATGCGCACGCTCGAGCATGTGTGTGTTCTTTGATGTCTTTTGGGATGACCTAAATCACCTGCTCTGAGCAAAGAAAGACATGAAAGCAATGTCACTGAATTTTCAGGCAATTATGCAAAGTTTCCAGTATCCCAGTTCTGGCCAATTTTCAGGGGGAATTCTGTGACCAGATTTCTTTCATAGGCACTGTTAGAAGTATTAGAAAAGAAAAGTTACGGGACAGGTAACTCTATAACTCTTTCTAGTTTGATATGCAATTGTAGGGAGGACTCTCTAGAGATTATACGTTTCTTATCACTGGTGTCCTAGATATAAAGTCGATGTAGAAGACTATCTATCTGGAGCCATCTGAAAAGATTTCCTATTTATTGTGATAAGAACTTAACTTAAAATGTCTTTTAGTGTCTCTACATCTTATGATTAGACAGTTTCTGGAAGAAATGCCTAGATATTAAGTCAAACACAAGATAGTTCATATTAAAACATCCTCCTATATTTACCCATCCTGACCTCCATTTTGAACCAAATAATAGTCACATTTCACTCATAGAGAATAGTCAACTCATTGTCTATGGGTAAAGGCAGAAAGAGAAGTCCATAAAATATTACCACCAGGTAGATGTTTGATCACTGATCTCACATTTTAATCCTCAGGCTCCTCTTGCCTGAGTTTAACTGAACTTCTCTGTTTAGAAAGCACCAAATTTGCATTCCTGATTTAGTTTCAGAATGACCAGCATGGCATGATAGACCTATGGGTGCAGTGGTGGTATATGCATACCTTGGCAGTAACCAATGGCTCTCTAATTAGACTTAATATCACCTCAACAAAAGAGAAATCATGGATGGAACTAGAAATGGTGCCAACTACTCAAAGACATATATATATATATATATATATATATATATATATATATATATATATCTCCTAATTTATATATATCACCTCCCATCGGGCTTCCTGTATATATAGCCTACTTTCCCACAAAGTCATGGCTGGTTTCATTTGTCTTCAACACATTCTAGAATGTCATAGGGGTAGCAATATCTGAAGAAATAAACCCAATACTCCAGAGAGTTTGCTCTGATGGGGACAATAAGTTACATGGTGGTGTGCAGCACTGCCTTTGAAAGCCAAAGGCCAGATTTAAAATCTACGGTTTCCAACAGCTGCTCTTCATTCTGTCGCCAGATTGTAAACCTAATGACTGCAGGAAGTACTTGGGAAAACAGAGGCTTCCTCCCCGTGGCCAGTAAGGCTGATGTAGTTATGTTCCTCCATTTCAACACTTGAAGGCAATGGCAACAGAGCGGATGCTTGACGTATGCTTGGGAAAAAAAAAATGACAGTAACTTTTACTTTAACATTTTTGAACTACAAGTATATATTTATTAGTTTCATTGAGGTTATATTATAAATAAGTCATTTCCCCTTTCCTTTCTCCCCTCCAAACCTTCACATATACCTCTTCTTTATCTTTCAAATTTATAATTTTTTAACTGTTGTTACATATATATGTATATGCATGTGTGTATGTATGTGTGCATAGAATGCATATTCCAATATACATAAACACAGCCTGCTTAGGTGGTATAATGTTCCTTGTATGAATGTTGTCAAGGCTAACAATTTGTTAATGGGTAACCAATCGGTGTGCTTTTCCCTGGGGAAGACTATTTCTCCTGCTCTAAGCGCTCCTTTATTGCCTATAGTTCTTTGTGTATATTTGAGGCCTCACGGGCTTTCTGTTGCCCATTTTCACACTATGTTTTTATCTAGGACAGTGGTTTTCAATCTTCCTAAAACTGAAAACTTTTAATACAGTTTCTCATGTTTTTGTGACCTCAAACCATAAGGAAATTTTCTTGCTACTTCATGACTGTAATTTTGCTACTGTTGTGAATCACAATGTAAATATCTGATACGCAGATCTGACATGTGACTCCTAAAGGGCTCACAGCCCACATTTGAGAACTGCTAATCTAGACTGTATTGCTTACAATGTGATTTACCTTTTTGCACTAGATTTCTTTAAACAAATCCCTTTCTTTACCTAAATAATGAAGGCATTTGTTCATTCTTTAAATCCAACAGCACTTTTGACATGACATACCAAGCATCTAGTCTGAAAATGTTTCTAGTAATCTTAGAGAGAATTTCCCCTTGTTTACTTTCTATATATGACGGTATACAAAGCAACACAAAACCCTCATTGTCTTAAGACATATTCTGCTATTATCTTGCTTTAGGCCTTAATAATGTTTTGTAAGCTTTCTGCGTCAATTTTCTGATTTCAGCACAAGGATCAATCTAGAAATACCTTTGTAATGGTCACCCTTTCATATGGAGATATGACATTTTAATCTTTTAAAAATACTTCACATGTTTGGCTCATATGAGCACAATCCAATTATTTAAGCTGGTTAGAATTAAATTTGAATTTTAGGAGATATTTTTATATTTCAAATAATTCTTGGGAAAATTATTTTACCAATTTAAATTTTAAGAGCATTAAATCAATAATGAATTCAACATATCTTTCAACATAGGAGTAATATTCAAAGTCATAAAAGCTCATTCTCCAAAGAGAATGTGTTGCTATGGAGGGAGAGAAGGAAAGATGCAAGGCATTTTGAGTTGTCTATTTCTGTGTGAGTCTCTTTCATCCTATCTGTCATCTTTATTTTAAGCATGAGGAGAAGAGTTCCTTTGGAGACAGAAGGGTGAAGACAGCTCTTCCCTGACTGGTACTTTGTGCTGGGTGAGGTGTGTGTGCTTATATCTGGGAGAGATCCAGATCAGAAAGGCATTTACAGGGGGAGGAGAAGGAAATCACTTGTTTATTTGGGGACCACTGGCCACCAGCTGCCATATGGCTGAATCCAGGCTGTGAATTCCCTGAACACTAGACACACCAGATTCAATTGTCAGATCAGAACAACCTTCAAAACTAAACAAATTCTATTTGGATCAGCCATAGTATCAGGGCCTTCTGTTAGCTTTGCTGACTTAAATGGAGTATATGTGCAAAATTAATAAGTATATTAAGATCTTTTGACATCTGTAACCCTTCTCTAGCTAATAATTCAGCTATGTAACTCTTGCTTCCATTCTGTTATACCATAAGTGAGAATGGGAACTTACGCTTTATTATTCTTCTGTGCCCGCAGCAACTGAGCAAGAAGGCCTGTGCCCACATGCTCCATTACTTTGATTTCTGAAGGATGACTTGGCCAGTTTCTTTCTGTTACAAGTCAAAGTTCCTAAGTTTAAATCCAGTGTTCACCTACATTCTATCAGCCCTGGCAATGAACAGGAAAGATGAACCAAGAACTGGATTTAGGCTGGCAGAAGTAACATAATGCTTTTGAGGACAGGAATTCTGCCAAAAGGAGAAACAAAGCAAAACCAGAACATGGCAGAAAGCCATCATTCAGAGTGACAATACAGAGGTCTCTCTTCTGTCGCGGTAAGGGTATGGCTCAGCCTGTTTTCTCCGTGCCAACAAAATTCACTGCTATCATCTCATTGAACCTCTTCTGGACTCTGTTTAGAATCCTCTAATGGGATTTTGTTCAGAAAACTAAGATGTGTCTCAGATGAGTCCTGGTGTCTACTCAGTGTAAAACCCCAGCAGACCAGCTCGGCCAGCGCTTGTGCTCCTGTTTATTACACCAGGTTTCACACATTATTTCAGGTGTCCTCGCTCCCCCGTCCTTCTGCATCATTAGAACTGTACCTAATTTACAACGTGTAGCCAGAAACTGCTTGACTCATCTTGCACCTTAAGGACCACTGTGCCTCAAACTTCAAACTGAGCTCATTGCTTAGATCGTCTAAATTGGGTTTTCCTAATTCTATAGTCAGCAACAAAGGGATCTAGGGATGGGTCATCTTATTGAATTTTTATATTCTCCACTTGGAGTCAAGGCATCTCGGTTGCAATTACGGGAGCACCAGCTCCACAGTCTGCTCGGTTATGTTTTCTCGGGAGCCCCATTGATGCCCTTATAAAGACAAGAGCACAGCCTGTTACACACCACCCACTGCACTGTGTATGGAAGTTCTCTGAACAAAGATGGGTCCTCCGGGATGACGAGAAGAAAGAAGCTGACTCAAGCTCCAAATTAACCCCGCAGCTGCTGAGCATCTTGAAGACAGATAAACCAGATCAGAGATTAAAAAACAAAATTAAACTAGCACTCAGGTAGGAATGTTTGTTTCAATATGACTTTGTAGCAAAGATAAGACACTGTGTTGTTCCTATTCTATTGTCCCAAATGCATTCTTCATTTTTAGTGGCAATGATGTCCTCCTTTGAGATTGCCCATTCCTCTCTCCCAGTATACAGCACAATTAGCATACCAATAGCACAAGTGGAATTTTACCAAAATTGACATTTAAAAAACATTTTAGAAAAAAGTGGTTTTCTCCTATCACAGGATATAGTAGAGGAAGATGAGGTTACCCCACCACCACCATTTCATCTTGTCCTGCTTGTTATGCTCTAGCATAATAGGTTTGAAAATTAGTTCTTCCTCTGTTGAATTTGTTTTGTACCTTTCTTACAATATAAGTTGGACAAAACACACACCTCTCAAAAACAGGCCACATCAGAAGACAGCTCAGGCAGAGACTCCCTACTGGACCAGAGGATCAACAGATACAAGAAAACTGAAATAACCACCAACGATTTAAAGCTGAATTTCAGCATCACCAAAAAGCCTACAAACTCATGAAAACTGAACAACTCTCTATTGAATGACCACTGAATCAAGATAGAAATAAAGAAAGAAATTAAAGACCTCCTAGAATTCAAGGAAAATGACTGCACAACATGTCAAAGCCTATGGATCTTAATGAAAGTGATACCAAGAGGAAAGTTCATAACAGTAATGCCTTAATAAAGAATTTGGAGAAATTTCATACTAGCAACTCATCAGCATACCTGAAAGTTCTAGAACAACAAAAATGACAAAAAGCACACCCCAAAAGGACTGGATGGCATAAATTAATAAAAGAAATAACACAAAGAATCAGTGAAACAAGGAGTTAGTTCTTTGGCAAACTCAAAAAGATAAACAAACTTTTATCCAAGCTTACTAAAAAACTGTAAGAGAATATCCAACTATTAAGGAAAACAGAAATGAAAAAAAGAAAGTAAAGACAGAGGAAATACTGAGAATTGTAAGCCCATATTTTAAAAACTAGTACTCCAGAAAATTGAAGAATCTAAAAGAAATGAATAATTTTCTTGATAGGTACCAGTTACATTTAAAGTTATCATGATCACATAAGCAATGTAAATTGATCTATAACTCATAGTAAAATAGAAGCCATCATTGAATTGAATGTCTTCCAACAACAACAAAAAAAGTCAAAGCCACAGGGTTTTAGCAAAGAATTCTACCAGAATTTCAAAGAATAATTAATACCAGACTCCTCAAATTATTCCACAAAATAAAAACAGAAGGAACATTGTCAAGTCCACTTTATGAGGCTACAGTCACCCTGATACCCAAAGCACACAAAGATTCAATGAAAAGACAGAATTACAGACCAATTTCCCTTTTGAACCTAGATGTAAAGATACTGAATAGAATTCTTGCAAGCAAATTCAAAACCACATAAAGAAAGAATCACCATGATCAAGAAGGCTTCAATCCTAAGCAGCAGGGATGGTTCAACATACCCCCTCCCCAAAAAATCAGTAAATATAATCACCTTATAAACAAAATAACAAACTGAAGGAAAAATAAACACATGACCATCTCATTAGGTGCTAAAAAGACTTTTATAAAATCCAACACCCCTTTATGATGAAAGTACTGGAGAGACTAGGAAAACAAAAGACACACCCAAACATAATAAAGGCAATTTACACCAAATCAATAGCCAACACCAAATTAAATGGAGAGAAACTCAAAGCAATTCCACTAAATTAAAGAACAAGACAAGGCTGGCCACTGTTTCCACACCTTCCCAATATAAAGCTGGAAGTTCTGGTCAGAGCAGTAAGACAGCTGAAGGCAATCAGGGGCATACACATTGGAAAGAAAGAAGTCAAGGTATCGTTCCTTGCAGATGTTATGATACATATAAGTGGCCCCCAAAATTCTACCAGGGAAGTTCTACAGGTGATTAACACCTCCAGTGATATGGTTGGATACAAGGCCAACTCAAAAGACAAACAAATGAACAAAGAACAAATAGATGCACATAGAGAAATGGCAAATGGAATGGACTGAGAAAGAAATCCTTTGAAGACTTTCCCAGGACTGTGAACTTTGATGGCCTTTTGCCTTAGCTTTGGCAGATGGTGCTTTCTACATGCTAAGGTTTACATCCTAAATGGTACTTCCAATACAGAGTGAGTTTTGCTAAGGTCTTGGGGCCTCCTAGGATCTGGAGACCTGTTACATTACTGTTATCTTTGCCAATTTTGAAAGTGTTTTGCATCTGTATAATAAATATATTGGTCAAATTTTGTCTCTTTTTTATACTTTCTACAGTTGATTTTGGTATCATGATATTGTTTACTTTTACAAATATATTTGAAAATGCCCTTTATCCTAGGTTCTGGATAGTATTATAACTGATGTTAATTCTTTAACTGCTTGAAGGGATTCTGTAGTGAAACCATCTGGTACTGGAGACCTATATGACTTATTTTAAATTAGAGATAAAAATTCATCTTACTAGACCTGGATGGAGGAGGGTGGTCCTTGGACTTCCCACAGGGCAGGGAACCTGGATTACTCTTAGGGATGATGAGGGAGGGGGACTTGTTTGGGGAGGGGGAGGGAAATGGGAGGTGGTGGCAGGGAGAAGGCAGAAATCTTTAATAAAAAAATTTTTAAAAAAATTCATGTAGTTTTAGGACTTTGAAATGATATTTCCCATATTAGATATATGATGGCAGTTTGTGTTTCTAATGAATTAATAAAACATGGAAGTATTTTTAATTTTATGCTGTGGAGCCCATGCACTGAATCTTAAATTTTCAGTTTTAAAATTTTTATTTCAGTAAGGCATAGTGAAAATGCCTATAATCTCAGCACTCGGGAGGCAGAGACAGGTGGATCTCTGACTCTGAGGACAGTCTGGTCTACAGAGAAAGTTCCAGGACTTTTTATTTGCTTTATGTCTAAAAGCCACTTATGAGTAAGTACACAGTATATTTGTTTTTCTGGGTCTGGGCTACCTCACTCAATATGATGTTTTCTAGATCCATCCACTTGCCTGCAAATTTCAAGATGTCATTATTTGTTTTCTGCTTTGTAGTACTCCATTGTGTAAAGGTACCACATTTTCCTTATTCATTCTTCAGTCGTGGGGCATATTTAGGTTGTTTCCAGGTTCTGGCTATGACAAACAATTCTGCTATGAACATAGTTGAGCACATGTCCTTGTGGTATGATTGGGTAATCTTTGGATATATACCCAAAAGTGGTATTGCTGGATCTTGAGGTAGGTTGTTTTCTAATCTTCTGAGAAATTACCATACTGATATCCAAAGGGGCTGTATCAGTTTGTACTCCCGCCAGCAACAGAGGAGTATTACCTTTACCCTACAACCTCTCCAGCATAAGTTGTCATCAGTGTTTTTGATCTTGGTCATTCTTACAGGTGTAAGATGAAATCTCAAAGTTGTTTTGATTTTAAATTACACAGATTTCTATGGGGTATTGATGCGTTCCTTTCCAAACTGTGAAAATGAACACCATAGCAATTTCTGAGCAATTGAAGTCTGGAATAATAAAGTCTGACCTGACAAGTTTAAGGTTTGGGGGAGTCTCAATGAATATAATTAATGCTGAGATCTGAAATGTAACATTTGACATTCGCTTCAGAAATGTAAAGTTCATATTTAGCTCTCCTGCCCATGTGATGACCTTAGTTCAGCCATTTTTAACTTAAATGGTCTTTCTCAAGTGGGAATTTAAGTGGTATTCAAGGATAATTCAAGGACTGATTAATGTCCTCCTGAATCAAAATAGCCTTCCTTGTGACACTAGAAGATCTTCAATTGCACTCTCACAACAGAATATCAGACTACAACTAATATCACATATCTACATGCAGTATAGATTTAAAACAGATTTAATGTTGCCTGATGACTGCTCAAAATACAGGGACCCACACAAAAACTCTGAATGACAAGAATGCCCGTGAATCTCTGTGTTGAGTTTATCCTTCAGTGAATTTGGCATTGCTATTCTCCTTTATATAAAGTGAGACTTTGTATCCATTGAAATGCAGCTCCATTCTTCTGCTAAAAGGACCATCCTGAGATGACTGTGTCCTTTTCCTATTTCTTAAATATAGGGAACTTGGCAAGTAGTGAGGCTCATGGAAAAAAAAAGGAAAATATTGGGATGGAGAATTATCACTTAAGATGTAGGAGATTCCTGGTAGAGGGAGAAGAAAATAAGAGAATCCAAAAGCAAGTTTTTGCAGTAGCCATGATCTAGGAGAGATTTATCTTGCCAAATGAAAATAAATCAAGGATGATGGACACATTTTAGAATGTAGCATCTTTTCCACTAATAGATAAATAAACAGGTGTCTCTGATTTATCTGTTTTTCAGACAGAGCCACGTTATAGAGCACAGGTTGTCTTCGAACTCTTGTCTCCATCTTTCAAACTGCTAAGACTAGCCCTTGTCCTTTAGAGGCAGTCTGTTCTGTGTCCCCAGCTGCATCTACTTCAACTTAAATCTGGCTCAAAACAATGTGTGGTACCTTCAAGCCTCTCCGAGGATTTATGGACCTCAGAGAGTCCCTACAACAGCTTCTGCCATGTATGCCCTGCATAAGCATTTTCATGCTCCTCTTCTAGGAAAATTGAGAGTGATGATTATCTAGTCTTTCTCTTTCAAGATTGAGATATTTAGAGTTCGTGCATTGCTGACCAAACTGACTTGAACATTCTTCTGTGTACTGTGCCGCAGATCCTCGTAGGATATGGGATCTTGTGGGAGTTGTCGTTTAATTTTTGTTAAAAAAATTTAAAGTACAACCCTGTAATAGGAAATAGATTTATATTTCACACATCACTTCTAGGTCATTTTTGATTATTAGGACTTCTCTGTGCTTTGTCTGGGCAGGAAACTTCAGTGATCCTTTATGTTTATCTAGTTAAAACAGAGACATCTGTCACTCTTAAACAAGAGGGTTAAAAAAAGACATTGAGGGTCCAGTGAGACAGGTGAGTTTTATCTGCACAACTGACATAGTAGGAAGAGAGAATGAATTTATGCAAGCTACCCTCTGGTCTCCGTGTACATGCTACAACATGTGAACATGTGTGCTTTCATGCAGTTGCATACACACACGCACACACAGTGAAATATATTTGTGTAAAAGAAATATACATAGGCAAGCTTTGAGAATATTTTCTACTTACAGATTTGAGTGCTGAGTTAAGCAAAATATGACATACATAATGAATTCACTATGTTCCACTGTAATGTATGGTTTACCATGTTCATGGTGAATCAAAATGAACTCATCACATGTCAGTACTTGGGAAAGAAAGATAGAAAACTAGTGGCTGGAAAGATGGTTCAGTAGGGAAGAGCATCTGCTGCTCTTCCAGAGGACCTGAGTTTTGTTCCCTGCATCCATATTTGGCAGCTCACAAATACCAGTTACTCTAGCTGCAGGGACTCTGACACTGTCTTCTGGTATCCAAGGACACTGCACAAGTTGAAGTCAGTGCAGTTATTGAGAAATGGTGGTTAAGGAAGTGCTGGCTGAGAGATGAAGGAAAGGGAGAGTAGTAAGGAAGAGGCCTCCTGAAGTCGGTGCCAATAGATTAACAGCATCAAAAGTATTTGGAGATCAGAGACAGAAGATTTAGAAGCCGGACAGTTAAAGCTCCCTGTAGTTCAGGTGAACCAAAGGCACCAAAAATAAGTGCTCAGAATCTAAGGCTGTAATCTGTATGCATGAAAAAATGCCTTGGATATTGATCAGTGCTGAATCCGGACAAGGCTCCCCTGCTCACAGGTCAACAGTTGCTCCGCTGCCTTTCGTGTTCTCCCTGACCTGGTGAGTTAACATGGGATGAAGATGCTTGGTTGACTTTCATTGAAAATCCTTGATATGGCAGGCACTGTCCTAGGCATGCCCTTTCTGTTAATTGTCTCTAACCCTTATAATTCCCTGCAGGGCAATGTTGGATAAGGTCTATTTCACAGATTGGGAAATGAAGGCACAGTTTTCTTCTTTTTTTGGGAGGGGGGTTCAAGACAGGGTTTCTCTGTAGCTTTTGGTTCCTGTCCTGGAACTAGATCTTGTAGACCAGGCTGGCCTCGAACTCACAGAGATCCGCCTGTCTCTGCCTCCCAAGTGCTGGGATTAAAGGCGTACACCACCACTGCCCGGCTAAGGCACAGATTTCTAAGCATGCCTAAGGTCACACAGGAATCATGTGACAGAGACTAAATTTAAACCCAGATATAACTGAATTTGTGAGCTATCAAACTTGAGAAGTAGGGGAAGTCATACAATCATGCAGATGTTGTAATAGCTTAAAGGGCCTAATCACAGAGAGCAGTGGTACCCTTACAGTTTGAAAGCTGAGACAGAGAATATTTCAATGCTTCTCAGAGCCATAGTCATTAATTCAGCTCTTTGATGGTACATTATCTCCACTTCCAAGATTTGGACACTGTGTTAAAGGTGTGGTTCCCCAGTTACCCTGTCTCAACCCCCTCCGAAGAAGCCCCACTTTCAAGTCAATCGCCTCTTTTCTTTCATTGTGTTTGGTATATATGTATGTGTGTATGCTGAAGTATATGTGTTATATATGCACAAATATATATGTTTATAAACAGACAAACAATAGACTCAGAAAGTTTTACATATATACATATTTAATATATTAAAATATTATATATGAATATCTTATATAAATATAGAAATGACCTTATTTGGTCTTTATCCTGCATGCTACAGGTTGAGACTGCTCTCTACAGAGACCTCCTACTGGTACTGGCTAGCCCCTCCTTCCATACTGTGAATAATAGAAATAGCAAATACCCCAGTTATTCTGTAGTTGGTACCACTCCATCAAGGCCAACACAGCCCACCTGATCCTGGCTTTTCTGTATATATATGTATTTGCTTTTTCTTCATTTCTTTAACAGTCTAATCAACTTTTCAGGCCCAAGCCATGATAGACACCGTAGTCTTTAATATATTGAGACGTGTTCTGTCTATTTCTAGTTTTGGGGGGAGCTTTCCTGCATTAAAGAATGTTAATGTTGACAAAAGAGTTTTCCTCATCAATTTTGATGATCACATGATTTCTGTCCTTGAGTTTATGTAAGCAGTGTATTACACTTGCTGATTTACGTGTGTTGACTGATACCTCAGGAATAAAATCAACTTGATAATGGTGCCTGATCTTTCTTTTTTCCCTCCTTTTCTAATTTCTTTATTGTTTCAGTTTTATTATTTGTGCTACCAAAACTTAGCACATGGTGACTGATAATTGTGATGTGTTCTTAGATGCAGGTTTTAAGTATTTTATTGAGAATTTCAGTACACTCAAAATTTTCTTTCGAGTGTTTTTATCTAGTTTGGGGTGTTATGGTAATACTGGCTTCTTTAGGCGATTTGGGTGGCATTCTTTTCCATTATATTTAATCGTCTGAGAAATATTGGTGTGAGCTTTTATTATAATAACACATCGTTCTTAATCTGCAAGAACAATTGGAATTAAGCCTTTGATTAGAAAACCAGAGTGCTTCCCACAGACCCTCAATATCCTTATTAATATGTGAATTGAAGACATATCTTGTTTATAAATGTTAGATAGTAATGGTATTGGCCAAATCATACTTGCCTAACAACTGCTCTTCAGCTTTTATATCTGTATATACAATTATTTATTCACATCTGCATAAATACACACATGCACATAGCAACTCCTGCACTTGCACCCACATTAGAGTTGTCCCTAAGCCTTGAACTGAAAAAGAATTGTCACAATTTTCAAATGCTACTGAGAATAACATATATCTATCATCTACATATCTATCTGTGTATCCATCATCTTTCTATCTATCTACCTGTATATCTGTTTATCTATCTTATATATTATCTATATTTCTTCTTCTTCTCTATTTCCTATTCAATTTAATTCCAACAAATCACTGTTTTTAGATTGCTTTCATAGGGCAAAGGAACATCCCTGTGATAAAATTGTTCTTTCTTACATTTGAAACAGCAAATAGAGCCATTTCTACTTCATTTATTTCTGTCTTGGGATCTCTGACGTCTTGTCTCTTGTTCATACCTACTGGACAACTATCTGCAGAGGTGACGTCTTTCACTCATCATTCCATATGCTGTGATGTTAACGTGTGTGAATTTCTAATGAAACTATTAGTTATAACCCTGGTACTTTAAAAAAGGTTTCAGGCACAAATAATATTTGACAATATAAAACATATTAATTTTATAGTTTATTCTCTTCTAACTGTATATTTTCTTACTTTTTATTATTAAAATATTGTTCTTTGTAATATGATAGTCACAGTAAAAAACCTGTTTTATTACCATTCTGAAAAGCAAAAAGAAAATACTTTCTTAGAACAAACCTAAATTAATATTGGTAGTCTATGAAATTCAAATATTTGTGAACCAGAGCCTGAGGTACCCATGAAGAACTGGAGGAGGGGGGAAGAGAAGGGTGAAGAATAGATCTTATTTCAGTTATGTGCATGAAAATGCTGGAGAAGTGATCAGAGGAGTGTCAGGTATTGCTGAAGAGCAGGCTACTTTCTTGTTTATATTATAGTACTGTATATTAATTGTTTTGTTTTTACAGAAACTTCTCAGGAAGGTAGTGTTATGTCTATTTTCCAATTAAGTAAACTAACACAAACAAGATTAAATGAATTACTCAATCTGATATCTCCAAGAATGAGAAATCTGAAACTTATTTCTAAGAACAAATTTTGAGTTCTGTTCCCTAAGATTATTTCCAACTCAAGTGTGATCTATTAATTTTCAGCAGCCTGGTCAGGTGAAAGGTTTAGTGTACACACTTTGTCATTATGACACAAGAATGCTATGATGTAACTCCCCTGCAATGCCTTCATTTATATATATTTGAATCACTTTGGACTTTGTATAGTCAACATCTTTATAACTTCCCTTCAACCATAATTTATCTTGCAGGTTTTGACAATGGCATTGGTTATTTTTAATTCTCAGGAATGAGTCCTTAATTAGAACTGTCTTTTCTGATGTTAGAGCCAATTAAGAAAATACTTCAGAGAAAAATCACCAATTAGAATGCATATGAACAAGAGCTATTTCTAGGTGATAAATGCCATAAATAAATTCCATGATAATTGTTGATAATCGCTTTAGAGATCTCCTGAGGATGAAATCCTTGAGCACTTAGATTCTTTGAATATAGGTTGGACCACTAATGTCTTTGCATAACTTCTAACATAATGGAATTACTGCATTCATGTGATGCTGTCTTAAAAAAGAACTGCAATAGCTTGATGTAAGGCTTGCTTTGCTTATTGACATATAATGTCCTTTAAAAAGTGGCTAGTAATTCTACTCATGTGAGGTATTAAAAACACAAATAGTCACTCATCCATTCACTCGGTTATAATGCAGCAAAGGTATGAGAAATACCACTCAGATTTTATGATGCTTTGTTATTTTGTAGCCCTTTTGGCAAGATCACTTTTCCTTTTTTAATTAGAACTATTATGTAGTACTCTTTAGGATTTACCTGCAGGCACTGAGTGGCAGTGGAAATGCGTAGAAGTCACTGCTTATGAATCGAACTTTCAGAAGATTTTTTTCTCTTAAACATAAGATTTTATTATATAAAATACAAACTCTGCTAATTTATTTTTAAGGTTCTTTAGGGTAACCAGAAAGAAGTTTTGAAATACATCTAGTATTTCAGAAAGAACTCTCTTCCTTCTTTATACACGTAACAAATTATTCATCTCATAAGTCTCTTTTTATGACCATGGAATGCTTGATTGGATTCATCAGATGTTTTTGTAATTTATTAAGTGTATGCATAGTAGAAAATACTATACTCTAGGCGAGGAGACATACTTCAAAGAGTCCTTCTAAAATTGCACAGTGCAATAATACTATATTCAAAACTTTTTATACCCTGAAGTCTATATTGAAGGCTAATTTCTACCTGAGTAACTTATTTAGGCACAGGTTTTGGAAATACCAAGAGCCATTTATGCAGATAGGTCCCAACCTCATTTCCCTGAGACTGAATTACAAAGAGGAGAAGGAGAGAGCAGAATAAAACAGGTACAAACATCATTGGCCCAAGATAAAAGAAGTTTCCTTCCCTGTTCTAACATATTCATGTCATATCTCTGTCACTTTAGTATCTTTCTTTTTTTTCTTTTAAAGGAAAACATTTAATTGGGGGTAATTTGCTTACAGTTTCAGAGGTTTAGTCCATTATCATCAAGACAGAGAGCATAGCTATGTTCAGTCAGACATGTTATTGGAGGAGTAGCTGAGAGTCCTACATCCTTCAGGCAACAGGAAGTGAACTGATATACTGAGTGGTATCCTAAGCATAGGAAACCTCAAAGTCTGTCCTTATGGTAACACTCTTTCCATCCTAACAAAGCCACATCTCCTAATAGTGCTCCTCCTTATGAGATTATGGGGGCCAGTTACTTTCAGACTGTCATATCCTCCCTTTATTTCTACTTGCTCCTGCTCAATCCTGTCAGAGACAGGGTTTACATACACAGGTTTGAGGTTCAATAAACTTATACATGGCATTATGAGTATCTATGATAAATGCTATAGTAAAGCTTAACTGTGCCTCCTGTCTCCCATCTTGGGTGCCATCAGTCCTTAATTAGGTTATAAAAAAAAATGTCCCATTGTGAATAAGAGGTGGGACACCTTCCTGAATATGCACCATGTCTCCTATATGACCAATTAGGGAAGCCTCCACAAGTCTCTGGAGAACTTTGACAGTAATCTCTAGTTTGATCACAGAAAAAGCAGGCATAGGGACAGGTGTTTTAGAAACTAATTTGGTTGTTATAGGGATAAGAATTGCTCAATCTTGAGCCATGCTTTTTGGTTCATGATATGATTTCCTTATGAAAGGGCTTCAATGAGTTCCAATTCAGTCACGAGAAAGCCTTAATGGTGACAGCTCAGTGGTCAAGCAGTTGTCTAATGTCTGCAAAGATCTTGGCTAGAGAAAGAAAAGGAAATTCTAATAGATTGCTTGTTGTAACATTTTATTGACATATACTGATTATACAAAATAATTTTCCTAAATGTACATAATGCATTTTGACAATGTTTCCCATTAACCTTCCTTGTTATCCCTCAAACCCATTCCACTTCTCAACTAGTCCCTCTTCTATTTTCCTGCATTTTGTGTGGTAGTGGTTTTGTTGTTTTGTCTGTGACAATAAGTTTCCTGAGCATCATTTACTAGGAGTTTTAGTGATGGTTTGTTAGGAATGTTAGGAGCATGGGCACCTTACCAATGGTTATACTACTGAAGACAATATCTCTCACTTTGATATCAACCATTAATTTTTGTGTGCTGAAGGATCCAACTGAGTTCAAAAGCATGCCAGACTTTGTTGACTTCCCTTGGAAGCCCTTACCTGTTGAGAGAAGTAGATGGGGAAAGGGCTGGATAGGGGGAAAGTAAGGGGGCACAGAAGGGAGAACTGTGGTTGGAATGTAAAATAAAATTTAAATAAATAAATAATATTTTTTTAAAAAAAAGAGAATGCAAAGCCATGTCTTGTTGGGAAGTAAACATTGGGCACACATTCCCTTCCTCCATCTCTTGTAGCCTTTCTTCTCTATTTTTTCTGTGATATGCCAGAGCCTTGGAGAGGGGATTTGGATACCTCATTTATGGGTGAACATTCTCCATTCCTTTATACTTGATACTTGGATGTTACACGTCTTTGCAGTCACCATTAACCACAGTGAAAAGCAGCTGCTTTTCTGACCAAAGCTGTTAGCAATTTCTTCTCTGTGGGCATAAGCAGTCATTTAGAAGGTCTAATGGACTCTTTTCAAGATGAAAATAGCATTGCAGCCAAAGGAAAACTTTACATTCCTTTTAAGAAACCAAACAGAACCTTGTTGCTAATTTCCTGCTGTTTGTTTCTGACAGACTGTTACAGCTATATTCTCTCCAGCTCTTTTTTCCTCACTGGCCTTCCCATTGCTATGTCAGCTTCACCTTGAGAGCCCAGTATTCTGTCTTCTCTGGATAAGAAATAAATGGCACAAGATGTTAGTCTAAGAGGAGTACAGATGAGTGATACACATGAGCTCGGCCTGCAAATCAAAAAGCACAGAAATGTGCAACAGACATTCACTGTATGTATACTGAGGGCTGAAGGGGAAAAGGTCACCCATGGCTGAAAAGCTCAGAAAAAAAAATGTTTCATAGAAGGTGTTTACTTTGAGCTACACCTCCAGAAACATTTTGCATTTTATATTTGTTTTATAAATTGCAAATGTTCATTGATAAGTCTTAGGAAATGCTGATGAATCTTTAGAAGAAAGAAATGAAAGCTATAAGCTCATTGTTTTCAGGTAAATTTTCTGTTATATATATATACATATATATTATCTTTTATGTGTGAATTTAATGTCTACCAAATGATCATGATGTAGATAATTATTAATAACTAAATAATTTATTGATACAACAAATACTCACTGTGTGACTACTACATGCCATTTGCTATGCTGCTAGGTTTACAGTGTCTGGGGATAATAATAAACCAATAATATAAAATTGGTATTAAAGTAGTGTAGATGGACATTATAAAGTAGCCCCACACTAGCTCATAATTGAGTATAATAAAAGTTTCTTTATTTAGGGGTAGTCTCACAGATCACAATCCTCTGCACAAGTAGGAACTGAATCCAGCAGGGAAAGGGGAGAGATTGAGACCATGCAAGTTTTACATCAGCATTTACAGAACAAGAGACCATGCTCAAGTGGGCTGGTATCTTACAGGTTATTGACTAAAGGAGTTCCCACAACAAATTAACTTCAATTTCTGATGAATTTTTGCTTGAGAGGAAATAAAATTATTTACATGTTTTCAAGGTTTCTACAACTCGAAATTTCTAAAGTAACTATTATTGCGTATGCAAGTTTGAACATGTCTATTTATCATGATAAAATAAATGCCTGAGGTCTACCCTACTAAAGTAAAGGAAATAACTATATTGTTATTCCCCCCTAATACAGTGCACACTCTCTGATTCTCTCATGTTTTAATTCTTTGCCTGTTTTGTAGGTCCCAAATGGAATTGTTGTTTTAGTAAGCTTTTCTCCTTCGATTTCTACTATTACTATACCAACCTTCTTAGTTCATTGATCCAAGTTTCATTTTTAGATAAATCTGCAGAATTTCTACAGAAGAATGGGAGAAAGTTCTTGCAGTTCCAGGAAGTGTCAAGTCAGTGCCACATAAGTGACTCGTGAATGTAGTGTGCTGTGATGTTGACTGAACCTAGATACCTAGATATGTTATTGGCTGTATTGATATAAATTTTCAAATAGCTGAGGTGCACTGAAGCATGTAGCAGTTTTGAGGTGAAACAGAACGCTTTATTGCTTTTAGAGGACAGACAGCCTTAATAATTGTGAGGCATTCTGAATCCCCTCCCTTTGCTATCTTAATGAGAGGAAAATGCACAAGCTGGGTGAGGCTTAGGGGTCAGCAAAGTGTGATGACAGAACGCTGGCCAGACACACATGATGCTCCACCTCCCCTTGCCTCCGCCTTGAACCTGGAAATGTTCTAGATAAGAGTGGTTTTCGAATAAAGGTTTTCTGTTTTCACAGTAGGGAAGCTCTGCAAGATAGACCTCACTTTCTACAGCAGGAGACCTGAACGCAGTCCATTGGTTACAGTTCCCATACAGGAAGCAACCATTAAATGATGTGCATGGTTTCAGGGAAGCCTTGTATTCTCATCTGGGTAGAAAGCTTTGTATAAATTCTGTGTTTAAGAATAAGCTAAGTGGCCTACATAAATGAGCTCCCTCTTTATATTCTACCTACATACATACCTACAATGTATCTATCATGTTATCAGGTGATCTGTGGCCCCAAATGAGTCCTCTCTTCTGAGTATGAACATAATTCATTACATATTTGTTATTCAGGTTAGTGTATTCACACTGTGGTGTTATGAGTAGCAATTCATTAGCAAGTAAGGAAATTCGCTCAGTGGAGCGTAAACACTACACACACTTGTATTCATATAGAGGGAAAATGAGAGAGAAAGAAAGAGAGAGAAAGATACCATGAAAGTACGATTTTAAAAGAGGAAATGTCACTGTAAAAAGCTCTTGCTTCATTTTATATGTCTGAGAATGTAATGAATTTTAACTGAAAAAATGCACAGATTTTCTATTCTTTAGAGGAATAATGCATTTTCTGTAGTAAAATGATGTTGAACACCTGCATGTATATGCTTTCTGAATGTAGACAAAATATTAAACTTTCATCCACATGTCTCCTCACAAATAAAATGTGCACAATACAAAATTATCACAGAGGAGCAAAGAAACTGAAAACCTATTTAAAAATTGTACAGCACAGCATCTGGCAAACTGTGCATAAATGGTAGTTGCTGTTGTTATTAAATAACTCAGAGCAAGAGCCTATAATAAAATGTGACAGGGATAAAGAATATTCTTGCAGCCCTTGGGTGGAGACATCCTTTTGATGCATTTGTCTTATCTCAGCCCAGCTTTTTTTTTTTTTTTTCTTGGCCCTTAGACAGAGACCTGCTTAGTTTAGATTTGAGCAGCTTCTGCTGTGGTGTCTCTCTTTTGTCTGGGATCTCTCAGATCCAATCGTGTGAGAATGTGTAGAAACAAAAGATTCTGGAATATAATTTGTTAGGTTGGAGAACTAAATATCCTGATAGGTTCTCCATGCCCCAGTGACTGACTCCCACACCCGTCAGCACAGAGATAGCACTAAATGAACCCAGTGAACTAAATAAGTAAGCAAGTAAATAGATGGTGGGTTTGCTCAAGAAGCATGATATGTATGTGAAATAGTCAAGAAATTAAAAGAATACATGCGATGTCAAAAAATATGGCACTTCTTTGGCAACTGAGGAAGTCATTGCGTTGTTTCTTAGCATCCTATGTAAAGTATGGCCAAAGATATGCCAGCTTCTTTGCTGCAAGTGGCCACTAACACCATCATTCTACATGAATCCTGTCTCACTCCTGTGAAGAGAAGAGTATGTGAACACACAGGTCTGGCTGAAACCCTCTACCTCATTTACAAGTATTAAATTATGCCCCTTTTTCTGAAAAAATCATATGCTATATGTTTCATTATCCATCAGATCTAAATGGTAAAGCAAATGTTTCTCCCTGGGTCTTTATTTCTGAACACTCTCATGTTACATTAAGCATTGTTGAATAAATATGATACATAATTCTTCCATGATCTGTCTTTTATTTCATGACTCCTGGCTTAGCTCATGAATTACATAAGTGTAATATATGACTTTTTATCCTTTCAAATGGATTGACCCTCCTGTTTCAGAAATGTGAATCCAAGATTCACATCCTGAGTTTCCACAAAAGAATCAAGTTTCATTTGCCTAAAGGAATAGAACCTTCGACAACACATCTGTGTATTGTCTTTCTCTTCTTCCTGCTTCTCTTCACCTGACCTTTGTATAAGCAAAACATTGATTACTTAACCTCATTTAAACAGTTGTGGCTACTATACCTACTGCAAAGTTAGGTCAACAAGACAAAGCATACTGATGCATTTATTGGAGTTTCATATGATGTAGATACTGCTAAAAGGAGGAGCCAAGGCCAAGAAAAAATTGATTTATGTGTACAAAATTAATTAATGTGTCCATCTGATTAAAGAAATGAGTAGTGTGGGAATGCAGGATAGGACAGGGACCATCTGGATGGTGACAGTAGTAAATGGCATGTATCCAACAGGGCCAGTTTTTCCAGAGCCCCTTAGCCTCTGTGGGTCAACTTCTTCACCGCTTACACTGTCTCCAAAATGGTCTCAAAAGATGGTCAGAAATTTAATCCTAGGAACAGAACAGACATCTCTGCAGGTTTTATGACTAGCTTGGTAGGGGAGGAGTTGCTTCATGATCCACCTTGCGAGACAAAGGAGAACGGAACAGGTCAGAGATCTTGTATCTAAAGTCCTTCTAGGGTCCTTTGGTTTAAAGCTGTCAGCCTGCCAATTTGCCATATTTCTGGCTTACATTCTAGTGCTTAGCTCCTCTATATCCCTTACTTGGATTAACCTCCTGCACAAAATGCCTTTGCACTCTTTGACTAGGGCTTTGCTTTGGAGAAAATCGAAGCTTAGATAGCTTCAGATTTTCCGTTGGGTGTTTTCTTATTTCTACTTCCAGAGCTATTCCTTAGAAAGTGATCACTGGGGACCCAGGCTTTCAGTAATTTGATATACCCGGAGTAATGTAGACTTTCAGATACAACCTTGATTTCATTTTGTGAAGGAGGAACAGTAAGGACAGGGAAACAGAGACACTTTTAACCTTATTAATCAAGAGAGTTCAGAAAACTTCGTAAATTGCTTGCATTTGGTTTAAACTAGCTCAGAGAAAAGGAACTGTTCTTGAAGAGGGATTGTGTTCGCTTTTTTCAAAAAGATGGGTCCTCATGTCTGCTCAGCCAAAGCTAATGGCATATGCAATTCCTGTTTATCTCCTTTTCTTAGGGAGCCTGCTTGTTTGCTTTTTATGTTTCTGTCTGTAAATTGATTAAAGGTGGACTTGCTGGTTTTGTTCCCAAATAGACAACAGAGAATTGTAATTATATTTCACGGCAGGCCCACAATTTCTGCCTTAGAGAATATAATTAAATGCTGGAGACACAACCTCCTCCTCTTTTGGAACCAAAAGCTGTGTTTTAGGCTGTTGGCAAAATCTCTAATATGCACCCTCCACCCGTCATCAGATGGGTCTCGGGTTTAAGATTCCTACCCTCATGCAGAATGCCAAAGTCTACACAATAACTGCAGTGTGTACATGGCATTGTGTTTGGAAATAAAGAATGAGGTGAAAATACAAACTAATTTTAGCCATCCTTGGGATAAAAAGAATCAATATAGATGGCCTGAATTAGAGCCTACTAAAATTAGATAAAGTCCCCCATTGTAAAAACGACATGGCGAGGTAAGGTGCTAGAATTTTCATGTTATAAAATGGGAGACTTGAACCTCAGAAAATAAATACCATCCCGAATGCCAGCACAGCAGCTAAAACCCAGAATGTGTGTTCATTTTCACTGTCTACTCTCTAATACTATGCTTTCCCATCCCGTCTTTGTAAAATTATTATTAGGCACTGGACATTCCCCTGTATGATTTCTTGAATATCTACTTTGCTAGGATCACCAGATCTGCAACTGCTTACTTTGTATTGAGCCTCTACTACACAGATCATTCCAAAATTCTTGGGTCCGAGGCATAAAATTTGAATTTCAGAGTCTGCCACATTGCTCATAAACCATCTCAAGGTATCATATTTTAAGTACCTTTGACATCCCACTGCTTGCACAAAATAGTGCTAAAATAAAGAATTATGGCTTTAATTAATATACCAAGATATTTAAATTCAAAACAGAGGACAGGACATGAATGAGAAGAAGAGAGATGCATAAGGATCGTGGTTATTACAGTAATGGCAAAAGCTGACATGGCACTTACTGTTTGCCAGGCATTGCAGTAAGTGCTACCAGCATCATTAGATTTAATGCTCCCAATTGCTCTGAGGTAACGCCTCTGATGTGAGAGGAAACTGAGGCTTATAGAGATTGGTTCCCATAGTAACAAGCGGTCTCTCTTAGGACTAAAATCATAAATGTATACTTATCTGATTCCCAAACTCAGTGTTGCTTATTCCTTGCATTTTTCTACTCCTTTATTTGTTTGGAATTGAACTTCAAATCAATAGGTTCCAGTAGGCCAGATCATCCCAAATAGGACTAGATTCTACATGTTGAAATTGGTGGAAAAACTTTACAGATGTGTTATAAGAACAGAAGAGATTCAGTATAGAGAAAAAATTGCTAATGTTAAGAAAGTAGGTCCAAAGAAATGAGAAAAGGCAAATCTATTCTTAAACAATATTAGAAACCGCTTCATGGGGACAAGGAGAGAAAAGTCAATTTCGAGTCTGGTCTACTTAATTCTTTAATCTTACTGTGTTTTCTCATTTTGTTTTTGGCAGAATAAATAAAATTTCCAAACACTACAGCCCTTTTCTGTCTGCTCTAAAAATAACATTTTTCAAATTTATTTTATGTGTATTGGTGTAAGTGTGTCACTTTCCCGGGAACTGAGCTACAGACAGGTGTGAGCGGCTTTGTGGGTTTTGGGAATTGAACCCAGATCCTCCAGAAGTGCAGTCAGTGCTCTTAACCACTGAGCCACCTCTCCAGCTCCCTCCAAAAATAGTATCTACTGGCTTTTCTTCTCCTTAATACAGGACAAAGCAATTATGTGGAGAATGTTTTGATCTGAACCAAGACAGAGCTGAGACTTCATGGTGCTGCCTGTTCTCTAGTCCTTTGAATTTCCCTAACATTTAAAGGTTTGTAACCCTGGTAAATGCTTAAACCCAACCAATTTAATAAGATTTTGTGTGAGCTACAGGATATTGACATGAAACAATTATCACAGGTGTTCTAAGATGACTGGAAGGTATTGGAATGTGTGAAATCTTTTCCAGGAAAATGTCACAACTGCCCAAATGGTCAGCTACAGAATTTCACTTGTTGGAAATAACTGGTATGTGTCAACAGTTATTGTCTCCAACATTAGAATCATAACTGAACTATATGTCGTCCAAATCTGAAGCAGGAGACATCTCCAGATGTTTAGATTTTCTCCTTAGCTAATTCAGCAAAGAAGAGTTTTCATTAAAAAAACTAATTGTTACAAAGGTACCAGCTTTAACCCATTACGTAATGATGATATAGAGATTTGAACCTGGCTTTTGATAAGGACTGGAAACTTTCATATTAGGAATACACCCTCTCTTCCACAAGAGTATAGATGAAGCCTGACCAATTTCATACCCCAAGTGCATTGTTGACCATATCTGAAGTTCCTGTCAGTTAGGATACTGGTATGGTGGCATTAGATGTAGCTCATAGCCATATATATACTGAGGAATAGACATGGAAGGATCAAAGCAGGGGAAGGAATAGAAGAGATAGGACTAGACAGAAAAGAAGATAGGCTTCTTTAAGTCAGGGGTACCACAAACTGCATTAGTAAATTTGCAAAAACCAACTATGTTTCATTTAAGAAAGACCTTTTTCCAGTGACTTTCTTTTCTCTTTCCTAACAAATCAATAATGCCAAGATTTTTCCTCTCCTGTTGAGTTTCTAAAACATGAATCATGGAGTTTGCCCATATCACCAGATTCTCAGCATTGTTTCTGAAACAATTATTAAGAATATAATTTTATCTACAATAACTTCTCTAGGGGTTCAAATTTAGATGAATTTCAAAATTTCCCATGTCACACATATTCTATGCCCTCTTTGGATTTCTCAAAAAAAAAAAAAGAGCAATATAGGAGCATTGTATTAAGAAAACTGAACTTCTATGACCCTGTGGGACTCAAACCTTTCCAGTGGGAGACTTCTGGAATTCAACTATTGAAAGAATCCTAACTTCATCCAGGTATGGATAATAACTCTATCTGAGATTAACCTGGATATGAACTTGGAGAGAAAAAGGCAAAAGCCAGAGAACTTAATTTTAAATTTAATTCCCTTGACATTTAAAGTCACTAGACTTTCACCTACAAATAGATTGATGTCTTGAACTTTATTTTCCATCTTATTTTTAGAAACACTGGAAACTAAATTAAAAGCAATTTAATCTTGTCTTTATATTACTATAATATCTGAAGAACCTGTGATTGACTTTACTGAACAAAATAACTTCTTTGATTGCAGTGGGCAACAGTGTTTTTAAAATTAACTGAAGAATGTGGTGGGCTTTTGTGTTACTTTTTATTGGAGAATGGAAGTAGGGGATCAATTTCAAAGTTCTCTTGGTCAATATCTACAGTATTCATGAGTAATACCAAGATTCTGTCCAAATAATTGTTAGTAGATTTTGAGAATATCTTGATGCCAGTGAAGAAAAAGGTGTCTTTAAAGGCTGCAGGCAATCTACACGTACAAAGGAGCTGATGATATCATGGGGTATCTATCAATGAAGTGATTTTGTCCAACGCACTACAGGAATAAAAGTTGGGGGAAAGTGTTGGTCTAGAAATACATTTTATATCCTCATGGTGTTTTGTTCAGATGGTAGGAGCTTTATTGATGTATCGTTACTGACTCCCTCGTCTCACAGAGGTTTCAACACAGAAATGATTTATCTTACTGGAAAGATAGGAAGCAATAAAGTGAGTTCTTTGGGGTTTCTTCCTTTGACCTTTAGGAATTATTATGTTTTTACTGAATGTACAATGTTAACTGTCCAATCTTTTTGTCCACATAATGAGCAAAATCCCACAGGGAGGTGTGTTAGGAGTTCAGGTACATCTCTTACTGAATGGGTAACCCTTCTTTCCCTGAGGTTTCTTAATGCCTACGAATAAAGGGAAACTCTCCAAGGAAGTCTTCCTATAATAGCATTAATATATTGCATATCGTTAGCTTTAATTCTGTTTATTTTTCTAATGCTTTAGAACTTATAGCTGTAATGAAGTATGTTGATGACCATGCCTCTACAGTTCTCAAAAGTTTATATTGGTTGATTTTTTTTCTTTTTGAATCTTTCAGGTTTTCCTTTCACATTATAAATATGATTGTAGATTCTTATTGGTTTTAGCAGTTCCTCATTCCAAAGTAAGTGTAAAATACACTGTTAGCAACTGCCAGCTGACAGTCATGCACTCCTCTTTTCCTCTTAGCACAGATCCAAAAGTACTTAGACTATTTATGGAATGTGATCCAGCAATGGGTTGAAGTCTAGTTCTGAATAATAAAATGGAGGAAAGCAAAAAATAAACTGAACACAGCTGACAATATCTACCTAGATCTGGGATAGCAGCCTCATGTTTCCATTGCCATTATTTGGTCACTATGACATTCCTGTTCAAAGCAATATGACAAAGCAACTATTTCCTCCCCGAAGTTTCTACCTGTCATGAATTTTGCCACAGCAAAAAGAAAAATAATATGTTACTCTAACTCTTAAGGTTTTTCTAGTTACCGACTGTACTGGCTAGTTTTATGTCAAGTTGACACAAGCTAGACTCATCAGAGAGGAATGAGCCTCAGTTGAGAAAATGCTTCCAGGGCTGGAGAGATGACTCAGATGTTAGGAGATAATGCTTCTATAGCATCAAAACTGTAGGCAAGCCTGTAGGGCATTTTCATAATTAGTGATTGATGTGGGAGAGCCCAGTCTATTATGGGTGGTGTCATCCCTGGGCTAATGGTTCTGGTTTTCATAAGAAAGCAGGCTGAGAAAGCTGTGGGGGGCAAGGCAGTAAGCAGCTCCCCTCCGTGGCCTCTGCATTAGCTTCTGCCTTCAGGTTTTTTCCCTGCATGAGACCCTGTCTGACTTCCTTCAGTGATGAACTACAATGCAGAATATAAACCAAATAATCCCTTTCCTCCCCAAGTTGCTTTTGGTCATGTGTTTTATCATATGAACAGAAACCTTAAGTCACCTACCAACTACTATTTCCAGCTTCCTTTCTGTCTAGGATGGGAGTGATGGAGTTTGGAATAAGGAAACATGAACAAGCATCATGAGAACACTCCATAGTTCCATGGTGTGTGTCTTTGAAAGGAAGCTTTTCTATGAACATTTCCGATCCTCTTCTCCATAAACTAGAATGTAGGAATCAAGGTGGTAAGCCAGCTTCAAGCATAAGAATAAAAGTGCCTCTAGCATCGTTAATCCACATTACCATACAAACGGAGAAAATCAGCTTCTTCCATTGTTTCATTCAGTACATCACTTTTTAAAGTAGGAAAATCTGGCCAAGAAAAATAATCAGTTGGGCAATAAGAAGGATGAATGCTTCCAGACCACGAAAGCCTGAATCGAGAAATTTCAAATGAGAAGATTCACGAGGAAGTTTCAGGCAAGGGAGATTGCTATACAGAGAAGTTTGAGCGATAGCTGAAACTTCACTCTTTAAAAAATAATACCCAAACAGTACTTTTAAAAATTATTTTTGAGACAGAGTCTTACTCAGTTGTCCAGGTTGGCATCAATTTGATGAACTTCCTGCTTTAGCCTTTTGAATGGCTAACAATCACACTCTTGAAATCTTGATTAAAATTTCTAGCTGACATCTTAGGCTTTATGTGAGTGCTTCATAAACCTCACCCAAGTCATGGGATAGTGATATATTTCTACATTAGCTATAAAATAGACCTTCTATGTTATTGGTCTTCTAAATGATTGCATTGATTTCTTATAAAAGTCTATAAATTGAAAAAAATCTATAAAATGGAAGACTTAGACTTGATGATCCCCAACATTTCTTCTACCTCTGACATTCTCCAAGTGGCCTATGTAGGCCTTAGATAAGCAGCTCATTATATGGAAATGTATGTATAATTAATAAGAATTTATGAGAAATGGCAAAGTGAAGGATTAAGAGGAGCTCAAAACTGAGGTCTGAGTTCAGAAAGTGCAATAAAGTTTCTTATGTTTGGATCCAAATGTTCTTTTTTTTTTTAGTTACTGAAACAAACGTGGAAAGAATGATGGCCCAAGACAGTGAGGACAGAATGAGTTGCTGAGAAGCAGCTTAATGTCACTCTTGAGACACAGATTACCCTTACAGAGAAAGCTGCGGTTGCTCTCAGGTGTGGTCTAAAAGGACTCATTGTACATCTTAGAGCCACATCCCAATGAGGTTGCCTCTGGTGTTGCGTGAACTTCTTCAATAATTTCTCACTCTAGTGATGATTCCTGCTCGGTTATCAGTTTGGTTTTTTCAGCTGACTGGATCTCAAGCTATTGAAAAGCAATGAGGGAGCGATGGCTGGTCTCAGAGCTGAGCTACAATGGATTTAATTGGCTATAAGATGCTCTGGCAGAGAAGAGAGAGGCAGGCCAGGCAGTCCCAGAATGCTGATGTGCTGATACAGTTGTAATGAGGCAGGAAGAAGATTGCAGCAAAGATGTCTCCAGATGGGTTTACTTTGTTGAAATTAAGTTGGGAAAAGCAGGAGAGCCCTGCAAATTACATTTTTCTGATAGACAGCAGGAGGGCTGTCACAGATGTCTGTACATTGAAGGGATCCTGGACTCTGTGCAGTTCCAACCTTATACGGAAAATAACCTCAGTTCTTGTCACACCTGCTCATATATTCCCAGGGCTACTGCTTCCACTTTTGCCTGTATGGTGAGGTGACACAGACTAAGTTTCCTGTTGAAGGCTTTTGGAAACTAATGGCTCCTTCCTGCTGCACTTCTGGAAGTGTAGGATGAAGGGATGCAGAGCGATACATTTACTTCACAGATCTAATGCAGATCTAAGTGATGCTCTTGAGAAAGGAGCTGAGAGAAAATCTTAAAGATCACAGTTGGGGTGCACACTCCTTCTCTGCCTCCACATCACCTTTGGTTTACTCAAAATTAGCTCTTGTGTGTACTATCACATGTACAACACCACTGTGGTCTATCTGTGTCCCACTAAATGTTGGAAATAAAGCTATTGTTTAGTGGCAGACAACAATCCACCTAAACTAAACACACCATTAGAATAAATGAATGTAAATAGACTAGCTTGAAATGCCGCGAAAGAGAAAACTGGAAGTTTCCATTTCAGAAAAGTGTGTTTTTTTTTTTTTTAACCCCAAAGCTATAGTAAAGGTTGGAAAAATGAATAGTCAGGCCACTAATCCCTGAGCAGAGTAAAGGGGGTAGAGCTGAACACAAGTAGTCAGAAATAGTTATAACAACTCTTCATCCCAAACATCCTCCCTTTGTGAAAGATAATTTGTTCTCAGGAGGTTTTTTTTTTCAAGATCTAACTGTCACCGCTAGCTGTCAACATGCAGCACAATAGTAGAGACAGTGAAAGGTGTATTCAAGCAGTTCAGTTCAGGTATGGTAGAGGCTACACTGAGAGTCCTAAAGTAAAATGGCTTCAGGAAGATAGGGATGTGCTTCTTTTCACATTAACAGATTTTAGGAGATCCTCTCTGAGATAGCTAAGGAGTGCACAAAGCATACTTAAACCTGCTGGCATCTGAATATTCCCTAACAGCCTTTTCTCACAGTTAGTGACTTTCTGGTGGATTATTCTTTGAACAACTTCTACTCTTGTAAAGAATTTTTTTTGTATGATTCTTAGCAATATAGTTGAGTCACAGAGAAAAACAGATCATGAAAATAGAAAAACCAAGTAAAGAAAGAACACAAAGAGAAATAAAGAAGCGAACAAACAATTCATAACTCCAGAGAATAGGCGTCATTCACTAACAAACCCAAAATTGCAAGAATTATCAGAGGAAAACTAAAATGGAGTTTTTAACCTCCTCCACGGAGTTGTCAATATGATGCTAACAACTATGAATGTGGACAACACGCACAAAGTAATTTCTTTTCAGACCATAAACAATCTAGTCATATGATCTTTGAAATGGGATAATCATATAGGTGCTTCTTATTTCCCTTACCTTGGGCCAAGAAGCGCACATCATCGTGTAGTGCTGAAGGTAGAGCTGAAGTAGAGCATAGCAGGCTTTTTGCAGAGCAATATCAAAAGTGAAGTCTTCTGAAAGAGCAGGGACTTGGGGACAACTATGAGAGAAGAGACACCAAGACGATTTAGAAGTCCCAAGACTTTGTCAAAGCTGGGTAACCCTTTATCAAAGATGAGTAGGAACCAAAGGTAGGCAACACATGTGACAGGTGAGAACCTGTGCGGACCAGGATATAGAAATGGGAACAGAGTAAGAACTCTATAAAGGCCATGGGTCATTCAAAGATGGGGTAGAGAAGAGCACCAACTTAGGCTCAACTGCGTTGGGTAAGCAACTTGAGCCTTCATTCCAGATCTCAAAAACATTCTAAATTAACAGTGAGAATCACATTCTAATTTACTAAATATGATGTGGGAATAAAATGTAAAAAACGCCCTCCCAAACAAAATAAACTACTGCAAGATCTGATTAATAAAATACACAATTGCTTAACTGTGTTCCAAAAAAGTTTTGCAGACCATATAATTCAGTATTTCTGAAATGCATCAACAATGTTTAAAGCAAAATAAAATATGACAGGTAGTCAAAGAATTGTACAAATGAGTCCCATGAAAAACATGCCAAGATGGTTTCTACGACAATGTACCAGTGATGAGTGCAAAGGACTTGAAGTCCCTTTGAGAGTCAGCAGATCCATGGTACTCTAGGCAGTGGTACTCAAGAACCTTTTACTGGTTTTCTCTGAAGTTTTAACTTCAAGATAGCTTGGGGTTCAAAGCAGAACAGAGAAGCAATGATAGATATGAAGAATAGTTCTCATTGCTATCACCAGATGTTCTCAGGGGGCAAAAAGTCTCAAGACCAAATGGGGGCTGTTTGTGCAATGTTCTTGAGTGACCTAAACTAGGGAAAGAAGCATCTTGCCCACAGCGTTCCCTGAGCAGACAGAGGCATTCCTGCCAGGGGAGTAAACAAATGTCTATGTTCCCATAGACTCTATGGGATGAGGGTTCATGCACGCGGATGTTGTAGGAAAGTGTATTATATTCAGGCTATAGGTTTTGTTACTAAAATTATCAAAAACTAATTTGAAACAAACTTTTATAAATGCACTCTAAGACACTAAGAATCTATGAGAGAACAAAGAGGAATCGAGATGAGAAATAGGAATATGTGTTTTTTTTTTTTTAAAGGAAACTTTTGAAATGAAAGCCATAACTTTGAAAGGAACAATTCAATACTGGGCTTAAAATGCATTAGATGCTGGAAAATGAAGGGCCAGTAAATAGAAATTACTCAAACCGAAGGATGAAAATGTACTTTCAAAATGAACAAGAAAGGCCTCTGAGGCACATGAAACGTTGTGCTATAGAAGATTGGGAGTTACAGCAGAAACAGGATACCGAAGAGCTTAGCAAGCCTTGCACAGAAGTGGAGCTGGGTACTTCCCTAAACTAGTCAAAGAAATTAACTGACTGATCTAATAAGCTCAGAAAAAGCTTAGTCATGCAAATGGAAGGAACTCGCTAAGATGTCAGAGGAACTGCTTAGAAAAGGAGCCCGAGGAGCCCAGAAAGGACTTAAGACATCCTACATCCGAGATAGTAGTGTAGAAATTACAGCTGCCCTCTCACCAGAAAGAGAGATCAGAAGACAAAGGATGAATATCTTCCAGATGCCCTGAAAGGGGAATGAAACTGTATTCAAAGGTGTTAGGTTCCTAGAGATGTCCAAATAAACTGTCACAAACTGAGTCACTTCAGATAATAGAGGGCAGCTGTTCGACACATCTAAGAGCCAGAGTCCAACCCCAAAGCCTTGCAGGGTTGATTCATTCTGGAAGCCGTCAGAAGGAAGGAATCCTTCACTTGTATCCTTGCTTCTGGTGACTGCCCAAAGGCCTGGCAAAGGAATTTTTCCTCGGTAGGGAAACTTACATCTACCATCTAACAGCCTCCTTCAGTTGTAGTTCTGAGAAATACGTTGTGATGTTGGCATCTGATTGTTGGTTTTCCTGAGCTATATTAACCAACAATTTGCTGGAAAAACAAACAGAAAAACAGAAAAGAAAAACAACAAAAAACTAACCATCACCATGAAAGCAGAGATTAATCTCTCAAGAAATTTGTTTTTCCACTTCCACTAGCCTCATTTATTTTTGGTAATAGTTTTTCACTTTTATAAAACCATGTTGTTTATTTGATGGACTGTGATTATATACATCCCCCCTACTTCCTTCAAAATTCCTCTAATGGCCTCATTAATTTCCCTCCTGACTTCATAATTTTTTGTTATTATTAGTGACTCTTTGATTCTAATTACGTACCTATGCACAGGAGACATGCCCATGCACTGGCGTATGGGCAACCTGTCAGTGCCCATGTCCCAAGAGGAGATCTAAATTCTATACATAAATACATTTTGTTAAAGATGTGAATGAATCCAAGACATTTTCATGCAATAAAACCTATGATAATTCTTAATGAGAATTCCCCATAAGAACTGGAACCACAAAAGCATGCAAAGATGACTGACAGGGTAAATGTGAGGGTCACTATAACCACAACATATTGTCTACATCCTTTTGAGTTTTAATAGGTCAATGGATATTTAATAACATTTTGCTATAGGGTTAACATATGCAGAAAAATACATTGTAAGGAAACATGGGGCACTAGTGTTCACAGCTAAGTCCTGGAGAAACCAGGATTACTAACCACACCCGGTCATCTCCTCAGTGGAAGAGATGTGTACCTGTTTTCCACCCAGAAATCTGGCAGTAGATGCAGTTAATAACCTGGTGACATTTGCTATCTGTTGGGACATGCCACACCCATATGTTCCAGCATCGTTATCCCAGACTCTTCCTCCCTAGACCTTTAGCTTTAGCTTTGTTTCCCAGTCAATAGGACCCATCCTTGAGGGAGATAGCACATGTACTTTATAGCTTGCTGCTCTCTACACTTTCTCAGTCAGAGAGCACACCACATCCTAGGCCTTTTAGCTATAAAACCCATTTTCATAGTAAAGGTCACATGTACTTTGCAAAAAAAGTTTTGATGTAGTCATGCCAGAAGCTTTATTGAGCACATGGGATTGAGATAACCATAACAGGAAACTTTTACTCTACTTAAATATCTCTAAAATAAATTACCCTAGTGTCAAGGGTTCAGAAAATTGAGCCGCCACTGGCTAACGTAGCCATACTGAACTGAGTTCCCTTCCTAACACAAATAGATCCTTTCCCTGTGGTTAGTGATGCCTGCAGGAACCTCCACAGTGAGTGAGATTATAGAGTAATCCACTATCTTGTGAACTGTTAATTAATTGCAAGCATTCTATGAGAAATAAAGAATGCATATTATAATTCTATAATAGCAACTAAAATGTTGAAAGCCAACTACTGAAGTTATATATCTCTATCAAGAATGATCAGGGAGAAAATGAGAAGACAAATCAACACAGAATTTTGGAAGGGTGTCATAATAACACTCCATGAATAGCAAATTATAAGAACAATCAACCTGCTCCATAAAATTAATATATTTTTGAGAATGGTGAATATTTAAAAAATGACATTAAAATTGATAGGGGCAGATAACCTTGTTTCTATTAAAGAAATATGTTTTATAAACAAAAACGCTCCCTAAGGAAAGTGTTAGCATCACAAATATAAAACATTGATAGAAGAAAGGCAATATTTGAAATCTATTTGAAAACAAAGAATTTGGGAACGCTATATACTCAGTTTAAGAAACCAGAAAGACCTTAATTTATCCATCACAAATTTAGCACAAAATTGACAGTGCTTCTATTTTTGGGTCAGAGTGATAGTGGAAAACGTTCGTTGTTCAAAACATAGAATAGTATTTGTTGAATTAAGGTGAATTCTATTTCTCATGAAAATCTGAATTTTTAATGACATGAGATACAAATGTAACCATGTTTGTTCACTGTGAACCATTAAACTTTCTGAGTTAAATAAAATCATTAAGAAAAATGGTTTTGTCTTCATGGGATAGTGTGTGTGTGTGTAGCATGTATGTATATGTATTTGTGTTTTGTATGTGTGGAAGTGTGCATACAGATGAAGTTCTACATATGAGCACATGTGTGGAGGCCAAATTGATGTTGGGTATCCTTATCTATTGTGCTCTAAATCTTATTTTTTGAAGTAGCATCTTTCACTGACATCACTGCTGGCCAATGAGCTCCAGGAATGCTCACACCCCACCCACCTAATTAACACTAGGTTAACAGATGTCCAAATTCACACGTGGCTTTTCACATGAGTCCTGGGCCTCCAAACTCGGGTCTCCATGCTTGCATGGCAAACACATAACCTAGTGAGCCATCTCCTTGGCCAAATAATTCCTTATTGAGGAATCAGTGTTTCATTAATTACTTTTTAACTCTGTCCCATTTAACTATTAAAAAATTCTTACAACCAGAGGATATAATCATTCTGGACTGTCAATGAGTAAAGTGGGGCCAAACAATATATAAGTTGCTAAAAACAGATTTTAAGGTCTTGCACTTATAATTTGTTTTTCACGTTGCTTTCAGGACCTCTCCTAAGCAAGCTGACGTCCTTTAGCCCCTTCTCTGCCCTGCTTCTTCACACAACATTCCCAAATGCCCAATCTTAGCTTTTCTTTCTAGAAATCTCTGAAGTAAAACCTCAACCATTAATCCATTAGATCGCAATATTCTCAAACTCTATCTCCCTGACATCTATTGACAAAAGTAGTCTCTAGTAGTCAGTTCCACAAAGGAGGAGCTTCAATGTCTGATGTGCTATTCTAGAATGGTGTTCACTGTTAGAAGGATGAAATGGCCGTACAATTACTTTCTTCCCCAAGTTTTACCTGGACTAAGATAAAGCTCATGGAACATGTGCAGGCCACAGAATTAAGGTTTTGTACACTGTGTATCATTTTTTCACATGTATCAGACACTAGTGGTGTGGGAGGCACATTAGCATGTGCAAGGAACAGCATGCTGCGAAAGTTATAGTCTCTGCTTTTATCTGTCAAACTTTTAGTCTCTCTTAATCTTATATTACCACCATTTCTCCCAAGGATGCATTATCATTATCACTTCACAGATTTAAAATTGGGATTTACAGGGGAAATTGCCATGTCACACATGTTCCTTTTATTGCCCAGATGATCGTTTTTCATCTTTCTGCTCCCTTTCAATGAATAAGAAGCATGAAGACAACGATGTGATACCCTGAACACTATGCTGTCTTAAAATTTCCTTTTACAAAGGTATTTGTCTATTACTTTTGAATTCAGCCTAACTTGGAATTTCAGGAAATTGACACAACACTGATCCCAGGCTAAATGTAAGATGAAGGATCCCTACCCCAGTTTTTTATTTATTTCTCATAATTTAATGTTTTTAATTGAGCTATACATGTCCCTACTCCCTATCCTACCTCCCATCTCCTCTTCCACAATCCCCACTGCCCATCCCCACAAGCTCCCACTTTACCCAGGAGAACTTGTCTTTTTCTCTTTCCTAAGCAGATCTGTGTATTTCTCTGTTAGGGTCTTCTTTGTTGTCTAGGTTCTCTGAGGTTGTGGACTGTAAGCTAGTTATTCATTGTTTTAAGTCTAAAGGGCACTTGTGAGTGAGTATATATTATATTTGTCTTTCAGGGTCTGGGTTACCTCACTTGATATGCTTTTGTCTAGTTCTGTCAATTTGTCTGCAAATTTAAAGATACTATTATTTTTTACAGCTGCGTAGTTGTCTGTTGTGTAAATGCACCACACTTTCCTTATCCAGTCTTCAGTTGAGGGACATTTAGGCTATTTCCAGGTTCTGGATATTAGGAATAATGATGCTATGAATATTGTTGAGCACATGTCCTTGGGGTATGATCAAGCATCCTCAATCCTCAATGTAATACCTATCAAAATCCCAACACAATTCTTTACAGGCCTTGAAACAGGAGAATTCTGGAAAGAGGAAACAGTCAGTCTGCAGTCGTCACCCAGACACAGAGGAAGCAAGATGAGGATATCTCGCTGATAAAAAAAATTACCAAGCTACATGGCCAATGCAGACAAGAATTATGGGCTAATGTAGGGTGTAAGAGTTAATAAGAAGCCTGAGCTAATAGGACCACCAGTTTATAACTAATGTAGGCCTCTGTGTGTTTCTTTGGGACTGAACAGGCTGTGGGACTGGGAGTGACAGAAACCTCTGTCAACATCTTTTAGTTCTTTCATCTCAGAATGCCAGTAGGCAGTAAGCTATCATTTACTGCTAAAAATAATCCAGAAGAGAACCATAAATTGTTACCTAATGTTAGATACTTTAGAAAATACGAGTTCAAAACAGGGATAGAAAATTGAAGTTAAGAAATAAGAGCCTTAATGCTACCTGCCCTTGCTTATCTGACTAAAACGGGGATGACTCTTTATTTTCTTCAACTCATTAGTTTATATTGTTTAGAACAAGAATGTGCCCAACAGAACAAAAACACATGCTGTTTTAGCTTCCACCAATAACAGTGAAGGATGTAGGTTCATGATTACTTTTTGTTTCTGTTATTCTTCAGCATTTACATGATTGAGACAAAAGAAAAAGACCCAACTGAGAATGATTAACAGTATGGAAGCGCTGTGTTCTGCCTGATTCAAAACCTGGAGATTAGATTTACTTAAACTGCTGTGGAGCAACACTAAGAACAGGACCAGAGAAGTTCCCATCGGACCCTGAAATCAGTCCAAGAGGATACATCAGCTGGTGAGTACCCTAAGCAGATATAAAGGCCTGAGTGGAGCAGGTTCTGTTCTCCACAATGTTCCATCCTGAAGAGGTTATGGTTTAATATGATGGCCTTATACATTAACATCGTTGATATATAACATGTTCCTTTTGGAGCCTGTGAAATAAAATATTGATTAAAATCAGACATATAGACATAAAAATCAGTAATATGGGGAAAGTGCCTGTGACAATGTCTTATGCATATTGTTACATAGATAAAATTAGAGTTATAGAAATAAACAAAGCAAAAGGAGTCATCTTAAAATGATATGAGTGGTTGCTTTTGTTAACTCGTTGTTAAGTAGGGCACAGAAGACAAGGGCTACACCAGAGACAATGTCCTCTCTGTCTCGATCTGCAGTGTCAAAAATGTGGAGATAACATAAGCTGTAGAGGACACATGAAGGAGTTTAGATCCATGTATAAGTCCATAGACGACATACGCGAATGCACATATGAACTTGGATACACACACAAATGCAAAGGCACACACACACATGCACACACACACACACACACACTTATTTCTTTACTTTGTATGGTAGGACTACTCTGACTGCCGAGGAAGCTTGCACCTGTAGGTCAGACATAAACCTTGATACTTCTTGGCCATATTACCCTGCCTTTGTCCACGGTCCTTGTCTTAGGGTTTTTATTGCTGTGAAGAGAAACCATGGCCACGGCAACTCTTATAAAGAAACCATTTAACTGGGGTGGCAGCTTACAGCTTCAGAGTTTCAGTCTATTATCATCATGGCAGGGAGCATGGCAGCTTGCAAGCAGATGTGGTGCTAAATTAGCTGAGAGTCCTACATCTTTCAAGCAACTGGAAGTTGCATTCAAATGACCACAGTACCTTTGACTGCTAAGAAACTTTGTGTAGGAAAATATACCTTTGGTTTTTATTTCTGAGTTGTCCCTCAGTTAGACCTTTCCACCTTTTTGTCAACTAAATTAATGCATCAGTCACAATAACTAAATTATTTTTTTGCCTCCCAAACTTTGGTTGCTTAACTCGACAGCAGAGTAAGGTGGAAAATGAATGACATAGAGATTGTCTATTACGATTGCATGAAACTGTGCATCCTTTGGGTAGTTGTCTATATTCTTTAAAATGCAGTTGTCTCATATGTAACATCAGAAAGACTATTTCAATAGGGTTGTAGTAACAACTTATGTTGTATTTTTTAAAATGCTGGGAGCATTTGCGTAAAGAAGTAACAAGTTGATGTGTGGTGGCCCTGGTGCCACCAGAGACCACACAGATGCCCAAGTTCTCAGCTGTGACCATGTTGGTGTCTGAGAACTTTATAGCCCCTGGGGCCATTGGAGTAGCCAACACTGTCATCTGGAGCCATGGTATCCTCTGATGAGATAACATGAAAAGTGTGCCTTTTGGTTTCTGGGTTACCTCAATTATACACAGCACATTTTTTGGTGAAAGCTGTAAGTAGGTGGCATACCACCAATCCATTAACTTACCCACAAACCCTTCACATGTTTACCTCAGTCATGTTAACCAGTACACTACACTGTGTCCTGTTGAAATGTCTCTGGATCCCCTCTAGGTCATACAGAGAATGATGGGGTTGAGCACTGATCATTTCTCCGCTTCCGGTTTCTGTCTTCCACTTCTATTTATTTCTTCATTACTTATTCCATCCTGACAAACTCTCTGAGCATGATCTATTCAACCTCTGGTTGTGGCTTTCACAACCTTATCTATCTATCTATCTATCTATCTATCTATCTATCTATCTATCTATCTATCTATCTTCTATCATCTATCTATCTATCTATCTATCTATCTATCTATCTATCTATCTATCTATCTTCTATCATCTATCAACTATCTTCTCTCTTTGTCCTCTCTCCTTGTACCAATGGAAGTTTTTTCCAAGCAATTGGAGGTGAATCCAGCCTGGTGAAAGCAGTTTTCTGGAGCTGGAGGCATCAGCTTGACTGCTTCTTTCCAGAGGAAAAAAATCTCACTGGGACCTATTTTTGATTTCATTAACTCTTCTTTTATGTACAGGAAAAAGATCTAATTGTTATTGTGATAATAATCACATTGCACAGCCTTAGTGGCTAATCCACACTACCAGGAAATCTTAACTTAGTTTCTGCTTGTCTTATCAGAAAATAGCAACAGTGTTTACTTAATATTTTCCAAACTAAATGTCTTAGAAATCATTTTTGTTTTTCTTAGACTTTTCAAACAAACAAAGCCACCAAGTCCTTATCTTTCAAAACTGTAATTCTGTGTTCTTCTTTTGTTTATTTCAGGGAGAACATTTCATGCTCAAATAATTTGTGGGTTTTGCTTTATCTCGCTGTCTTTCTGGTGTGAATCTTTATGGGCACATTTTTCATACGTACTCCGCATTTCAACTTGCAATGCTTTCTAAACGTCCTCTCCCTTTGTTTGTTTATCTAATTATTCATTTATTTAACTTGATGACTATATGCGGCCACTCTTTGTGCTTTGTAGCTGTTATAATAAAAACGGAAGCCCCTAGCTAGGCTATAGAGTTGACAAACAAAACAGGCAAACAATGAAAAATTAAAGAAGCAATCTTAAATCAGTTTCTTTGAAAGTGTGATGGCATACATTACATTTAAACTATTGTGCTTAATAGACTTACAAAGCAAAAATGCCTCTATCCTGTAGGTGCCACTTACCCAAGGCCTGTAAACTTCCTGGAATGTTGGGGGTGGTTGTTCATGTACAATTGCAAGCGATGTGTTTTTCCCATCTGTAAACAAGCTTCATTGCTTCGGTTACACAGAATGTGCTTGGGCACCAGTAGGCAGGAAGTATTTCAGAATGTATGCTTGCCCCTGATTGGATGAAGGTGGAAAGTGTGTAGCATTGTTGGTTTTGCCTTTGGCTAATGCAATTTGGTTCCATACTCTGGGAATTCTGAGTATGGGCCTGGCCAGTATCCATGGTTCTGGCTAGAATGTAATAAAGCTTGCTTCAAATGTGGCTGAAACACTGGGGTCTTACTCTTGCCGGGTAAGATTAACAAAAGCACATAAAAAAATTAAAAACACTTGAGCTGAGACATAGAAGAAGAATAGATGGATTGTTCGTTGTGTATCCTTTTCTCTTTATTTGGAAACAAGTTGAGAAAAAAAAATTAGCTTGTGTTCTCAAGGAACTACAGAAGGAAAGAGACAGTGTTTTTTAAATATAATGTTGGAAGCAGTTTAGAGACTCACAGGAACCAAGAAATCTCATCATTTCTCCTTTTTAAATGACTAGGCTGAATATTTGGAATTTAAGCAAGACTTGCCACTTTAAAAGTAGTTTCCTTGTTAAGATGGAGGGCCAATGCAAAGTCAGATCTTATTCTGTAGAGAATTACTTAACAGAAACCTTGGGCAAATATAAATCAAACAGATACAGAATTCTCTAGATAAGCATAATAGTAGAATCAGAAAAAAGTGCATGGAATTTTAGTAGTGCTCATAGGAAGAGGGTTCCATTTCCATTTCCCTTATTCCTAAGTTTTATTCATGAGTTTATGAGTCCCCACAAAACTCCACTAATTAAGAACTATTTGAAGAAAAGCCATCTGGTGGAGAGGAGGTGTCTTACTGGCAAACTGAACTCAATAACAAAGCCTAAACAGAAGTGAGAAGGGGCAGAAATCATAAACCCCAGATTACACAGAGCCAAAAGTTATATATGATGATTATCTTAAATATGATGTTATACTTCCCCCACTCAAGCTAATAACTTTACGCCAATGCTTATGCAGGAAACACAATTAAATGCACTGAGACATACACACACACACACACACACAGACACTTACACACACAGATCTCATGAAAATAGGAGGGGGACTAGAAAAGAAAGAATTTGCCGAGAGTCCCACAATATAGGTCATGTACCACAACGGTGGCAAATACGCAGAGGGCTGACATTGGTCCCATGCAGGCTCTCTGGTTGTTGGTTCAGAATCTGTGAATTCTTATGAGTCAAGCTCGTGGTTTCTGTAGGTTTTCCCGTGATGTTCCTGACTCCCTGATTCCTACAGTCCCTCCTCCCTCTCCCCATTGATGAGTACCCCCAATATTTGGCCATGGGTTTCTAAATCTGCCTCCATCCATCACTGGTTGAAGGCTCTAATGACAACCAAAGAAGTCAACAATCCGCAGGGGATTGTCAATTCAGCTATGCATCCACTGCTGCCAGGAGTTTTAGCTGGGGCCATCCTTGTAGATCCTTGAAGTTCCACTTGAATCAGACTTCTATCTGACTCTGTATAGGCTCCCCCTTTCCCATCATCTATCTCAGCACTCTCCCCCTTCATCTGCCTCAATCCCTCAAGTTCCCATGTCAACCCACCCACAATTTAACCAACAACAAAGAAAGAGAATTACAGACCATTTTCCCTCATGAACACTATTGCAAAAATACTCAATGAAATTCTGATAAACCAAATCCAAAAAACATATCAAAAATATCATCTACTATAATCAAGTGGGCTTCATTCCAGAGATTCAGGGATGGTAGATCTGTCAATGTAATCCAATATATAAGTAAACTGAAAGAGAGGGAATAGAACACGTAATCATCTCATTAGATGCTGAAAAAGCCTCTGACAAAATCCAACACTCATTCAGGATAAAGATCTTGGAGAGATCAGGGATACAAGGAACATATCTAAATACAACAAAAGCAATATACAGCAATCCGACAGCCAACATCAAATAAAGGAGAGAAAAATCAAAGCAATTCCACTAAAAACAGGAAAAAGACAAGGCTGTACACTCTCTCCATATCTATCCAATATAGTACTTGAAGTTCTAGCTAGAGTAAAATTTTATATGTATGAAATTATAAAAGGATAAATAATAACTGAAATGTAAACTAACAAGCTATGACTTTGGAAATCCAACCCTAAGCATCTCTAAGAGAAGAGAATACTGGTGGAAGTGAGATGAGACTGGGAATTTGTCTTTGTTGCAGTTGATGAAGAAAGGTTTGCCAGTGCAAGACAGTTCTCAACTTCACAGGTTAAGAAAACAAACAAAGCTGTCAGAAGACACCATATGTGCTCATGGTCAAATCTGATGTTAAGTAGTCCTTTTGCAGTCTGCAGCATCCTGGTTACTCTGGACTGACTAAACCTCGATGATTCTTAGTTGCTTAATTGCTTAGATTCTTAATTGCTTGATATTAAGAAAGCCCCCAGGGATAGATCCTGGTCCTGCTACCAGGTGTCTCAGAGATAGTACAAGCTTCTCCACTGTCTCCCACATACGCTGACTTCCCGTGGGTGCCCTTACGTGTTGGGACGAGTGGATAAGGGGTGGTCTCGGGCCTTGAGGAGAAAGAGCAGGAGGAGCGGTGGGGGAAAACTGTGGATGGAATGTAAATTATATATGATATAATTTAATATGTATTAAATTTTATATTTCACATATATATGAGAAGAAAAGTCCTCAAAGAGATATAAAGAATTTTTTGCTGTATTTCTTTGTTCAGTTGGCCATGATGATGTATCACTGACTCTGAGACTCAGGCAGGCAACAGAAATTCACTTGCTCACAGTTTTGTATGCTGGAATTCAGAGCAAAGTGTCGGCAGAGTCTATAGCACTTCTTCTCCACTTGCTACTGATGGCCTGGCTTCTCATGTCTGTGTTTTACTCAGATTTTAATTGCTGTGATAAAACACCTAAGGTAACACCATTCAAGGAGAAAAGATGAATTTTGCCTCAGGCTTTCAAAGGCCCATGGTGGACAGGTTTCTTCTTCTGGTCTATAGAAAGCACCATAACAAAGTTGGTCTCCACTCCCCACTTGTATCTGGAAAGCAGAAAAGAAGGAAGAAAGGAAGGAAGGGAGCAAGGGAGAGAAGAAAAAGAAATAAAGAGGGGGCTAGATGGAGGGAGAGAAGGAGAAGCAAACAAGAGAAGAGAGGAGAGAAAGGAAGAGAAGAGAAAGAAAGGGTAGGGAAGATTGCCTTAGAATGTACCCCAAGTGACCACTTCCTTCATCTAGACCCACCTGTCAAAGTTTGTGGAACCTTCCAGAAATAATGCTCCACTTGGGAAACAGTCTTCACTAGGTGACATTTTTGGAATATTCTTCCTATGCAAACCACAATCTTTTGTGTCCTGATTTCCTCCTTTTAAAAGGACATACATCATATTGGATTAGAACCAATTCTAATCTCATTTTAACTCAATCATCCCATTAAAAGTCTGATCTCCAGTATAGCTACTTCCCAAAGTAGTAGGGATTAAGTCTTCTGCATACTAAATTGGTGAGGGCATAGCACGTGGTCTGGGATACTTGCCAAGATACACAATTGGAAAATAGAGTGAACTTGAACATTACACAGATAAAATATTTTTATTTTTAAGTTATTTGGTCACATCTTTTCCAGGAGCCAGTTTTGTGCCAACCTGCTTAGCTACTTTCCAAATAAATAAGTAAATAAAGCAGTTTTATCAACGCCCTCTGTGAGTCTTTCTTATTCCCATTCAACTTGCTGTTCCTTAAAGGATAAGGGTATTTCTCTTAAAAATGCCATCTGAATGTTTTAGGTAGTGTCTGTAACTTTACCTATATTTTAATCTGATGCTACAGTTCATACTGGTTACTTTTCCTTAATATTCTAATGCAACTTAATACCAAATCTATGCTCACTAACATCTGACTTAATTATCTGTCCTGACCTGGATTTTCTCCCTCCCTCACTACCTTGCCCCTTGGCAATTATGAGGCAAATGTTTCACTGACACTCATAAATTTCCATCTCCTTGCCCAAGCTTTTCTCTGTCTGAATGACCTTGCGTCTTGCCATCTAATGTTCGGTCCTTCATTTATACTGCAGTCATTGAATGATGCATCTGTCATGATACATTTCTTATCAGATTAAAATCGTAGGTTTTACAACAGACTTCATCTAAAGGATTCAGGATGGGTTGAGGGTAAAGAGCAGACATTTCATAATTCAATGTCTAGAATATGACACATACAATGCTATTAAGGTAAGATTTATTAAATGAGTGACTAGCATATTGGTTTATAGGCTGGCGATGCTGGTGATAAGATTGCTTGGGGGCACATACTTCCCTGTAAAACAGAGGAAATGTTCAGCTGTTGGATACATGTGCAAGTGATGTAAATCTGAGTTGCCTCGTGAGAACAACAGAAGCTGCATGGAAAGGAAGATAAGTGAAAGAAGAAAGAGATGTATTTTCTGAAAATTCTTCTCCTACTGAGACACTCAGGGCTTTCTACCTTCCCTCTGCAGCAGGGACGTCTATCTATCTGGTTGACAGTCACCAGACGCTAACACGCAGCCCTCCCTTGACACGTCCGGGCTCAGACTCCCAGTTCCTGTTGAGAACTGTGACAAGCCACCAGGCAGCAGAGACTTTTGTTCTTGAATTATCAAGATGGAGAACTGGTCTCTGGAAACTACGTTTTTCAAAACCTATAACTGAGAGAAAGGAGTGAGGATTTGATGACTAACGATAGAGCACTCTCTCCATACAGATTGAAGGACCAGTCAAGATTCTGAAATTTTAAAAGCATTTTTTTATCATAATTATGCTCAAATTCTTACATAAACTAAATTTTCTTTTAAATTGATAAAATAATTATTTCTAACAAATCACAAGCCACAGGCTTTCAGGGAAAAGGCAGAAACCAGGTTCTCCATAGTCATAAACCTTCCCAGGTCAAGCTAACATATATGGGAGAAAGCCCTTGACTCCCTCAAGTAGCAATCTGGAAACACAGTTCTTATGCAGAACCCAACTTCAGCAGAATACCCCTGAGTTAATTGTGTCTCTGAGAAGCTCTCTGAAGCTGGAGAAGGAGACACCTTCCGGCATCCCAAGTTAGCTCCCTGGGGCTGTCTTATGCTCATTATTCCTTTCTTGCACATCTGCCTCCAGGTTTCCCTGGAGCATTTCAAGTCAGTCGTGATGCAGGACAGCAGTCTGGATCCCTCTCCCTGCTCCTGAGTGATATGATTGAAGGGTAATCCCCAAGCATGGTGACTAGGGAAGCCAGAGAATGTGCGTGGGAGACTGATAATCCCCAGGATGATGTATGTCATCTCTCTCACTAATTAGTGGAAGCAGACAGCAGCTCTCTAGGTCTGCAGACCCAAGTGGGTGCAGACTTAGGATTGTCACTCGAGATGAAGGCAGAGGACGGTGCAGAGCTTTGTCCTGTCATGGGAAAGCTTTGCAAAGTGCTCAGGATGCCTGGGTTGTGTCTCAGAACTTACCAAATAATCAGTAATTATCACTGAACATGTAACAGACATTTAGAGTAGTAATGATTATATAGAGGATTATGTAAAAACATATATAACTTGCTAAAGGAGCAGCTTAGTTTGAAGTATTTAAACACAGATACCAGAGTTATTTAAATAAAAACTCTCTAACATACACGTTAACATACATTGAGCAATAACATAATTTGTCTTATTGGAAAACAGAAAACATGTACTAAAAGACAAAGTCTGAGACTTGACTGGTCAACAAGAGATCAGGATAGTCTAGAAGGTTCAAGGCTTTGAGATATTTCTATATCCTGATGCATATTATTCTGAGATCATTTCAGTTCTTCCACGTCTGACCCCTCAAATGAAAGGAAATACTCTCAGCCACACAGTCTTTGCCTTGTCTGCTTTTTATGTTACCTATCTGGTAAAGCGACAGGCAAAAAAAAGTGCTGAATTGGTATTTTCAAAAGGAAGGAAATAAGGCAAAGAAGGCACAATGACAGGATGGAGGCAGAGGAGGCGATAAAGAGGAAAGAAAGATAAGGGATATTTTAGGGTTTTCCAGAATTATATAAAAAAGTATTTGCTGAGCCAATATGTAGGTAATAGTTTATAGATACAATTAAAATAGTCTTGATTTTAAAATATTATAGAGTTTTCATACAGAGTTCTTAGTCTCCAATTATATTCTCAGGTTAAGCAATATTTATATACATTTTACTTTGATATAACCTCCTACCTAAAACCTGTCATATTCAAGAAAACAATTGTGGGCCAGGGAGCAAGCAAATATGTGTTCAGCACAAAGTTCTCCAAATAGTGTATTAGAATATGGTTCTCAGTTTTTCTCTTAGTAGGTATGATGATAAAAAAGGGGTGGTACTAAGCTAGACCTGTTTTACTTAAAAGTGATATGCATGAAGATATATGCTTTACTTTTTTTTTTTTTTTTTGCTTTTTCGAGACAGGATTTCTCTGTGGTTTTGGAGCCTTATACATTAGAAAAATAATATGGCCAATATTAGTAAATGTGGAGCATTTAAAAGAGAGTCTCATGCTCATGATTTCTCCAAAATAAGACAGAAGAAGGAATTTATGGCAAGAAATCAAAAGTTTTCAGTTACAACATTTTTTTCTTTCATTAATTTGGGCAGGAACATGAAAGAATCTCATCAATCAAAAACTACAGCATCCTTATCTGAGACAGTCTCCTCCCTCTAATAAATGTGCCCACACACACACACACACACGCACACACACACACACTACTTATGACCCATGACCTTTTTCTTGAAGAATGAAAAAAAGTAGTATACTGTTTACAATAATTTTAGAACATTATTGACAGGCATGGTGACACAGTGAAAATCCGTCACTCAAATGGCCGAGTAAACACGATCAAGAGTTAAGGTCAGCCTGCATTACTTTCAAGGTCTTGTGTCAAAACAAAACAAAACAAAACAAACAAACAAAAAAAACCAAAAAAAAACCCACATAAACAAATAAAAGCAAAAGCCAAACAAACAAAACAGAACACAGTCAGCCTTCTTTCCTGTGAAGGATTGTTAAGTTTATAGATCTGGGCCAAGTCACAGGTCAAGCTTGCTTTTCTGCAGGGTTTATTTGACTTGTCTGGAATAAAACCTACTTTAAGAGATATCAACTAAGATTTAGAAGATGAGAAGGTAGAATACTACTACATTCAGAAATGGTGTTCCTTATGGAAATCAGTACAACATACCCAAATAAGGACGATAGTTTGTCTAAATAACAGAGGCATCTTTTGCCAGATTGTTTACGCCTGTATAGAAACGGATATGCACATGAACTACCAAAATAAAGCGTGAAAAATGGCCTGGAATACATTGCAGCCAGTTTTACTGGCAAACTACTTGGCCAACAATCTTCTCAATAGACTTGGCATGGATAATGCATATGAAGGCCAAGTGGATGTGACTAGAGAGGAATACAATGTGGAAAGCATTGCTTGCCAATCTAGTGTTTTCACCTGTCACTTGGATGCGAGCCTTGTCGGAAGTGCAACTGACAATGCAGCTATTAGAGACTAGCAGGAATATGTGGAGAGGAGGCCTGTCTGTCCCTCACACTGCCAAATGATTCCTTTGACAGTTTTAATAGAAAGGGGTTAATTACACAAGCCCATCTGAAGCACACATGGTCAGAATGTTGCAGATTATACATGCTACTTAACAGAGATATTTTGAAGGAACAATTCCCTCAGTACTTAGAGAGAAACTTCACTTGTTTCATGGGTACCACTCCTGCCAGACAGGAGCCCTTCCTTTCTTCCTTCCTTCCTTCCTTCCTTCCTTCCTTCCTTCCTTCCTTCCTTCCTTCCTTCCCTCCCTCCCTCCCTCCCTCCCTCCCTCCCTCCCTCCCTCCCTCCCTCCTTCCTTCCTTCCTTCCTTCCTTCCTTCCTGTCTTTCTTTCCTTCTTGGTTTTTAACTTTAATTTTGTGATTAAATTCCTTTCTAAAACTCATCCTTCTATAGTCCGTGAATTTCACTCTTTGAATTTACAAGAACCTAGAACCACTGACTCAGTGAACATTTTGTAAGCTTCAGGGACCCTAGTTCCCAAGTTGATGCTCATCTGAGATTAAGAAGTGTCCATTTCCACTGCACACAACGACCTCTGTATCTCCACTTACATGGCTGAGATAGAGTAAGCACCTAACCCCAATTTTCCCACAGGAAATAGCTATCAAACCTGTACTAGGTACACATGACAGATGCTCAGTACCTAGAAAATTAATGAAAGATACATGTAGAGAAAGAAGCTCAGAATTCAGATGATCACCCACGTCAACAGTATTTGTAATCGTCCCTGCATGTCTCCTGTTGCTTGACCTCATTTGTTGGTGAAGTTGTGAAGTCCATTCTAGACCTGGCCTTGGACTAAAATGAGGGGAGAGAAGAGTGTAGTAAACCACGGATCTGGATATTTTCCTTAAAATATATATATTTAAAAAGTCATTATAGATGTTTGCTTGGATTTTTCACATGTCTCATTAAAATGTTCTTCATCTTGATGGTTGAATGTTTCGATGTCTTCTTAAATTTCATGCCTAAGAAGTATGTCTCATTTGCTGCACACTAGTTCCAACCTTGCAGGCAGAGAAATATGAAAATAAAAGCCCAACTTTCTGGCTGAAATCTTCAAGGAGACAAGGGTCATGGATATGGAAATTGCTGAAAAGATCTATGACAACAGCTCAGGAAAGTGGCCTCATGAAAACCAATTGTGACATCTTTGGTTGTCTGTGTGTAGATCTAGCTGTAATTGGCAAGACCAATTGACACCTGAGACAACAGAGGCATCACCACTCAGGTCTCAGACTGGAACACAAGATGAAAGAAGCAGTATTTTATAAATTGTAATTGATATTGACACTATAAATATTTCTACAGGAAATGGCATTATACCTGCAACCTGTGCTTCACCAGCACAAACGCCATCTTCTTCCATGGTGTCTGAACAGGATCCAGTCTCAAGAAATTGTTGGTATATCAAGAACGGTGGACATCTCAGTGCGATGTTCACATGGAAAAAGATGACCAACAAATGTCAAGACACAGATGTCAAAATCGTCTGAGAAAGAAAGCCTCTAGAGCAGCTATTAGGAAAAAAAAATGTTCCAACACTCAACTGTTAAAAGTCTTTAAATAAATAAAAACATGTAAAGTCTAAGAAGAGAATTGGAAGGCATGAGAGAAATCTCAGTAGACAGCTTTCTTCTTTTTAATCTTTGTTTCTCTTTTTTGTAGCACTAAGGATTGCTCCTCAGACTCTGTAGCTCTCAGACAGTGTTCTCACAGTGACACAATCTCTGATCATCTTTTCATAGTTTTATTTTAAGACAAGCTCTCTCTAAACTGTTCAGGCTGGCCTTGAGCTTGCAATTGCCCTGCCTCTGTACTAACTGTGATCATAGTCCCTCACCACCAGACCCGACGCTCAATGGACAATTTTAAGACTAAAAGCGTAGTAGCTGAAATAAAGATCCAGATGTTGTACTTAAGAACGGAATGCAGATGAGAAACAAATAGAGCATCAGGGAACTCAAAGACAGATCAGTAGAAGTTATCCAATCTGAACAGAAAAGAAAGAAACAAGCACTAAGAACTTTCTTAGAGATAGATCTACTCATTCCCAGAAAATGGGGGAGGGAGGGAGAGAGACAGAGAGAGAGAGAGAGAGAGACAGAGAGACAGAGAGACAGAGACAGATAGAGAGAGACAGAGAGAAGTGCTCCAAATAGTGGAATGAACAGTGACCTAAAAGTGTCAAAATTGTGTGTTTTCCCACACATTTCAAAGTATTTGGCGCTGTGAACAGGAAATATAACACAATGGGAATCCAATTCCAAGTCCTTTCAGAGATTGTATAGATATTTCTCATGTGTCTCAAAGATTACTTAGGTCTTAGTCTGTCCCTTGGTCTGTGTCTGAGGTTTACCAACTACACATTCTGGTTCTGAAAATCTCAAAGGAAGAATGCCATTTGGCTCCGGCCATTTCCTCCATTTCCAGCACGCTGACACCAAGCTCTCAGTGCTACATTAGTGATTATGCTGGTGGCTGCAGTTTCCCTCAAAGCTGGCTTTTTAATAGCTGAAAATCTCCAGTGACCTAGAAGAAATTGAGGCCACCTTTGAAAATCAGCATGAAATCTTTTAAGTAGTGAGATCTTTCTTCTTGCTGGGCCAGGGCTGTCCCTCAGAAAGAGGATTAATAGAGGTTAATATGAATCTTATATATTACCTATCGCTGCCTATTTTTATGGACTATATATATGCAAACTGTGCCGTGATACATATATTACATATGTCTGTATGTCTGCAGCCCATGCTTTCAAAAGTATCAGACCAACATGAAAGTCATCAAAGACTGTTTTTCCAGTGAGAAAACTGCATTTTTGAAAACCATGAGGGGTCTTGCTAATACCAGGCAAGAAAAATGCAGTTAAAACCAAGTTTTATCAGGAGGCCAGACCATGTGACCAAGGCAAAAATTTCAAATGAGTTCTACTAAAAGCTTAAAATACACAAAGGGCTTTTACAGGTAAATAGTTACTTTAGTTCTCAACCAGGGCGCTATTGGAAGAAAGGACTGAAGGGAATTTTTATTTCCACAGCAGGACTGCTAACAAAGGGGAGAAATTATTCGAGCCAATGAATGAACATAGAAAGACACTGGAATTTATGTCACCCCTGTTCAAGTAAAGGCCCTAGAACAAAGGATACCTACTGGAAAGCAGATGAGGGTTTTTGTGCAAATTTTACAATTTTTATTCTACTTTCTGTGTGAACTTGGCAAGCATTACACTTCCCTTTATCTCTCTTTCATTAACTATAATGAGTGAGATAATCATACCCAAATAACATGATCGTCCTGAGGATTCATGCATGCAGGGACACCCAGGGACAGCTCCAGGAGCTTGATTATCATTAAGGTAGCAATTCTGTCTATAGAGCAAGAGTTCTTCTCAACTGCAAAGTTTTCTGTCTTCCTCTGTATTCTGCAGGCTCAAAAGCCAGGCTCAGATGAACCAAACTGTCGGAGTTAAACACATCTCTGCAATGATATCTGCCTCCTAGCACTGTCAAGCTATATGTGTAAGATATGGAAATAAATAACTTCCTGGTTGTGAAATACCTCAGTGAAGCAATCAGATCATATATTTTAGACAAGCTAAGTGGTATAAATATTGCAGAGGAAGGAGTGTGTCAAGTACGTTTTAAATGTTCGGAGTCTTATAGCTAGTTCAGCTCCTTTGGTTTAACAGAGCATCTACTGGACGTGGCAAGAGCTCTGTCATCTGATGGTGTCCTAGTTAGGGTCACTTTATATAACCTTTGATATAAGACCATGACCGAGGCAACTTGGGGGAAAGGGTTATTCAGCTTACCCTTCCTCATGACTGTTTATCACCAAAGGAAGTCTGGACAGGAACTCAAAACAGGTCAGGATTCCAGAGTCAGGAGTTGATGCAGAAGTCACGGAGGAATGCTGCTTACTGGTTTGCTCCCCATGGCTTGTTCAGCCCGCTTTCTTATAGAAGCCCCACCACCAACCCAGGAATGGCACGGCTCACAATGGGTTGCGTCCTCCCACATCAATCACAGCTAAGAAAATGCTTTACAGCTGGGTCTTACGAAGGCATTTTCTCCGTTGAGCTTCCCTCCTTTCAGATAACTCCAGCTTGTGTCAAACTGACATAAAACTAGCCAGTACAGGTGTTCTATGATGTATCAAGGAAGACAATTATGATTAGACACTCCAGTGTGGAAAGTTTACCAAATGAACAATGTCCAGGTAGAACTAGGAGAGGGGATTAACGTCACTTGGGGTACAGCTGTGATTCATAGAGAAATTTTCATCTAAGCATAAGGACATGTGTGTGTGTGTGTGTGTGTGTGTGTGTGATGTTTCCAAGGTCTGAGGTAAGTCCAGGTTTTCCAGACAAGGCAGTTTGTACAAAATCTCAAAAGTATGTGATTGCTTTGAGTTATCTGCAGACATTTTTAAGTTGGCCATGATCTCAGAATAATGGAGATGAGAATCTTTTAATGAAAAGATTGCACCATCCTACACTGCATTCCTGTGTTATAAGAGGGGGAGCAATATGTAGATAAAATATCAATGTGCAACACAATCTTGGGCAAAGAGGTGTTGAAAATGTGGTTCTTTACCTGTAAGATAGGTTAAATGGCATCACTACTTTAATAGCTGTTATAAGAAATTGTTGCTATGATAACACTCTTTACACTACACGTTTAGGGCTGGTGAGCTAGATAAAAGCACTTGCAACACAGGCTTGAGTTTGAATCCTGGGATCACATGGTAGAAGGAGAAAATCAACTCTTACAGGTTTTCTTCTAACAGAGAGAAAAAAAAACATTAAACCCCATGAATCTACACTCATTAATTTTAATGAGTCTTAACGTAGACCTGATTATTTATAAATTATTAACATTAGATAATTGTAAATAGCTATATTCAGAAAGGAATGGAAAAGAGCATCCTAAATAAAATGAGAACAGAATATATGACTCCCACTGAAGTAATCTGGAAAGTAAGATTGGTCTGATAAAATTAAAAAACTGTTAAGTGACTTTCAAAATGTTTAGCAAATAAGAAGAGAAAACCCAATCACTGATATGACCTTCCAATTGCAAAGTTTGGGGAAAAACCTTTAATAAAAACAAGTAGTATGACAGAGTAAATAACAAAGTAGGGTAAAGCAGTACATTGGTTACTTTGAAAGAAGTGAAAATAGGAGGAAATACACAATACAATACACAAGGAGGAAATAGAGGCCAATACTGTAAAACATAAGAAATAGAAATGATGCATCTTCCCTGGGAGAATAAAGGGAAGGACGCACAAGACAGAATGGCTAAAACCTGAGTAATCAAATACAATGACTCTAAGGAGGAGGAGCCAGAAGGTCTGGAAGAAAAAACTGCTGCAATGAGATATTGCAAAGAAGACATTGATGGTCAAATGAAGAAAGACCTGAGTTGCTTTGTTTCGGAGTGTTCTATGAGCTCCACAAGCCTTCTAGGGTACTTGTAATGTTTTTCCTTCTTCTTAGCTTGTTTGTATGTATGAAGGAGATTATGTGTGTTTTATGTAATAAATTGCCTAGAAACCATACAAAGTACAGTTTTTAGTTCTTCTTTGGGTTATGACAGCTTATAAAAGCCTGTGAATTCTTTGGATATATTATGAGTGAACTCAAGTGTTTAATTAATCAATTGATTCTGTCTTTTAATTCATTGGCCCCCTTCATGATGCCAGGCTGGATGTTATGTGTATAAAGTGGCAAAAGCACTATTTTGTCTTTGAGATGCTTACAGACCACGTAGGGAAATGTTCAGAGGACTTTATGGGAATGTCACTTGCTGCTTGTGTAGGAGATGCAATGCTTGGGAATTGTAGGATAGGACATTAGGGTGGTAATGGGTTAATGACTGCCATTGAAGGATTTCCGGGAAGGCTTTCTGAAATAGGTGCGGTTTTATCTGGGAGCTTCTTTTCTTTTTCTTATTTTTTATCTTGTTCATTTCAAACATTTCATAAGCACCTGGAACTTTTCCTTGGTATAAGTAGACTCTAGAAATCACTAAGTCACTGTCAGAAAAAAACCATTTACTTGTCACACGGTGAGACATGAACGAAGTGAAAGTAAGTCTTCATGGCAATTTTTACATTTGCAAAAGGGCGCTCCACAGCCCAGACTGTGCAAGCAAGCACTCCAGGGCCCTTAGTTCTCATCCGAACACAGACTGATGACTGTTTTTCACTCCAATGATGGGAGTTCAAAGTAGCTGGCTAGCTGACAATCAGAGGCATGGAAGAGTGAAATAGAAAGTCAAGTCTCAAGAATGTCTGGCATGGGGAATATTAGTGTCTCATATGGACTGGGCTCTAGGTATGAGCACTGATCAAGACTGATCTGATCCATTCACTCACTCAACTTTAATGGAGTCCCCCCTGGAGAACCCAAGAGAACCATTCTCCCCAAGTTAGACGTAGAAACTCTTCCCTGGGAAAAGAATCTTTGGAAAGTCTTCCACTCTCCTGAGAATCATTCTGCCATTTTTTTGCTGGCACAAAGGACACAGATCTTCAACCAGATATTCTGGGAGGAATTTATTTCCCTCTTCCCCAAACCATATGCCAAGCTCATGTTCTTTCTGTGACGGCTTCATTAATCCTGGGATCAGAATGTATGCGGGAAAGTGTACCTTTGAGGTCAAGTGTACCTCGCTCGAAATAGTTCGGGTTTCATCCTAGGAAAGCCACTGTGCTTTTCAATCCAATGTGATTTTCGTTATTTCGTTTCTCCAAAAGAATAAGGGAAAGCTTAGTTAATTCGGAGTTGTGATGAGGATGCACTATTCTTATTTATGCTAATATGAGAGTACAACAATAGCTAACACACTAATTGAAGACAGCATGTTGCCTTCAGTGTACTGCTAGCCTATGCTTCAACCTCCGGTCTAATTGTCAATTCATGTATTAACACTCTCTTAATGTCCCTAAGCAGACTGTGGAACTCAAGTACCTCCTCTGTTCCCATCCTCCTTAAATTCAATTCTTTCTCTATCTCTCGAGCTGTGTGCTTTCCCGCTAAGCCACAAACTGAGTAGCATGTCTTCTGGGTGCATGGAAGGCCCTCCCAATAACACTGCTTGGAACACTTCACCTGTTTTCCCTCTTGGACTCACCATTATCCTGACTCTTGCCACAAACAAGTGAACACAAAGCTCAGGGAGAGAATTTTTTGCTAAGAGGACAAATCATCAGAGATTTGCAGACCTCAAGCGTCCTCCTTAATAAGACAGGCCGCTTAAAAAAACCTCTGCCTCAGTCCGAGAAGGTATTTCCTGCATGACAAGACCCTAGGAATTTGAAAAATAAGTAGCTGCACACTTTTGGCAGCAAAAACAAAGAAGAAAATATGAATATTTACAAGATTTGATGTGGGAAGGAAAAGGGCAAACAGAAGCATTAGGGAAGCATCATTATCCCTGGTATTAAAACCAGAGCGTTATTTTTCAAGGGCCTCACGGAGAGGACAGCGTTTAATTTAATTAACAATGCCGGCAAGAGCATCTTTGTTGTAAACTCAGCAAACAACAAAAAGGCCATAGCCAGGAAATCCGGGAGCTTTCTTTGTAGCCATTTGCGACCAAGAGAGAGACTGTTCCACATCTGGGGAACATAATCTTCAAACAATCATCCCTAAATACTATTTTAAAGACCATTTGATAAATACCTGACTTTGACAATCTACTCCCTGAAGAAAATAACAGCACTTTGCTTAGTTATTAAGAACCAGGACTGAGTTGGGGGTTATACCCTGCCGGTGGGATTATTAACACATGCAGTCACGATGGAAATCAGTCTAGATGCCCCTCAAAAGGCTCAAAGGATACAAACATTGGGCCAAAAATAATTCAGTGGCCTGAGAAGGCGGCTTGTTCAATAAAATTCTCCCTGTGCAAGCGTAAAGACCTAAACAGGGTCCCAGAAACGCCAGACATGGTAGAATGTGTTTGTAATAACAGTTCTGGTAAATGGAGCTAGGCCTCATCTGGGGTTTGCTCACCAGGGAGGCTAGCTGAATCAGTGACCTCTAGGACATTGAGAAAGAAACGTCTCAGAAAACAAGAACAACATCTTGAAGTATGACTCCTTACGTTCATCTCTGCCTCCCAATTGCATGGGCTCACATGCATGTGAACCCACGAGAAAATGCAACATTGTACATACAAAGAACAGCCACATGACCCAGGTACATCACATCACATGACTCAGGTACATCACCCCTGTAAATATCCCAAAGGGAATCCAGGTCTGTATACCATAGAGACACTTGTTCTAAAGAAAGAAGCTGATATGGGGTTCAGAGGGCATCTCCAGTGAGGTTCCACATTCCTGTCTCCCATATAAGGAATTGAGCAGAAACACATCATTATTGTAACAGAAGCAGTCGACAGTTCATTAAGAGAGTCTGCTTTCAAGTACAAGGAGCTACATGGTCCAGTGGGCAGAGAACTTGCCATATAAATGTAAGGACCAATGGAATCTCCAGAATCTGGATCAAATGAGACGTGCAGCGCACATTTGCAAGGCCATTGCTCCTACAGCAAGATGGGAGGCAGCAACAGGAGAACCGGAAGAGGCTCATAGGCCAATCAGCCTGCAAAGACCATAGAGAGCAACAAAGAGACTCGGCCTCAAACACGGTGACCGCAAGAACTAACACCCAAAGGTCTTCTCTGACCTCAATTCCCTATGCACCCACAATTATGCACAAGGAATATGTACACATATATAACATTTATACATATCACAGAGAGAAAGACGGGGGGAGGGAGGGAGGGAGAGAGAGAGAGAATAAGAGATAGAGAGAATAAGAGAGAGAAGTGGCACAATTTTAAGAGGAGTCAGAGGAAGGAAGTTTAGAAGGAAGTTTCCTTGCCCAAAGAGCTGGAGTTTAGGTCATTTCGTTGTGGGTGTTTGACTGTATAACAGGGGGTTTTGGCTGACTTGCCTGGTCTGGGTTTTTTGTTTTTTGTTTTTGTTTTTTTTTTCTGTGCATGCTTTATACAGCACAGAAAGTTCTACATACAACTTCATATATCACCTTTTTCATTAGTGTCTTACAACTCCAGGTAGGAGTGTTCTGGTATTGTAGTGAGCCAGAGAAATAATGTCCTGTGCAGGCGATTGATTTTTAGATGGGCTTGTGCAGTGGAGGGTGGGGATCCTCTTTGCCTATTGTTTGTTTTTTAAATGCTGATTTAGTAAGGATTTGGGCAAAGCCAGACCTCTTCCCTCTTATTTTGCCTTGTATTTATGTTTCTCAGTGCAGGATTCACAATAAACAAGATATGAGATCAGTCTGGTTATCACCAACAGATGAATGGATAAAGAAAATTGGTAGATAAACACAATGGAGCACTCATTATTCAACTGTAAATTATTCCTGCTATGTTGTTGCAGGAAAACGGATGGTACTGAAGATCATTGTGTTACATAAAATAATCAGACTCAGAAAGGCAAATGTACCACACGTTTTTGTTCCTGTGTGTGCCAGGAAACAGAATGGGACAAGGTGGGAGTAATGGAAATCTAAGGAAAACACAAAAGAGAGGCTCAGGGAGTCATGGGGATAAGTAATACAAAAGTATCAGGCTTTCTCACGTATACAGAATATATATATATATATGTATGTATGTATGTATGTATATATATATGCATAGTTGTGTATATATTTCATGTCATATATAATACACATGTTCATTAAAATTAATAAATAAACTGAAAAACCACATTAGTCTTACAAAATAATCTAGATTCTGGATTCATACTGCCCTGACTACTATGAATTTTGTGAGTGTGTAAAAACAAGCTGTGAATTTCCATATCACCCCCCCCCCACCTTCTCATTTATAGAATGAGGTAGCTGCAAATCTGCCATCGGGACTGTGAGCATGGAGTAAGATACGGGAAAAGTGCTGAGCTCAGTATGTAGACGGGGGTATGCATTTAAGAAGCGTGTGTTATTGACTCACTTTTAGAGGGGGAGTCACTGTAACTCCTAATTAGTCATTTCCTCCCGTTGAATCTAGTGCTGCATCGTGGGGGCTTGTAATTTCTGTTCATTCCTGATGGGTTCTCCCTAGTCCCTCTGATAATATAAGGGATGGGGCCCACTCCATTGGGCAGTTATTCTGTTACTAAAGAGCTGAAGTAAATCTCCCATCTTGGAGAAAGAATATTTTTATTGTAACCATAAATTCTGTGACTCACAGACTATGTGGGACACGTGCCCTTTGGAGGAGGCTGTCTTGATCTCTGCCCAGAGCCCTCCTTTCAGAATTCAGAGTCAAATGTTACTAGAGTAGTCTGTGTTGGGGATTCTGGAACTATTTGCCCATTATTTGCCAAATGCATACTATGTGCCAGGCACTGTGCCTGGTACCAAATGTGCTGCAAGTGAACAAAACAGCATTCCGGCTCAGAGGGCTTCAATCCTGGGTCTCCTTGGCTCCTGTCTACCCCTGTTTGATACGTAGTGTCAACAGCAAAGCAACCATGCCTGGTCTGATGTACTCGACCCTGGGTCCGAGCTGTTAGCAGGGCTCCTGATTCCATTGGGGACCCCTGTGATTGTCTGCCCTCAGTGTTTGCATCTGATTTCCCACGTGGTGCAGTGTCCTTGCGGCTCTAGTTCACCCTAACAGTCTTGGTAAAGGTAAGCCTTTGGGATTCTTTTAAATCAATTAAGCAAACATTCAATTTTCTAAGTACTTCCTGAGCTCAGGAAGTCAGTGGAATTGACATCTTTCATGCTTTGGCATGCTTCTTGTCTTCCTGCAGTCTGTCTTTGGGAAACAAAGGCAAAAGCGCTCAGAGTGACTCAGAGTTCTACTTTTGTTCTCTTTCTGTGTGACTGTTTTGACTGGGATTGCCACTCTTTGTCTCACGGGGGAACAGTCTACATCTATTAAGATGCTTAGGTCTTTTAAAGACAAGAATCTGTTTTCGTCTACCTCTTTGTATCTAGATTCTTGCAGAATTTAAGTATGAAATGCTTTCAAGCATATATAGAAACCCATATATTTTAATGCCATCTATAGTCAAGGCATTAAAGTAGATTATATCCATGATTATATCATCCCCAAATAATAGGAAATAGTATCTTTGTTTTGTAGAGGGACAAACTAAAATCAGCAAAGTCAAACAACTTGCCCAAGTGAGCAGGTGGGTTGAGATTAAAACGCAATTTGACTCCAAACCCATATTTTTTTCATAATACCAGCGTTCTTGAAAGTTGGTATTGTTGGGCTTGGAGCCAGATAATCCTCATTGTTTTCATATATTACATGTTATAGGATGTTTTACATTATCACTAAGCTATATTAACAGATGTCCATAGCATTTGCCCTGTTTGTGATAGCCAACATCTTTTCCTTGAGAGCCAAACATCTCACAGTTAAAATCCATTCTATATGTTAGACTAAAAGAAAATATCCATTAAATTGCCTAACTTTTCTATACTACAGAGAAAATTTATATTTATCAAATTATGTGGGGCAGCATGTTGGGAACTGCGGCAATACAAAGCTGTATGCAGCATTCTTTGAGTATCTTTATATGGTGGGATTGAAATGGCTGTAGCTACAAATCAGTGTTAAAGCACTGGTCTACCATGCACAAGGTTCTAAGTTTGGTCCTTGGCAACACACATATACATGCACATACACACTCACACATATAAACACAGGGATTGTAATCAAGAAAAGATTTTATGCTGGGTGGTGGTGGTGATGCACACCTTTAATCCTAGCATTCAGGAGGCAGAGGCAGGCAGATCTCTGTGAGTTCGAGGCAAGCCTGGTCTACAAGAGCTAGTTCCAGGACAGTCAGCAAAGCTACACAGAGAAACCCTGCGTCAAAAAAACGAAAGAGAGAAAGAAAGAAAGAAAGAAAGAAGGAAGGAAGGAAGGAAGGAAGGAAGGAAAGAAAGAAAGAAAGAAAGAAAGAAAGAAAGAAAGAAAGAAAGAAAGGGGAAAAAAGGAAGAAAGGAAGGAAGGAAGGATTGAGCTAGGCCAGCAGTGTGGCTAGGAAATAAAAGTGCTTCCTGTCATAGCTGATAACCTGAATTTATCTTACTTCCAGGATATGCATAATAAGAAAGTATTCTTATTCTGCAATTTGTCCACTGTCTCCACATGTATTCCATGACATGTGCATGCGTGCACATGCAATGAATAATTTAAATAAATAATTTAAAGGTGCTGGGACTTCTTATAGTTATAGCAGTCTATTCTATTTCAGCTACCAAGGGGAGGAAATTTTTGAAGTGAAAGACTATCAACTACTCATTGATCTGACCAACTCTTCAACACCCTGGCAAACTGCTTCTTGACCATTGAGCTAAGATCAAATGTAGCAGCCTAAAATGATGAGACGACATGTGAGTCATAATTATCACAATCATGACAATTATGCTAGAAGATTGACAAGCTTTTACTGATTTTCAAAGTGAGAGCATTGAGGCTGAGAGAAATAAAGACAGTGATGTCAAATCGCCAATCTGTGAAAAGGAAAGGCCAGAATAAGCATCCATTTCTGTCTGTTTCCAGCCAGAGTTCAGAAGGATGTCAAACACTGGACAGTCGCAGATGCTGGAACAGACCCAAGTACAGGCAGTTGCTGCAAGCCTCGGAAGTCGAATGAAAGCAGCAAATTAGGCATGAGTTTCAGTGCTGTGGAAAATGAGGATATTAATCATTCATCTTTGGAGAAGACGGCCCAGATGTCTAGAGACATTAGCCAGCTTATGCAGCATAAATGAAGACATCACTGAGTCTAATGATCATTTAAGAATCGAATTGTGGTATGTGTTTGCCTCAGACACGGAAGGCTGAGTCTAACTAGTGACATATTAAACTTGGGCAAATGAGAAACACCGAGGCAATGAAGAGAAACCGTTAAAACATAATCTTGATAGCATAGAGGGAAAGGAACACTATTGGCATAATGATGTGTTTGTACTCCCTAGTGGAATGCCTGGAATATGACTGTGGAGGGCTTGGCTTTCCTTCATGTGACCTAGTAACAGAATGTCAGCTGAGAGTTTGCCAGTCTTGTTTCTTTGGGAATCCATATGGCACCATGCGGATCATCGTGAGAAGACATGGTCAAGCTCACTCTGCCACTGGTTTCAAACACTAACAGGTATTCATTGAGTGAGTCTTTTTAGACTTGATTCTGCCCACCCTGAAATACAATTTCACTGCTCCCCAATGTATTTTATTTTTCATTTAAAATTGCAATCTCTCTGGAATCTTCAGATAAATATACTTTCCTTCTTTGAGAAGAATTTTAATAAATAATAAGACAACATATTTAGGCTTAGCAATTGAATGGTAATTCCATGATACTCTGACTGTCTATCTATAAAAACTATTTCTTTTAAAATATATCTTCACATAACTGTCTTGGAATTACTTATGGACGACAGAATTTGTTCTCTATAGTAAATGACACTTGTTGCCTTCAACTAATCCAAATGAGGCAAAGGAACATTAAAGAAGAGGAATTAGGCTAAGAATGTAGAGACTTTGGTTTCTAGTTCCCAGTTCCCACTGTCTTTTCTTGGCTTCAGTCACTGACTGAATTTCCCTGGATTGAATACATATTAACCCTCCAACCCAAATCATAATATGTATTTCTGAATCTCTGGTAATTGAAATACGATGGGCTCATAACTTGACTCAATGACTACAGGCTCAATTTGGTCTAAGTTCATGTAAATTCAGTAATTGCAGCCATTAGAAGCCATTAGAAGGCAAATCTATCCTTTCGTAGCTCATGGAATGACCATGCAAATTCAAAACCATCACAACGTGCACAATAAATGTCAGCTGGTGAAGCAGTGGTGGTGACAGCCCTATTGGAACATTTAGAAGTGGGAAATCTAGAATTCTAACTGGCTATTTTTGAAATTCATATTCTTTAGAAACCTAGAGTATCTGAATATAACTTTTTCTCAGTATAACTTGATAAACTTTCCTATTTTCATACATGAAGTTTAGTGTTCTAGGAAGAAGTAAATTAGTCAGCTGGTAGAAGATTGAAGATGAATTGTTTAGTAGCGGCTTGTGGATGTTTGTTCCTCTGGTAGCAAGTTCCTGTTAGTTTTAACTGTCAACTTGGCACAGTCTAGAGTTATATGGGAAGAGAGTCTCAGGTAGAGAACTGCCCATATCAGACTGACCTGTGGCCATGTCTATGAGGAATTGTCTTGATTGTTAGTTACTGAAGAGGTGCTCATTCTGCTTTGGAGGTGGTACTACTCTGGACAGGCATCCTGGGCTATATAAGAAAATTTTTAAAAATGAGCCTGTTGGTAAGACAACAAGAAGCAATTTTCCATGGTTTATGCTACAAGTTCCTACTTGAGTTCCTGCCCTGCCCTCCTTCCGTGAAGGAAAGAACAGGAATTCAGAGGAAAGGCGGGAGAAGCTTGGGTTACATCATTGTTTTCACACGTGTTGGAAATTCACTTGTTAAAAAAGAATGCTTTGAAAGTGATATAGATCTATTAATTTTTACATAATATCAAAAATTTTACTTTTGAGGACATATGTATAACAAATATTTCTAGATTGTTTTAGGCTATTGAATTATCAGTTTCACATTGTTATGAAATACTGTTTATTAGGCTGGAAAAAGAGACATAGAAAGAGAGACCACTTGTGACTTAAAGTCTCTCAATGTAGCTGCTTATCTCACTGATACATAAGAAAATTTCACCACTCTGTTCAGGTATGGAACGGTATTTCATAAGGCTGTCTAGTGATAGGAGTGGCACCTCATCATTGTCCATATTCTCTTAAAGGCACAACACAAGGATGTTACACAGCACTCAAGAAGAGGGAAATACACACAGGCATGAGCACTTGATAATAATGACGGTGATCAGCCTGGGTGTGCTAGTGTACTTTCTTTAAAAACTAACTAAAAAACCTTTTCTTGGATTAAGGCCTCCACATCTAATTACCAAGCTGAAGAAGTACAGGCGAGGGGGGAGCACAGCAAACATCATTACAGGCTAGCAAACAGCAGAAGCTTAACTATAAAAAACAAACCAACAAACAATAATTCCAGAAAACTGATTATCTTGCTTACTAAGTTGTGAGGAGAACAGAAAATAATGAATGGCGGAAGACCAGAGAGGCATATTGATGAACGTTGATTCTACAAATGAAAAAAGAAGACTACCACTAACTAAGGTTTCTCTTTTCTTAGTACATAAGACATATTTGATTATATTTTGTAAGGCTTCATTTTCTTTGTATTATTGGTAATAAAATAAATATGGTGTATATATATATATGATAAATATGTTGGTAATAATATATATTATCAGTAAAGAAATATATATTTATAAATATATAGGAAGTGATGTTCTTCAATGTGAGCATCCCATCAGAATAAGTGTGTGAACTTTGGGACCAGAAGTCATACATTGAAATTACTGGACTTAGACAGTGGAATTAAGATGCTCTACAATGTTCATTGCCTTATATGTTGAAAATTTCCACAATTTATGTAAAACTGAGTTAAAGCAATCCAGTAGAATGTTTTAGCCAAATGTATAATATTAGGCTGTAAAACTAGCGCCCCTTGCTTACAAGCGACTACACTTACACCAAAAGAAAAGAAAACTCATGGTAGGTAAAACAAACAGAAAACCAGTCAAGTAGAGTTTAGTATCATATCTACGACAACATTTTGCAGCTATAAACAAACAAAATAACTCATAATCTAACCAGAATCTCCCTATCACTTATAAAAGCACATTATTTGACATTTGAAATTACCCTTAGTTACCAATTTCGCAGAAGCTGGATTTGAAATTTTGGTAGTCCTGGGGAAGGATACATCCTTATATACCCACTAATGACCCAGGAGAAAAATTGTCTTTGGGATTTCTTCCAGTGGCACCACAGAGAATGCTGGGAGAATAAGTCCTCTCCTGTCAGAACGTATGTGAGCAGATTTCACTTCACCTCGGATAGGGACTCTTACAAGCACATGCCCAGAAGGATTTTACATTTTTCTGTGTTCATGAAGCTCCCATGTCCCACTGGAAATGGATATATTCCACCACTTTAAAAGGCTATACTGGGAGAGATCATTATAATGTGTCCTATCAGTGACTCAGAGATGAACTGTCACTAATGAGAATTTTAAGCTTTGGGAAGGATGTTTGTGTGATGAATGACCAAACACAATGTGTGGAAGAAAACATAGTGAAAAATTGGTACTCGGAATATGGACTATATCAGTGAATGAGCAAATATTTGCCATTGGCTTCTACTGGCAAATAGGGAAACACCATTCCATAATCCATTTGCCATGCTTAACTGTAGCTATGTGATGGTTACTGACCAATGCCATGTAACATGTTTAGTATTATTTCCAAGACAAACCTGTTAAACCATACAGCATTCTGTGTGCTGTCTCTGTTCTTTGTCTGTCAACCATATTTTGCACATGAATTTAAAAACAGAAAGAAAAGAGCCTGGATGGACATGCGTTGGCTCATGAAGACAGGTGTACAAAACTTTTGATTCTCATCAGACTATACTTGGCATTAGAAGAGAACATGATTCCATTAAGCCTCTAAAATTCAGGTAATGTTAAATCAATGAGACTCATATTTTGAGGTAAAGTCACACATCTTTTAAGTTCTCAGAACTTAAGTAACAAAAATGTCATATAATTTGACTTTGCATGTATTTGAAAATTTGCAATTGATAGCGTAGGATTTCTTAAATCATGGTATCTGTTTTGTTTTGTTTTTTAACTTCTTTTTTGAGGGTCTAATACTTACCATCATTATCCTTGATGCTAAGCATTGCTCAGAAAATAAATACTCACCTTATATATGACGCATATATTCTAGTGGGAAATAACCACACTGAGAGTTGCTGAAATCTCTAGGGAAAAATCTGGCTTTATGCTATAATTTTTTCGTGGGTTCATGATTCTTGATTTTTCTTCTTGTCATTTTTGGTGTGACCATTTGTATGGTCAGAGCTCTGTCAAGTCCAACATTTAACAAACTTTTGACATCTCCCTCTTAACTTCATATATGAAGGGAGAGTTTGGGGTTTATCTTCCAGCTCCATCTGTGGTGACTTGTGAAGGCTCATTTTGCAAATATTTTCTCTGCTGTGGCAGAACCAAGTTTTATAAGTTCAATAGAAACTAAGATTTCGCCTATAATTCTTGAATCCGTGTCGTACAAGGTAGGTCTCATCTCCTGGAATCTAATATTCCAAATAGTCTTCTTGCCCTCAGGACTAAATTTTAATCCTTTTTCTTCAATATACAATGCCCTGAGATTCTGGGATTTAAAGGGTGTTTGGCAATGGAGAACTGCTGAATGGGGTAGAGAGAGAAATAGATTAATTCTGAAGCTACTTTCCAGGATCAGCGCATCTTCAAAAGCAGGTATAAGCAGCAAAATATTTCAATATGTTTTTCTTTTCTCTTAGGAAGAGATAATATATCTAGTAGTTAAGGAAGAAAGGAGTAGAAAACTCTGAATTTTTACTTCTCCACATAAAAACTGTATGGTGTGTGTCTTTGAGCAAGCCAATTAACCCAACTAATATATTTTACTAATCTACAAACACACATATTCATAGGAGCCCTTATAGGGTTCCTATGAGAACAGAATTAATAAATGATATACTTAGCATGGATACAGGGTAATGGAAAGTGACCTTAGACTGTAGCCCAGACATACACTTTCCAGTTTCTGCTCATCCTTTCACAGAGTAAAATGTCCTTGCAATTTGATCAATTGTCCTGCTTGAAATTTACATTTGAGATTCAGTTTTTTTGGTATCCTTATAGGGCTTTTGATGGGAAGCTGGGAGGTGACTTATGGAGCAAGGTTATTATAAATTTAGAAGCTGCTGCCTCGTCGAAGGGGGAACTGGTCCTGAAGTGACCCCAGCTCTATGAAGACACTGCTCTGTTTCATGGTCATCAAAGCAGCAATGGCTCTTCACTGACATGAATGGGAATTTAAATGTATGCTTTGTCGCTGGAGGGCTAGATATGTAACAGGTTTACTTGATCGCTGAAAAACTGCCTAAGAGACACACTGACTCTTTGCTGCCTCAACGCACAGCGGAGGCACTGACAGCAGTTTGCTACCTTCGTGCTTACTGGGTGAGCTGCCATTTCAAAATGTTATCAGAGGTTACTTTCAAAGACCTCACCCCAACCTTGCCACCAATTCTAATAAATACGTACTGTTTTCACAAAACGTGTCCTGGGTCTCAGATCCTTACTAAACATTTTCACATGGTACTTTTTATTTCTTTATGGATCTTTGTGAAAACCCTGTTTCTCTAATCAGTAAATCAGGTTATTTCAGAACCTGTATCTCTCTGTGCCTCAATCTGTATCTAAAATAACACAAAAAGGACATTGTTAGATGAATTGAATAGGTACAATAACTTGAACAAGATTAGAAATGTATGTACAAACCAGGCGGGTGGTGATGGCGCACGCCTTTAATCCCAGCACTTGGGAGGCAGATCTCTGTGAGTTTGAGGCCAGCCTGGTCAAATAAGTGAGTTCCAGGAGAGGCTTCAAAGCAACACACACACACATACACACACAAGAAACATAATGTGCAGTCTGATTTAACAAAAATTAATCTCAAATTTGTATCAATATATAAAGTTTGTATACAACATACAAAACTTCAATCCAATGTGAAACATTTAAAACATTTCTTCACTATGTTAGTAAATAGCATATGCATTGGATGTCAAAATAGTAGCAAATACTCCAAAAGCTTAAGAGAAACCCTGTCTCGAAAAACAAAACAAAAATATAATAGCAAATAAAAAAGTAGATAAATGGGTAGAAAGATAGATCGGTATTTAGGTAAAGTAGTTTGTGCTTCACTCTCTTCCATGGGTGTGCCTCTGGTTTTAAATGACCTATGCACTAAATAGAGAAGTCTCTTTCATATGTTTGTCTAACGCAGGGCTTCTTGGGATGGAGATAAACTTCTTACGACACTTCCAATTCCTAGAACCTGGTAAATGTCCAAAAATGTATTTATTATTTATCCTGGAAAAATACCAAATGCATTAAAAAGTGGACTGCATAGTGTTGTGGAACTTTGGGGAGAATAGGAAGACTTGTAAGAAGTCTTGCAACGCAAATCCATGGTTTATCATACAAGTCTGGTTCCTTTGTTCTAAACAAGACCAGTTAATCACCTTTCTCTATGTGTATCTCAGCTTTAGACTCCTTTGGGAAAACTTCTGATTAATTTACAATGGCAAACTCTTGGATGAGTCCATGTGTCCCTAAAGACAGACATTCCTCAGTAAGCTAGTTCACAGACTCTGGTGTTTTTCTTACTGACATATCCGGAGATGCACTCATTCCTCACTCCTGGGCCTGTCAGCTGCTTGTGATGTTATTTCCCTCAACTCTTGGAAGTCTTGTTTGTGTGCTATTCTTTGACCAAGGTCCAGCCATTGCTTTGTCTTTTATTTTGTCCTTTCTCATCTCCCAATCAAATGCTGAGTATTGGAGGACCTCCCTACAATTTGTTTGCATAGCATTTACATGTTTTTCCTATTAACTTTTCAACTAAATACTGTGTATATGCTCTCAAAGTTTTGACTAAATCTGGGTTCCCCTTCTATTCTAATGTCATGTATCACATGCCCGACTATTTGTATCAAATTTAACAAGCCTGAATTTAACTCCTAACCTCTCCACCGCCACTACAACTTCTCTCATGGATTCCAGAATTTTTACAGTCAAGATAAAATTCTCAGATCACTTTTGACTTCTCACAAACCTCACATTCAATCTATCAGAAAATCTCACTGACTTTCAAAATTTTGTAAGCCGGGGAGCATCTTGCCTAGCTTGCCATCCTACTCCTTTTGAACAGACCCCTAGAAACTCTCCTAGTCATGCATAAGACCACTCTTCTTCACAGTAATTGCTGATGATCATCTCAGAGTTATTTTTGCTCAATTTGAAGAGAAATTTTGAAAATGCAGACTCCAGCTCTCTTTGCTATCAGTTCTCAGCTCTTTCTTTTTCACCTCAGCCCATGGTTCTTCTCTTCAATTCAAGAAAGAAATCATGAAAAAGATAAACCCAAACTGTCCACCTGAGATTGGGGCTTCTGATACAGCACAAGGAGTGCAGTGCACGGGAGAGATTCTCTGTGCTTTCTCCCCAAGGAAGGGAGGAGTGAATCTCACACAGGCGAAAGGTGTGGATAAATATACTCACACTCCGCTGTCAGCAATAGAATCTCTGTACAATCGTGTCATCTCTTTGCCCTGGGCACTGAAGTTTGTTTGTACTTGGAAGATACTCTGTTCTTTTGCTGGATTCCAACATTCAGCTGTCATGGGGGAGGGGTGGGACATTCTTCTCAATCCCTGAAGGCTATCGGATATTCTCTGGTAAGTCTATAGGGACAAGCAGCTCAAGCAATGCCTATTGTTCACACTGCAGAGATGGGGCAGCTGAAGCAATGCTAGAAGATAAACTTTGGTGTCACTCCTAGACACCCAAGTTTTTCTCTTCTTCTCCGATGGAGTCTCTCATGGTCTATCACTCACTAAATAGTCCAAGATGGGGACCATAAGCCCCTCCCATCTGCCTGTCTCCAGCACTGGAATTACAGGTGCTCGTCACCAAGCCTATTTGTTACTCTTATTGTTTGCTTGTTTCCTTTACTTGTTAAAGTGTATTCCAGGGATGGAATTCAGGTCTCCATGCTGCCTATTAAGTACTTCACTGACTGGGGCACTTATGAATATATTTAAACAGAAAAAAATTTAAGAGTAATAAGATGCAGTAAAGATAAAAGATGAATATGCACTCCTAATTTCCCATCACCTTCCTAAGCAGAAAGCTCAACCACTGACTAGATTGATATAGTAACAGTTTTACCCATGAGGTAAATCCCTTTCTATTCCCATTTCCTCTGACTTTTCAGACCATCATTCAAAAAAATCGCAGTACAAAATGCCTCTATTGTGTAGAAGTAGATTGTAACAGGTCCAGATACACCTCTGGGCAAAAACAATCAAACTGCAAGGACCTACATAACAGAACTAAACACAGAGGCAGCAGAGTATCCATCTGTGCCCCACAAAAGTATAGACTATCAGAAAACAGAGTTTGCATTTGGGAAATAAAGCATTCTGCGTGTGACTCAGAACGTAGAAAAAAAAGTAAAGATGAATACAGTGGAACCTTGCTGAGGCAAACCAGGGATGCTGCAGGGTACCTGGATATGTTCATGGTCTAATGTGCCTTGCTGTGTTTTCTGTTGTGATTCAGATATGGTGAATAGTTGATGGCTACACAAGGATCAAGTCCATTCGCTACTGTGCAAAGAATGAAAACCCTTAGCTCCCTTTGTGACTCTGTGTACATCCAACTAATCCATTTCCAAATTTAAAGCAGTTCCAACATAAGTGGAAAATCTTTACAATAAGAAAAGAACAGGCTGGGGCTCCGGATTGTAGATCTTTATGACTGAGATCTCAATCTGAGGTCCCAGAGGTTCAGCTGTGATTCAGCACAAGGCATGGTTTTCAGCGCTGGGCAGAGCCACACATCCAAAGCCTAATTCAACGGAACAGCGCCACTTCATCAGTGCTTTAGTGCTCATAGCTTTCTTTCGTGGGGCCAATCCTTCCAGAAATCCATTAACTTTCTTTTTTATTTGATTTGTCAACAGAAATTATTAAAGACCTTAGGAATTTCCACACACCCTCTCTGCCTCTGTGTCTTTTAAATTTATACACATACTACAAGTTTACTCTTCCAGTTCTAAAACTAGTATACAGAATACTTGGCATCTAACCTAGTGTCTAGAGACAGGATGGTCTCCTGTGTGTCACTCAACCTTCTGAGATCAGAGTTATAGCTTTAGACAAGGAGAAAAAAAAATGGTTCCACACTGTGGTTTTAAAACTACCTAGCTTTTAAGAGGCTGTATGAAAGAAAGAAAGAAAGAAAGAAAGAAAGAAAGAAAGAAAGAAAGAAAGAAAGAAAAACAAGTGTTTCATTTCACCAATACTTCGCAGCAGCATCTTTGAATGAAAACAATCAAAGCCAAAGTGAGGCTGTCGATATGCACTGAAGCTGGTCTGCTGGCTGCTTTCGAATCCTGATTGGCTAGGTCAGGCTAAGTGGAGGCTGTATCCTGTGTTTGTCCTGACATGTCCACCATTTCCTGACAAACAGACCCAAACCCTGTGAGATCCAAAACATCTTCATTTTCCGTCTTCTGGACAGTGGTGGTAATGAAATGACTTTTGTTACTGTTTCATCTTTATGGGCTTGGGGAAAGAATCAAAAATTAATTCATTTTACTTAGAGAAGTCAATACCAATCAGTTTTTTAAGAAAAGTCAATACTAGCCTAAATAAATGCTATTTATTTCTACTTGAATACACAGCAGATCTAAGGAAGGGAAAGTATTTCCTTAGTGTCCATTTTGGTTTTATATAAAGTTCTCAGGTCTCCTTTGGTTGTTTTAGTAATTGTTTAAAAATTACAGAGAATTTAATCTAAATATATATAATTTAAATATAAGGAGGAACTTGTCTGTTCAATTTTCTCATATGTGAACTGATTGTGTATAGTATATAAAATTCAATAATATAATGAAAAACAAACTCTAAGATTAAAATAAAGCATGGTTGATATTAAATACTCAATACTCAATGACATTCATGTCCTGGAGCATAAGGAAATCCCTTTCCTTGTTATATTGTTTTATTTTTCAATTTGCACAGAATTCATTACCACTTCTCCAGCTGCAGATTTTCCTTGACTGATGTAATGAAAAAAAAAAAAAAAAAGGGAGGGAGGTGAAAGGAAACTTCACAGGCACCTGGGTAGAAATTCTTCACACTAAATTTTGTTGTCACCAGTTGGAATCTCCTGAAGGGAGGGAACAGCTTCAAAGGGTAAGCATAGATAGCTTCTCAGTGGATTGGGTAAGCAGGTGGAGAGGACCCTATAGGAGCTGGGGGAAGGAAATAACGTGATTAAACTATAATTCTGCTCCTAACAGTGTGAACAGGGGCTGTCTCTAATACTTGGGCTGACTTTTATAAATCTATTCTTCATATTGGGTTGCCTTGGCCAGCCTGAAGACAAGGGGAGGGAGTTAGTTCTATCACAGTTTGATATGCCATGCTTTGTTGATACCCAGGGGAGGCCTGTCCCTTTCTGAACAGAAACAGAAACAGAAACAGATTGGGGGTAGATTGGTGGTGGTGTGGGGGAAGGGCTGGAGGGAGAGAATGGGAGGAGAGGAGGGAGGGCAAACTATAATCCAGATGTAAAATATATAAATAAACTTAATAAAAATTATAATATCTGGAAATGTTTAAGTAAAATTGAAAAGGAATATGAACAGCTCTTAGGAAGAATAGAGCTCAGTTTTCAGGAGATCCTCAAGGGCATGTCACTCCAGCTCCAGGGCATCTGATGATTCTGGTACCTGCACACACAACATGCATAGATTTACACTAAAAATGCACATATACATGTCATTAAAAATAATAAGAGTAAACCTTGAAAAATTTCAGGCACATGTGTGAGTATATACATGTACAGACAAACCCCACAAACCCACAGAGCTTCACCCGAGAGACTCCAATGGATAAAAGAATATGCTTAGAGGTGTCAAATGAACTTTTCCTAATACCATTAGTGTTTGTTACACTCTTAGAAAGACTGGGGTCAAATGTCTCAAATCGAAATGTATGGTTGTTATTGTAGAACATGCTCTCAGCACAGAAGGTCGCAAATGCCTTTTGTTTTGTGTGACATTTGGGTTCCAATTTCTATCAGAATATCACTAGCTAACATCTTTGGAAGCAAGAAGCCAGGGACTCCTCAAATAGTCTGCGCTGGTTATCTCCCTTAATTCTCTTAGGAATTCCATTATCAGAATCTTAGAGTTTATCAGCAAGTGTTTAATCTTGGGTGGCTTCTGAAGCCTTCCCCTAGAGGAACTTAGAGCTCAAACAGGCTGAAGAGGGAAAGGAAAGAGAGAGGAGAGGAGAGAATTACCTAAGGTTATTTTTTTTTCTATTTTTCTTTCATCTTTGAGATTATAAATACATTTCTGCATTCCCTTCCTCCCTTCAAACTCTCCCATGTACTGTTCCATGCTTTCCTTCTAATTCACAGTTCCTTTCCTCATTAATTGCTGCTGTATGCATATGTGTGTTTTATATATGTATATATTCCTCTATATAACCTGTGGATTCTGTCTAAATGTTTCTTGTATGTTAGAGCTGACCACGTGGTGCTGACAACCAGCTGGCGTGCTCTTCCCTGGGAAAACCACATTGCCTACTCCCTCCCAGCTTTTACTCAGCTCCTATAGTTCTTTGTGCAGGGTACCTAAAAGGATTTTAAAACATCTTTCTGTCTCCTGCTCTACGTTCAAAAAAGAGAGAAACTGATATGATATTGACAAATCATTAATTATGATTCAAAGTCAGCCAAGATAAACTAAAAACTAAAAGTATGTTGAAGTACCAAAAGGGATAATACGAATATGAAAAGCTTTAAAACAGGAAATCATGCAAATAGTGCTTTAAAATGGTAGGTTAAAATATTTTTCATAATCCAGAAGTTCTTGGTGTCTAATATTTTATAAATTTTCAATCTAATATACCAAAGATCCTGATTTTTGTTTATATATTTTGAGACTCACTATATAGTCAGAGCAAAGTGGTGTCCAATGTAGTAATCCTCCTGCCTCAGACTTTCTGAATGTGGGGATGAGATTAAAGGGGTAAGGCAAGAGAGCTGGCAAACCTCTATAAATTAAGGTAGAAAACAAAGCAAAACAAAACAAAACAAAAAACTTAAACTTTGCTGGGGAAATGTTTTATGCTTTGATTTTTTCTGCTGCCATAATTCAATTTTCTACAAGGTTAAAGTGAAGGAAGACTCCACAGTATATTTTAAAAGGCATTTTATTGTTATAGATCAAAAGCAAGCTGAGAAACATTATAATTTATAATGGCTTGGTAAAATAAATATAACGCCATAAAACACAATACCTGACTCATTGATTTCATTAATATTATTAGCAAGCAGATTTACTGGATGAAGCCCACGGGCTACATCTCCCTAGCAGATAAAAATACTCCTACAAAAACTAATTTGTGTGTATTGTTTTGTAGTTAGTAGAACAAACTGACCTTTTTCAAGGGTACTGAGGAGAGGAGGGAGGACTCTAAATTTGTGTTTATTTGGGTCTCCAGTAAAAACTGACGTCATGTCTGTGGTATCTATAGAGATTTCTCTACGCCTCATGCATTTGCCTGTCCTCCCCAGCACACACAGGGAGTCTGTCTGCAAAGGTTCTACAACAGTCTAGCAGAATGGAGGAGGCTAGGTGGCTCTGCTCACTGGTTATTTTCAAATACCACCAAGAGAAGGAGAAGAAATTATTTCTGTGAAATAATTTCCAAATGGCTTTAAAATTTTGCATAAAGCACGAAACAGTTTCCATTTTAGACATTTTTTTCTGAGAAATTATTCACGACTATATAATAAAAGCTTATCTTTGAGATATTATGAATTAAAATTATTGGTGAAAATAAATAACTCTCTTATTAGTTATGTGATTGCATAAGCTTTACTGGATTATAATGTGTGTAATTTCTATCCACCCTGAAAATTTATGATGTGTAGTAAGTTTATGAACTAGAAAGATATTCATCATAAAAAGAAAAAAAATGATCCCAACATCAGGTTAAACACCAATTCCCATTAGACAGAAAAAACTACTGCTAATTTGGGAAGTGAAATCACTTATGACGTTTGCATTCATTTTATTTTCCAAACCATACAGAAACTTTTGATACAGACCTACTCACCCTTTCATACAACTAAAAAAGATTTTGTTCTTTAACCACGTGCTTCCTAATAACATCCTTAGCAGCTGATTATCGCAAAGAAACAATAATATACAAAGTTATCCTATTAAAATTAAATGCTACATGTTCATAGCTGTGGTTTATATATCATTTGCATATTTGCATTGCTGTCTATTTAGAAATAGCTGGGTACTGTTTCAATTAATATTTATGGGAGTCAGGGAAGGCAGACTGACTTATGAATTGGAATAGTTAGTAGCGTGATAATGGAAAAAGTAGGGAACTAACAAAAACGCAGTGCAAAGCTTCCTACGTGCTTGAAATACTTCTCTCCCTGCAAAGCCCTCATAGCCATGCCTGCAACAGTGCATGCGCTGAGATGCTCTCGGTGTTTCTACTGCCCAATTTGCTGCAGTGGAATCTGCGCAATAACTGGAGACCACGGTACGATTAGCAACACTTCAACTTTGCAAATTAAAGAGCCAAAGGGTTAGAGTATAGGTGGAAAATTCATGCTTGGCTTTACCAGTATCAAAGCTTCAACATGTAAAATTTCTTCAAACACTTGGCTCCTGATAAGACCAACTATTTTCTGACACTCAGATGATTAAAAATAAATCTGTAAATTTGATCACTAAAAAAAGTAGGTTTTTCTGTTTCTATAAACTACAAACTGAAATTATTTTCTTACCATAATGACCTCTGTAAGATATTTATCCATGTGTGGATTTCTCTTCCAGCCTTCCTAATTACTAATTAAGGGAATTTAATATGTACTAAATATCCATATGTGCAATAAGTATCATCATTTTTTTATATTAAAGACACGATAATTCAATTGGGGCATTGAGGCATGGTGAAATTTTAAAATGAACAAATTTCTGAAAAATCTCATGTGGTGAAGGCAAGACTATAGGTCATTTTCTTGGTCCCTTTCTCAGCTTCTCTTAGAACTAGGAGCCTTCACTCTGGTCAGCTCTGTGTGAACAAGTGTTGGATACCACTCTTATGTATTTCTCTCGCTCACTTCTATCTGCATCTCTAGAAGCAAAGGACTCCAGGGTGATGTAGAAATCCAAGAGAAGAATAACCTCATCTGGCAAACTCCACACCATGATTTCAGTGACAGGGAAGTGCTTCAGTGAAGCCAGTGAGGCCAGGAGCTCTTTAGGGCTGAGCTACTGAGGTTTACAGTAATTAACACACTGTGATGGTTATCCCTTTAGTCTACTTCCAAATTCAGTCTGTGGTCCTTCGCATTTTTAAGTTATTTTTTAATTTTTCTCTAATTTTCTTGCAGATTAGCAGGGTTCTTTATGGCGTTTTCATGCGTTGTTTGTTTGAATTCATCCTTTCTTCTGTTCCCCACACTTTATCTCCTGTGCTCTATTGCCCACCCCTTCCTCTCTCAGATTCCTCGGTTTTCCTTATTTTTGTTTATTGTCTTGATTTCTAGACAATCCTCCCAGCGAGTGCCACCTAAATGCTTGCAGTTAACAATAAGAAGCTAGGATCTGCACTCTGTCCTTTGGTTCCAGAGGTGAGCCTTCTACTCCTGTGTTCTTTGCCAGTATGCGCAGTGCACAGCCTTGCCAGTAGAGGGTGCTAGAAAGAGCCCAAGAGGAGGAGGGGACTTTTCTCCTGACTCAGTGCTGTTCTTTCTGATGTTAATAGATTCTTTTCTGGCAAACAATTCTTTTGTCAGAAGACTTTGGTAGCGGTGCACGTCTCCCAGTGGGTTTCAGGAGGATCCCTGTCAACGATTTACAGAAAGTGGTTCCTGTGTGCAGAAGATTCTTCACAGGTAGCGACTGGGTTCTCTGGACCTCAGCAGCGTCTTCCCTAGCAGAGTCCGCACCTCAGCCTCAGAGGTGAGAAGGAGGGAGGCTCAGCTAAGTTTTCTGTCTTGTGGCAGTGATCTCTCAGCCTCGGAAGTGCTGGCCTTTCCCTATGTTCCTCAATTAATTCTTCATAATGAATCTCCACTTCCTAAGACGTAATTGTTCCTATTACGTGTTCTTTGTTCAGCTTCATGCATCCACTCTCTTTATGGAAATTTTACAGTTTTACACACAAAATAGCTCTGGTTTCAGGAATAAATGTTCAAACTGTGGGTCCTGAGCCTAGGCAGTTCCCCTACCTCTGGTCCTCAGTGCTTGAAATACAGGTTTGCCGCAATTCTCAGGGCGACGTTCACGGGGCCCATAGAATTCCATATTTTCACACATTATTTCTTCCTATGCTACTTTGATTCCCCTGAGAAATATTCACCTCTCTTTGAAATAGACTCCCAGATTATAGTTCGTAGAGTTTAAAGAAAATTTGCTTCCCTAATTGATATATAAATATACTTAAAAATATTTGCACTAATTTTTAAATATAAATTGATACACAGTGTGAAGCATTCTATTTCTATTATCTTGTTCTCTACAATTTTACCAAGTAACTTAATCACAGAATCTTAATGTGTTTGTTTTTATTAGGTAAGCCACTTTTTACCATTTATTATTTTTGTGATACCGAGTGTTTTTATTAGCGTAAAACACCTATCCCTTCATCAACTGTAACTTTATATTTCTCTACTACTAGAATATTAAAGATAAAATTCCAATATGAAAAGTGAAAAATCTCCATATAACTGGGAGTTGTAGCTGTTAATGAACATTATGGTCCGCAATGTGGGCCCTGTGGGACAGGACCACAATTAAAAGGGGTCTTCGTTAGGGTTCTAATGCTGAAATGAAACACCAGGACCAAACAGCAAGTTAGAGAGGAAGAGGTTTGTTTGGCTCACACTTCAGCATTGCTCTTCATCACTGAAGAAAGTCAGGACAGGAACTCAAACAGGACAAGATCCTGGGGGCAGGAGCTGATGGAGAGGCCATGGAGGGGAGCCGTGCTTAGTGGCTTATGACCCCCGCCTCATTCAACCTGCTTTCTTATAGAACCCAGGACCACCAGCCCAGGGATGGCACCACCCACAATGAGCTGGGCCCTCCTCCGTTGATCAGTAATTGAGAGAATGCCTTACAGCTGGATCTCCTAGAAGGGTTTCCTCAACTGAGACTCCTTCCTCTCTGATAACTCTACCTGTGTCAAATTGACAGACAAAACCAGACTGTATAACAGAATACAGGTCTAACCCCCTCTTACTATAGAATTTGGACTCTGCTTAAGTCGTCAGGGATGTTTGGTTTATGAACAATAGAAAATCAGCTCAATCTTTATTGAGTAAAAATGCAAAGAAATGAAATAAGAAATTCTTATTTCTTACAACATAATAGTGAAGGTTAAATCAGGATTCCTGCACAGCTGAACCGAGAGACTTAGATAGGCAGTTTCATCCTCTCTGCTGCCCCCTCTCAGCGCTTGGCTCTCACCCCATCCCATACAGGTTCACCGACCTGCTGCCAAGTGAGAAAATGACAGTCACACCCCGTAGGCTGCTTTACTCAAGTTTGGAGTGGGAAGCACAGGGGCCAGCCTCATACAGCTTGCATCATAAACACATCGTTCTCTCTCACATTAGCTAAGGACAGAGTATCCAGATTAATCAGAAAGACAGACAGCCTGGCTACAGGTCTCTGCAGAATCATGGTAATCAAAACATCTTTATTTTTCTATATGCTTATTTATTTTTCTATTTATGTATATAAAAGGAAACCCTCCGGCCGATAAAATAGTAAGAATAATTAAATGATGCTCTACTTGGAAGAGATATATTGAAGGATCTGGGAATAAATAATATTTATCACCTTTTGCTGCAATGATAAAAATACCATAAAATGAAGATGCCAGTAGTAGCAGAAACAATCACCTTCATCCTTGTTCCATCTTTTGCCGGTCTTATTAACCAGTCTCTCTTCCTCTAAGGAAATTCCAAACTTAAAGTGCAAGGAACCATGACATTTTATTCTTCAGGTTTCCATAACAACAGCTATCACAGAAAAAAAGAAACTAACACATATTAAGTACTATGTATTTTGTTACAAACCTTGACAGGTGGCCCATTTAATACAAATACAGAGACACGATCAGAGCAGTGACTTGGTAGCTGTTTGATTAAAGACTTCTGTGAACACGAATTGATTGGTATTACACATCCAACGTAAGGTAACTTCTTAAAACTTCAGTTCAAGGCGACAGAAAACAACACAAGAATGTATTACAAGTGCCAGCATATCCTTTGGTATTTGATGTGAAAAATCAAAAGAAACACTTGCATAAGGCTGATCCATGTTCTGACGGAAAGCATGATCGGGATCTTCTGCATTGTTAACTTCCTGGCTCTTACGTCTGAAGTCAGTATACAGAATTTAGGAATACACTGCCTGGGTCTGGAGATTGATATTCTGACAATGAATTCAATAGAAGAAAATAAGCTGGTTGTTAAAACGGAGCATTTCAGACTTAACCGCACTAATAAAAGAATGTGCAGCCAGGCTTCATTGGGGCACTTTCCTCCCATGTTTGAGCGCTTGCTTTAGTTCGCCTGCACTTTCTACCCTTTCAGTCAGAGTTTTTCGTGCTCCTTTTATCCCAGTCCTGGAATAAAATAAATAAAAGACTCACTATTGCTTGGGGGAATTAAGAGCAGCAAAGGTATCAGGGTTCAGGGATTGCTCAGAAGCAACTAAATGTAAAACTACGCACAATGGTAGTTCCCAGCATCTGAGAGCAAGTGGTGAGTTCAGCAAGGGTGAGCTGGGGAGAATGATACCGGCAGTGGTACAAGCATGTCAGAAGACACCTTCCGGTGGAATCAGACCAGGACAGTATCCCCAAGCTGGCCTCCATTCATGCATCGGGGAAAACAATTCTGTATTTCTTTTTCTCTGGCTTTACTTTGTTTCTTGTGAGGACTTTGTAATTTATTTACTCACCATTTCTTCCCCCTTTCACTGGATTTTAATATGTTCACAAAGTGGTGAGACTATCATAACAATTAATTTCCTAACTTTTTTGTTTTTCCCTAAAGGAAATCATTCCTTTCCGCTGTCACCAGAACCAATCACCAAACTGCATCAGTGAGGTCGGGCACGTATATCTTGACACATGCATATCATTTCATCAGATGGCCATGTTTGTACTCCTTTAGCTTAGTAATAGCTAAGTCAACAGGAGAATAGCACAGTAATCATTTTTCATTGCTTGCCATGCTTTATGCACTGATCTAAGTGTTTCTACGAATCGTGTACAGCAGCATCTCACACAGTGCTGAAGAGACGTGGTTGGTAGCAGCTGGTATGTGGTAGCACTGCATCCCGCAAAGATCTAAGGAGAGAGTTTACCATAGCATTTAACAGCAAGACCATTGGCATCAGGCCTCCTGGATGTGAGTCCTTGTTCTGCCAGTGAGTAGCAATGTGAGCTTTCGAAAGTTGCTCACTGTCTGTAGAGATGAGTGAGCCCACATAACCATGCCCAGAAGCACTCAGAGCACAAACGGAAATGAAAATTGCTTAAAGATTCTGGGACTCACTGGTGATGAGACAGAAAAGGGAGGCAGGCACAAAGGGAAACCAAAAAGATTGCAATAATTAGTTTCCTACTCCCTGTAACTTTGCCTTTGGAGGTCTCTGGAGGAGGAAGCCTGAGGTTTATTCAAGCCAACGTGAGACAGCCTGACTGTTTACCAATTTATGCTAGTCTTTTATGAGGCTCATCTAGGAGGTCACACCTCTGTGGTGCTCTGACCCTTGACATCCAGAGCCAGCTGTGAGCAATGGCACAGGAGGCTGTAATAAGTCTTACGCAGGGCGCCTTTGGTCTGCCTTGCTATTATCTGTATCCTCTGCATTTTCTCCCTCTGCATCTTCAGGACACTCTGGTCTTACACGGATTTTTCAAAAAAATTCAGGGACTTTCTTTTAAGCATCTTTTTCACTTGTGACCCCTTCTTACAGAGAAATTTTTAATTTCTCTTAAATTGAGTTTCTTTTAAATTCAGAAAAGCCGGAGCATACAAAATGATTATAGGATGCAAATATTTACAGATAATAAAGGATAAATAAATATATTTTCAAAGTTCTTTGTTGTACATACAATGTTACCATTTTTTGAAGATGAAAGTCCATTTGCATCCTAGTGAGAGGGATGTGACTATTTCTTTTTTTCATACAGAATTAAATTTTGCAAGACATAGTTGATCTTTCGATGATATTTCAAGCTGTTTGATGCTCTGATTTGTTCTTTTTAATGTTAACAACTCCACTTCATATAAATATGAAGTACTAAATGGTAGAAAAACATTTAGGGTCCCTTCAACAATTGTTCAAACTTCTATCTTAACCATAAGTCAAAATTCCTTTAATGCTTTCTTTTGAAACTTGATGCAGAAATTTAAATAGCAACTTTTAAAATCAAGCATGCGGATATGATGCAGTCCTGGAACTCTGTAGACCAGGCTGGCCTTGAACTCAGAAGTCCTTCTGCCTCTGCCTCCTGAGTGCTGGGATTAAAGGGTCATGCTTCTGTTTTTAAAACTTTTTAAAGTAATAAATGATAAATTTATATGTGTGGTATATCAAAAAATATGGTATATCAATACATATATACATACAATAAAATTAAATTAGGTAAAATAAATTTTCTCTTTGTCACATTTGGGAAATTTGAGCTCATCTCTTAGTTTTCCATGATACTATAGAATTATTCCTCTTACCCGTTTTCATACCCATATTCACCCTTCCTCCATCACTCCTTCACTCCGACTCCTTCATAGCCTCTAGTAATTACAGTTCTTTCTTTACTACCTTAAAATAAGCTCTTTACAGGTTCCACCTGTGAAAGAGAGGAGCGCAGAGTATTTGTCTTCCTGTGTTTGGCTTATTATATCTAGCATAATGTTATCCTACTCCACCTAGTTTGCTACAAGTGACAAAATCTCATTTTTTTCCTAAGAACAAGTGGTATTCCATAGTAATCTACACATTTTCTTCATCCATTTATCTACCAGTAGGTATCTTGGTGGATGCCACAGCTTAGCTATTAGTGATGCAGTAAATATTTGTTTGATACGCTGTTTCATTTTCTTTTGAGCATAGACCTAGAAATGTGTGGCTGAAGCATGTGGTAGATACATTTTAAGGACTTTTATGCTTTTCACTATAGCTGTTATATTAAACTTTATTTCTAACAGTGGCATAAGACTTTTCTTAGTGTTTTCACCAGCATTTGTTATTTTTTTTTCCTTTGTGGGGTTAGCTCTTCTGATTAGAGTAGAATTACAGCTCATAGTGTAGAATTGCATCCCTTTCTTTGACGGCTAGTAATGTTCTACCTTTATTTGGTGACCATTGATAGTTTCACATTGAAAGAGTATCTTTTCAGATCCTCTTTATTGGATTGTTATTATTGTTAGGGAGGTTTTAGAGTTCCTATATATTCTAATATGAACCTCTTGTTAGGTGAATAGCTTGAACATGTTTTTTTCCATTCTGTAGTTTGTCTCCTCATACTCCTGATTGCATCCTTTGCATCTGATACTAAGGATCTTCCCCCTTGGTTCACCTCCATCTTAACAAACTTAGGTCACCTTCCACATAATAAGACAAGGATTTGTGTGAATGTAATTTGTTTTGGAGGTTAACCCAAAAGCATCAGCGAAGGAATAAGAAAATCATGTTGGATGAATCAAATGGAAAATTCCCTCCATAAAAACCAGACACTTGATTTGGACCTTGAGATTTCAGTCCGGTGCTCCAATGTGGGTCTTTGTCTCTGTCTCCTTTCATCGCCTAAATGTTTTTCTTTGGGTTCACCTTCTTAATTAGCTTCTCTAGGACCATGCATAATAGGCTCAACGTCCCCTATTCATGGCTAGAAACCAAATATGAGTGAGTACATCCCATGTTCCTCTTTTTGGGTCTGGCTCAGAGCACGAGCAAGGAACTCAGGACCGCGAGGGGTGCACCCACACACTGAGACAATGGGGATGTTCTATCAGGAACTCACCAAGGCCAGCTGGCCTGGGTCTGAAAAAGCATGGGATAAAACCGGACTTGCTGAACATAATGGACAATGAGGACTACTGAGAACTCAAGAACAATGGCAATGGGTTTTTGATCCTACTGCTCGTACTGGCTTGGTGGGAGCCTAGGCAGTTTGGATGCTCACCTTACTAGACCTGGATGGAGGTGGGTGGTCCTTGGACTTCCCACAGGGCAGGGAACCCTGATTGCTCTTCAGGCTGATGAGGGAGGGGGACTTGATGGGGGAGGGGGAGGGAAATGGGAGGTGGTGGCGGGGAGAAGGCAGAAATCTTTAATAAATAAATAAACAATAAAAAAAAACAGACACTTAATGCCACCAGAGGCAGTCCTCTGAGCATGCCTTGGAATTACTCTTTGTGAGTGAAAAGAAATTTGGGGGTTTGTATAGCTCATTTTCTGCTCTCATAGGTCAGAGCCAGTTAAGAGGCATGAATTCCTAGATGCTTCAGGACCATTTGCCTCATGGGCCAACTGCATCAGAGGTAAGTGCACATCCTAAGGGAAAAAGAAACACAATACTAACGCGTGTGTGGTGCTACAGAAACAATGAATGTCAGTGGCGTGTGCTAAAATATATGTTGTGAAAGTTGAAGGTTTTGTGAGTGTACTATGAATAGCAAAGGAAAATATTCCTCTTAAAAATGTTACCCACCTAAAACATTTCAACAATATGGCCAGTTGTTTGCTTTTATATTCTTTGCTTTATAACCTTCTTAGTCAGAACGTATAAAGATATTTTTGTGATTAACCAAAAATCCATAAACACTAGTTATTTTCTTGACCTAAATGATGAATGAAACAGTTGGTGCAAGATAGAATGAACTCATCCCAATTCCTTATCCCCTTTCTAAAATCAAATGGAGAAACGGAATTTGAGAAACATGGCTGTATTGTCAAAAAAAAAAAAAATCCACAGTACTAAAAAAGAAGTTGAAGGCAATTATCAGAAATAGGGAAACAGCATCTTTAATGTTTTATTTTCCACCTGTGCAAAATATATATAATATATCTTACATGTACAGAGGAGTCCCACAGCTTGAGTCCAAGGATGCTAAGAGAAAGGCACATTCAGGGAGCAGATCTTTCCATACAGTTTTCAGTTAAACCAGCTTTCAGGGCACAGCAAGTAACAGTGAAGGCAACAAAGGCACAGGCTGCCTGCATACACGACTCTGAAGGGCAACATCACACACAACCCTCAGGTCTGCCGAGAAAGGCGAAAATACAGTTTCTATTTAATAGACCTATAGGACCACCCAGAAACAAGTTGAAACCAGAACAAAGACGCGCCAGGGCAAGGCAAATTCCGCACTTAGCTTGACCTTCGCCATGCTCTCTTGTTCCCCTTCTCAAGAAGACCAGAGGCCTTTGCTGATTTAAAGGAAAACGTAGCACAGCTGGATGTGTCCCTGAGTAACTTTGCTCGATGATAAAACAGCATTTGACAACAGACTGATATTTAAAAAGCTTGTAAACACTGTGCTGAGGGTCAGGAAAAACATATAGAGAATATTTGCTGTTCCTCTCTGGACAGGAAGCGTGCAGTCACACATCTTTGGCTCATCACGTGCCACGGGCTTCTTCTGACACTTACCCAGAATGGTAATCAAAGAAAAATTGAAGCCCAATTCATTAGGGCTCTGGGGTTCTGACCGTCACACGCCAGCAGAGGCACCTTTTAGGATTTGGCACAGCCAGAGCAGCTGACGACCTTGGGTGCTGTGAGGTGGGGCTTCACAATGTCCGGTTCTATGGACTCTATGAGGTCACACTCATTAGCAAGGATGTGCTTGACCAGGCATCTGGAAGCTTCGTCAATGTTTATGTTTTCCTAAGGGGGAGAGAGAGAAAAAAAGCAGTTTTGTTTTAATGCAACACTATAAAATAACAGTCTCATACAAGACAAAATCCAGTATTATAAAAATAGTGCCTGTGTGTGTACGTGTGTGTGTGTTGCTTTTTGTATTCAGGCACATGTGTGTATAGGCATGTAGAAGTCTGAGGACAATCTCAAGCGCTGTGTTTCAGATACCTCCACCTTTCTTTGAGACAATAGTCTCTCACTGTCCTGGGACTAGTCACATAGATTAGTTTGGTTGGCCAGAGGGGTGAAGGATGTGCCTGTCTTGGCCTTCCCAGCACTGGAATTAAAGGTATTTTTGTCATAGCTTGTCTGAAATTTGTTGCCCGTGTTCTGGGGATCAAAAGTCAAGTTAATCCCTGTGCTTGCAAAACAATACTTTACCCACTGAGTTTTCTTTCCAGCCAGGGCAGTGTTTTTGATAATTCATTCAAAAATCCTTTCTACACATTATCCATATATATTCTTGTTTTTCCTCACTCTCCTTGCTTTCCTCACTGCCATCTTCCTTCCTTCCTTCCTTCCTTCCTTCCTTCCTTCCTTCCTTCCTTCCTTCCTTCCTCCCTCCCTCCCTCCCTCCCTCCCTCCCTCCCTCCCTCCCTCCCTTCCTTCCTTCTTTTCTATCTCTTGGTTCTTCAAAGCTGAGGTACAGATTTTATTTTGTCAAATATGAACAATATTATTTGCTGAATTCATTTAATATTACATATTTTTAGATTTCAGTTTTCTTATTTTTTACCTGTTATATAATCTTATAAGAGAAATAAGTTTCAGTCTAGCTTGGATTTATAATTGCACTGATGTGCATTGCTTTTAAAGTCTCAATAGGAAACAGGGCAGTGGGACACCTTTGCAGCTGTCTTTGGCAGTTTAATCAACATTTCTATCTTCTTGCCTGTCAGCCACCACATTTTTGACGTCCTTGAACTCAGACATGAACGTGCGACAGCTGCTGGCCGATTAAATATGAGAAGCATGAAAAGGTATATGTCTGATTTTGTTGGCTAGAAGCTACAAAAGTCAGGATTTAACTGTCCCACATTCTTTTCACATGAATTTACGGAAAGCTTGAGGTGGGAATTCTCAGCTTCTGTTCTGATCAGTTCATGTAGCGTGGATGGGAATTGCACCTTTGCTATGGGAAATTCCTAGGATTAGGAATCATTTGACCATGGCATTGCCTAAAACATTCCAGAGGGAGGTAATTCTTTAAAGGAGGATGTGAAATCAGAAGTGGATCCACAGGTAAGCAGACAGTCTAGTGAGCAGCACTTGTTACGCCAGCCTGAGGGTCCGAGTTCAGAGCCTCAGAATCTGTGTCAAAACACGGATGCAGTAGACCAAGTGTTTGTAAGGCTAGTGCACCGCCACTGTGAAGGTGTGAGGCACAGACAGGAAACTTGTTGTGCACTCATGGACCAGCTAGTCGGGCACTTGCTCTGAAACTACAAATGGAGACCCCATGCCAAACCAGGTGGAGGGTGAGAACCAACGCCAAAGTCGTCTTCTGACTTGCAGTCACCTTGGCATGGCATGGCGGCACCCCCTTCCCCAACACACACACGCATACACACACACACACACACCACACGTGCTCAGGCAATCAATGAATGTAGTATGCAATAGTTGAATGATCTTTAATTATGAAATAACATGAAACAAATATTTTAATCTAAAGCATACATCAGATATCTAAGTACTATAATTCATAAGAATTTTTTCTTATGAACAGATGAAGAAAAGTAACAAGGAATTTACTGCCAGAATACTAAAAATCACCTTTTCTCATGTAAAATTCAGTGGAACTCTCCAGAAAACTTCCATTGTTTTAAATCATAATTTATAAAAGTTTTTAAAAAGTTCTTCCAGGCATTTCTTTGCTAAAAGACAGTTTGTCACGTCAAGCTGTTACGTCACTGTGTCTCTTTGTCCAGTTTGAACTCAAATTGCTTCTTCCTAACATTTTTGCTTCTCAAAATCACTGATCTGCTTTAAGAACCTTGCAAAAAATTAAATAAAAAGGGAGTGCCAAATGAAAAAAGACATCCTTGCATCAAGTCCTGTTTCCTAGAGAATGCTAAGGGTGACGATGGCCACCCAATGTGTCCATCACCAATGGCACTAGCTGTCTATACGTGTAATCAAACTGCACACCCTTCAGACCTGACCCCGAGTTCATCTACTGTCAAAGTACATGCTGTTGTTAATGGTTTTTGCTGGAATAGACCTCACGGGTTGTCTCTGAGCCTTTGTTTTGTCCGTTATAAAAGGGTCTGTCTGAAAACAGAACAAATCAAAGCTTGCCTCGCTTGGCCGTCCCTGGTCCATGCACTTCCTATGCAGATGGCAGACGTTTTAGGCTCACATTCTTTAATTCTCTTTAGAATAGAGCAGGATAAAGGTTCACTTTTGTGCTTGTTGATTCTGTTACTGTTGGGGTGGGAGGCAGGTACCCTCTCTTCAGCAGCTCCAGCGTCTGCTCCATTCCATGAAAACGAGTATACAGAAAGACACATGCCACTGCTCCCTGGTGGGAAGTCAACTGTGTCCTGACGGCACAGTGCGCACTCAGTACACCTGTCACATCTCAACTCTTGGACCCAAGGCGGTGATCTGAGCTTAAGCAGTGTCTGGCTCTTCCAAAGAGACACAGACCAATGCTGTGCTTCTGAATCCAACCAGCTGTTTATGCTACTAAGAACAAACCTGGTTACTGGTTTTCCATTACGTTCATGATGGTGAGAACAGGTAACCTCACTTAGCCTTGTAGGACCTCAGCGTATGGTACAGCATCTCTCACTAAAGAAATCCTATGAGCTAGGGCGACTTTAAAGTATGTGCTCAGGGAATTAGTAAGCCAACGCCACTTCTGTATTAACTGTTGCTTGTGTGTTAGAAACAAAGGCACTTTACAACCCCAGTCCAGATACCAGACATGAACTATGATCATAAGTTGGCAGGTAAGAAGCCGTAAGTTTGGAAAGGTTCCAGACTTCAGCCTGACTTTACAGCAGGTGGCCTGGAAGGCCAGACCACTCCTCAGCATTAAAACAAGTTGTGTTTCTTTTCAAGGCTGTTTTTCTCCCTAATTTTGAAATAGTTATTCTTTGACTTTGTGTGTATGTATACGAACATTAGTCATGTTCACCCCCACTGCCCTCCCTCAGCCCCGTCTCTCTTCCACATCCCGCCTCACACGTCCATGCTTTTTGCTCTGTGTGACCCACTGAGTTTAATTAGAGTTGTTTATGTGCGGATGCGTGAACACTTATTTACTGGGGTATGAACTGATTTTTCTGTGACTACACTGTTGAAGAAGAGACACCCCTTTCCCAGTAACCAATCACTACTGACAGTCCCTCAGGGAAAGGTGGGACCCCATGTGTTCTTCCCTGACCCACGAGAAAATGCTGTCAAACCATTTTAAAGATCAAACGCAGTAGCAAAAGTTCTTTATGAGACACAATAGGTACTAGATAATTCTCCTTTTATTTCATTATATACTATAAAATATGTTTATATGATAGAAAAACTTTAAAAGTATATATTACATATTGTATATATTACATATAAGTATATATATATGAATTATATTGTAACTTAGATATTTTAGTGTTTTTTTTTAAAAAATTCTATATATATGTCAACATGCCAGTTAAATGTACTTATCATTGATTAATGTAAAATTGAGAAAAATCTGCTAAGGAATAGGGTTAAACACAATAATAGCAAATAAATGAAAATCTATTCATCATGATGAGGAAATGATTAAACTATCTGTCCAATCAGTGGCAGCTTAGTAAGATGGTTTCCGTAAAGATAAGATGATAAAGGAGCAGTTGCCTTTGGAGAGATGCTTACCGAGTAAAGGTAAGTAAAGGACTGGGGTGGAAACATGAGGCTCCCCACAAGGAAACAAGCAGAGCAAAGGGGTAACAGAATCTTCAGCGAGGACCCAAATAGTGACAAAGTGGCAGTTCGCAGTGACTGAGCCACATCTCTTATTTTACCCAGTGTTATGTGCATTCCTGCTAAGTCCTAGATGTAGAAATGAAGATGAGAAAGTCACATTCCAGTCTGGAAAGAACGTCGGGGGGGGGGGGCAGCTTTTCGCAGAGGTTTAATCTCTAGGCTCTCTTGGAGGTGAAGTGCTAATCAGTACAATCCTCTGCAATCCCATTATAGACAAGACTGTGGAGACCCTGAGCACTCCACCATAGGGACACACACTTAGCACTCTGCCTAACCATCTATCAGCATGTTTCATGAACACCGATGCTGGTGTGCTTCTAGGTATCACGGCAGCATGCCTGACCCTGATCTTAAAGACTTAAAGACGGAGCCAGGAAACATTCAGGGTTTCCATTTATCATCATAGTCACCATAAGCATGCTGTAAAAAGGAATGGATGTAAAGGGTAGAAAGGTGTCTGGAGTCCCAGGCTTATCTGAGTTCCCTCTCTCCCTTTTGGCTGTGTAATCCCAGGAAAGCTCAAAGCACAAGATGCTTCACAGGACAGTATGAGAAATGTGTCGCACAGACTCGTGTGCTTGAGCAACTCGATCTGCAGGTGGTGCTGTTTGGGAAAATTATGGAACCCTTAGGAGGTGGAGCTTTGCTGGGTGAGGTAGGTCATTAGAAGTAGGCTTTAAGGTCTTATCACCTGAACCCACTTCCCTGCTCTTTCTCCCTACCTCCCTGGCGTGTATGAAACATGCTCACTCTCTCTTTCCTGACTACCAGGCCAGCCTCATGTTTCTGTTGCTGTCTTTCTAGTTATGGTAGATTATACATCTTTGGGAACTGTGAGCTAAAATAAACCCTCGTCTCTTCTAAGGCACCATAAGTAATATCACAGCAGCAGAAAAGCAACTGATACACCGCACTTTCTCCTCTTGAAAAAAGAAATTAAAAAGAAAAAGAATCTGCCATACAGGAAGCATACAAAACACCAAACAGACTGGATCAAAAAAAAACGTCCCCTCGCCATATAATAATCAAAACACAAAATATACAGATTAAAGAAAGAATATTAAGAGCTGCAAAGGAAAAAGGCCAAGTAACTTATAAAGGTAAACCGATCAGACTTACACCTGACTTCTCTATGGAAACCATGAAAGCCAGAAGGTCCTGGATAGAGGTACTACAGAAACTAAGAGACCATGGATGCAAACCCAAACTACTATACCCAGCCAAGCTATCGTTCACTATCAATGGAGAAAACAAGACATTCCAGGATAAAAACAAATTTAAACAATACGTTGCCACAAATCCAGCCCTACAGAAAGTAATAGAAGGAAAATCACAACCCAAGGAATCCAACATTGCCAACACTGCCTACAATAACCCAGGCATCTAGCGACCCTTCAACAGCACAACTCAAAGAAGGGAGACACACAAACTCTTCTACCAAAAGCAGTAAGAATAACCGGAGTTAACAACCACTGGTCATTAATATCACTTAATATTAATGGTCTCAATTCACCAATAAAAAGGCACAGGCTAAGAGATTGGATACGAAAACAGGAGATTCAGTTAATTGTATTAATACTTAAAACATGCGAAGTACTTGGGGTACTGAAGGATACAGCGGCATCTGTATTCTGAGCTTGCAAGGTTTCACTCAGCACCTGAAGAACAGTACTGTGGGAATTCTGTCCCTGCGTGGGGCAGCCAGGGACATTGAGAATGAAAACGAGTAAGTAGCAAACCCCACGTCACACATCAGTATGAGCGCAGGGAAAATAATAAATAGTGATAATGACCACAGGCTTACTGCCAAAAGGCAGGGGAAACGTGTATGCAGTGTCTAAAGTCAGTTTGAACTCCTTTGACTCTTCTAAAGATTACCCCAATAAATAAAGGAACAAAATGAACAGGGTATGTGGTGCCAGAATAAAAAAGGGAGGGAGCATGCCATTGGGACCTCAGGCCAGCCGTGTTTTAACTGCTGATACCCTTTCACATATATTTAGTATACTCTTTCTTGCTTTCGTTGTGTACCACTTGAGTCATAGCCAAAGGACATAGTCTGAAAAAACAAATAGCAATATAGAATCTTTTAAAATAATTATTTATTTAGTTCTCTCTCTCTCTCTCTCTCTCTCTCTCTCTCTCTGTGTGTGTGTGTGTGTGTGTGTGTGTGTATGTGTCTGTGTCTCTACATACATGCCAACTTGAGGAAGATGGTTCTTTCCTTCCACAGGGGCTTGAACTCAGATCATCAGGTGAAGGATAGACTTACTTATTTACTTTCTGAGTCCCTGCTCTAGCCTAATGTAGAACAAACCTCTCTCTCCTTTTGTCTCAAGGCCAAGGTGGATGATCAAGCCCTGCCTATTAAAACTGCAGCTAGGTTTCGGGCGTCAGTGAACTACTTGGCATCCGGGTACCTCCGGTCAGGCTTGCATTGCAGATGGCCGTGCCGGAGTAGAACTGCCAGCTCAGCCGTCAAGTGCTCTCTGGGGATTTTTGTTTGAATGTGTGACTCGGAGCAGTGACAGCATCCCAGGAGTATCTCCTGCCTGGAAGGGAATTTACACAGCCTGTGACTCCCAAGCTACACACAGGCCGGCAAGATCTGGCTGATTCAGTCACACACATGCAGTAAGAGGACATGGTCTGTTGTGCTGGCAGCTTCGGGTCAGATGGCTCAGGCGGAGGCCGGTGCTATGGGTTCACTTCACTGTATCAATAGAAAAACTGCCAATGAAGCATTGCACTAAAACAAGTGGTGTAGCTGCTATAGTTGGACAAGTGGGTTATTTACAAAATAATGTTCTCATGCACTAAGCGCACACACACACACAATCTATGGAAAAAAAACTTGGCAGCCACATTTTAAAGATAAAGAAATTATAAGGCTGAGAAAACTCACCCACAGTAGAGTTTGTCGTTGGTCAATCTGTCATTTCAACCAAGACTCAACTTCTGTGCCCGTCTCTGAGCACTACACAGCAGTCTCCCAGGTTTATAGCAGAAAGAGAATAACTTCCCTTCTAAATTTGGAGTTCTCAGTCATGGCTATATATATGTCTACCATGTTAGTTTACAAATATACATTACCAGGTTCCCCCTCTCAAGTATGGATTCAATTGGTCTAGCATAATAACCCTCTTAGACATGCTCCAAAAGATCCTGGGCTGAGGAGATGACTCAGCTGGTAAGGGCACTTGTTATTGTACCTGAGCAACTGAGTTCGAATCTTCAGCACACCTGTAACAGCTAGATAGGGTTACACGAGAAGTAGAGATAGGCAAACCCTGGGAGCTCACCAGCCAGTCAGCCTAGCTGAAGAAGACTTCACTCCTGATTCAGTGAAAGACACTGTTTAAGAGAATACGGTAGACAGCAGTAGAAGCAAACACCCGATGGCCACGACACACAAGAGTACTAGCATGTGGGTACCCATGGGCACACAAAGAGCCATCCATACATACAGCACACACGCACATGGAAACACATACACAGAGACAGACCAGGGAGGTAATTTAACTGTAAAGTGCCTGAGTTCAGTTCCCCAGCATCCAGGTAAAAACAGAGAGAGGTGCCCTGCAGGGGCAGAGACAGTCTCTCGGGCTTGCTGGCCAGCCAGTCTGCCTAACTGGTGAGCTCCAGATTTTGTCAGAGAACCTGTCCCAATAAAGGAAGTGGAGATTGATTAAGCAAGCTCTTAATGTGAACCGCTGGCTTACACACACACACACACACACACACACACACACGCAGTGCACATGCAAGCCCTCCCTTATGAACAAACGTACACAAAAATTAAGAAATAAAATGTGCACCCAGTGATAAGACACAGATAGCAAAGATGCTTTTAAATACTCTATTGTTTTCATTTTTATTTTGGGACTTCTGAAAATATAACTTAATACCGTGCTCCACTCTGGAGAGGTTCTGATTTTTCTGTGAAGAAAAGCATCGAACTCTATCTGAGGTCAGGAGATCCTGTCATTTAGTTATTTAGTCACAGCTTTAGAACATCTGGCTGGGGTCAAATTGTTCAATCTTTGACCCCCACCCCATGCCAGAGAGGAAAAAAAAATTCTAATAGAAAACTTTCACATCTGCCTTGTTAGAAGGCAGCCAAGAAGTCACTTTCCACAATCTTTCCAAATACATCAAGTTCAAACAAAATACCAGGGGTAGCAGAGGCCGGAGGGTGGGGCACTAAATTCCTCAGCACTGTGAAGTTCTAATTAGAACAGGTGGATGCTGGGTAATGACCGTACAAAGTCTCACACAGACAGGGGTTTCAAGCACCTTACACCAAAGAGAGCATGCGTCACCTGCCTATTGAACACCTACAAACACCTACATGCCGAAAGGTCTCTAGGCTCTGTTAGTCAGGATTTTCTTTTCTGTTGTTGATACGAACACTGGTGATGGACCTAAATTTGTTTCTGCTTTGCGCTTTCTTCCTCACCTCCATGCTGTTTGGGATTTACCGTCTTGTAGATCTCACGCTAGGGCTCCCTTCATCTGAGACTTATGCCTTACACACTCTTCTCATAATGAAATTTTTACACTTATTCTCCACAGCAATACTGAGTGATTTTTTTTTTTCCAAAGAGAAAATTCACTCCATAGAACGCTGTACACAAGATCCTGTAACAGTAAGGTTCAGAACCTACTGGGATCCTGCCTTCACAGGCTGCATTTTACATTTGATTGGAAAATGCTTGGCTACCTTTTATTTCTGTCCAAGCTAACGGTCTAGAGCACCCAAAGCTCTGTACTCTGCCCTTCTTTCTGAATGAGAAGGCATATGTGGTATATAAAGAGAAACTAAAGTGTCAGTTTAAGGTTATTGGGAAGGACAGAGCGAGCTGCATCACTACTGATCCGGGCACAGAACGAGCAACCATGCTGTCAATCAACCCAGAGAAGTTGACAAATGCACTCAACAAGAAGATCGTGTTCCTCTGTCAACACTGCTCCTATCCCCACCTTGCTCTTCCTGTCTTCCTGTCCTTTACTTTCAATGTTTATCCTTTTCTTGTGCTGTAGTTTGAACCCGGGGCTTCTGACATGTGCGGCTACTGTTTTCTTACATCACCTACCTTTAGGTTCAATTCAACCTTTCTGTGTGCTTCCCTCCAACTTCAAGGCCTGAAATCTCACACTTCTCCACTCTGATCTGCCAATCAAACTTCCTCTATCACCCAGGCAGCCATGTACCCCATGTTAGCCCTGAAAACACCCTAGACTTACAGAGTCACAAACACTAATGAGGAAGGGAAACAGGTCATCATTCTTCATACTTCTCTTACGCCTCAGAAACTGAAGGCAAACAGAAGGAACAGTCACGCGTAGACATCACAGAGGCTACGGGACCACACAAGGGAACAAGCCACAAGCACCCCCTCTTTGCTTTTGTTGCCTGCTCTACTCATTTCTGGAAATGTTATCTCTTCTGAGTGGCCTCTGTCTGTTTTGTGAGATGTACCCTCTGTGTTCTCAGCTCTTTAGAGCCGCCCCCAGTGACCTTGAGGACTGTACCTTTCCTGACTTTTGCTGGTGTCCCCCAACAGTGTCATGTTTAACTATGATACATGCTGTGTGCAACTGACTTCAAACCTTATAAGGCCTCTCTAAATCATATTATGCAATATTGCTAATACCTATGGACAAGTAATTATAAATCATGTACCATATGCATACTTTCCCTATGTCAGCTAAGTTAATCCTACCTCCCCTAAAAAACCCCAAGTAAGAAAAACAGGATTACACAATTTTCCCAGAGTTATGCAGCCCACAAATCCAGCTAGTCACATGACCCTGAAACATATTCTATCGGGCTAGCCAAGTTCCTCTTCCTAACCTACTCTTCTCCATAAATGACTATGTAAGGCACCAGGCACCAGCTCGCCTTCCTTCTTGGAGCTCTGTTGTTTTCTTTCCAAACCTGAAAAATCAGAAATGGGCAGTCTACAGTGGGTTTCACTTGGTCCATGGCTAGTAATTAATTTCGTGGCTTTCAGGTTTACTCTCTTTTAATGGAATATGCATACTCCCCCTAGCTTGACACCTAACTCATATCCATTAAATTCCTGAATCTGAAGAAAAATGGCATCATACCCCTTGTTTTCACATTCATCAAGCACCTGCAACCCTAATACCAGGCAGACAGTTCCCCAGAGCTTTTTGAGCTTGCCATTCCTGAAATGTATTTTCCAAATTCAGTATGTGTAACTTACCGCGAACGATCACTCAGTCAGAACACTCATGGATTCTGCTGCTATTAACACTTCACTTTTAATTCAGTCATGCTTTAATTACCCTCACTGTGAGCCTTCTGCTAACACACTGTTAAGACACCCAATCATCAGCTTCAGAAAGATAATACCCAAGTTTCAACGCTATCACTTAGTCAGACTTAATAACTCCATTCATGAAGAATAGCTTCAGTTAATATCCTCTCTCATTTGTCAGCTCGGCAAGGCAAATAACCCAACAGACACAAATATGAATAGTAATAATTGCTAACACAGCTTGGATGCTTACTCAGTATTCTGCTATGCATGCTGCTACGTGTATTAACTCCTCTGAGAAGGAATATACTCTCAACCCCTCTTTAGCGAAGGGAAAATTGAAACACACAGAATAAACACTTAGCCACAGTATAAAAGCCGGATGCATCTGATTCAACTTCAAGTGTTATTGATTGCTCACTGTGAGCAGAAATGATCTGTCTTCAAATCTCTCTCTATCTTGATTAAATGCATTTGTTCTGGCAACTCTGTGCATTAAGGCTGCAAACAGAAACCAGAGCATTGTGGTCTCAGGAAGCAGCAGGGTGTAATGGGAAAGAAGCTTCAGAGTCAAGATCTAAAGCGTGAATTATCCCTAGGACCAGGGAGAAGTTGAAAAGTTCTAACTCCACTTCTTAGTCTGCAAAATGAGGCCAGTAATAACTCTATTTCACAGGGCTCTTGTTAGAGTTGAATGAAAAGCAGAGATGAAGAACCCAGACATGACTCCAGTTCTGTCACTGGTACGTCAACAAATTTAAGTCCCTACTCCTATATCATTCTCGTCTTTTTTCAAGTCATACTTTGGTTATCACATTCTGTGGGGAGTCTCACGGTTTGCGTTGGCTGGAGCAGAAGCCTTCCAGATACTGTCGCCTATTTCCAAAGAGCAGAAAGAGGCTTCTGTGTATGCATGCACTCTTCACTGAGACGCCAGGGTTATTGCTGTGTGCAGTTGCATGTACAGTTACAGCTGCGATAACAGAGGCGTGAACAGGCTTAGCAACAGAAGCTCCTCTCCTGGATAAGGCTCTATGATGTAGACAATGTGTAGATATCTTAAGCGGTTTCAGCAATAATGCTAAAATTTTAAACTTCACATCTGAAGCAGCGCCATCTTCTGCTTGGCAAAGAGAGTGTTCATTTTGCTCTCATAAATTGGTAAAATCCTTTCAAGCAAATAGAAAGCAGGAATTAAGTTTTAGTTCTCAAGTTTCAAGTAGGCCTTTTATTATTATTTCTATATTATTACCATTATTTTAAATTATACCAAAAGAAATGGTTTTCTGGTTAAGGTAATTCTTTCAAAGCACTCCTGTTTCAATTGTCTTTAGCGTCTCTGTCACTATGCCCAGTAAAGTACCCTAAATTATCCATGTATCCAGCACATGGTGAAGTTATTAGATGTCCCTGTATTTGCTAGAGAACGTTATGCTGGGGAAAATACATTTTCTCATTAGGATATACCCCATCTGCAATGGAATTGATGGTATAAATGTCTATTAAGTGATATAACAAGGTCAGCTAAAGATTTTCAAGTTTAATGTCAGGTTTCCTTTTCTGATCCTATCCACGTCCCTCTTTCCATCCCCCTGCCTGTTTTCTAAGTATCAGCTGTCATTTCTACATGCTGGACCTGACCTATCAGATCACTGTCAATTGCTAATCGTGTCCACAAGATCTGAACGAGGCCACTTGTGCAACCACTGAACTTGAAGTTCTTCTAGCCTTGAGTGTAAATATGCGACCAATTCCAAATTCATCTGAGTTCTTCTTCAGAGATTTTTGCATCTGAAGCTGAGGACTGGAAATCTTTTTCTCAGACATCAAAGTGGTGAACAGATGAGCCTAGATGCTTCTAGTCTCTTCATATATAGCAAGCTACCACTGATGGAGAAAATGAAGCTGACCTGAGAGCATTTGAGAGTATAATTATATTGCCTAAAATTCATGGAACAGCCCGAGTCTTTCAGCAATTGTCATTCTCAAGAACTAAACTCCAGATTCCATGGACAATTTAATGGACTTCTGAATTTTATAGCCAAAAAAAAAAAAAAAACCCTTATGGCTAATCAAATTGATAGAGTGTACATGCTCTAGTAGGTGATCTGTTAAACCAATGTCTCCTACTTAAAGCCTCAATATGAGGAATCTCCCCCATTAAAGGACCATTATTCTAAGGCCTTCCACAAGTCCTACTGCATTAGTCAATGGACAGAGAGAGTCTCGATGGTCATCTTTAGTTCTTTTTGGAAAATGACAGAGTATACAATCCTTGCCTTCACCACTGATGAAACTGAACAGGAGAGAGAGAGTGGGAGAGACTTGGCATGCCGTTAATGACTAGGAGAGTTTGCAGAGAGGCATCATACAGGCCTTGAGGTTAAAGGAACTTGAGATAATGGATATCAACATAGGCAGCTCTTACTTTCCCCCTCATTTTTCTTTCTCTTTCCCAGAACAACTTACCCCAAAATGACATTTTTAAAGCTATTGCCCTACATATGAGGTAACAGTCCTACAGAAGACTGCTTGGATATACCTAGACCCACCTTGTTTTGATTGACAGGGAGTATCAACCTATCAAAGTACACAATGCCTTTTCATAAACAGCAAGGCACGCTGTTTTAAGTGTTGCATTATATGACTGTTTTGTTAGCATGATATTTGTGTGTATACACACACACACACATTTCATCTTCAGCTAGACTCAGAGAAATAGAGAAAGGTAAAAGTAGGAACAGTATATGTAGACAGATTTTCCTTTGGCCCTCCAGCTCACAAAATATGGCACAGAGACTTATTAGTAATTATGAAAACTCAGCCTTAGCTTAGGTTTGTTTCTAACTAGCTCCTAAAACTTAAATTCATCAATGTTTTTAGTCTACATTCATCCATGCACATGTTATTTCGTTTCCATCTTGCCCTTCCTGCTTCCCAGTGTCTGGCTGACGATGCTACCATTCTTCTTTCCAGAACTCTCTCTTTCCAGAAGTCCTTGCTCTACCTCCTGCATAGCTATTGACAATTTAGCTTTTTTGTTAAACCAATCATAGTGACATATCTTTACTATCTTTCAAAAAGCATACCTTAGATAAAGGTCTGAAATCACACTACATAAAACAGTTGATAAATGTCTCCCTTGGTCCCTCTTCCCCAGCCACTACTCTCCCACATACTGCTGCTTCAAGTTAGTAGCTGCTGATTGTATAAAGAGAAGCATAGTCTATGGCCAGATACAGGCATGATTGCTTGATACTTTTCCCCCGTGTTAGCACAGAAGGAATAAAATGGGATAGGGGTTCCATAGGGTTTCTCTGCCTCCGGAGTGCTGGGATTAAAGGCTTGCACCACCACCACCTGGTTGGACCCCACCGTGTTCTAATGATACACTGTAGATGCAAACCTTCCTGTAAGCTGGATGCTATTCTAAATGGGTAAGGCATCTATGCAGAGAGCTGGAATAAGAATCACCAAACCAGAGTTGTATTGTTGATCTTCAGTCAGAGAGGGATGTAAGAGTCACTTGGCCACAGTGAGCACTCTCACTTCCAGCACATTCTATGCTCTAGCTCAGCTGAGCTTTACTAGGCAGGAGATTCAGTGGAGAAGATGGCACACTTTAGTAGCCTGTGCTCATTTAAGCAGGCAGTCTGAGCCAATAAGGTTTTATACGTGGATAATGAGGATGTGATATGAACAAAATTATACTTTAATTTAAATAACCAAGATACAACCATTCAAGTTCAAGTGCCATTCTGTTTTACTAGATTAGTTCACTATGTAGGGTACCAAACATGATTTCCAGTAGCACTCTGAGAGTAGAATACTAACTGTGAAACAGTCACAAACAATAAACTCATGTGACCATGGTCAATTAGAAACAATTCATCTGTGTTGACTTCAAAAGAATAAGGATTCAGGGAAGTGTGCTATATAGAAGATATTCATTACTAAGGGTAGTAATGGAAGGAAAATGGGCTTAATAAGACTAGGGATTAATATTAGATAAATATTAGAGCAAAGAAGAGAAAAGAAAGTTGTGTTTGGATATTGTTTGGTTAAATAGTTTAAAGTTATTAATGCTACAGATACTTATGTTGAAGAAGTAAATATGAATTGATGGTGAATGGAACAGAGAAAATGAGATATGAGAAACATAGCAAGTCACATGTGTTGTAGGTAAATAGCAGAAAGAGCACAGCAAAAGAGGCACAGAAACAAATGGAATAATCACACAAATGAATTGAATGATATAAAAAACAGAACAAAATAAGGGACACTTACATGTAAATACGTTTGTTAGTTTTCTGCTGTTGTGCTAAATATCACACCAAGGTCACTTATGCAAGAAGGAATTTAATTGGCTTATAGTCTAGGTAAGAGTTCAGTGTAAAAGGGAAGGAGCTCTAGAAGGAAGCTGAGAACTCACATCTTCAGCCTCGAGGTAAGACTACCAGCACTCAAAGTCTACCCTTGTAATACTTCCTCCAGCAAAGCCATGTGCCCCAACCTGCCCTAAACAGCACAACAATCTGGGAACCAAGTATCCAAGTACTGGAACCAGTGGGGGACTTGTCTCATTTAAACCACCACTATAAATGAAAATTAAAACAAATAAAAGCCAGTGTGGCATAGATAGCTTCAGTCAATATCCCCTCTTTGCTGAGATGGATGTTAGATCCAAATTCTCCATGAACTAGTTCCTAGAGCAAATTGATGATGGGCGAACTGCTGTTTGTGTCTCCAGATGAAACCTGGTCTATATGGTTGGTCAATATTGGTCTGTGCTGGATTTCTGCACAAATATCAGAAAGGGTGGCTCATCCTTTTGGAGTTTCCCAGACATCATATTAAGTGTAACCAGCCTACAGTCCACAACCCCAGAGAACCAAAACAACAAAGAGGACCCTAAGAGAGACATGTGTGGATCTACATGGGAAGGAGAAAAGACAAGATCTCCTGAGTATCTTGGGAGGTGTGGGGATCACGGGAGAGGGTAGCAGGGGAGAGGGGGGAAGGAAGGGAAACAGAGAAAAATGTATAGATCAACAAAAACAATTAAAAGAAAAAAGGCCACAAAAAAGTGTTGCCCCAAGTACCTCATCCAGTAATGTGCAAGACTGTTAACTTCTGTGAGTGGATCCCAGCACCCAAGGCTCTGATGCGTCCAGGTCCTATATCCCCTTTGTCTGCATATTCCTATCTTACTAATGCTTGAATAGCTCACGTCAGCGTCGTTAGCCTTAGCTTGAGTAAGTTTGCTCTCCTAAGTTTCAGTTCAGGCTGGCATAGAGTATTCATGAGGTTCTCTGGGCCTCATGAGAGGATCAGGGTTTGGTGTTCTAGTGACACCACGGTGCAGCATTGAGACTCTAATCACCTCCTTCCCAGTGGGCAGCTTGACTGGAGAGTTTCTCTTGGGATCTGTGTTTTCATTACTCCAGCATCACAGGCAGTAATGAAGCCTAGCCGCCAGTGGGTGGATCACCACCCAGCATCCTCTCTTGTAGGTCTTTAGTTTTCATTTTACAGTCCTCTCTTTTTCTCTCTTCTACAGATGTGCAATATTCTTTGTGTTCCAGCAAATAAAAAGCTGGCCTTGAGGTCAGGGGGCGGAGCTAGGTACTGGCCACACAAGGGCGGCACACACCTTTAATCCCAGCATTTGGGAAGAGGAAGCAGGAAGATCAGGAGTTCAAGGTCACCCTGGGCTACTTGAGCTTGACCCAGTCTAAAAGAAAAGTAGAGCCAGGTGGTGGAGGATCACGCCTTTCATCCCGGCACATGGGATGCTCAAACCTGTGATCCCAGCATATGGGAAACCCAGTCACACCTTTAATCCCAGCACTAGGTGGAGACAGGAATATAAGATGGGTGGAGATAGAATCTCACCCCATTCAGCCAGAGAATTCTTAGAGACAGGATCCCTATTCAGTCTGAAGATTCATAGAGGTAAGAAGTTTCTGGAGGTTGGCTGTTCTGCTTCTCTGATCTTTCAGCTTTCACCCTAATACCTGACTCCTAGCCTTTATTTAATAAGACAAAATAAATTCAAGCTTCATACAGATTTTCCTTTTCTCTTTTCCCTGCTGCTTTGTTCAGGGTTCTGGGCTCGTCTGTGAATTCCCTTATAAAGTCACTATTCAATATGTCTATGTTTTACCTAGTCTCTGACACTCTGAAAATTCCTCTGATCCTCTGTTGTCACCCCACACTTTTCACCTCTTTCTGGAGTCACGGATGTTTCCTTTCAGATTTATTAGAGCATAGGGAAGTGCTGCCTGTCCCTACTCAGCCCGTTTCCTTCTCCCCATGACATTCTCATCGTTTCGGAATATAACTGGGCACAGCAGGCTAAGCCAGTCTCTGAGTACTGTCCCAGCATGTCAGGTCAGTGGGCTGGCATCGGCGGAGCTCTGCCGCTCTTCTCTTAAGTCTAATGGGATATTGATTTTCCCCCAATCTCAGCAGGCTCTCCCAAGAAATCAATATCTCACTTGCGGCGAAGCAGACAGAGATGAAATGGAAGGCCTTGGGATGATAAGGCTGTCACCAACAAATCAAGAATGCTTCAAAGATGGCAAACAAGACACCATCAGAGAAGGCAAAGCACCACAGAGGAGGGGGCAAGCAAAGTCAATGCAGAAAACAATAAAGGAGCGGGAGGAGGGAGAAGAAACACGGGTCTTAACAATGAAGCCCTTCTGAACCAGGGAAACCCATGTCAGGGTTAGAAAGAGGAGAGAGAGACATTGGTTCTGACAGAGGAGGCACAGCCTATGTCTGGGTTTTTTTTTTTTTTTTTTTTTTTTGTAGGAAGTTGGCAGGAGAGCATGCTGGTGAATCAACTGTCATGAATTTCAGTCCCAGCTCTAACACTCACTAGCTGGGTCACCTGAGGTGAGGTACTCATACTGCCACACTTTACTCCCCATGTTATGAAGTTAGGACAAAATATATTTCTTTTAAATCTTCAATAATTAAGTTATATATTACCAAGGACTGGACTGAGAAAGCAATCAGCCAATGGACAAAGCACATGCACACATTCCTGTTAGGCACGGCAGGACAAGGAGATGTGCCCATTTATTTTCCTTACCAATATTCTGCAAAAAATATCTGCCAGTAATAAAATACATTAAATAGCATCAGAATGATTAAGAGAACACGAAAGCTGCATTTCTGAGATCTTGACATACTTTTAGGAATTTGGAAGCAATGGAAAGTTGGTAACGGGCTGGTGAGCATGTAGACATTAGAGGGGGATATTGATGAGAGAAACTTCATGCCCACAGAATCTAACAGCCCTAGAATTGAATACTAAGGTAGCTGAAGTCAGAGGGACTGACTGAAAAGATGTAGTGTTCATTTGTTCTCTATTCTACTACATAAAAAATCAGCAACAATACCGGGCGGTGGTGGCTCACGCCTTTAATCCCAGCACTCAAGAGGCAGAGGCAGGCGGATCTCTGGGAGTTCGAGGTCAGCCTGGTCTACAAGAGCTAGTTCTGGGACGGGCACCAAAGCTACAGAGAAACCCTGTCTCGAAAAACAAAAAACAAAACAAAACAAAAAAAAAATCAGTAACATCGAGAATCTGTATCAAATATACCTATATATCCTCTAAATAGCCTAGTAATAGAATAGATTGTTTAATCAAAATGCATACAATAAAATAAAACTTGAAAAGCATTGAAATTATGTAGAAAAGTGAAAAGTTTCCATACTTCAATGAGGTTACACTAAGTCAGGAAAATCATAAAGAAAAACCAACATAAACAACAAAAAATAGAAAATTACCACAGGAACAATTTCTTTTCAAACACTAGTTTCTAAGGTGAAAGAACTCAGAGCGGGAAAACACAAAGGGGCGACAGACTAGACAGCAATAACGTGTGAAATTACAGATTACCAGGCTTAAGTGAATGACCCCGAGACCCGACAGACAATGGAAAGCATAACTGTAAGAATCAAAAGGTACGGGGCCTTGACAGAACAACAGGGAGTGTTTGTTACACAACAGCGGAGTAAGGCTTTCCAGCCACGAAAGGAAATAATTTTAAATCTAAAATCTGAGACCCATCCAGAGAACTAAAATTGTGTGAAGCTGAGAAAACTCATACTTGAAGCTATCAGAATCAGAAATGTCCATGCAGCTTTTCCAAAACAATTTCAGAAGCCTGCGTTTCAATAAAATAAGGCCATAATACAGGGCACCAGGGAGCGGGCAAGCCGTACAGTGGAAGAGCAAAGGCAACCCCACCCGAGAGGAAGAGCAAAGTTCCCGGATTCTAAGCTGTGTCATGAGTCTGCGGGGCATTTCCCACAGGAAGTGGGAAGTAGAGGAGCCTGGAATGGGGTCAACTAGAACAAAGCTGCTCTCAACAGAATAATCGGGATGAGGGAGAATTTTCGAGAACCTTGAAGAACAAGGTTTCACTGAGGCTAACTACGTAAGGAAATAAAGTTGTCATGTTAAATCACATCACATAGAGTCATTACTTGTGATTGAACCAAAAGCAGTGGCAGAACCACTGGAAAGATTTGGGGTCGCTGATGAGGAAACAGACATGAACAGGAAGTCATCTAATATAGACGACAGCATGCATGTTTGTCTGTATACCATAGACAAGGCAAAATAACAGAAAACTTTGATTTATATCCTTGGAAATGAAGAAAATCAGATAATATGAGGTTTGGATAAAGAGAGCTACATTCTAATTCTTACACTGCCATAAGCTAAACAGATGACCCCAGGAAATAAATTACCTTCTCCAGCACCTGCTCGTGCTTCGTAAAGGTTGGGGGGGGGGGGTTGATAAGATGAATAATTGAATCATTTAGGAAAAAGTCTGTTTTAAAGAAAACATGCATTTTTATAAATCCTCATTAATATTAGAATTCCCTGTGGCCTGGTAGTGACAATTTCTAAGGACTTGGGAAGTTAGAGAACGCGGGAGTAGCAACCACATGCTCCTACGTAGACACTTAACATGAAGATGAGATATTTGAGTGCCTTCAACAGTCCCCGGGTCCCTAAATGTGATTCCTAAGGCTCCACTCAACACCCATGAAAACAGAGTTTTCCTAAGAGACCCCCGTGAGTCTTCCCTTAGTGCCTCTTTATGCTTAGTGACCCTGACCCAACAGAAAGCAAGCTGTTTCGTCAAGATATAGGGAGCAGTTTTACTCGCAAATTCTCTTACAGTTCTTATTGAGAAGGACAATTTTTTAAATCAAATTTCGCACTGTACCAGTTTGTCTTGTGAACTTTCTCTTAGGATCCTAGGAGCTTTTTGATTAATAGAAACTGCCATTAATTGTCATTACCTCAGCCCTTAGCAAAGTGCCCACCTGCAGATACAGCAGAAATTCACAGAATGACTTGGAAATGGATGAATGAACATTAACACATGTTAATCAGTATTCAAATCAAAATCACTAAAGCTGTATTTTCCAAAAAAAAAAAATTATTCCACTGCAGTTATTTCTGAAAGTTAGACCAAAATACCTGCAATTTCTGCAAGACCCTTGGATGTCCCTGACGTGAAAGTCTCATTACGAATCAGTCACTGTCAGTAGGCAGATCAGTGGTCTGGATGCAAAGATGAGGTCCAATGTGTCCAATAAACACTGAAAAGCATTCCCGGGGCTGTAGGAATGGCTTAGCATGTTTACTAATCTTGTAGAGGGCCTGGATTCTGCTCTTAGCATGCACCTTGTGGCTCACAACTGCCTTTAACTCCAGTTCTGGGAGACCTGATGTCCACTTTTGGCCCCCCAGACTCCTATGTACACAAAGTACACAGAAAATTAGTCTACAAGCACATATACACAAAAATGATATGAATGAACAAAAGTTTTAAAGAGATTCTATAAAGCTTTCTTAGAACTCTGTTCTTTAATAGTAAACACAGATAAATCCGATAAACATCTTGCAGGTCTCAAATGACAGTACCAGAAACACATGAGATAACCATGCAAAAGAGAATCAGTAAGGAGAAAAGGTGGAAGACCCTGAATGATCAGAGCCATGGACTAATGTCAGGTTCTTATTGGATTCTCGGTAACATTACCAGAGTTTGCAGTCCCAGTTTAGGCCAGAGGGCATTAATGGAGGACGAGGCCTCCTTCACCTTCATTTTTCCCTCCTGATTCCCTATTGCCCATTTATATAACAGGGCACAGCAGAAACCTCCTTACTGTGTAGTGTCTGGAGAGCTTTCTAGAAAAAAAGGAGTTGCATGCTGTAGAGTCCTTCTAAGAAAAGCAGAAGTAATTTAATTTTTCTCTTCTGTAGAATCCACCAAGGACAGAAATTGTCCACAAGGGGCAGGGAGAGAATAATACAGTACACTAATCTTCCAAGAGTGTCCTCGAAAGGCACGGCAGTAAACAATGCTTTTCTGTTCAATAGCTTCTGCCAAAGCAATCACCTCTCTGTAGCAGATATTGTGTTGGGTGACAAACAGAGACACTCATGAACAAGGGTAGGATCCAAGCTCTAGAAGAAATAATCACTACATAAATTCTGAAGTGAAAGAAGAGATAACCTGTGGTAAGAGATGACCAGTAATCTTGGATATCAAGCTGAGTTCTGCAGGAAGAGAACCATGTGCACAAAGACAGGAAGATATTCTTCCAAGCAGAAGGATACGAAGGTCAAGAGAGGGCTTCATGCAATGTAGCAAAATTATGGAGAAAGATGAATTTAAAAAAAAAAAAGCTCTGGGTAAGAAGGTGGTCAGAGGATCTATCTCTATGGGAGTTTGGAGGAATGTAAAGGATGAGTAACAGGTTCTAGAAAGGACTAGTTTAGCTAACTGCACATGAAGGGTCTCCAAACAAGATGATGACATTTTTAGAAAAGCAGTGAGGTTCAGCCCCATCAGGTTTGCAATCTCTGGGTGGCATGAAGGCATAGATTCATAACAAATGGAAATCTAAAGAATGGAAAGAAACTAAATCCCAGAGGTAGATATCCAAGCAGAAAAAAGAACCCCAAAACAAATCCTGGTTGTATTTTGTAGGAGGGAGATAAAGACGCTTGGCCATGGAACTGCTGCCAGGGTCAGACATGTAGAAACTTTAGCTGGTAAGTCACAGCCATGTAACAATATACAGATTAATAAAAATGGGTTAAATTAATAGAAAAGTTTGCCAATAAAAAACTAGAACTAATGGCCCAAGCAGTAATCTAATTAATACAATTTCTATGTGATTATTTCCGGGGCTAAGCTAGCCGGGCAGCCGGGAACCAACAAGCGGCCTCCCTCCTTCAACAATATTTAATAATCCTTTGAATGAGGGAATGACCAATGTGGTCCACTGGTCAAGTCTAGAGTTCGAAATTTAGTTATAACTTGCACCTGGCTGCAAACAAGCAGTTGTTTCATCATTTACATCCCAGAATTATATGAGTTGTTCTTATTACCTACAGTTTTATGAAGAAGGGTTTTTGTGTTTCAGGTGAAGCTTGAGCTTAGATAGAGCCTTGGGAGGATCTTTAGCCCTTGGAATTCCAAAAAGGTGTGTGTATGTCTGTTTTTTCTTTAAAAGTCTATAGAAACAATCACGATGCAGAGTTAGGAAATGATTAAAAGAGAACGCAAGATGGAATTTTGAGTGGCTAGGAAGGTAGATCCGTGGATAAAGCACTTGCCTTGCAAGCATGAAGAATGGAGTACAGAGCCCCAATACCTCCATAAAAGCTTGGCAGGTATGATGAGCTGCTGTAATCCTAGCATTTGAGAGACAGAAACAGAGGATCCTTTAACAAGTTAATTAGTGAGACTAGCTGGAGTAAGGAAGAGACCCTGACTCAATAAGTAAGGCGGAAAGTGATTGTAAAAGACACCTGATAGTGAGTCTGGGTCTCCCCATGCTTGCACACTCTCCTCACACTTGTGCAGCCACACACTTGTGAGCACACATATTCACATGCACACAAAACAAGAAACAATCCAATTCTTACAGATCCCATTAACTCTAGTCTTTCTCTAGATAAGTTCATTGAGGATAATTTCTCCTTTCCTTCCCACAGCGAACTTATTCCCATGAGAACCATCTCTAAATCCATACAGTGTATCTCCATGGGGAAGCATGGAGGCAGTGGGAGATTTTACCAAGGTATTTGGCAAAGTTCTTTGAGATTTGCTTAAAGCAGCCCCTCCCCATTCTCTCCTCTCCAATTCTGATACTCAGTACTTCCCCCAATCATATTCTAGCAGTCTGAATGTGCTACAAAGAAGATTTAAGAAATTCAAGACACTAAGGGGGTAGTTACAGAGAATTCCATGATTTGATTGACAAGATTGTTAGAGAAGCCTTTGGAATTTGGGTGTAATGATGGCATGGAGGTGTGTTATTTCATGTATGGTGTTTGAAAATTTCATGCTTGAATATAATGTGTTTTGGTCAAGTCGATTTCCCATGCTTATGACTCTAATCGCTCCTCTATTGCCAATATCTGCTCTATTCCCTCCAAATTCCATGTGTTCATTAGAAAAAATAATGCTAAAAACATTGTCTTAGTGAGGGTTTCTGTTGGTGTGAAAAGACAACATGACCATGGTAATTCTTATAAAGGAAAAATATTTAATTGGGGTGGCTTACATTTTCAGAGGTTTAGTCCATTATCTCCATGGTAAAATGAAACATTGAAACATGGTGATATGCAGGCAGACATGGGGATGGGAAAGTAGCTGAGAGCAGTACATATTGACTTGCAGGACATAGGAAGTGGTCTAGCTCACGGGGGATGGCTTGAAAATTTTATGAGACCTCAAAGTCCACCTCTACAGTGACACCTAATCCATCAAGGCCACACCTCCTGATAGTGCACTCCCTTTGGGGGGGGGTCATTGTCTTCCAAACCACCACAAACACTGAGTCTACTTAGTACTGCCTGTACACGCACAGGTGTAAGGCATCTACTGGAGCCTAGTAGCAACTCGAGGACTGAATTCCTGAAGAAAACTGGTTTTTCCTTTCCCAGAAGGCATCAATTGCCAGTAGCTTCTCAGCTAGAAGTAAGACTTCATGCCCATCTTCCCTCTGTATGTTGAGATTGGATCTGGTTTAATCTTATACAGGTCTGCATGCTGTCACAACCTCTGAGTCCATATGTGCCACGGATTTTTGTTTGTTTGTTTTTGTTTTATTTTTTGAGACAGGGTTTCTCTGTGTAGCTTTGGAGCTTGTCTTGGAACTCACTCTGTCAACCAGGTCGGCCTTGAACTCACAGAGATTCACTTGTCTCTGCCTCCATAGTGCTGAGATTAAAGGTGTGCACCACCATGGCTCAGCTTGTGAAGCTATTTTGTCATGTCCAGAAAACATTATTTTACTCTAGTCGTTCACTGTCTCTATCTCTTACAATCTTTCTGTCCCACCTTCTGCAATGATCCCGAGTCTTGAGAGGAAGGAGAGTAATATGCATATCCCAATTAGAACTGAGTACACTAAATTATCTTCATATTGATCAGCTGTGTTAATTGCCATCCACTATAAGAATACATTTTTAAAATGCATTTTTTATTGAAAATAGATTCTTCTCTCATAAAATACATCCTGACCACAGTTTCCCTCTCTCCACTTTTCCCAGCTACCCCCATCTTCCCTCTTTCCCAGATCTGCCCTCACTCCTCTGTTTCCTCTTCAAAAAAGAACATGCCTCCAATAGACAGTCAAATAGAACAAGCAAGATACTATAAGATGAGGTAAAAGGCCTTCATATTGAATCTGGACAAGGGAACCTAGGAAGAGGAAAAGTCTCAAGAGAAGGCAAACGAGTCAGAGATGCTCCCAGTTCCGCTGTTAAGATTCTCCCAGAAACACTAAGTTCACAGCCATAACATGTTGGCAGAGGACCTGGTGCAGACCCAAACAAGCCCACCTTGCCATCCTGCTTAGTTGATTCAGTGGGTCATGTTCTCCTGGTGTCCTCCATCCCCTCTGATCTCTACAGTCAATCTTTCCTCCCCCTCTTCCCAGAGGTTCCCCATTCTCCTAGGGAAGGGACCTGATGGAGACCTCCATTTAAACTGTTCTTCCCCAAAATGTCTGAAATTTTTTTCTTTCTTTCTTTTTTCCCCCTTTTGGACTCAGGATTGAACCCGAAGACCTGCATTTGTTAGGCAAATGTTCGACCACTCAGATAAATCTTCAGCATGATTCATAATTTGATGGCATTATTGGAAGGTGGTAGAAACTCTCAAAATTTGGGTGTATTTAGTTTAAGTAGGTCGTGAGGGATGTACTCAAGAAGAGTATTTCTTGTCTGTGTTTCTCCTTCTTCTTGGCCTTTCTCTCTCTTTACTGGTCGTTCTTTTCTTCTCTCTTTGTCTTTTTCCCTTGACCTTACCCACTTTATCTTTGATCCTTTCTTTTCCTGGCTCACATGATGCTGCCCTCACCTTAATCAAAGAACCATGGATTGAGACCTCTGAAACCATTGACTGAGAAATATGTGTAGACCCATCTTCCTTCCAAGGTATTTTTGTCAGGCAATTTGTCACGGATAAAGAAAGATTTATTTCCATTGCATGTGTCTCTCTCATTGGAGCTGAATTTTCTGGAAAACAGACTTATACATTGCCATCTGTGTCAGCTGCTCAGTAAGTAGTGATTACAGAAGGCCACAATAGGGAAAAGCTGCAAGGTAGTCCAATGTGGTGCTTGGGTGACTTAGCTGGGCTGTTAGTGCACCTATATTGAAATCTCACCTTTATTACAGGCCAACCCATGGGTGCGTTGGATAGTCATTTACACTTTCTACTGGAAACTTTAATGTCCTTATCTGTAATACGGAAAATTGACAGCAGCTTCATTATAAACTTGCTTGAAGGAAACCAATAGCACAGTATTTTATAAAAACCCATAATACCTTGATAAGAGAAAAGCTATTCCTATTAGAGAACATCCATGGCAAACTTCAAAAAGGTATAGATGTTGAGCAATCCAGGGTCTGCTGTCTACAAGTTGGTACAACTAGGTTTGCTGGTTGCCAGGCCTCCGTAGTTGTAGTAGAAAAGGTGCCATCAACAATTGGTAAACCGTGAGCACAGCTCTGCTCTAATAGAAGCTTAGGTTAATACAGAGGAGGCCTATATTTGGCCCACAGGTCATAGTTTACCGACACTTCCTAGGTTGTCTGAATATTAATCATTTATGAATGGAGCTTATTGGGGATGATTGATCTAGGTAGTGGAGAAATCAAAGGAATCCCTGTTCGGGGTGAGTTTCAGCTATGGCATATAAACCAGGCTCCTCTGAACGAGTCTCGAGATGGAATGCTATCATTCTCTAAATGTGAGAAAGCAAAGGTTGGAGGTCTACGTTATAAAAGCATGGACCACGTAAACCAGAGTGGCAGGCGCAACCCTGTGCCATCTAGTCGCCAAGCTCTAGTTACATTCACTAATAGTCTCTTTCCCTCTCCTGAAATGGGATGTCAGCCCATGTAGAAAATTGTAAGCACAAAGGTAGAGAATATTTAAAGAACTGATTAGGTACAAATTAAAATGCTATTATTAATTTATGCTGATTCATAAGCAGATTGGTAGCTTGAATTTGTGAGTCAGACTTAAGCCACTCTCCAACTCAGGAAAAGATTTCCATTTCTCAAGTAAGGCATTAAGAGTCTGTCAGAAGAAATTATTCAGATGGTGGTGGTCAAGACTGGTAGTCATTATGGAACCAGTCAGAACTATTAAACACACCCAAAATCTCCTTTAAATTACACTTTCTAACTTCAGTCCGACTTTGGATTTCTAATGGGTCTCATCCTTTTATGTTCCCAAGTTCTAACAGTTCCAACCAGAAGAGCCAAAACTGCAGGGTACAATATATGAGGAGATTAAAAGGCAAGGCCAGATAAGTCAGTCTAGCTACATCCTATAACTCCATCTAAATTCACAGGAGCTGAATGGGTAAACTGATGTATTTTCCTTAGGGTTTTGTTAAAAAAAAAGTAATGGTTCTTTGAACACATTATAGACTTAAGGTACACCGTTCATAACACAGATCCTGAAAGAAATCACCTGATGAACTGTGCCCATCCATGAATACACAAGGGATGATTGAAGTTTCTTTTTTCACACGTAGACATTTGAAAGCGAGAAAGAATCAGAGATGGTTTATTACTTGATTTAATAGAAAAGGGTTTAAAAAATAATGTGTTATGCTCAGCTCATTAAAAAAAAGAAATTAGAATTGCTATTTGCCCATACCCAACTACAATTATCTATGCAATTCCAGTTTGTATAAATTCCGGTTTTATATCTGTTTATTTTCTAGACTCCTGTAAAATAAATGATGTGTGTTACTACCCTTGAGAAAGTGTCTAAAAAATTCGCCAGTCTTAACTGCTCTCCATGCCAGCTTCAGAATAGCTTAAAAATAATAAATTAGATCACTAAGCTTAATGAAACACAGAAAACTTTCCCTTTACAACAACAGCAACAGCATAATTCTAGGCTAGTATTCCCACATGCTGCATGACTTAGGAGCTGTCACTTGAAACATCAGAAAAAACCAAAACAACAACAAACCAGCTGCCTGTTATGACGCAGCGTCAGACTGTAGACCACACCCTGAGTTGTAAAATACACTATAGTTAAGTAAAAACAAATCTCTATTAAAATAAAGAAATAAAATAAATATCCAATTTTAGGGTGGTCACCTCTGCCTCAATTTTTATTTCTTTCAAAAGAAAGTAGTGTCTACCCCATGAAGTCTTAAACTGAGTGGACTCTTACATGAAAATTTTTGTGCAGTTAACAACAGGGACTGGAGAGATGGCTGAGTGGTGAGGACCACCCAGCTCTTCTGGAGGACAGGGGTTTGAGTCCCAGCGCCCATATCAGACTGCTCAAAAATGCCTGCAGCTCCATTTCCATAGATGACCTAACACTCTCTGTTGGTCTCCACTGGCACCTATACTGGCACACAGATACACGTAAAAAATAAATTTAAAAATCTTTTAGAAAAATTATGTCAACAAATATTAAAATTTAGAGAGTATCGGTGTGGATTCAGAACACACAGGAAGTTAAAGTCTAAGAAATTCTATAGGAAAGACAGCAGTGAAACTTGTTTTTCTCACCCTCGTCTGAACCACATTTATGGTAAGCTATGTTCTTATTTGAAAGGTACAGAAGCCTAATGCCAGCAGGGTAAAGATGAGCATATTCAAGGGATGTTCCATAGTGTGCAGAATCATGCATGCATCCAGAAGAACAATCCACCTTGATTGTTGAACTTCAAACCACACAGAGAAACAGCTTAAGGAAGAAACTGTTTCTAGCCGCCTCCCAGAACGGGTGCTGTTGTTTTCGAAGCAGCAAAGAACTCAACAATTCATAGGTCGAGCAGTGACTGATTATGGCAAGCACAGGTGCCTAAAAATCACTCCGCTTCCCAAAGATGAGTCTTTTCTGCAATCCTGCTCCAGAAAAAAAAAATGGACCCTGCATCTTACCTTTGTCGTCTAGTGGCTCATTTTCTCGTCCATTAAATTGATGGAATCTAGGTCATGAGGCTATGTCCTAGTTCCAGAAGAAGCCATAGAGGAAGTGAGATGGTTCAGTGGGCAGTGGCAATTGCTGCCAAATCTGACAGCCTTCCCTTCCTGGAACCCACAAGGTGGAAAGAAAGAACTGCTCCCAAAGGTTGTTCTTTGACTTTCATGCATGTGTCAAAACACACACACACACATACACACGCACACACACACATACACACGCACACACACACATACACACACACAAAACCAAAATAAATAAAAGTACAAAACTACTATAAATAGCATATGAAATGTGTTTGCCAAGAATGCACAAAGCTTAGAGTTCAGTGCAAGCCGTATCACCTCATGAAATCACGTGTGGTGGCACATGCTGGTAGTCCCGGGGCTTAGAACGTTGTAGCAGAAAGGTGAAAGCAAAGCAATGACAAAATAAAATAGTCATAGGCTTTCCCACATAGGGGAACTAAAGAAAAAGTCCCTAAAGATAATAAATGTGCTTAGCACTTACTAAAATGTAAAAGAAGTTGCTGCAGTGAAAAATGTCTGCTCTTCTACTGCAGTAGGCAGCACAGCCAAGCACATTCATCCTCTAAGCAGAAAGCACCCACAGGCGTATTTACTTTTAAGCTAAATTGGGGAGATTTTTTTTTTTCGAGACAGGGTTTCTCTGTAGCTTTGGTGCCTGTCCTGGAACTAGCTCTGTAGACCTGGCTGGCCTCGACTCACAGAGATCCGCCTGCCTCTGCCTCCCGAGTGCTGGGATTAAAGGTGTGTGCACCACCGCCCGGCAATTGGGGAGATTTTAATTTAAAATAGTTGCTTCCCTATGCACCTACTGATCTTAGACCACTCTTGGAGGTGTGGGCTTAGAGAGTCACTCTACATAAACAGAAATTGATGGAGGTGGGTCTTGTATTAATCTGTTGCTTTCATTGGTTAATTAATAAAATAACTGCCTAGGCCCATTTGATAGGCCAACCCTTAGGTGGGTGGAGTAAACAAAAGAGAATGCTGGGAGAAAGAAAGCCGAGTCAGGGAGTAGCCATGATTCTCCCACTCCAGACAGACGCAGGTTAAGATCTTTCCTGGTAAGCCAGCTCATGGTGCTATACAGAATATTAAAAATGGGTTAGATCAATATGTAAGAGCTAGCCAATAAGAAGCTAAAACTAATGGGCCAGGCAGTGTTTAAAAGAATATAGTTTCTGTGTAATTATTTCGGGGCATAAGCTAGCCATGCGGGCGGCGGGGTGCCGGGGACGCAGCCCCGCTGCTCCATATTACAACAAGAAATTGTCGAGGAAATCAGTCAGAAATAGGGCATGGGGTGAAGGGAAACAAGAACAGAAGACTAGACTTTCCTCTGTGGATTTGACTCATCCTCAGTATTATACAGATAGAACATGCTCCATTGTTTCCCAGATACCCTTTCATTACCTCGTGTCCTACTTACGAATGCAACTGCACCCGAAGCACTATACTTGTAGATTAAAAGGGAGGGCGTAGGGCAAAGAGAACAACAACAACAACAACAACAAAAAGGCTTAGATACAGGAGGACTTCTCTAACCAGAGTGCAGTTGTGTGTGCCTCAGAGCCAAACACAGACAGTAAAAACCAGACTAGCAGATGGGCTTTGGCAACAATCAGTAGGAGTGTGTGTGTGTGTGTGTGTGTGTGTGTGTGTGTTATAGTGAAATCAGATGTAATACATCTGGGAAATCCAAATACATATTCACAAATATAACAGCTTCAGAAGATGCTGAGAAAGCTAATCCCAAAGCTATGTAAGAGGGAAGACTCAGAGAACAGGCAGCAGTATGCGCCAGGTAGACCTGTCAGCAGTAGTAGGGTTCAGCAACACTTGAGATGAGCCCAGAGGGCAGAACCCAAAACTTTTAATATGAAAGCACATTATGAAGATTATATATGGTCACAGGAAGGCAAAAAAGACAGCCATTGTTAAAGTAAATAGACAGAGTGAGCTAGACTGAGCTCCTGGGCAATTTATACATGTAAGTGTGCAGGCATAACCAAGAATATGAGACTTCAAGGACTATTTTGAATAAACCAGGAATGTTTGGGGGTAACTGAAACTGAGACATTTGAGGGAGCAATCATATGCTCTCTAGAGAATCCACAGGGAGCATTCATTCAGGCAAGCTGCACAGAAAATCTGATTTAGTAAAGATTATTGTTCTTTTCTTTGAATTTAGTGTAAATAGAGATAATTTAAAGATTAGATACACCACTATATAACTATAATTATAACTATACATATGTATGTATGTATATATATATATATATATTCTTTTAAAATTCATTAGTCAGACAGGTGCTACCATATTGTTCGAGCAATAACAACAGGTACAAAGGCTCGCACAGAAATTTGCTGCAAAAAATGTAAGGCTAAGACAGAAAACCCTCCTCAGCTATGCAGTCAGCAGCAGGGCAGAGGGTGGCTTCAATCACAAGCTCTAGTTTCATTGAAGAAAGCGCAAGGGTGCTGCTGTGCACAGGATTTCTACAAGATGCACCCATGAGGGTAAGCCGGAGGGTGTGGCTTTGGTTCGTTAGCAGTTTTGAAGATGTAAAGGGAGAACAATGGAAATCAGATGTTCGTTGCCAGATGATTATGATGTCATGCAAGAGACCTCTAATTGTTTAAAGATTTCCTTTATAAAAAAAAAAAAAAAAAAAAAAAGCTTTCTATTGAACATGTCTCCTAATCCCAAATGCCATCAAAGAAGGAACTGTTTGCTGTCCCCAAAGGCTGCTATTTCAGGACCAAACAGCAGTGTCATCTGGGACTCGGCTGTGAAAGGTTGCAGTGCTGCACTCCATAGTCAGCAGAAAGCTTGACTGGTGCAGAAGGAACACTTCTTCAATGAAAGAGTAATAAAAGACAATTTCCTCAGAGAAATCACTCAGTCCAGTTTAGCCTTAGCTATTAAAAGTAATCCAGAAACTCAGGTCTCCTTGTGCCTAGATGAAAAGTTCACGAAAGAAAAAAGAGGAGGGAAGGAAGGAAGGAAGGAAGGAAGGAAGGAAGGAAGGAAGGGAGGGAGGGAGGGAGGGAGGGAGAAAGGAGCAAAGAAAGATAAGAAAGAAAGAAAAAGAAAGAAAGAAAGGATATCAAGGAAAATGCCTCAGGGAAAACAGTGAGCATGTTAGTTCATATTCTGGAATGAAAAAGAAAATCCAGGCTAACAACCAGGGAAAGACTGCAGTTGTTAAACTTATGTGTGCTAAGAACCAAGGGAAGAATAATATGAAATGGGCAATTAAGGACTGAAAGAGCTGGAGAAATGTATAAAACATGAGAGCCATTTTAAAAAGGACAACACAGGGAACTGAGGGACAATAGCCTCTACATACAAGATAATCCTAGCGACAGCACATAGATGGGCCAGCTGCTGAGAGTGCCCTGGAAATCACTGTAACAAAAGACTACTTCAAGTAGGAGCCCATCAGTTGTGGTGATATTTTGTTTGTGCTTTAACAAATAAAATTTGCCTGAAAGACCAGAGAAGCAGAGCAGGGAGCCACTAGTTCTTATCTCTACGACATCCTCAGAACCAAAGGGCCAAGACCCTGTCTCTATGGATCCTCAAACTGAATGCTGCCTCTAAGAAACCTCAGAGTGAATCCTGAGCTCCTGTCTCCTCCCATTGTATTCCTCTCTCTGTCCAGCCTTACCACTTCCCATCTCCATCTTCCTAGTGCTCCTTGACTCTGTTTCTCTTTTGGACTGATTCAATCAAGTGTGGCCCAGGGTGGCCTTAAACGCAACAGAGACCCTTCTGCCTCTGTCTCCCAAGTGCTGGGATTAAAGGTGTGAACCACCACTGCCTGGCCTCTATGGTTGACTAGTGTGAACTTCAGGCAAGCTTTGTTTGTTAAAGCACAAACAAAATTCTCTGGGACAGCCCACTCACTCCCTTTCCCTTTTTCTCAGCTTGGGAGTCAAATAGTAGCTTGATCTTCTCGAGTTATTTCAAATATTTTCAAATAAACTTTGTTTTCAAATCCTGTAATCTTGAGCAAGGTCATTTTCCCATAGGAATACAGGTAATGTTTAAATCAAAGTAAACATATTTAACAAAACATTTTATTTCTTTTACCTATTTCAAAATATATAGCTAGATTTCAGATGTATAATAGATAATCATATCTATAGACAGACTACTATGTAACAGAATATCCCAACCCACTTTCAATGTTGGCTAGTCAAGAAATTTCCCCCACAATTCTCTGGGGGCAGGTACAAATGCCTATAATGAAGTCTACATATGAACTCCATAGGTACAGAGACAATACCTGTGTTATGCACACCTGAATCCCAAACAATTATCAAATGCTTGGGCTTCACAAAAAATCTAAATATCTGTTTTACACTAACTAATAAAATTAGAACAACCATGACTGAAACAATATAGATTGAAATCCTAATAATCTGAAACAAGTATTTAAATTCACACAGAAAATTTCAAAAAAAAAAATACAACAAACTAAGGTGATGACTATGCTAAGTGTCCTACGTTGATTATTTTCTAATGAAGAAATGAATGCATGGCACAAATTTATATATGTATTAAATGTCAATTAAAAGTGAACTGAATTAAACAAATTTACTTTGAAAGATAATTCCTTCTAATACTGAAATTTAAAATAAAAACCATAAAGGGAGCTGAGAGTGAGAGCCGAAAAGAAAACGTGTACTAACAAATCAGAGATTAGTGTAAGGCACAATTTTTGTACTGCGAAGGATCCTGGGTCTTCCAGCCTTGCATCTGCTGCTCCTTCCTGGTACTTACCAGTCTCCGAGGAGAATCATAAGTACCGAGTTCTGCTATGTGCTCCATGTTTGTACTATTCTCTTTTTTACCCTATTATTCGAGTATTTCCAATGTGGTGGTTCTATATTATTGGCATCTCTTCATTCACATGATAAACTGTCACACCTGGCATGCAGGGGAATGGCTTTAAGAGCCACAGTATGAATTTAAGAACACGACAACATAGGACGTCACATCCATTTCTTTCATTTCCTATGGACTCATAGGACGTTGTGAGGACTAAATAGAAGTACACCTGTAAAAAACACCTGGTGTATAGTGAGCTCACAAAAGTTGTGCACAGTTATAAACTCTGATCAGTGTGGCCATGTACAAGTGGCTTTGCTTTCTTAGTGATAATCGTCTTAAATAGTAGATAACAATTTTTTTCCCACGCACTTATTACCTTGCCGTGAGACAGAGCGTAAAGCAATTCGCAAACTCTATACCACTGGACAGAAACATCACAGTAATCTATGATAATGATAATGGTTTTGTGCCTGGCTCTTTGTGAATCTTACCCTACTAAACTCACTGTTTAATGTGCCATTACCTTGGCTGACGTTTCAAACCATCCTACGAAACCGTGCTCCTTGCAGAACTGGTCCATCTTGAGTCCATTGTTCACAAGCACGTCCTTTCCCTGGTCACATTTGTTGGCCAACAAAACCACCGACACTGGCTTACCATTAGGGAGAGTTAACTTGGAGTCTAAATCATTTTTCCACTTTGCCACTGCTTCAAATGTGGCTGGCCTGGTGACATCAAAGACAATAAATGCTCCCATAGCTTCTCGGTAATAGACTCTTGTCATGTTTCCAAATCTTTCTTGACCTGTCACCAAAAAGAAACAGAATTCAGAAAGTTATTAAAATTAGAATCATAATATACACTACACTAGAGATTCATGGGGCCTGCAAAATGAGCAGAAGATGCAATAGAGAGAACTATTGCTAATCTTTAAAGAGTGGATAAATATACAATTATGTAGTTCTGCTATTTCATCTTTACAGTCAGAAGGAGATCTTTCATTTTAAAGACTGGGATTTTGTTTACTGGGCCTGAGAGATGGCTCAGCAGTTAAAGACTCTTGCTGCTTAGCCTTAAGTCACTCCCCAGATCCTCCATGGTAAATGGAGAAAATAAATTCCCAAAGCTTATTCTCCGACCTTCACAAGTGTGCAATAGTATGTGTGTTTGTGTATTTGTGTGTGTGTGCTTGTGTGTTTACACACAAGCATACAAAATAAGTAAGTAACTTGAAAAATTATGAAATATTTATTGAGAAAGCACAGTGCAGTGTGTAATATACTATAACTCTGCTTATACAGTACCTCAAAACCTGTATGTGACTATTTACTTTAAATTAATTAATGCTGAATAAAATTTAAAATTCATGCTACAAGTCACAGTAGTTAGCTACATTTAAAATGTTCAGTAACTACACATAGTCTTCTTTGAAGTTCAGGGTAAAATGACAGATTAGAAGTTGTGTCTGAGCCTGTTGGTGGTGGTTCACGCCTATAATCCCAGCACTCAGAAGGGAGAGGTAGGTGGATCTCTTTAAGTCGGAGGCCAACCTCGTCACAAAGCAGCTCCTGGACAGCTAGAGCTGTTACACCGAAAAACCTGGTCTCTAAAAGAATATCAAAAAACAAGACAAAACAAAAAACAAACAAATAAAAACAAAACAAGAAGCAATGTCTGTGGAATTGGATAACAAAAAAAAAATGTTACTATAAAAAACAGTTGATTTTGTTCCTGTAAAAGAGAGAGCTATAAAAAACAGAAGAATACTTGGTAGGTTTTTGCCCATAAAGCAATAGCCAAGCCAGCACTCCAGCCAAGACACATGACCTGTATGTACCCTGACAAATTTAGCTGTAGCTGCCTGGGAAGCGGGTTCCTAGGCAACCAACAATGGAAGAGGTAGAGAGAGACAGTCAAGGTTTCAGAAACAAGAGGTTTCAGAAAAAGAGACATAGCTTTCAGCAAAAAGTGGCCAATGTAGAACCAGCTGCAGAGGCAGAGGAAGTGTGTAGAGCTTGTAAAGCCAAGAGGAGCTCAGCACGCTCACACCCACACCTGCCCATTGCCCGGATGAGCTCAATAGCTCACAGGAAGTTGGAAGTGGAATTTAGTGCAATATTCTGATGGGCGCAAGAAAGCTTCAAGCAACACAGACTGGAGATAACATCGTTGAGTGTGGAACCTGAAGTTGAAACTTCTCTACAATCCCCAATCCATACTTCTGCCACTGCTTAGACAAGCTATTGAACTTGGTATGGTATTCAGGAGACTCAATAGAAGGTAAACACGACCAAGCATGTCTTCCAAACTCCTTCACAATCTCAGTCATAGCAAGTTCTGACAAAAAGTACCGTCTTCGAAACATCAGACACAAAGTTGTAAGTTGACAGCAAGTGTCACAGACTGGGAATTATAGAACAAAGGGACTTTAGCCGTACAATTTTTTTCTCACTTACAAGGACAAACTGGCATAACTTGTGTGAATTATTGACACTATAAATCTCCCCTAAATCACCTATGGAGACTGTTTCAAAAGACAATACAAGGTCAAGGAGAAACCACATCTTCTTAACTACACTTATAATGACTTCTGTATCACAGAAGAGCTATTATTATTACAACTTTTATAAATTAATTTTTTGTTATTGTGTTTTAACCTGGGTCTCAGGGATTTTTGTTTTTAATAAGTTTTTTTGACTGTCCTTCCTTCCTCTATACCTATCTAAAATATTTCCTCTGGCAATTCTCATATTTCATATCATTTCCTTCTTATCATTCTATCTTTCTCACTTCCACATTCTCTCCTCACCCCACTCTTAAATATTTCCTCTAAATGCATTACAAAATATAGTCCCTTAGCAAGTATCCTAGAGGCACCGTCTCTGAACTCTATCAGGATTTAAGCAAGAGTACAATTATCTTCTACTGAACATTAAAGTTGAGATTGCCACCATATCTACAACTGTGGTTGGTTACCCTCTACACAGCATTATAAAACATATCCCTAAGTAAAGACATCTCACCAGAGAACTAACATGAAAATGAAAGCAATAAAAAGAATAGGGAAAAAATGAAAACTGGGAATACCTCTCTTTTAACGGAAGCATGGGCCACAAATGCACGAAACCATCCACTCTGACACTTCCATAAGCTGCCAGCTCCTCAGCATCAGAAACCAACTTCCTGTGAGATTTGACTGTTGTAGCACTACAGCAGGGCTACACTCCCAGTCATTATCCTCAGTGTAAAATGAGAAAATTGAGAATTGGAACATGTGTGCAGCTTGCCCATATAAAATAAACGATAAGGTTACAAAATCAGAATTCAAACCTCAGCTACCTGAATCCAAAGCCATGTTATCCATTAACATCAAGTACTGTCAGCTTCTAAGCCACACTCTTGAGCTAACTTGACTCCAGATTTATGTTCTACAAGCAGCCAACTCAATCCAATTTTACAAAGACTTGCTGGATGTCTATAGAATCTGTCTAGTCTCTGGTCTGTGTCCTTACAATGTACCAGTGAACCAGACTCTCCATTAAGGAGTCTACAGTCCATTAGACAAAGAAATAATCTTGGTATTGAAGAAAATCGTTTCCTTTAAAGAATAAAGATTGGTTTGGGAATTAGTTGCAGTCAGCCAGAAGCAGTTTTGCTCTGAAAATCTTCCTAATGAGTATTGGCAAGTTTCTTATACTTTCTCAATTAAGCCCTCCTCATCTGGAAAGCGTCTCTAAGACTATGAAGATCAGCTTTGTGCAGATGGAAGGCATTAACTAAGCACCCAACAGTCAAAATTTCTCTACTATGCTGAAAATATAATAGAAATATGATATAAGTTCTAAAAAACAGTTTTAGATCAGAATTTAAGACAAAAACACTTAGGTACTTCAGCAGAGACAAAAAGTGAGCAAAATCCTATTACCTCTAATTATGTCTGCTAGTGATTTCTGGAGGCAGAGACTAATGAAGGATGGATTCTTATTTTATGAGTCCCAAATCTTTATTTACATGAATCATAAAATTATACAAATCAGAACAAAAAATAGGTATGCATCACTTTCCTTAGAAAGAATAAAATACTAAAAATGCAATGTATTTAGGAAAGTGGATGCCAATATAACATGAAAAAATATTTTAGATAACCTTAGAACACAAGATTTTGTGCTGGTGAATTTTAACATGAAGTAGTGAATGTTTTGTAGGTGATTTTCACATTGCTATTAAAGAAACCATGCTTCCCTAAGTACATCATGGGAAGGGATGGAACTCACCGGCTCTTGCCTTAGTATCTGAGCCTCTGCTAGCAAGTGTGTGCTGGAGAGCAGCATTCCATCAGGACCAGCATGTGACAGGCTGATATTTCTTACTTAGGTTGCACCACAGAGAAAGTTAAAACTGTTTCTCACAGTCATCCAGTCAATGAAGGGAAGAGTAAAACGTTTTTCATATGACACGCAACCTAGAGATGAACTTTCCTTTTTCCCCAGTGACCCCTCCTTTATTCTTTTTTAATGCATGATACAAATAATGACCTCCTTTGATACTGTTCAGGGTGGGGCAGGACATTTCAGGACAAAAAGGAAAGAAGCCTTCTGTGATCATTCAGAACTCTGAGGGCCTCTAGGCTTATTAAGGATGTCTTATGATCTCTCTAGAGAGCTAACCAGATGAAGGGCAGTCACGGGTTCTTCAACAATCTACTTGTCCAGGGGTTTGCAAAGTAGGTGGCTCCCAAGAATGACGACTTTACACTAACATACGGACAAGGATCATATTCAGACCGTGCAAAGAGCAACATATTAGGTTTTCTACCCTGACTGGCATTTTCAAAGGACAATGTGTGTGAAAGAGTGTGAATAAACACATCAGAAACTAGGAGAAGGCAACTTCTCTAGAAAGAAAAGACCTTTGTATGTGGAGGTCATTGGGCCAAGCCACTGGGAAAGTTGGTATTTTTGACATTCCGGAAAGGGGTCACAGGCAGACCAGAGCATTTCTGGCTCTCACATCATATCCTTCCTTTGTCAGGTGACAGCCCTCTCTGCTACTTCGTGGTAAAAGTGGGAATCATGTGACTCTTAGCGAGTGCCTACTTGAAGGTAGAATAGAGACTTGTCTAATCTAGCCTAAGTAAATTTTCTTTAAAGCAAAGCAAAGACTATAATTCAAAACCCATCTCCCACAGCTACTTAACTCTGTGTCACTGAAATGTAGGCCTTCTGGTCATGAGAAGCTTCTTAAGCAAAGAGAGTCATACTTGGATCTTCTACTAAAAATGGCCTGCTTCAGCAGGTGGAGGTCTTCTCTCCTAGCCTCTAAACACACCCCATCATGGTATGGATATGGCTCATGATTCTGCTCCCAGACTGAGGGATATGAAATTGTAAACTCATTTATTTAAGGAGTCAGAAGATATGGGCCTTAACGTTATCACCATTAATCTTAAACAAATCAAGAGAGCCTAAAATGAATATGTCTCTCTCTGAATCTGAGTTGTCTGCTATGGTAAATAAAATTGATAAGGTTGATTGCTAAGGTCCCCTTAGTTGTTCTTTGCTAACATTTAGTCAAGCCTTGACTCTGTTTTCTGTCACCTGAAATGATTCCCTTGGTGTCATAAGCTCAGGCAAAAATATATACAAATGTCACAACCATAATGTGTATTTAATGGTATTTTCACTTAATAGTGGGTGTTCTTCTTGTTGGTTTTCTGGGACAGTGATAAGACACTAATCAAATCAACCCAGAGAAAAGGGGTTTATTTTGCATACACATTCATCTTCAAAGGCAGTCAGGGCGGGAAGGAAAGGCAGGAATGTGGAGTCAGTAACTGAAGCAGAGATCACCGAGAAATGCTGCTTCCCAGCTTGTTTTAAGGCTCTGAATCCACTAGAATTTACAGAATCTGGGCCCACCTGCCCACACTAGGTTAGGCCCACCCACATCAATGAGCAGTTGAGGATCCCTCTTCCTAGGTGATTATAGGCATCTGTCAAGTTGGCAGCTGAAGATAACTATAACAATCGGCACCCAAAATGTTCTCACTAAGAACAGCCAAGCAGTGAGTCTCCCAAACAGGCGTAAAACCTATGTGGAAGCATAGAAGGTTATAGTCTACAAACCATTCATTACTTCATGTCTAATTTCACCAGTACATAATCTTATGTTCAAAATGTATCTGAAATATTTTTTGAGGTTATACTGGCATGCATTTTACTAAATATATTGCATTTTCAGTATTTTATTTTTCAAAGAAAAATGATGTACAACTACTTTTGTTCTGATGTGTCTGTGTATGTGTATAATTTTATGATTCAATGTAAAATAAGGATTGGCTCATAAAATAAAAATGCCCCTTCATCAGTCCCTGCCGCCAGCAGTCACTAGTAGACAAAATTAGAGGCAATAGGATTTTGTTCACATTTTTGCCTCTGCTTAAGTACTTGTAATACTGCTTTGTCTTAAACTTTGATCCAAATCTCTATTTTTAGAACCTATATCATATTTTTATTAAGTTTTAAACATACTAAAGAAACTTTGACCATCATGTTTCAGCTACTTTTACAAATTATCTCACTTCTTTCCAAATGTTCTATGGCCCAGTCCTATTTGAAAATTCATCTTCCTAAGAACCTTAGGCAGCTTTTATGTGAGCATCAGGGATTTGAACTTGGGTCCTCACATTTACACAGCAATCATTCTTCCTCTTTGAACCATCTCCCCAAACCCACATCATCGTCTTATCCTCCATCACGTTTACCTATTATGATGTGTATTCATGCTTCTGCCTCACTCGCGGCCCTGAAATTTTTAGGGAGCAGGTAAGGATGTGTTGGTGTTGTAAAGCCTGAGGACCATTTCTTTCTCTTTTGGATACAGATAGAGCACCAGATACAATGATGAAAATAAATTGCATTTAAAGTTTCATTATTTTTTTTACAATACATCGATATATATTCACAAGCCACTAGTACATGCTGGCATTCCTACTCTGTAATTGACTGTCATTTCTATTCAATAATAAGTGTTCATTGGAGGAGAAAAATGAACTTTATTCTAACAAGGTCTGGTGTAGGAGGTCCTTCTTTCTATATGAAAGAAGAAACTGCCTTGGCCTTGATAGGGCAGAACTTAGGTAGGCGGGGTAAAGGGGGAGATGGTCGTGGGGGGAACAGAACTGAATGCTGGGAGGTAGAAGGACAAAGAAGCCATGGATCCTCCACCTGAGACGGATGCCAGTTAGAATCTCCGGTAAGCCACTGCCATGTGGTGACACACAGATTAATGGAGATGGGTTAAACTAATATGTAAGAGTTAGCCAATGTGTTTTAATGAATACAATTTCTGTGTGATTATTGTGGATTATTTCAGGGCTAAGCTAGCCAGGCGGTCGGGACGAACAAGCAAGTCTCCTCCTACAAAGGTTGTGTACATGTCTGCATTTATATGACTAGTATATGAAAAGTAGGAAAACAACATCAAATCAAAAGTAAATATAGCTATTTCACAATTCTCTGAAAGAAAAATAATCCAATTATGTAGTTACTGGTGAAGTGAGAAAAACACTAAGCTGTTAATAGAGTAATCTTGTTCTGAAGGCTTGAGGAAACCCATGTATTTCAATAGATAGCATCTTATGAAGGTTTTCTTGTTTTTAGGTGCCTCAGTGATCATCTGGGGGTAGATTTTAACGTATTCACTCCTCACTATTTTCCCCTGAGATGCCAGTGACAGAAAAAAAACTAGATTTTTTCCTCATTTAGGCATAGATTATACTTAGTAACAAACTTCTATAATCACCCCTGAAACCTACCAACTGACCCACAACCATGATCAAATTTCCATCACCCCCATGACCAGCTTTGAACTCTGTATGGTTCACATACTGAGTGAAAAAGAAACACTATGTTGTGATTGGATTAGAAGACTCTCCGAAAAAGGCTCAAGTACTGAAAGCCTGAGCTTTACTTTAGCTGTGGGGACCAGATCATGAAAATACTGGTTTCATATAGCCAACACCAGAGATGGGATGTGGCTGGAAGACTGGAAGAAATAAATCACCTTGTCTGTGGCAGTTTGCTCGCTCTCTCTCTCTCTCTCTCTCTCTCTCTCTCTCTCTCTCTCTCTCTGTGTGTGTGTGTGTGTTTTGAATAAGAATGTCCTCCATAGGTTCATAAATTTGAATGCTAAATTATCAGGGAATAGCACTATTCAAGAAAAATTAGCAAATATGGCCTTGTTGGAGCAGATGTAGCCTTGTTGGAGGAGTGGTGGTCTTGTTGGAGGAAGTGTGTCACTGGAGGTGGGCTTTGAGATTTCAAAAGCACATGCCAGGACCGGCCTTTCTCTTGTGGATAAGGATGTAGAGCCCTTAACTACTTCTCCAATGCCAAGCCATGCTCTCAGTCATGATAATGGACTCTAAAGTGTAAGCATCTTCACAGCAGTGGAAGAGTGGCTAAAACGTGTGTGTGCATGTTTGTGTGTGTGTGTGTTGTTATGTTGTTGGAGTAGGTGTGGCCTTGTGGGAGGAATTGTGACCAAGTTGGAGGAAATATGTCATTATGGGTGGGCTTTGAGGTCTCATATTTATATCACACACACACACACACACACACGTATGTCTTATCTTTTCCATATCTTTCTTTCTTATGTGCAATGAGATAAGATAAACCTTATTACTTTATTAAGATTTTCCCCTTCAGGTAGTTTTTCATAGTGCCAGAAAAGCTAGCTAATAGCCTTAACCCCTTAGTTCCCTCCCAACAGACAAGTGTAGGATTACCATGGCTTAAACATGCCTATCTTGTCATTGTCATTCCACTTGAACTGGAATAAACAAACTATCTCCATCAGGCAACAACAAAGAAACAAACAAAAAACTTTAACGCTTGTGATTTTCTAGGAATTGTTTTAGCAATTAGAATAAAATTTTTTTGAGTCCATGGTGATTATCATTCCACTGGTGAGAGGTAGACAACAAATTTTTTAAAACAAATAAGATTGAAAGAATACTATTTACGTGCTTTTTATTAAAAAAAAGTTATGGAAAAAAATGAATCAGGAAAAGAGAAAAACATATTCTGAGGGAGGGGGCGGAATTTTAAAAGTTGTGTAAGGAACTACCCAGTAAATGGATATAATTTGAGCAAAGACCAAAAGACTAAAGTAAGAAATTACATGAATATTTTGTAGGTTTAAACTGAGGGATTGCCTGGCACAGAGATAAACAAAATCAGGTCAGTCTGCCAAGTCTTTGGGGAATAGTAAGGGGATTGAGTGGGATAGCAAAGACTGCACATGGGTCAGAGTAGACTGGGATAAAACAGAGATTAGAATGTCCAAAGTATAAACAGTTTGGTGCCATTGTATTGATTTTGTCTTTAGCTCTAGGCAAGATATGAAAATACTGAAGGAATATAAGTAGGTGAGAAATCACGAATTACTAACACTGATGTATCGAGAAATGATTCGTGGCAGTAAAGATAGAACTGGAGATACCAGTTTAGGAAGGTTTTACAACAACTAGCAAGAGAGTATTATTTGAATTAAATTAATAGTTTTGAAGATGGTTTGTTTCCTGGATTAAACTGGAGATGGACATAGCAGAGGAATTGTGCAGGGGATGATTCAAGCATGACTCCTAGAGCCTCAAAGACAACATGACTCTACTATAGATGGGAAGGAGAGGATCTCATCAGGCAGAGGTCTGATGTGTGAGACTCTGTGGCAGAAAGTAGGTCAGGATTCTGACATGTTACAGTTGGTACTTCTGTTATGAAATATGTTACAAAGATAGTTGGCTATATGGTCAGAAGTTCCAGGATGTGGTCAGGGCTGTAGAATTAACCTATTCTCCTTTTAATTTCTGTGCACTACTTCCAAATTCTCTTTCCATGGCACTGTGTCTCACATCAACACTTGGAGAGATTCATGGGCCTAGAGCCTCGAGTTAAGGTACAAAATGAGGAATTAGACTGTAAGAGGCTCTAAGTGTGCGCTCCTAATCGGTTTACGTAGCATAATGAAACCAACAATACAGGAACTCCAAGCAATGAAGTGACTATTAAATTTGTGAGAGGGAACCCCAGCAAGGAAAGGAGTAGACCGAATAAAGTGGAGTCTTAGATCTTGTGTTTACGTACTACTCTGCTAAACTGTTGCTAAAGATCCTCTCCTGCCTGTAACAAAACCACACAGGCTCTTTCAATCTCTTTAGATTCCCTGCAAACAACGTCTCTTATTCCAGTCTCTTGGTAGTTAACATTCCTTGAATCTATCCATCGAGAATAAACAAGTCATCTGTCACATATTTAACTGAGCTAAAACATACAAGATAATATGACTCCATAAAAAATGTTCTTAATTTTTAAATCTTATGATTCTATTCATTAAAATCAGTAAGCACCAACAATTTCTAATTGAAAACTTTTTTTGCTCTAAAACAACACCTGAAATGTGTTCACAAAATAATAAGCTCAACACATCCAATGGAAAACAATCTTAGAATTACTTGGCATTTGAAATAGTATCTCTAACTAGCCTTTAAGGACAATTTAATACATAACATATAAAAATATCCTCTTATTTCCTAAATCTTCACTCCTGAAGGATTCCTAGATTCCTTTAGAATACCTATTCCCCAAAACACATGCCAGAAATGCTCTAATAAGCCCCCAGGAAACCCATGTGATATTTTAAAATCTTGTGGCAAATACAGTAGTATTTATGGTTAAGCAGATATATCAGACACTGTTAACTTAGGGTAGTTCAATTTTGGAAATCAGAAAGCAAGAATCATGCAAAGAATCAATATGAACAGGCAATGAGGGTAGTGGGGCCACTCTGTTTAAACCTTTTAAGAGACCATTCCATAAACAAGGACACACATATTCCTATACTGTAGCTTTTAAAAATCTAATAATCATTTTCTCTTGTAAATTATATTGCTTTTTTTAGTGGATAATTATTTGTCAGAAGACACATTTTTGTGTTTGTGTATAGCAAAGCCTCATGTACTCCAGACTGGCCTTGAACTTGCTATATAGCCCAGGATGACCTTTAAGTTTTGATCTTTCTGTCACCAATCTGGAGTGCTGAGATTCCAGGCAAATATCACCATGCCTGGTTATACATACTGCTGGAGATCCAAGTTTGTGTGTTAGGTAAGCACTCTACCGACTGAGTTAATCCCTAGCCCTTAAACATATGCTTACTAAGTAAGTTGGTGTTAACTTTTCTGAGAACAGAATCTTTAGGCATTTTTTTTTTTTTTGTCTGAGGGCATAATAAGACATTATTCTGACACCCAGAATTTGGTGAATTTGGTGTGAGATTTTCTGCCTTAGCCTCCAGAGACTACTCTATTTCTCTTACATATAGAACACACATACATCACTATATACCCACAGAGAGACCCTCCTGTCACTAGAGGAGCTAGTTATTATTCGGGTCCCACACAGCTATTCTTAATTTTGTTTCTTAAATGAGAGACTTCTGCCCCTCAGGCCCTGTAGCTTTTCAGCCTAAATGTCATGTTTGAGGATGGTTGTTATTAAGCCCAGTCACCCATAAGCTTCCTTCGGTGATGAAATGTAAAGAATCGAGCTTACCTTACAGGAGAAATTTTAACAGTCTCTGAGTTGCAAAGCTATCGCATCATGGCATCATCTACTGGGAAGCATTACCACAGACTAGCTAGAAAATGGGAGCGGTAGCCAGATACATCACAGAGTGGAACTCAGCAGCGCTCCTTATCTGTATGCCTTTCAAAAAGTTCTATGTGTTTGTCATTTTTATAGCCCAAATAAGCAGAGTTTTCTTATCTCTGTGTAATAGTGGTGACCAGATCAACTCACTGTGAGCAATAAATGTAATGATGCATATACCTATAATATGCCCGACCTTCAATAAATAGAGCTATTAACAACACATCATATTGCAGAGGAGAGCAGCTGTCTCGTCAAGGACTTCGAATCAATTTGTTTTGAACTTTGCCCTACGAATTAGACAGAAATCTTTTGGCATCCCCCTTACAGTATAAATATTTCATCTATATTAGACTTAGGAAGGAAACAAGAAAGTTCATCATGCTTCCTGGGAGAGCAGCTTTATGCAAGATCGGTAGACAAATCAGAAGTTCAATCTGAGTATAAATATAGGGTTAACTAAAGCACATGATAGTGCACACTACGAAAACTACAGAATCAGGGATAAAGATGACGAAGCACTTAAAGTTCTTCAGTCTTCTTAAATTCAAGATCCTCTGCCTCAAAAACATTAGGACCTTGCTTGATTGTCCTCTGGGATGACAGAATTTGGAAGCACGTGGGAGGTGGGCGCACTTGTGGGAGATTTTCTTGATTATGTTAAATGACATGGGAAGAGCCATCTTAGCTGTGTGTATAGCTGCACTGTTTAAAATGAAGAAAGCAAGCCAAGCGCTAACATGCATGCATTCAGTGTTCTTTGCTTTCTGACTATAAATATGACACTTCGGGCTTTTGCTGTCTTGATTTCCCCGCCTTGGCGAATTGTGAGCTAGGAGAAACCCCTTTCTCCCTTACATTGCTTTCATTAGAACATTTTATTACAATAAGAAAAGTCACTAGATCACCCTTCTCTTTCTCTATTTCTTTGATGATCAGTTAATTAAATTGTATACCAAATAACTCATGACCAAGTCTTCTAAAACTTGCAAAGGATATCTACAAGATAAAAATAACTTTTATGCAAGTCTTGGTGAGAGAAGTATCACAGAGCAATAAAACAAAGTCACATGAGATTAAAAGAGGAAGAAGCTTCTACTGACAGGAAACAATTGGGGGGTTTACATGGGGGTGTGACTTTTCAAATGAGTCAAATATTAGCAAGGACTATGACATGTGAAGACAAAGAAAAGATCACATGAATTCTGTGACAAAATAAGACAGAATAGAGACAATAAATATTAGACCAAACAGGGATTGCCAAGGAGTTAAAATGACTGAAATATAAATCACAATGGATAGTGGTTAGGATAGTTTTCATTTTTAGATTGCTGTTAAAGTGCCTGATTCTGTAGCTCCATGGTTTATCCCTTGCAGAGTCTTCATGAGGTTCTGAGTTCAATTCCCCAGAACTACAGAAAAAAGATGTATTGCTAACAACTGAACTGTGGATCCCTCTTGCCTATCCAAATCCATGACCTTTGAATCTCAGTGCTTAAGATAACATCAGACATCTAAGGTTAAAAAAGGTTTTAATTCTCCAGACCACACCAATAATAAACACGGAATTAGTTCTATCATTACTAAATTCTATGAGCTGAAGAATCGAATGCTACTCCCTTCGAAATAACAGCTGCCTCATCTCTAAAAGGACTGGGATGGTTTAGATGAATACTGACAAGATGATGTGACTTAATAAAACTAATTTTTACAAGTTATTGCTCCATTTAATGTACTGAAAAAATTACAAAGAAGATAGTTTTCCACTTGGCCTTCAAACGAGTGACATTTTACTGCAAATTTTAGAGATTTTAATAAATGAAGACTCACAGCTTTTACAATCATAGTCAAGTGCATTAACCAGTTTTTGTGTTTCCTGCACAATATTGAAAGTTCTCCATCTCTGCTTACTGTACCCTCTGTTTAACGGCAAGCACACAACATGCTATTCCACATAGAGATCTGGAAACCTATAATTATCCAGGATAGAGACAAGGTAAGAAATTCCCCTGCAGAAATGGGTCCATCCTTAAACTCAGTTTTGTTTTACTTGACATACTTATTTTCAAAAGATAGCTTTTTCTATACATCTATTTCTCTTGCCAAGACACTTAAAACTTATAAAATTCATTAGATAAGTTATTTTAGATATGAATACTAAGGAAATAGCCTGATTTAAACCCTTCATTCAGTTGAGTTCACAAGATGAGAGTTTGAAAACTATAAAGCAGCCTACCATGGTGATCCAAGTGAGTGAGAAAAGGCAGTGTAGTTGGAATGGAAATGCTGTTCTCATAAGTGGGTCTTCTTAGAGGCAGCTGTCATGTGGAAGAGTGCAGCAATGAACTTCTCCATGCTGAAGCACTCTGTCTGCAAATGCGATGTTTTATACTGTATTTGTTGAACTTGGACTTGGGTCTTCTGATGACTAGCAGACTCAGTCACGTTATACACACACACACACACACACAACACACTTCAGTTAGACAAATACACTATTTCCGTCCTTCTGTGAACAAGTCCCTGGCTTCTTTGATTTTTGATCTTCATTAGGATAAAATGAGTTTGATACTATTTTCTCTATAAACATCAGATCAATCAAGAAACGTATGTGAAAACAGTTTATGATAGTGACAAGTTACATAATAAGAATAAAGATGGCAACGTGTCTCGTGTGTGTCAGCAATGCTCATGAACTAACTCAGTTATTTCTTTTATAACAACTCTAACAGATACAAGTTCTGTTGCCCTCATTTTACAGACAAGGCAGAGGATATAAAACTTGTATGCCAAAACGCTGTCAATTAACTTAGTTAAGAAAACTATCATGTATTACTGAAGGCAAAGTCAGGTTATGATATTAAAGTTGGTAGAGCCTAAAAGAGAGTATCTTCCAAATGTGGTATCACAGACAAATAAAATAGTTGCTATTCTATAGCTGGAACACCTGAGGTCTCATAAGATTTCATAACTTGACCAATATCAGTATTACATTTTCACGATATATAATTCCTACTTCTTCAGTCTAACGCTCTCCCAACTGAGCTATTTCGGCGGCCTATAATTCCTGCTTCTTATAGAATGTATCTGAAACGCTTACTATTAAATCAGAGTAAGTAGAGCAAAGCTGCTAGAGAAGGTGGGGAGGGAAGTGTTCAACAGCCATGTGTTAAATTCTGACATGATCATATAGCCAGCTATTTTACTAGGAAATTACAGGTTTTTGGACAACCAGAAGAACAGGTGCTTAAGGGATGGTAGCTGCTAGATCTGCAATTGTCTCAATTCCTGAAGTTGTGTCCCATAGTACATTAGCTCTTAGGAGAGAATTATCCACTTCTCTGAATGCACTAATGTGGCAATTGCTGGTATCACAATTATCCAGAGTAGTAAGGGCAGAAGCCTCAAGTGTAAACCATATATATGGAGGAATATAAATTCATGTCTTAGCCAATGATGGAATTTTCAAAAAGAAAAATTTCATTCATTTGTTTCCATTTCTCCATACTGGTATATAATAATATCCAGAAAAATTATAGGGAGAAAAAAAGGATTATCTATCACCTAAAGAGAGGGAAAGGTGGAGAACAAACAGGAGGAGCTGGGGAGGGACAAGTGTTAAATAAAAGCAAATAAAACATAAAAGATTCTACCTAGGCAAAAATAAATAAATAAAATTGTAATAGCCTAATATCCTATAGGGAAAGAGTAAGTCTTTTCCATTTCATCAAGGGTGTCAAGGTTGAAGATGAAGCTCAGTGGGCAAAGTACTTACCTACCATGCACAAGGTCCTTAATTTTATTCCCAATATTACAAATCTGAATATGATGGCATTGCATGTAATCTCAGCACTTGGGTAGTATAAGAAGAGCAGAAATTTAAATCATCTTTGGCCTCACAGTGAGTTCAAGTGTAACCTGAGCTACATTGTCTGAGCAACACAATAAAACAAGGAAAAGGACCTAAGAAATGGCTCAGCATTAGGAGCCCTGTCTGCTCTTGCAGAAGGCCCACCTGAATTCAATTCCCAACACCCACTTCATAGCTCAAAACTATCTGTAACTCTAATTATAGAGGATCCAGTGCTCCCTTTTGTCTTCTATAAGCACAGCACATATGTAGTGCACAGACATATATGCCGACAAAACACCCATACACACAAAATAATGTTTTAGCTTTTAAGTTAAAAGAAAAGAACTTGAACATTTTCAAAACTTGTTTCACTACTAGCCATTCTTTATAGACACACATAATAGCTAAGAAGAATAGAATGACATTCCGTGACCTGAGTGTACTAGAAGGCATACTAACCTAACTCGAGTCTGAGTGGAGAGTGGAGGGCAGATTTCACATCACCTTAAAACCCACAAGTCCCCAAATACTGTGAAACATTTGTGTTCCAACCATCCTATTCCCGCCCCCCCCCCATTACCTAGCTTTTACCTAAAAAAGCTTTCAACCTCTAACTCAGCAGTTCCAGGGCCTTTGAGTTTGAGGCTATCAAAGAAAGAGTGAACTGGGCATTACCGCAAGTCTGAATGCCATTCTGTCTGCCAAATGGATCTCAGATCCTTCCGATTTCCTACTTGCACAGACTTCTATGATTATAGCCTTCACAACCTTGGTCTGAAACTATGCCTTGGAAAAGCTTTCTCAAGTCTGGGAGTTAAATTGCTCAAATTGTTCCTGACAGCAAGCTTGGAACTTAAGTTGCTTTATGCTGCAAAATGGGTGAGACTCAAAAGTAATACTGGCGCTTGAGGATGGGATATATGTGCAACATAGGAACTGAATCTTATTAGGATTTAATTGCTACATGTATGCCATGTTCCTCTTATTTAATATGTATAATTGTTCAAATAGTGGTAACTTAATAAGCTCCTGGATAGTAAGCATTTTTGTCTTTACTTTGAACTTTTGGTTATTCTTCTCTTATTTGGTGGAATAAAACATATTCCCTGTTAATAGATAAGAAAAATGATACAACGATGTTGGTGGATTTGCCAATAACCACACAATACATACGACAAAAAGTGAGATTCAGAAAGAGGTATTCTACTCTGGAGGTATCCCATTCTAGAATTTAAGCTGAGAATCTTTACACCTTTCTCTTCCTCCAATTTAGACGAGGAAACTAAAACTCACAGATGTTTAACAAGACTGAAGACATAATGCTACTTGGACTTGAAATTGGTGCTAGTGACAGCAACATCTTTTAAACAGTAAGCTATTCTAAACTGTGATCCTGGAAACGACGGTGCTGTCAGAAGACAATTCAGACACTAAAACATGCAGCAACAGAGCACACAGACCACGGATGAAAACTTCTAAAGACTCTAGGTGATGCCTCTTCAAGTCTCCAATAACTCACGTTTCCCTAAACCTACTGAAGATCCAAACCATGAACCTGTCTACCTAGCCTTTATCATAAGACCTGGCAAAGCTCATGGTTACAGAAGACTAAGGGTCTCGAGACCAGAAACATCCTTTCAGGAATTTTTCTCCTCTGGTTCTCATTTCAAGTCATGACAAAATGCTTGCAGTCAGATGTATTAGTGGAAAGGAACATATTTTCTGAAAAATAATTGCTTATTTTAGATCCAGCTCTTAGCATGCGGCTCTTAGTGCCTCACACCATGAACAGAGACTAAAGAGGGCTGTCTGAAGTGGACAGTAGAGAACTCATCAGAGTTCCAAACTGCTTAAGCAGGAAGGTTCTGAGCCATTACTGCCTAAGCCCTGGCAGGTTAATACGGATGCTACTGATCAGGTAAGTGACTAAGTTTCTAGAATAAGAGGCCAGGCACGCCCAGGTTACAAGCAGACAAGTCGGACTCACTTTTGGGGAGGAGGGTTCTAGACAAGGTTTCTCTGTAGCTTTGGTGCCTGTCCTGGAACTAGCTCTTTTCGACCAGGCTGGCCAGGAACTCACAGAGATCCGCCTGCCTCTGCCTCTGCCTCCCTAGTGCTGGGATTAAAGGCGCACCACTGCAACCTCAGTTTTCACCGTGCCTAAGAGCTGGTATACCTGGTGGCCAAATTCTGATCTCAAAAACCATAAAAACATTTATCATAGTTTCGATTTCTCAAAGAATATACCAGGATCAAATTAAGAAATCTTAAAGCAAATGCCACAAACATTGTCACAACCCCCACCCCGCTTCACCCCCTTCTCCGCCACTGGGGAGGCAGTGGCTGGTGGATCTCTATGAGTTCAAGGTCAGTTTGGTCTACATAACGATTTCCAGGACAGCCAGAGGTAGGTGGTGAGACCCTGTCTCGAAAAAAAAACAGTTGTCCTAAAACACATGCAGTCTCCTTTCTAAGAGAGACTATGGAAAGAGAGCGAGAGATAGGGATGGAGAAGACAGGAGAGATAAGGAAAGAGATAGCTTGTTCTAGATGTATACGAAATCAACTTTCTCAAGCTTTCTTGGCTGAAGAGCTGACCATAGTAGTGAAATTTGGAATAAACTAAATTCCTAAGACTCGAGATTGCGTAAACAAGAGTTAACCTGAGACAGCCCTGTTCCCTCTTAAGTTTCCTAGGGGCTTCCCCTCTGCAGGCCAGAATGAAGGCCACGTGGGCCTTCTCTGGGCCCAGTCGGGGCTACTTGTATCCAGAAAGGGACTAGAAGGCAAACGGAATGCCACTATAGTCTGGGTCCGGCCCACAGACTGCTCTGTACCCGGGAATCCCAGGAGAAAGTGGAAGAACCAGCTTGAGCCATGGCCACAGAACACCCAGTGAGAGCAAAGTTACTTGAAGTTGCCACTAGAGTTCGGGAAGAATCCAACAGAAACAACGGACAAAAACATGCAAACACTTTCTTTTCTTTGAAAATAGGCTTCCAAGTCACTAGTCCAAGTTTCCTAGAGTGGACCACACTGGTGATTGGATCTCCTGCTTGGTCGCACTCCAGGGTCCCGGGACTGGAAAGGAGCTAAAAAGTCACTCTCTGCTTCCCAATCCCTCCGCTTTGCTCGCGCTGCTCAGAGCGCTCACCTGCAATGTCCCAGAGTTGCAAGCGCACCACAGTCTCCGGGTCCCAGTGGAGCACCTTCAACGCGAAATCCACACCAATGGTGGCCCGATAGTGCGAGGAGAAGTTCTGGTGCACGTAGCGCTTGATGATGCTGGTTTTGCCCACACCCAGGTCGCCGATCACCAGCAGCTTGTACAGGTGCTCCTTGTGCGGGGCCTGCATCCTGGAGGCCCGCCGGTCTTGCAGAGCCTGGAACCTGCCTGGGAAGCGCAACCGGGGCTAGGGTGCAGGACGGAGACCCAAGAGCTGTGTGGGCGCGAAGGCCGGCGGGCGTGCTGGTGCAGGCTGGGGAGCTGGGGCGGAACTCCTCCCCCGGGGTTAATCCTCCTTCCTACACTGCCGTCTCCAAAGTGGGAGGAGACAGGAGCGACTCCCGGGACTAGAAGCTAAAGGACCTGAGTGCCATTGCCAGTTCCAGCTCTTATTTGCCTACTGCTCCACACCTTTCGCAGAGGTTTTTCTCGCCTTTCGTCCAGGGCACAAACTTGTGAGCGGTGGGATTTGTTTTCCATATTCTGCCAGCGAAAGAACTGCGTGTCAAAAAGTACCCAGGGCTTCCGAAGTTACAGAGCCCTGCTGCCACCCACACTGTGGTGTGAGTTTAAGAAGGCCTTGAGAAATACCAAAGCAATAGGCTCAATTCTTCCTTTTGGGTTGAGCCCTGCCTCTGGAGTTGAATGGCATCAATCAAACCCATTGAGCCCCTTAGCCTGGTCGACTGTAAAATCGTAATGCTCTTGGCACCTTTTCACCTATTAAACTGTTAATGACCTTAATGCCTGCCCCCCCAGATGAATGCTGAGGGCTTGCTAAACTTTCAGCCTCCACTCCCATCCTAAGGCCTCCCAACTATACTGAGCTACTAGACACATGAGGTCTTATCACTATTAGTAACAGCAAATGCTTATAAAGCCTCCCATATATGACACCTGTTCACCCTGGCAGTCCTAAAAATAAGTCTAATTATTCTTCCTCTTTTACAAATGAGGAATCCCAAGAACCGACTATATCACAATAGTGTAAAGAAAACGTCTATTTCAAACCCTGGTCCTTCTTTCTTATTCTAATGGCATGCTCTATGCAGACATCTGTGTGCTTGTGAGAATAAAAAAATCATCACAGCAGGATAAAATACACCAGTAAAATAGATAAAAGAATGTGAACCCCTGTGTGGGCTTGGCTGGTTTCCTGGGGATGCTAGGAAAGGTCTGGGCAGGTAAGGATTCATGAGGTGCTTACAGAGGTGAGGAAAGGAGCATGCGAGAACTGGGGACCAACATTCTTCCTCAAAATGGGTAATTTTGTACCCGATGTGCTCAGAAGGGAAGAGAGCTCGGTCTGCATGATATTATTTCGTCTTTACATTCCTTTATGAAGTGAGGTATTGTGGGCAACTGTGAAGAAGGAGAGCAAGATTGAGAGCCGCTTTCCCAAGGTGCCCTGTAGCTAAAGAGTATACGAAATTAGATTTAATTGTACAAAATAGCAGGTGAAAAGTTTGGTATGGTCAAAGTCTCGAGTGGTATATTATTTGTATTTTGTTAAATAAATCTTGCCTGAAGACCAGAGGCAAAGCAAAAGCCTCTAGAGGTCAGGTAATGGTGACACACACCTTTAATCCCAGGATTTGGGAGACAGAGTCAGATGGATCTCTGTGAGTTCAAGCCCACCCTGGGATACACAAGATCACTGCAGAAACAAATCCAGGTGGTGGTGGCTCACATCTTTAATCCCAGTCCTAGGGAGTCACATGCCTTTAATCCCAGCACTAGAGGGAATATAAAATGAGAGGAGAGAGAGGCTTAGTCTGCTTAGTTTATGGCCACCCAGCCTTAGTAGAGATAAGACTTCTCTAGTGGCTTGGCTGCTTTGCTTTTCTGGTTTTCAGGTTGAATCCCGATATCTGATTCTGGATTTTTATTATTCATGCTACCAAATTCTTTCTGCTCTGCTTCTCTGAAATTACATAATGCCTTTACCATCAACCTCTCATAAGCAGAGAGCTCCTTTCCTTAGTGACCACACATGTGCAACTGTCTGAACTTTGGTTTTCAGACCAAAAAGAAAGCAATAATGTCTAAATGACCCGGGTAAAAGATACATATATTCCTATATGTATTCATGCATGCATATAGTAGGTGTTGATGACTCTCTCAGGGACAGTAGTCAAACCAGAGTCATTCTGACAAGGCAAGACTTACATGGTAATTTGTTTCCAGAGGTATTCATTGTAGTCTTATGATAATGTCTCACAATAGGAAGAAATTACTCTTAGTTTCTTTTTAAACCCTCTAGACTTCAGTGGCACAGGAAGAACAGACAAGCAGCCCAGTGAAACCTAACTAGGTCCCTGAACCTGTAAGGGCACCGTCTCAACATTGTATTTGCGTCAGGGAAACCGGTTTTTCCCAGTGTCTATCCACACATCCCTGGCACTGTTCTCAGGCTCTGAGCATGCTCCTATTGCCAAACTACTGCACACCCTTTCCCCAGCAGCAGGAAGGCAGATGACTCAAGTCGTGAAGGGGTGAGACTGCAAAATTCTCCCAGTTTGAGGCCTTTGTGATATCCCAAAAAGCACAGCGGCAGCTCTCTCTGCCTCCGTTCACATGCTGTCCAGTGGGCATACAAAAGCTTTCACTTAGTAGATGGAAAACCTAATTTAAATGATTGGAAATTGCTTTGCAAATATAAACTTGAAAGGCCAATCCCTTTTGCTTCTCTCGGGGGTTGCCAAATTAGATGAAGCTCTCAGAAGTTACTTTGTTTGCGTTTGCCATTAAAAGAGCCACAGGGAGTTACTCGTTAGCTTATGTGAGCTCTTAATTATTGCATCAAAGAAATACTTAAAGGACTGCAAGACAGAGTCGGTCCCAAAGGCTTTGGTGTAGGAAAGGTAATCTAAACTTCTTAGATTAATGTAAGATATCATAAAGAAGATGGCCTGAAAAGGACCCTCGAAGAGATGACCACATAATTTATTATCCAAAACCGGGCCTCTTGGGTACAGAAGGGGACATTACTAAGAATTACACCAAGTAAAAGAAATGAGCCAAGGCGTTCTTCAAATGCATTCATTCCCGAGGCAAAAGCAGGGCGTTTCAGATCTCCAGTGAGATCTGCACGGAGCAGTGGCATCTAAAAAATCTCCTAAAGCACGATTTTAACAAATGAAGCTGCCAAGTGACGACTGCAGTTCGTGGCTCTGCGGTCTTCAAAGAGCTCCCCTTTCATGCACCAAGCTTGTCTCAACCCTGTTCCTCTTAAACCTGTGCTCACTCGTAACGGGCTTTAGTTATATCCAGTATTGATTCTGAAATGCAGCAGCCGTCTGAAAGTGGACATTAACATTCAGTTATTTGGAGAGAGGCCCAGGTGGGTTTACTGTGGAAAGTGCTTGAAATGAACACATTTCCATCGGTAAGAATTCTGATGTTGGAATGGTTTATTCTTCTAAAAGCTGGTTAAAAAAAAAAAAAGGTTTAGCAGTTATCATCAAAAATTAATTACAGTTGACATTTTGAACTGTCCATTAGTCTACATCATTAAAACCTGATTCAGTCCTAAGTCATTTTAGGTCATAGATTCATTGAAAGAATTATGTTCATAGCTGCACATGTTAGGCTTGTTTTAGAAGGATCTGTGGGACTTGGGGGCTCCTGTTCCTTCTAACCTGAAAGTATATAGTCCATACTTGCTCAACAAATACAGTCTTTTTTATTTGAGCAGGGATCCAAACTTGTATCTATAGCAAGCATGTGCCAAAGTGTCTTCTTCCATTGCTCTCAGAGAAGGCAGAAATGCTGTGATACTCAGGGTATCCGATGTTGAATGAGCCCTGAATCTGATGATATAAGATGTCATGCAATACAGCCAGAAGGATGAAATCATGCCAGAAAGAAAGCATAGAAGATATATGTGTGTGTGTGTGTGTGTGTGTGTGTGTGTAAAAAATGGACAGTTTTTTTTAAAACTTTTATTCTTTGTGGATTTTACATCATGCATTCCGACTCTACTTAGCTCCCCATCTCTTTGCATCTGCTCTCTGCCCTTGCATCCCCCCGCCCCCAATCAAAACCAAATTTAAAAGAGAAGCCAACAACCAACCAAACCAACCAACCAAACAAAACTACCATCACACAATGGACAGTTTTAGGGTAAAGGTCAAAACAAGAATCTCACATCCATGTAAAAGAATTGAAAAGACATGAACACTGACCATCAAAATTCACCCATTCTGGTTAAACTGTCCATGTGGTCCTCTGCCTACTCTCTGACCATTTCTGAAACTCTTTTCTGCCTGTCTAGTATTTTGCTGTTTTCCATCCTTTGGGATCCTGTCTCTCTTTACTTGATCTCATTCACTCTGTTACGATATATCAAATCAGTCCAAAGATTAAATTTTTATTCAGGTTCTACCATTATCAAATAGTAAGAGACCTTAGTAACTTAATTTCTGTAGCTGTGCCCCTTCCTACTTACAAGGAGAACAGTAATACTTTCTATTTAATAAATTCTTTAAGAAGACTAAATGAAAAATGCAATAAAGCATTTTTGCATAATTCTTGGCCCAAAATATACACAGAAAAGAAAATGTTAAACTAACCAACGTTTGAGTGATGATTTCCACAGTCACGTTTTAAACCGCGACTTGGCTCTTGCTTTCCACAACCTGCTGGGCACTTCTGCCAGGTTTTCTGGCAGGCATTTCAGCTGCGACATGGGCAAAACTGAATTCATTATCTACCCTAACAGACTTGTTCCTTTTCCTGTACTCATGGTTTTGGGGCCGTGGTTCCACTCTAACATCATATACAAAGCCTGGAAAGTCAACCACATTTGACTCCTCCCTCTTTGTTGCTAACATCCATCAGCTGATTCCTCCGATTCAACACAGGCCAGTTCCGGAGCGTGCTTCCTCTACAGCACAGCAGTAGGTCTTAGCAGACAAAGGCCAGTGGGTGTTCAGTGTTATTGCTAGGAAGGATCACATGAAGGCAAATGATAAAAGGAAAAACGTTCAGTGTGCACATGCATGTCTGTGCATGTTTGTGTGTGTGTGTGGTTGTATATGCATTTATGCATGTTTGTGTGTTTGTGCATGTATGTGCATTTGTGTGCCTGTATGTGTGTATGTCTTTGGAAACAGAACAAATGACAGATGCAAAATGGTTAGAAATTTACAATTAAGAAAGAAAAAATGGTTTTATATACATACATGTTTTATATACATAAATTCTCATTAAATTATTTTTAAAACAATCCTAAAAACAAAAGATCAAAAATGTGAAGGAATAATTTGGTACACAAGAAATACAAAAATCCAATAATATGAAAAATATTTTCTATCAATGTAAAGAATGCAAATTAAAAATCTTGAGATACCAACAAGACACTGAAAGATATTCACAATATTTTCCTCATACCATTCATTTTAAAATTGGGGAAGCATCAAATCACCAGTTACAAATAAAGCACATACTTTCAACATGTTGATCTATTCTTCATAGAAACACATGATAAGGATCGACAATAGCATACCATTGGTGTGCATTCTCCGGGGGGGGGGCGGGGGGGTGACTGCCTTTTGACACTGTGCTGCTCTTGTTTTTCTAATTTTCTGTTTTACCCGAACAAGCCAACACTGCTGACACCTAAAAGACACGAGAATCCAAGTGCACAGATAGGCCCTGGACAAGGAGGTCTAGCAACTCTCAACGCGGGTTTCAGGGCTCAGTGTGCAATGGTAACGACACCCAAAGTCTTGCTGCCAAAGTCTCAGCTGCGAGTCAGTATTTTCCCAGCCAGAGTTTGTAATTCTCACCCCACTGATCTTATCAGTGCGTAGGGGTTGTCCCTCACCACAAACCAGGGCACCATTCCCGGGACACTCAGAACCAGTTAGACAGGGCCTGGCCCCTGTCCTGGAGTGACTCTGCTGCAGCAGCCCATGCTCAGTTTAGGAGGCATTGATGGGAGTGGTCCCCAGGGGCTTATTTGGGTTAAAATTCCTATCAGGCTCATGGATGTCATCAGATTGCATTTTTGTCTCTTTCCTGATCCTGTCCCAGTTTCTCACTGGCAGCACCCTGCTGATGCTTGTCTCCTGGGCCTCTCCCATCCATCTTTTCCTGTTCTCTCCCTCTTTCCTTCTCTCCCCCTTACCCCTCCATTTATTTACTTGGTCTGGGAGAAACAGGGGTGCATGCATACCTCAGTGTTAGTACGAATGTCAGAGAACAGTTTGCTACAGTGATTTTTCTCCTTCTACCATTTGGGTTCTGGGGAACAAACTCAGATCCTCAGACTTGGCAGTAAGCACCTTGACCAGCTGAACTATCTCACTGACCCAATTTTATTCCCTCTTAATAGCCGCCCAAGTTTAGCTGCTTCCTCTAGAAATCTCCCTGACTTAGTTACCCCAGGCCTGACCTCTGCCGCCAGACTTAGATCAAGCTCCTTCAAAAATAAAATTGTATTTATTTTCTCTATTACTTTGAGATTTATTTTATATATGAGAAACTATTTGATTCTGTGTAACCATTAGTTAGTTCTGTTATGTGCAGCCAAGCTGAATCTTAACTGATACTTGCCCTAGATTCTTAAGAGAGAGTTATGCTCCTCCATAGTACACTTGTGTAATAGGGAATTCCGTGAAAGCTGGTTTGCCGTTTTCTCTACAAACTTTGTTTCTGGAGACATTGTTTCCTCTTTGACTCTTCCTGAGAGGCTATGAGCATATACTTTCTCAGCACATGATACTGTGCCTGTTACATCATACCTGAAAGCCCAAGACATTTTTCATACCTTATCAGGGGTGACATTTGATGTTCTACCTTGCACGTGTGCTCAAGAATCTTTTAATAATAATATAAAATATGGCACAAAGGCCATGTCTTCTGTTACTGTGAGCCTTAAGTGTAGTAAGGTACCTGTTTTTTGGCTTGCTGTTACTGTCTTGCTACTGTGATTGTTACTGTTTGCCTCTAAGACATGAGCATTCCAACAGGCATATGGAAAGCAAAGGAAAGATGGAAACTCAAAGGTTGCTGGGAAGGAAGTTTTAAGGGCTCCTCTTTCCATTCTGAATCTGTCCACTTGGTATGTTGAAATATTACAGTGATATATTTGGCTTAAATCACTAAGTATTGTTTTCTTCTAAATGCTACTTTTCTTTTTTTTTAAAAAAAGAATTTTTACATTATTGTTTTGACAATCTTCTCTGCATTTTAATGTGTCCTCAGTATCTCAAAATGTTTCATATCTAACTAACAGTAGGCCATGATGAAGACATTTAAAATATATTTCACATTTTTGTCCCTTATTTTTGAAATTTGATCAACTTAGTTATCTATCTTTCATAGAAACAGTTTTAGCAGTTTTATTTTTATAAACTATTTAGATGCATATACAGTTATTAAATTAACATGCTCTGATCACATACATTTACAGCTTAATTCATTAAGCTTTCTGTGTTGGTGTTTGATAATAACATCCTATCAGGTTTCTAAAAACTAAACTGGAAAATTCACTTAAGGACATCACTTTCCCACCTTGCCACATTGAAAGTACTTTAGAGGAAATCAATTATGTATTGCCTGTAGATTTACAAACCTAACATATCCAAGTCTAACAATAACCTAGCCATTTTGCAATAGAGGAAACAGAAAGTCTATGGAAAGCAGAACTCCCTCGATCTCCCACTGGAAGAAAATTTGATGATAGCGTTGATGATAACGCCACCTGGAAGGCAGGTGAGAGATGACAGGCTTCTGTCATTTTACTTGAAGTCAATTAATGATCATCTTTGATTCAAAACTTTGGATAAATAAATACCCAAACAAAATATAGAATGGAAGTGATAAGCAAAGAGGGTTTTTTTTTTTTTTTTGACTGTTTACCTAAACTGTCTCTTAGCTCAGGTCTATTTAAAATCTCCTAGGTAGCATCAGATTCTATGGTGCAAATGATTGGGTCAGGCCTTCTTAGCCAGTTCACCCATGATCATTTCTGCAAGTGAGGTGTGCTGTTTTACAATAGGCTCATGTCAGAGGGAAGAAACAAGTGGCATATCTACTAGACTTCTTGAGGCAGACACTCTCACGATAAATTCCAGAGAGAGAGGTGCAAGGAGCAGTATCTAAAGACTCGGATGAGAACTGTACACAGCCTGGCCAGGTCTCACATAGGACAAGTGTTTTCAGGAGTTGTTGGGAAAAGAGTCATTTTTAATGAGTGTGGTCATACCATTGCTGATCCTCCATTTGACTCAATGGTTCTGCCAACCAACTTCACCAATTGTTTAAAGTTCTCAGATTAATCCTGTCTGGACACATGGTCCTCAGGACACATTTTTCAATGCTCTCAAAAGTTCTGAAGTAAAGTCTGTGCATATGTAGAGAGCTAATGTTAACTTTGCTCCCCTGGGAAACTTTAGAAAGGAAATAAATAATCTATCAGCTAGTTCACCAGTGAGTTACTCTAGCGTCTACAGTGTTAGAAACTTCTCTCAAGTCATTTCTCCAGCAGCTGTCTTGGTAAAGAGCCATGAGACACGTAAACTTCTGAACCATGTCTACTTCCATCCTTATTGAGGTCAAGACCCAGTCTTCTAGCTCCTGGTATGTAAGACTAGCATTCCTTTCTGCTGGAGCAGACTCCAGAGGCTCAGTCTAAAGGATTAGACAGCCCCCTGCCCTCCAGGGAAACAGGCCAAATAAATAATAATTGAAGATGAAAGAGACTTTCACAGCTTCAACAGAGGCTAAGAAGATTACAGCTACTTTAACCCCAACCACAGTGGCTGCCTTATTGAAACTTGAGTTCACAACGAGGTCACAAGTCACAGACAGCAAGCGGGGTTTTGGAAGGTAAGAGTTATGTATCAACGTGCAGGGTCTGCCAGGTGCTAATTACCCGGTACTACCTGACACTCATTATCCAGAGAAGCTGGCATCAGTAGGGAAAAAGGCTTGGAACACTGGGTCTGCAGGAATTGCTGAAGGCTTTAATTACGGGTCTCACCATAAGAAATGACGGCCATCTTGCCAGAAAGAAGGAAATGCTTCTAGCAAATTCCAGAGACATACTCTGCTGGGAGGCCGACTGTTGGCTTTTTGGAAGGCACTTTACATTTCACCATCAAAGCTGTATTATTCACTTTAATAGCAGCTCCACAACTTGACTGCAGTGTGAGCTTGGGAAGTCACTGGGCCACTGTGAACCTCAGATTCTACACTTGATGTGAACCAAAAGACCAAGAAGGAATAGGCCTTGAATCTCAGCAGCAAATATCATACGCTCTCTCTGGTTGTCAAAAAAAAAAAAAAATCAAATCGGAAAATTGACTAAATAGTGGCTTAAGAAATCTCTGCATGAAAGTAAGATATGGAGTCCTCTCTTGTTGAACATGCCACGAGATTAAAAATAATTCTTTGATTTGTTAAGTATTAAGGTTAAATACTAATCACAATAATTTATTTTTTTTGTTTACTGAAGCACTGAAGACTAAATATTGCACTGTCTGACTAAACAGCAAGCCTGTTGTATAATTCTGAAACAACTTGACTAAGTCAATATGAGAACTAAAAGTTAAGGAATTCTTCCCCATCTAAGGAAGCGTTCCTGAGCATTGCCAGCTAGAGTGACTGTAGCTTCTCTGACATTTGGTGACACATGCTCTCTTGCATCAATGAACCAGAACTTGAACTGAGAGTGTAGCACTCATTAACTGAGAACTCAAAGAAGTCACTTCATGTGCCAAGACACATTTTTCATGTTTGTGTCCTATATATAATTCAAACGCACTCTTTCTTTAACACCAAACAGTTTGACTATTGCCGTTTATTTATGTAGAAACGCATCTGAGAGGATGGATTCCTTTTCCAAAGACATATTATATATAATTTATACTATATAAATTCTTGAACTGGATTTTTTCCCTTTTTTATTGATTTTTATTGAGCTCTACATTTTTATCTGCTCCCCTCCCTGCCTCTCCCCTCCCCTTCAATACTCCCCCACAGTCCCCATGCTCCTGATTTACTCAGGAAATCTGGACTTTTTCTACTTCCCATGTAGATTAGATTTATGTATGTCTCTCTTAGGGTCTTCATTGTTGTCTAGGTTCTCTGGGATTGTGATTTGTAGGCTGGCTTTCTTTGCTAACGTTTAAAAAACACTTATGAGTGAGTACATGAGATAATAATTGTCTTTCTGGGTCTGGGTTACCTCACTCAAAATGATGTTTTCTAGCTCCATTCATTTGCCTGCAAAAATCAAGATGTCATTTTTTTCTGCTGTATAGAACTCCATTGTGTAATGTACTACTGGATTTTCCTTATCCAGTCTTCAGTTGTGGGGCATTTAGGTTGTTTCCAGGTTCTGGCTATGACAAACAATGCTGCTATGAACATAGTTGAGCACATGTCCTTGTGGCACAATTGAGCATCCTTTGGATATGTACCCAAAAGTGGTATTACTGGGTCTTGAAGAAGGTTGTTTCTTAATTTTCTGAGAAATCACCACATTGACATCCAAAGGGGCTGTACAAGTTTGCACTCCCACCAACAATGCAGAACCTAAATTGAATGGCTAAATTGAATTATTTAACATATGTATTATCTCACATGTTTACCATCTACAGATATAATCCAACAGAAATCTGCTTTCACAGAAACTGTCAAGAGAAGAAACCTCTGTAATAACTGTGGGAGATAAGAATTGTGATACAACAGATCTTTTGATTGTAATTTTACTGGGAATGGAATTCAAACCCAGAACCTTCCCAGAATCGAAGACTTATTCATCTCCCTTGGCAATGATACATAAACCAAAGTATAATGTAACAGAGAAGACATCTGGTGGGTACAAGCAGAACATTCTAGTTAAGAGCTAGATAAGAACATAGGCCTTAAGCAAAGTTCCTAGTTTCCTTTTGTTGAAAATAGTTATTAACTGTGGGACCTTGTGCAACATAATTAAGCATAAGCCTAGGTCAGAAGCTCTAGTGACGGACTTACTGTTATTGTTTTGCTAAATGAACATGTTGTGCCTGTCTAATTGTCTACATAACTGTGTTTATGATCATAGAAGGTGCTGCCATCAGCTTAGGGTAGAGATGCTTTATTTACAGTAGTCAGTAGTAACTGCAAAGATGCATGATTGGTCAAAGTATTGGAAATAAGTGTCTGGAAAAGTTTAATTGCCAGCCATAAATACAAGACTATACTACTCTGCCCAAAACTTAGGAATATTGTGGAAGAGGCCCCGAAACTAATATAAGTGCCGAAGGAAAGGAGGAGGACATGGCACAATGCTAACTTGTGGGCATGCCAAGGCTGTAATACTCTTAAACTCACAGTAGATCATCCCCTGAACAAAATATGCAGAAGACTGGTCCTATCAAACGCCTACCACATAATGAAAAGTGCTTCAAAGGCCCCATAGTGTCCTATAGATTTAAATGCAATTAGCTATACTTGGGGAGAAAGAGACATTTTATCCTGTGGTATAATCTCTGGTAAGGTACTCTTGTTCCTATCAAGACACTCTTACCTCACACTTCTGTAAACAATGAAATTCACTGGGATATAACACACACACACACACACAAACACACACACAGGGGCCTAGGTGGGAAGAGGAAAGGATCAGCTAGAGTGGGAATAGAATAAGAGAGGGTAATAGGATGAAAATAATCTAAATACATTGTGCACATGTATAAAATATCAGAATGAAACCTACCTCATGCATAATTAATATATGCTAGGAAGAAACACTAAAAGAATGCTTCCACTTCTGTTTTTGTTTTTTCCCCTAAAATGAAGTCATACTGGAGAGATCAATCAGTGGTTAAGAGCACTTCCTGCTCTTGCAGAAGATCTGAGCTTGGTTCTCATTGCCCACATTGAACAGTGTACAACTGATTATAACTCCAGCTCCAGGAGGTCCAGTGTCCACTTTACCTCCTTGAGTACATGGAACCCCCCCACACACACACGCGCACTCACGCTCACACACAAACACACCTACACTTTTTTAAATGTCATATATCTTCTCAAATTATTCTGAGAATTGAGTTAATGCACTATAGTACTTAATGTAAACAGGCTATTAGAAAAGAAAAGTAATTAATTTACCCATGCATGTACAGCAACAACTGGCCTTACAAGACATGGCCTCTGATGCAAAAGTGGCATGATGTCATGGGAGTAACCAACCACTTTCTATTTGGATTTAAGGCCGCTTCCACAAGAAGCCCATTCCTGGCCCAATTATTAGTTTAAGAATCAATAGCTAGACATATCCGGGACCCTATGAGAGAACACACTGTTACTGTTCTGCTAAATGAACATGTCAAACCAACTCCTTATGATCTATCAATATACCCATATATTAAGGTATTTACCAAAGCTCATCATAGAAGCTTCTGTTTTCAGTAGATGAGGCTCAACACAAAGACCCAAAATGTGTAGAAACTAGGAGATTTCAAAATATCCATCCCCAAAGGAATATATATTGAGTATGCATATTATATGTAAATGCATATATACATATACACATATGTATACACACAAACATCATATCCTTGTAAATGCTCAAGGGTCATTATGGAAGAGGGGGCAAAAAGAGTGTAGGAGCCAGAGACAGTGGATGACTACAAGAAAACTGTATCTTTGAAACATAGCAGGGAAGTTGTACATATGGACTCACAGGGGTTGTAACATTGTGAAAAAGACCCATGCATGTCTATAACAACCCAAATCAAAGCTTGGAGTGTGGGTGGGGACATGAAGTTTCAACCTTATTTACGGAGCTCTTAGCAATCCTTAGCTGCTGGGAGAAGGTAGGCTTTCTCTAAAATTATAGCCCATGATAACTTGAACTTACTCCAATGGAAAGCACACATCCAAGAATGTGTGAACAACACAAATTGGCCTCCATGGAAAAAAATGGGAACAGGGAGGGCATCAAATTGGGTGGGAAGTGAAGGACAGATGAGTCTTTTAAGAGTTGGAATATGATCAAAACACATGATTTGAAATTCTCTGAGAAATAGTTTTAAAAGTTCTATTACCTTCTTGGATTGTTTGGAATATTGAGTTAGTGCATGCTGAGTACTTAAAGTAAGTCATGGAATAGTACCTGCCTATAGTCTCAATATCTAGGGAGCCTTGGCAGAAGAATTTTGTGTTCAAGGTCATCCTGGGGTACCCCTGTTATGAGAAAAAAAAATCAGTATTCAATTAAAAAAATAACCTACTACGGTTTAATAACAATGAATTTTATGACCACCAATCTGTAATGTAGATATACTACATGCAATTTACTTCATGAAGAAACAAGAAACCATCACTGAAAATATTTTTGGAGAGTCACTAGTGAGTCATAAACGCTTCTGCTGATAAGTATCATTAAGAGATTAATTATAATCATTATTGAGCCAAATTAGCAGGCATTCTTTCTTTTAATTTTGTTATAAATTCTTACTTATGCATCTTCAAGAAGTTGCAGAACTCAGAAGGTAGAGAAAATAAACCCATCAAAACATCATCTACTATCACAATCACATTCAAAGTTTATTGCATCCTATTTACTTATTTCTGTCTGTTAATACATGTGTGCATATGTAGACATGTAAATACACTTAGAAGAATAATAGGTCCATATAAATCTAACTATACTTGTTTACATAATTATTATTTCCTTGTTTCCAAATATTAGACATTAATTTTTCATCATAGTCTGTCTATTCTCTTAAAAATGTTCTCAGAAAACTTAGCAAGTTATAACTTTTTAATCCAGTGTGACATTTCCAAATATAACATCTCTAGAGTCTTAATAAGACGTTTTCTTAGTTTAAACACATTATATATGAAGTGATATATCATAGGAAATAACATTTTAAGCAAAATCATTTCCTTCCTCAAAGATAATAAAACATCTGCTTTTTTCCAAAATAAAATGCAGTTATAAAAATAGTATTCTTGAGCTACATAAGCTATCTTTTATGTATTTAGGGAGCTCCTCTGAAAGGCAAATTTTACAAAAGTCTTTGTGGTCTATGAACATGATTTTCAACATATGCAAATTATCTACACCTAATTATACTCAGCACTTCTTATAAGGCCTGCATCAAAGCAGTTCACACTGCTAAATAAAGACTCAAAGCTTTTAATTAAAGATCTAACTTGAAGTGATATTAACAAAGAAAATTTCACCGAAACCCCTTACATAAGAGACTATCTGCAAAAACATATGGTTACAGACCTCGTAAAACTCTAAGACAAATGTTCTCTATTCAAGATAAATGCACAGCATGTGGAATTCCAAAACTCATTCTTCCCCCTTTAAAAACTTATTATGATTATTTGCTAAGATGAAACAAATCCAAATAGTGATACTTTGAGTCAAACACAATCAATGATGAGTGACATAAATGGTTTTATGAGTTTTATTAAATTCTCATACTGTGCTGCTGTCCATTTAAATCTTCCTCTCCGCCATTTTCCAGCTTCTGACTGTCCTCTCAGATGCTTAAAAGCTCATTAACATTTGCACCAATAAAGCAAGAGTGGGAAGTGTCTGTGATGTGTGATCCAAAGAAGTCACTCAAGAAGTCTCTGTAGGGTAGAATATTTGGATTTAATAAAGAATATTGTAATCATATTCTAATTAATTATTTACAGGACAGAGATTCTGAAGTACTTGTGAGAATAACATTTGTGGGGACTTCAGTTGTAATCTTGTAGGAGAGGAATTTATTCATTAACATATTTACCTGGAAAGGGGAATGAGTTTATTGGGGAGACAGAAAAACAGGAAGAAATTGAGAAAGGAAAGAGAAGGTAAGAGGTTGGATGGAGGAAGGCTTACTCCCAACCCTAACCCTAACCCTAACCCAAAAGGAAAAGGGGAATATTAACTGTAGTAGTTTTTGCTATGTGTTTTTATTAGCATTGTGTTATTTAGTTCTTAGCCTAGACCTGAAATATAGATGTTGGCTTCAGTTTACAAATTAAATTGAAGCCGAGAGAAGGATAATTTAATTTAATAATAACTTGTATCAGCTGGATTGGAGTGTAAACTAAACAATGTCTGACCTCAGGTTTGCATTTGTCTGTCTATTTATTTCTTATATTTCTCACATGCACATATTGCTCTGTGACCATCTTTGCATTCCTTTGGTCTTTTCTACTCCTCTTTTGCTCAGGCTGAACCTCCTTTTACAACAAACTCGCTTCCTATTTTCATGATTTACTTTTCTTTATTTTGTTTTTGCTGTTTCCTATGAACTTGGCAGGGCATTCTTTCTTTGATTTATTTGTTGATATAAATGGAAGACTTGTCTGTCAACTGTGTTAACTACAATATTTGATATAGTAGGTAGGAGAAAATCAAATTTAATTGATTTAACAAAAACTAATATTGAATTTAGGGGTATGATACGACTTGACCCAGTAATTTAATGGGCCCAGTTATTTTCCATGAGAGAACTGGTTTTTTTTTTTTTTTTTTTTTTTTTTGGAAGGTAAAAATTTCTTAACTTTCTTTATAATCAAGTTTAGCCACGTGACTGAGTTCTGACCAGAGGGTAGGGGTCAAAGTTTTATCTCCTTCCAGAATCAGAGCCTAGAGAATCACCAAGATACATTTTTTTCTCCAAGCCAATCAATGTATCACAATCTTAGAAACCGAAGGTAGAAGACAGTAGCTGGAATTCAAGTAAGATGAAGAGCCACCTGTCAATAAAAACACCTTTTGGGATTCTTATAAACAGCAATAACCTGCTGGACTGTTTAAAGCTTTGCAGAGCATTATTGACTTAGATTAAAACATCACTATTGGAGCTAGAGTAATGGCTGAATTCATATGAATGCTTGATACATAAGTAAGAGGGTCTAAATTAGAATCGTCAGAACACACACATTAAAAGTCAGGCTTGGCGACCTATACCTATAGCTCCAGCACTGTCAAGGATGGAGACAAACAAATGCCCATCTAGCTCCAGGTTCAGTGACAAAACCCTCTTTCAAAGGAAAGGAAGAGAGTGATAGAGTAGGGTACTAGATATTCTCCTCTGTTGAAGATACACGCTCACGCACGCACACACGCACAGAGAGAGAGTTAGGAAAAACACTGTTTCATATTTCTTTTTTTTCTTCGATTTTCAAGATAGGGTTTCTCCGTAGCTTTTTTGGTTCCTGTCCTGGAACTAGCTCTTCTAGACCAGGCTGGCCTCGAACTCACAGAGATCAGCCTGCCTCTGCCTCCCGAGTGCTGGGATTAAAGGCGTGCGCCACCACCGCCCGGCTTGTTTCATATTTCTAACACTACTTTATTCTGTGACACCTTCTCTGTAACAGTTAAACTCTTAGTTGACATCTTCTATGTTTAATACTTACATATCTTTTAAGTTCTTCCACTAACTTTCTTTCTTACCTATAAGTCCAGAACGTTAAACAGTGCTATGATCATGGCTCAATGAATATTCACCAATCTTATTTATAGAGTTATAGAATGAACTACATAGTTTAAAATTTTGCCTTTGAAGATTATCATGGCATATGAAAGCTTTCTGTTGTAGAAGCAAGTGAAAATTACAGACTACAGTAGTTTCCTGTTTGAGCATGAACACCAGAAAAAAAAAAAAAAAAACACAGTAACATCTGTAGAACAATGGCCCTGTGGTTCACAAACACTCAGAGTTGTATTCTCTTCTCTCTGTCTCTGACTCTGTCTCTCCCTTTAATGAGCATAAGAAACAAATGCGACAAAAATGGGTGAATTATTTACAGGAAAATTCTTCATTTGGTGACTGAAGACACTGAAGGAGAAGCGTGCATTTATCAGTGATCTTGAAGCTTAGTTAAAAAAAAAAAAAACAAACCTGCAATCAAGAGTCTTTTATGTAATCATGGAGAATGAATGGAGATGCAGTCCAATCAAGCTGTGGGTGAGTCAGACAGAAGACGCAAGAACTGACCCAATCACCATCAATTGTGTGGCAATGACCTGAAGGAAGTCCTATGAAAGTGTATGGAGTTATTTTCCTGTTTCTCCTAACTACTGACAAAGGAGGTCCTGAAAAGGCGTGTTTCTTCATGCTTTCACACAAAGGTATTCCAGTAGTACTATGGCTCATGGGAAAGAGAACTCAGAGAGACTTGTCTGATGAATATTCTTTTAATCAAGTCTTGTCTCAACTTATCAGTCATTTTGGTCAGTGGGTATAAAAAATTGAGTTTTACTCCATAATTAATAGAAATCTTTTAACAGTGTTGACCAGAGGATATGAAGTAGATTCTTTTCTAAAATTCAGTTACCTCTATAGACATGTATGTATGTTAATATATATGCTTGTGTTTGTTTGAAGACATTAATTATCTAAATATATTTTATACAATTTATCTTTGATTCCATGCAAAAAAAAATATTATTGTTGTTGTTGTTGTTTGAGACAGGGTTTTTCTGTATAGTCCTGGCTGTCTTGGAACTTGCTCTATGGATCAGGCTAGCCTCAAATTCAGGGATCCACCTGATTCTGCCTCCTAAGTGCTGGGATTAAAGTTGTGGGTCACCATGTACTTCTTAATTAGGTTTTCTACCAAAGCCAGTAGAACTTCTAATTGTTTCTTACTTAATATATTCCTGTATTAGCAACACTGCTAAATACTGATTCCAGAAGTAAAATGATGCTTATCCTGTTATCCTAAATGTTTTTAACATCACTTAGCTTTTATAGTTGTAGTTCATTTAGTTACAGAGGAAATAGGTTAGTGATTCATATTTTGGAATAAACAAATAATAAAACTAGTATTTCTGTCATTAGAAAGATAATGTATGAATTTGTAGCAAAAATGTAAGAATTTGTTGCTACCATTAATTGTTTAGTAGTTTATTACAAGGAAAATTTCAGTTCAGGAAATAGTTTTCTTCTTTAAAACTCATTGAATGTGTATTGGTATTTTGCCTGTATATATTCTCTTTGTGGGTGTTAGATCCTCGGGAACTGGAGTTACAAACAGTTGTGAGCCACCATGTGGTTTCTGAGAATTGAATCCAGATCCTCTGGAAGGTGAACCAGGGCTCTTAACTGTTGAGTCATCTCTCCAGCACCCACAGAATAGCTTTCAATCATAGATAAGAGTATAGATTCCAGAATTTGTGGACTCAAAGGAATAGAAAAGATGACTGGTTGTAGAACTCAAAAAAATGATTTCATAAAGGTTTAGATAATGATAAGTGAATAAATTTTTACACATTATTCTCAATAATTCCAAGAACCCATCTTTTAACACTAAATATCACAGATGTGCTGAAAATAAAGCAAAGGCAAAACTAAATCAGGTTTCAAAGTGATGTCTATAAATTCTGAAGACTATTACAGGTTTCACTTAGAAGTATGCATATTCTGCTGCCTGACAAAGCATACTGTCAGTGTATGTCAAGAACATGTGATCAAGTGCTCAAGCTTGTTTTTTTATTAAACAATTTTTATTCTGGATGCCATATCCATTGTTAAAACTGAAATATTGAAAATTAATATTACTTCTTCTTTTTGATCTGTCAGTGTTTGCTATACTTATTTAGGTGATCTGATGTTGGGTGCATATGTTTCTATAGTTACTGTGTCTTTTGGTGAATATTCCAGTATATTCTACACTGACTTCCTTTGTCTTATGACTCATTTTACTACAGGCTTACTTTCTCTGACTTCTCTTTTGATTACATTAACATAGAATATATATTTTTATGTCTTTGTCAACCTATGTGCATTTTAAACCTAAAATAACTCACTTATATTAAGCTTATAGTTCTACCTTACTCTATTCATTTCATCACTCTAATATTTTAAATTTAGTTCACTTACATTTAAAGTAATTATTAATAGGTAAGGATTTACTGATGCCCTACTATTCATTGATTTTTATGTTTTATTTTTGTAATTCATTTGCTCCTTTCTTCCCTTCATGTCAGTTTTGACCTGATGGCTTCTTTGATTTAATTTGATTTCTTTTTCTTTCTTTTGCAGGTCTACTTTAGGTATTTTCATGGTTAATTGTATAATTAGGAGTTAATAACTTAATAGTTAGATGAAATATATATTTTCCAGGATCAAGTTTTTCAATTTCTTTTTTCTAATTAATTTTAAAGTCTACAAGCATGCACAGTAATAGTAATAACATTTTGTCATTTTGCATATATGCTTCATTGTATTTCATCCATATCCATCCTCCTTTCCTACAACTTTTCCCTTCTCTGTGCCCCCGCCATTCTGCTTGCTACCCAGTAGGTTCTCCCTTCTACTTTCATACATTTATTTTGTCGCCATTTTCCCCCACCCTTTTACTTAACATCTGTTGTTCATGGAAGCCAAAAGAAGGTGTCGGTAAGTTCATGGGAGTTGCAGTACAGTTTTCAGAAGGATCTTGTCCCTGTAGTGAAATAAGATGACTTGATCTATTCCTGCCTATTAAATAGTCAAAACAAAGCCGGGCGATGGTGGCGCACGCCTTTAATCCCAGCACTTGGGAGGCAGAGGCAGGCGGATCTCTGTGAGTTCGAGACCAGCCTGGTCTACAGAGCTAGTTCCGGACGGGCTCCAAAGCCACAGAGAAACCCTGTCTCGAAAAACCAAAAAAAAAAAAAAAAAAAAAAAAAAAAAAAAAAAGTAGTCAAAACAAGTCTTAAAGAATAAGACTGCTTCTACCTGCCATAACTATCCCCAGAACAGCTTTGACTGACGTTTGCTTGGTTACAACCATGCCTAGCATATATCAAACCCCAATAAACTACAGTATTTAGCACCCAAATAAAAATGTCCAGAGAATCAAAGAAGCAGGAAAATACCGTCCATGGTGAAAAGGGAAAACGTTGCACTGAAAACCCTCATAGAAATAATAGACAAAGAAATTAGTAATTATCCTAACTTGTTCTATATATCAAGAGTTATTATAATGTATTGAAAAGAAAAATATTAAAACTCTAATGACTAAAATTAAGAAAATCACTAGGTGGTAGTAACAACCACATTGTGGGAAAATTAGTGAGCTAAAGATAATAAGACCAACTTAAAGGAAATGTAGAGAGACAACATTTAAAGATAATGTAAAATAGAGAAACAATTGGAAATTTTTCTTAAAATGATAAAGGGAAACCAAGCACATGATGTAGTTACTGTGTTCCTAAGTGTTCACCTACAAGATTTGAAAACAGATCTATGCAAAAATAGGTGAATATATATGCTCAATTTATTTCTGATACCCTACATTGGAAACAACCCACACATTCATTAACCACTGAATTCATTTGAAGTATTTGTACAGTGGATTTTATTTAACAATAAGGAATAATTACAGATACATGCCATAATGTATATTTATCTCAAAATAATATTCTTTGAAGAAGACCGTTAGACGTTGTCCTGTGTAATGTTATGCCTGTGAAGATCTACACAATAGAAACTGTCACATCGTAACAGAAAACAGAAGAGTGACAGTTTGAGAGCATAGCAGGAAAAGAGAAAGGTCTTGGGGGAGAGCACAGAAAGATAATTTACAGATGGTACAGTGTTCTTTCTTACCTATCTGTATCATTCAGAGAAGCATAATATATTTTGTGTTAATTATACTATCATAAAACTGATCATTATAAAAAATAAAGATCTTGTGTCTTTGAAAGCAATGAAATTAAAAATAACCTTTGACCTTATGTGAATAAGCTTGTAGCATTATTGAATCTCTTCAGTTTGCTGGACATCTGCTATTACAGTGAGTGTCCTATTAGAGTTGGTCCCAAGATTATCTGAATTTTTCATAATAGCCTCTAACAGTTAAGACAGTTTTCTTATTAGCGTCCAGCGGTGGAAAGTGTGCTTTTAGTGGCTTACACAGAAGAAAGACATTTCTGTCTTCTAAAATCCCAATTATTATCTGTCTCCTTGCATTGGAGTAGTATAAACTGATCCATGTAACGTGTCTGAATGAGTCATGGCCAATGCTACTATAGGTCATTGTGTGGATTATAACTTGAACCTGGTCACTCAATCAAAGAGGAACAGTCATGGGTCCCAAATGAGTCAACTTCTTTCTTACTATATCACACAATCAGGCGGGCTTCATTCACCTAGAGGAGTGATGAGTGTACTGTGATCGGAAGAGGCGTTATGCAGTGTTATTTATGCTCTGGTCATAGTGGTCAAGGAGATAGAATGTAACAGGAAAAGAGACGAGAACAGAATGCTGTTTGAGGTTGAAAATATCAAATATGACTAACATAATACTTTAGTGACACAATTGTTAATGTGGCCATCAATCATTTACAGTATTTCAATATGTTTTCAGATTCCTTAATAAACACTATCACTAATAGAAGTCTCATGCTACTTCATGGAGCTTTCAGATAGTTTACAAGCTATTTAAAAACTTAAGAACCAAACATAGGGAGGAACAAAATTTGAATGACAGCATGAATCAAAAGTATTTGGAATTTTTGATAAAACAGGAAAAGTTGTACAGTGAGCAAAGTTTCCAATATTGTCTCTATCATAAGTGGAATATTTAGTGGCAAATGTGACCATATTACACATCTGATTGGGAGGAATGGCTTCTTGAGCCTGCAGTATGTTCTTTTACAATCACTAAGATTTACAGGTTGTCTTGATGGAGGCATCACTGCCAAGGAAAACTTCCTAAACATTTCCACGGGGATTCAGAAATGTTCTTTTAACCGTGGGAGACCGAACACAGGAGTTATGAAGTTGCTACAGAACTAAATTAAAAATCATTTTTGCCATTGATTTCTGTATTATTTGCTTTTGGACACAGTCAGTTTGCTGCTATGTGCTATCTAGAATTTATTATAGCATCGTATTAGTTGAGGTACACTGAACTCAAACTGACCAGGGCCAGAAAGCTGGTTCAGGTTGCAAGTAAATATATGAGTCAGGCCATTTATTTGTACCTATCAACAGGTACATGCCCCTCGGCAGAACACAGAGCAGTAAATACAAAAGGCAGGAACATTTGGCAGCCTGTTACATTTTCCATGATCTTTCTTATACACCATTACCTCAGTCACTCCAGTAAAATGATGTTGCAATAATAATTACAATAAATTAATAATGAAAACTATCCAAAGAGATGGGACAGTTTAAAAGAATAAAACACACAAGATGGGCTTAAAACAAAAAGTACATGGAAATTAAACACAAAGCTGCCAAGGCCAAGGGCACAACCTGTGTGTCCCTGAGTCTCTATGTGCTCCTCATGCTTTTTTCCCCCTCTTTTTCTTCCACTTGTTTATTTTGTCCTATTCTGGCTTGTTCGATTTTCATTGTATTATTATTCTTTAGAGTGTTTCTTATTTTCTAGTGAGAGACAGAAAGGTGTGGGTTCAGACGGGAGGGGAGGTAGCAAGGGGCTCAGAGGAGTTGGGGAAGAGGAAACCATAATGAGAATATATTGTGTGAAAAAAAATCTATTTTTAGTAAAAGAAAACCAAAATGTATATTTATATTTCAGGTGAAGCAGAAGTTATTGCATTTAATATTGCTTCAATCACACATATCATGTCAATATTTACCATTTCAATTTTGATATACTGTTATTGATTTATATATTCAACCTATACATGTTTTGAGAGAAGTATTTTTGTAGATCTTTGAAAACTAGTGAGTTCATACATAGTCTTACCGGACTTTTGGCACATGGCCACTTACATTTGATAAAAATATACAAGAAGCACACCACCATTAAACATTAAACTAACTTTCTAATAATTTAGTCCTTGATTTAGTGCCCTTGAAATTCCTGAACAAAGCTTCAAATCGGTTGCACTGGAAGAGATGAATTTTCTTTTTTAACTTTTTGAGATAGGGTTTCTCTGTGAAGCCTGGCTGTCCTGGAACTCGCTCTGTAGACCAGACTTGTCTTGAACTCTGAGATCCACCCTCCTCTTTAGTGCTGGGATTAAAGGTATTTGCCACCATCACCTGGACAAGATTAATTTCTCTAATAAATATTCAGCAGAGAAAAAGAGGGATTTCCTAATAACTAACCCACAGGAAGCACTGTAGTTAATTAAACGCATGACAACCAGGGATATTTCTTCAGCTTTAGTAACTAAAATTACTACACTGAAAAATTTGCAGTGTTTTGCTACACTTAAGGGCTTTACATCATAGAGGTTTTGGCTGAAAAAATGAGGCAATCCTCATGCCCCCTTTGCACAAGTCAATAGGAGATGCTCGCGATCTTACTGAGCTAAGCCTATCTTGCTGCCTGTCTGTGAATCTCCTATCACCAAACAATTAAGAGTTTTCCCCAAAGGAAAGTGTTAGGTTTTGAATATGAAATGCTGTCCATCAATTCATGTTTTGAGCACTTAGTCCCCAGTTGGTGGCACTATTTTGGAAGATAGTAATAATTTTAGGAACTGAGGAATGGCTAAAGAAAGTAGGTCACTGATAGGTGTGTTTTCTATGACTATCCTTGCAACCTAGATCTCCTCCTCCTCCTTCTCAAGACAATGTTTGTCTATATAACCCTGATTGCCCTGGAACTCAGTGTTTCGATCAGGCTGGCCTCAAACTCTGAGATCCACCTGCCTCTGCCTCCCCAGTACTGGGATTAAAGGTATACACCACCACTCCTGTCTTCCCTAGTTTTTTCTTATCCTTCTGCTTCCTGTTTACCAGGAAGTGAACCTCTGTCATATGCTCCCATCAACAGCTATGCCTCAACACATGTGAGGAATCAATGGAACTCTACCATGCCCTCTCCAACTGTTGATTATCATTACCCTCTTTCCCTGCGTTGTTAGTTCAGGTGTTCATAGTGATATAAAAGCTGACTAGTCACAAACCTACTCTCCTTCTGTTTATTTCCCATTCCTACCTAGTATCCTATCCTTGCTGTACTCAACATTTCAGCTCCCTAATGGCTAATCACCAACGGCCTTGATGTCTTGCAGAACTAATGACCTTGTGTCTGGGCAGCTAGCTGCTAATCACAGTCAGCTGAAGAAGCTCTAGCTTCCTGGACTCTTGACACGCAGAGGTCTGCAACCTCTAATGAGTCTAATCTGTTCCCATCTTTCAAGACCACTGCTCTTTCTTCCCTTCCAGGCTTCAACTTTTGGAACCTTTGCACTATACCTGCAAGAATTCCTGTCCAGCCTGCCACTACAAAGTCCTCCCCTTTTCTAATGCTCTTTCTAAGCGGTCAATACGTCTCCTCAAAAAACCTTTTGCACAGACTCATTTCTCCCTCTATCTCTGATTTAGAAAGAAAATCCTAAATTTGTTATGAACTTGGCATTTGAGAGGAAAGGTCATTCCAACATGGAGACTTCCAAGATTATTTTAAAACATCTAGGCCAAGGGGGTTATGTGGCCGTGTAATTGCCATCAAGGACTTTATGCAACTTTTGAAATGGATTTTTGGGATACGTAGAGCAGCATATATCAAAGGGAACCTTTCATTATGATCTCACGTTTTCTTCCCACTAAATATTGAATGGGTCTTTGGTGTGCGTCAGAGCCTAGGCTCTACTCATCTTGGGAGGTCAAGACACTTGCTCCTCAGTCTTCTCTGAGGGTGTTTGTAAGATGACTCAAGCTTTGAAGCCTCAAGACCCTCATATTTCTTCTTAGGAGACTAAGACTTGTTCTGGTTTCCAAACTACCTTTGCACACTTAGGGTCAAGAGATTCACCTCAGTCTCTGGACTAGCTGGAAACACACCTGCACACCACCATGCCTGACACTCTCCCCTTCTTTTCTATAATTGAATCACATGATTTCTGCAGTGGAGGAGATACATCTTTGGAATTGTTTGTGAAAAAATAGACAATTTACATAAAATGAATAAAACGTGACTACGAAACAAACTATATTTTATCTCTTTCTGAAAATATCTTTGAAAAACTATTAGTTTAAAGAGTAGCTATTTTTTCTCAGCTTGTCCTTTATCTTTTTATGATAAGTGAGAAGTTACTTTATAAAAATAAGGAGGAGAGCTAAGTACATGGAGTTTAATCTTTGAGCAACGAGTGGATTGGTTCATTTGGATTTTGATGTTTAACATATAAAATTTATTGCTGTGAAGAGACACTATGATCTAGGCAACTCAGAAGAGAAAGCCATTAACTGAGGACTTGTTTTCAGTTCCAGAGGGTGAGTCCATAACCAGTATAGCAGGGAGCATGGTACAGGTACACAGGCATGGCACTGTAGCCAAGAGCACACATCTCATCCACAAGTTGGAAGCAAAGAGGGGAGGGAGGAGGGAGGGAGGAAGAGAGAGAGAGAGAGAGAGAGAGAGAACCTAGCATGGGTTTGAAACCTCAAAGCCCATCCCCAAAGCTCATTCCCAGTGCAGTGACATACCTCCTCCAAAAATGTCACACCTCTTAATTCTTTCCAAAACAGTTCCAGTAATCAGGAAACTACCATTCAAACATATGAGCCTATGAGGATCATTCTCATCCAGACCACCACAGTGCAAATGCTAACTCCTACCCAATTCCCAAAGAGATCCTACACTTCTAGGGCAGTTTTTAAAGAATGTGACTACAAGACTGGAGAAATAGCTTGGAGGTTAAAAGCATTGACTGCTCTTCCAGAGGTTCAAAATCCAGGAACCACATGGTGGCTCACAATGAAATCTAGTGCCCTCTTCTGGTGTACAGGCATACATGCAGGCAGAACACTCCATAACAAACAAAAAAATAAACATTTATAAAAAGAAAAACAACATGACTACAAATCCCTAAATTACATTATAGAATGAAGTTTTAGATTTTTTAAGGAAAGTAGCAGAAATTTTTGTGATTTTTTTCTCATAATTGTTGTTTCTAAACAACAACAACAAAGATGCCTTTTCTTCCTCAAGTCAACTGAGACGGTTTTCCTAACAACAACTGAGATGGCCCAATATACAAAATAAATAAATAAATAAATAAATAAATAAAATATTTGGAATTAATGCTGAAGAAATACAAATTTTAAATGTTATTAATGAAAATGGTCTAATACCAGAATGAATCTACATTAAAAACCAGCTTAGTTTCCATAGGCAATGGGGGAGAATATGTATTATTATAAATATTTTATATATACATATATTAAAATATAGATTTTGTAGCAAGAAACTAGCCGGCAGCTAGTTTCCTAAGATCTTCTGTTCAAGAGTTAGCCCACATGCAGGATCTCAGCTCTGTAAAGCAAAGAGTGGGGTTGTGTGTCCACAGCCTAAATGAAAGCATTAGGAATATATTTCAACTCTGTGGAAATCCAGGGAACCTGGCTGACAAGCTTCCAGTGAGTCTACCATGCGCCCAAGAGAGAAAGAATAATCACTGAACAATTAGCATGTCAACAGAGCACTGGTTACAGATCTCAGTCACAGAATCTGGACATTTATTGAGTATTTCTGGAACTTGAAGTTTTTATATCACTTACCTCAATCCTGAACAGCTCAGGATTAAAGCTAGTGAGAAAAAACATCAGTCCCCCTGCTCCATGATTGACTTCTCAACAAAAGAGACTGGAAGCTAGAATAAGAGGCCACCTTCAGTCTCAAACAATAGTTTTATTTTTCAAAAAAAAAAAAAAAGTCATGTCCAAAAATAGAAATAGCTATTATTCTGAGACTGCTCTGGGAATTAAAGCGATGGTTTATTACTTGGGAGTGATTGGCACAGTTGCAATTGTGCTGTTTTCTGGGCAGAGCAGGGAAGAAACAATTTAAAAGGAGCCAATGTAGGGCACACACCATGTTTCTTTCTGTAGCTTCGCAGAGACAAGCAAGACGCTAACCAATTCCCCTCTCTCCAGAAAGGACAGGAGCACGGATTGTCCAGCTTCCTTTGAAGTTAGGTCCTGGGTCATAAGACTTGGATATGACCAGTATATCATGAAGATGGGCTACTAGCCTGGCTCTAAGCCACGTCAGTGGTTCTCCCTCTAACTTTCTCCTGACATAATTGCTGGAAGTGAAGGTCTGAAAGATTTTGGAGCTATAACAGAGGAGCAGTATGATTGACTCACTGTTTGGAAGCCTGCACTATCTCAAACCCCTTCGCAGATGACTTTGTTCTGTACAAGTGGCCTCGAGATAAAACTTTACTGATTCAATCCAATATGATTTGCTCCTGATTCTGAAAGGAGGTGGGGCTAATTATCTGATAACTATTGCTTCATTAAATGTCCACAAAATCCTTCTGCATATCAACAGCCGTGTGCATTATGCGCCTGATTTGATTGTCATCATTCACTCTAAGCAAAGACACTTAACTTTACAGACGCTAGTCCTGATGTTGTGGTGATGGTGGGTCATGTAAGCAGCAATGCTGATGACATTTTTTAGATATAAATGTGGCATTTAGGGTAACAGTAAATATCAGCACAATAGGCACCTGTATTCTCTATGAATTCTTAAAAGTGTGCCAGATTTAAGGGAAAGAGGTAAAGTGCCTGTTGGGTTGTGGCCAAGGAAATAGATGCAGGGAGGAATGAGCATGCTATGATTGTGTTCCTCAAGCTTAAAGAAAATGTTACATTCTCACAAGTTAAACTGGTTGTTAAAAGAGTTGAGGTTTTTTACTTGAAATATTTGGTGTCACTAGAAAAATGTCAGCTGAAGATTAAATTTCATGGATAATTCATAGATAATCCACATTTGGAGGCATAGTAATATGCCATTTTCTAAAATGTATTTTTAAGTAAATATGTGTCTTCTTTCCTAGAAAATAATTGGTAAATTAGAAACAACACTTTTCACTCCTCTTACCATGTATAAATCTCAAATGACTTTAAAAAAAATATCTTTTGGTCTCTCATCTTCAGAATGAGAAACAGAAAAAGGAATGCTTAAGAATATAAGACTTTATTTCTTTATCTTCTATTTTTATTGCATTTTTCTCAAAATAATTTTGCTGTTACTTTAATAACCAAATATTAGCTATAGACTGATGGAAGGCACTGTACTAGTCTCCCTTTCTTTACAAAATAAATATGTTTTTAAACCGCCATGGTCTTCAAGTTAAGCACATATTCCAGTGTCAAAAATGATAATTATACAGGAAATGTATACAAAGAACCACCAAACAAAGCCTAATAGTCCAGATGAAAACGATCTTCAAAGGCCGATTATGCTGACCTGAGCATGAAGATATGCAGGAGCTGATCAGGGAGAAAGCTAAATATTTGTATGAAAAACCAGGAAATTACAGAGCTAAATTCCGCGATCTAATTCTCCTGTTTGTGCCATACTAATCTGCCAATATGACACATTCCCTTAATCGATATTAGAGAACTTACATCCTTGCTCTTGTTATTAATTTGAAACAGTTTCATATTTATTCACATTAAGAACTGTAACATATGCAAATATTTTGACACTGTGATTGGGGCTTCCCATTACATTTCTGCCTTTTAAGATGCATTATCCTGAAGGAATTCTAAAGTTTATACACATATGAGGATGTAATTGTCTCTAGTTGGCTTAAATAGTTACCGGAAAGAAAAAAGAAAACTTTAATTCTGACCCACTAACTATCCAAATATAATCTGACAAGAGACATGACTTGAATTATTACAAGGTTTTGGTGGTTCTTTCAGGACCTTCCATATTGTTTATGGTTCTTTCAGGACCTTCCACATTATTTATAGTTCTTTCAGGACCTTTCATAAAGATTTTTATGTTAAATTAATGCTTTTTCAGAGCACTAATTCACTGCAACAATAAGCTAGTTTCTGAGTTTTAGAGCAATATTTCTAAAGGTCACCATCTCTCTGTCTCTCTCTTGAAGAGTTTGTTGCAAAGGAAATATTAACATTTAAAGCGCTGGCTCTACAGAAGCTGCAAATTCCTAGCCAAGGCTTCCTCTGTGGAGCATCAGCTTCCTGTGCAGCAGTCCTCGGAAGCGTAGATCAGCAAATTCTCTATTGTGTGTTATGCTACTTTTCAATTTTTCCAGTTTAAAAAAAATTAAATATACTTGACAATCCCACACATACATTCAGGCATTGATTGCTCCCTCCCCTCCCTTTATTACCTCTTCCACCTCTGGCATCTCTCCACCTCACTCTACTTTTCCATGTTCACGCCTCTCTCTTGTTTTGTAAACCACTGAATTTAACTGTTAATTGTTTGGTAAAAATTTGTAATGTAAATGAACTACAAGTACCATCACATGGCTTTTCTCTACAAGTATACATTGATTACTATTATTATTATTATCATTATTATTAATTTGTGGGTACTGAATCTCAAATTCAGGGGTATGTTTCTATCGGGTATGCACCCTAACACTAAGCAATGCCTGCAGTGCTATGCTGTAGCAGGTAGAGACAAGCATATGATTTTCTTAATATAATGAATTAATTATAATGAAATAATCTGGAATTTACTCACAGATATCATTTGCTTAAGTTATCAGCTAATATTGTGTAAATGTTTATTAGAGATATCAACATATTACTATAATGTTCTTGTTTGCTTTTATTATCACATACTATCCTGATACACATATATGTTTATATTTATTTATATATACATATTTAAATAGAAAATAGAATTTTTCTGGTTTTTTAAAAGAATATAGTCAAGTTTGGTGCAATTTTTTCCTTTAATATTTTCATACTATACTCACCTATGCTTGGAGATTCCTTTGTTGGAAGGATATTACTTCAATATATTTCTTTACTGGATATGACATTATTAAGCTTATATATTTTGTGCATATTTTAATAAATCACAAAATCACTTACCCATTTCACCAGAATTTTATAATCTAATATTTTATTTATTTTTATTATTCATTTCAATTTCTCTGAAATCTAAAAATAATACTATAACTTTTTATTTTGATATTACTTGAGATAATCCTAAATCTTATAACAATGCTAAATCATAGATATTATTATAATTTTTTTGATCTAATAAAAAAGAAAATTAAATATGAAGGAGCTAAGAAGGTGTACATGGTTACTATCTAGTAAGTGAGATCCCAGACTGGAAATACAAAATGCAGCTGGAAATGCCTACATCCCTTTTAAACCTCTCACTACTAGCTTCAGACATAGACAGTAGTTGTGACTGGTGCAATTTTAGCCCCAGAAAGAAAATACATGCGATGACAGCTTTGTTCAAGGAAAATAGAAGGTAGAATATAAAAATGGTAAATACACTTTCCCTGCTTCTTAGCACCTAGCTTTTGACATTGGGACTGTTTGATTCATTTTCTACTTGACGTGTGTCTTTTTATGCTTTTGAATTTCTGGGCAGAGCTCACCTGCCTCTTATTAGAAGACTGAGTGGTTCTTAAATCACCAACTCTGCCAATGATTTCCTTCTTTTTTATTCTTCTGGGATTTCTGCTCTGTGAAGAATAGCTTACTGTCCCAATAAACAGACCATTCTGTTGTATCAGGACTGCAATCACATTTGTAGGATCGCTGTTATAGCTCCCATATTTACATACAGCCCTCTATGTTTGTGAATGTCTGCTTCTCCTACCATGTTATCAGTCTCTTGGGGATAATAGGAAGCAGTCTTGTGATCTTTCTATTCCAAGTGCTTACCTTAGTCACACCAAGAACAGATCACTGAAACTATGACCATTGCTACAGGTGTTTTTGGTGGTGGTGGTGTTTTTCAATGATTTTCCTACTTCACCTAAGAATTTTTCCCTTAGTGTTGTGCCCATCACTTTGTTAAATGAAACGAGTGTTTTCACTTAGCAAATTCTTTTGGAATTTAGCTAATTTATTATTTAGCAAATTCTTTCATTTAGCGAATTCTTCTGGAATTTCTCAGAAGAAATAGTTTAACACTTTCTACATGAACAAATGCCGACACGTGGTGACATAATTAAGTACATTTTTAATGTTCACGTCTAGCTAGTTACTGCCTAAAATTCAGTCAGTCTCTGTAGCTGTGCAGGATACCGCAATCAGAGATAATAGTTTATAGAAACTTTTAACAACATTGGCCTCAGAATAAATATTTGTCCTGCTTCCATTTTATTCTTTCCATTTTTTTCTCTATCCTATTGATTACAAAACATCCGTGCACTTTTCCGAAAATCTAAGAAAATCCTTTAGTATTTACAGCCGCAATGTGAGTCAAGGCCACTAGGTGGAACCCTATTAAATCTAAGGCTGTTAAGGTCCAAAATTACTCCATCAAATTCACAGGAGGTGTCTGCTGGAAGAAGGACAATGACAATCCAACCTTTTCATTGTCACAGTGGAGAAGTCTGTGGTAGGACCAGGCTACCCAAGTTCACACATTGAGACACTGGAAGGCAGAAACCAATTCCCGGAGACTCAGTTGCCCCATGTGTTTCTACTTGAGGCAGTGACTTTCTCCCCATTCCCAGGAGTTGTGAATGGAAAAAAAAAATGGACAGCTTAAATAAAAGGAGCAACAGTCCCCTCCTATTCTTCTCTATGGCATGCCAAAGAGTAGTGGACAAACATTATTGGCTTTCTGGAGTCACATACCCTGACCTAGAGGAAGTGGGCTTCAACATGCCTACAGTGAGCAGGAAAGCAAAGCACCTAGGTGTCTCCTTCCTAAACCAGCAAAGGGTCTCATGTCCCTTGTGTACTGCAACTTTGGGCGGATCAGCTGTGCAGTCATGTCTGTCTGGAGCTTTTCCTCTGGCAAAGTCTGTGGTCAGGACAAGTTTCCTGTCCATACTACTTCCAAGAAAAAGGCTGTGGGTTTGCTGGGAAGGCATCCTTTGCTTCTGTGGTGCCTGTGGACAGAGGTAAGGGAATATGAGATGAGGAGGCTGCAGGGTGAATGATCATGAGAGGTTACTGCAGGTCACTTCTCTTGGGCCCTTTTCTACAGCCCTCTGCTCTTCAAAGTCTTTGTTTTGGAATGGTATAGAGGAAATAAAACAGAACACCATGAAATGGTCTGAAAAATATTCATTACAACAGGATAAGCACACACATATTCTAGAATAATCTCTAGATGCATGCCCCCATATCTAAGAGCTGTTTCCATGATTCCTTACTCCTCTAGATTATGTTTACACATAAAGAAATGCTAAAGAAAAATGATCTTTTAGTTGCCACAGCTGAAGAGATTAACCTGCTCTTGCAAACTGTTTGAGTCAGTTAGCAAATTTATGTGCAATGTTTAGCAGACACTTTGGATTGAACTACTCACAAATAGGGATAAATTCACTTTCCAGAATTTTCTTTTTTCAAAAAAAAATCTACTCTGAACTTTGTCATTCATAATTTGAATGCAGCCTCCTGACTGAAAGGGCAAAAGAAATGAACAATGATTTGATTTAAGTTTTGTGACGCCAGAGAATGGAGCAAGAGGGGAGTTTCTAAGACTGTGGGATCCAAAAGGTCACGAGAAACAAGGTCCCAAGAAGGCCCCAGAGTCCTTGAGAGTCTTTAGTTTTAAACTGAATGTGAAAACTCACTCAGCTTTTTCAAAAAGGAAAGAAAAGACAGCTTCTTATAGCATACAGAGTAGGAAACCATTACTTTCAGGCTTTGTTAGTGGCATTCTATGTTACTAAAGTATTTGAAAATATAATACTATTAAAATATAAACAGTAATGAAGTGTTTACTTATTGTGGACATTATTTCCATAAGATAAGTGTGATATAAATCTGTATCATATCTTTCTGCAATATATAAATATTACAAATAAATATATGTGTGTGTATATACATATGACATGTACGATGGTTTCCCTTCAGGAGGTAAGGAAAAGAGAAATCATTTTTTACTTTTGGGATAACCTAAAATAGCATGGCAAAGCTTATCAAGCTCATTTTGGGCAGCCAGTTTTGCCTATGAGAATGTCTTCGTCCCAAATGATGCTAGACTTCATCTCACCAAGCAAGAGCCAGCATCTGAAGCAATGATGACTGTGTTCTTGTTTTGATAAGAGGGCCCTACCTATCTGATAGAGTAGCAGTTATGGCTACAGGCGACTGAGCTGCTGAAATGGATGCCATTCATCTCAAAAAATGCTCTGAATTTTGATATAATGGCTACCAATTTAATTGCATCAAGTTAAGAGGTGGTGTGACATGACAATGAAATGTTGATTGGATGTTATTACTGATACCACAATGTCATGACTTCCATCCAACTGGATGAGTAGTCCTAGAGTTTGGAGAACTTGCGCTGCCAAAGTAGGAGAAGAAAATTGCAAGCAGTTGATTTCTTCTAGGTCATCTGTATTTTGTTTTCATTTTTCTTTTTAAAGAAAAATTGATGAAACTTCATAACTGTAGCTTCTGGAAGATTCTTTCCTCCCACCTTAATTTTCTAACATAAAAATATGACCAAGACAAGACAAATATAGACAAACCTATTATTGCAGCAATATCTATGTATTGATCTATTTGTGTATTCATTTATACCCCCTTTTTTTCTTGTCTTCTAAATGGAGTCACAATTTATGATTTTACAGAGATCCCTATGGAGACTAGAGAAGTTAAAAAGATCTTGAATCTTGTAGAAGTGAGAAGACGTTCTTTCCATTCTCTGGCCACTGGTAGTTTTGAAATGAGACCTTTTCTTTTCCTTCTGCATCCTCAGTATCTAGAGCCCTGGCATCTTCTTAAGAGAACTGCCTGCATTTCCTAAGGTCTTGACCTCAATTCCCAGCAACCACATAGTGGCTCACAACCATCTGTAATGAGATCTGGCACCCTCTTGAGGTGCCAGATCCTCATCAACTTAAACCAAGAAACGCTTTATGGGCAAGCTCAACAGGACCACTATATATGGGCTGCCCATGCGTGCTTCAGCATTGCCAGGGCATAAATTGCATTCATTTTCCGGTCATATTCCCCCACCTCTCTCTCTCTCACACACACACACATCATATATAGTCAAATATCTACTTCATTGAGATAACTTTACTGAGGCATAATTCATGTTTCATATAATTTAAAGTAGATGTTCCAATTAATTCAATGGATTATATTTTGTCCTTTATCACCATCAATTTTATAGCATTTTCATCACCCAGAGAACAACCTCCATAACTTTGTCATTATCCTCGTTTCTCCCCTCAATTATCCCATCTTACCTCCTATCAATAAACCCAACAATAAGTTCACTGTTGTAGGGAGGCTGCTTGTTCATTTTCCTACCACCCAGCAGCTCAAATAATCAAAATAATCACACAGAAACCTGATTATTTAAATCATTGCTTGGCCCATTAGCTCTAGCTTCTTAATGGCTAACTCTTACATCTTAATTTAATCCTTTTCCATTAATCTGTGTATCGCCATGTGGTAGCAGCTTACCAGGTAAAGTTCTGGCGTCTGTCTCATGTGGAGCTACATGGCTTCTCCCTGACTCCTTCTTCTTTATCCTAGCATTCAATTTAGCTTTTCCTGCCTACCCATATTCCCTGCACAGGCTGAAGACAGTTTCTTTATTAACCAATGGTATTCACAGCATAGAGTGAAATCCCATATCACCTACCCTTTACTGTTTAAATAAAAAGGAAAGTTGTAACTTTAACATAGTAAAGTTGCATAAAACAGTTATCAAGCAAGAACTACAGTTACAATATTTATATCTAATTTATCTTTTATCATAACTAAGGAAAACTGTATTATTACTATCTATTCTTTAACTCCATCAAAGACTCCAGAAAGATATATTACCTAAGTTATCAGGAAGTGCATTGTAAGCAACTTCCAAAATTCTAGAAATGACAGAGACATCTCACTGACTGAACAGTCACCCAAAGTTTTTCTGTAATGTTGGGGCATTCATCTTCAGCCTACAGGCCCATAGTATCCAGCAGACTTTTCCATGAAGCAGAAAATTTCAAAGACATATCTGTCTATATTGGCAGTTTGCCGGTCACTTTCTTCTGTATCCTGAAAATGTCTCACAGACTCTTTCATGAAGCAGGAACCCAAAGGATTGTCTCACCTTTAGGCAAGTTAAGCAATCATTTTTCTGTGGTTCCTGGATCTCCAGTTAAGCAGTCCAGGCAAGAGCAGTTTCTTGCCCAAATGGCTGACAAACTCCATAAGGAGTCTCTTTGATGCCCATCTTCCTCTTGAAGTATATTGGTGCCACATTCGAGCAAATTTATGTGGTAGTAGTATTTCTGTGTGTGTGTCATATTTTTCTGTTCATGATATCTTCTAGGATCATTTGATAGTATGGTAATAGGGTTTTCATTGTCATTGTAAAGACTATGATCATAAGCAAGCAGGTGAACAAAGAGTTTATTTCAGTGTACAGTTCTATATCACAGTCTGTCACTAAGGAAAGTTTGGGCAAGAACTCAAACAGCATAGTGATGTGGAATCAGGAACTGATACAAAGGCCTTAGAAGAGTGTTGTTTATTGATTTGCTCCCTGTGTCTTGTTCAACTTGCTTCCTTATAGCACCCAGGACCATCAGCCAAGAGGTAGTACCTCACAGTGATCTGGATCCTCCCACATCAATCAAGAAAGTGTACTATAGGCTTATTCATTGGTCAATCGGGTAGAGGTATTTTCTCGGGTAAGATTCCTCTAAAATAATTCAAGTTTGTGTCAAGTTGGCATAAAACTAGTTAGTACAGATGCTGTCACAAATCCTGTCACTTTCCTTTTCTATGGGTGAGAACTATAGAATTGTGTGTATATATAATACATCTTCTTATCCCACTTATACACAGAGGCACACATATGCTGACTCTGCTCTGTCTTTCCTACTGTAATTTGCAATACAGTCAGTAAAAGAGTGCAGGTATCTCTGAGATATAGTGATTTCACTCCCTATGCTTCTATTCCCAGGAGTACTGCAGCTAGATCTCAACATGCATATGCTTCATCTTTTCCATATTCTCATCTGCGCTTGTAATCTCTTGTTGCTTTGGTGGTAGCCATTCTAATGGATATGAATTAGTATCTGAAGGTTGATATCTGTTATAACTTCCATTTTCATGATGATTGTTGGTATTGAACATCTTCATATATCAGTTGGATAATTGCAAGTCTTCATTGCCAACTCCATCTTGTACCTGTTGCCTTGAACTTTGTTCACAGTTCTTTCACTTGCTAGATTTAAAACGCTCACAAGGATAAATAAAATAACCTTCAGGGTTGAAAGATTCAAAGACGATTTTAAACTCTTTTATTAAATGAAGAGTAACTTCATCTTAACTGGTTTGAGTTTTAAATCTTTGATTGTGTATGAGTGTCCCTGGTAGATGACTGGGCACTCCAGGAATTTAGTAGATCAGACACATGGAACTCAGATACTGATCTTATGCCTATCTGCAACAAAGCCACACTTTCTGTGTATTAATCAATCGCTGTAATCAGTTAAAGCAAACAGTCCAGTTCTATGGTAGAGTCCTATGTGGAGTGATAGGGAGCACCAAGGGAAAGCAGCCTGATCATATGACAAGTAGAATCAGCTGAGAGAACTTGGTTTAATTTGCATCTATCCCATTACACCTCTGTTATTTCTATTTCTAGAAACTTATTCCACAAAATAACAGAATTTCAAAGTCTTTTTCCAATGGTTTTCTTGCCTCTAGATAACTATACTACTTCCCATTGTAAACTGAAACTCTGCTTTGGTTTACACAGCCACCCAGACCTGTGTAATCACACAGAAACTGTATTAACTACAACACTGGTCTATTAGCTCAGACTTCTTTTTAACTCTGACATGTTAAATTAACCCATTTGTATTATTTTATATTTTACCACAAGGCTCATAATTTGTTACCTCCTGCTTATTGGGTGGCTACATGGCATCTCTCTGACTCCACCTTCTTTCCTCCTCTATCTGCCTTGCTATATTCTGCCCTGCCATAAGACAAAGCAGCTTCTTTATTAACCAATGGTAATGAAACATATTTGCAGCATACAGAGGAGAAGTCTACATTGCTCCATTTTCTGCATAGCTACCTTTTGTTTTTCCCTGTACTCAATAGATATTACTGAGCTCTGATGATGAACCAGACCCTGTCCTACAACTATGATCAAGTCACTATCTAAGGAAACTCTTCCTTGTAGTCATCTAGTTAGGCTATGACTCTCATTGTGGTGAGACAAGTTTATACTTATTGGCCTTGCTCACCTCGCAACCACACATTTTCCAGCACCTCCCAGTGGAACAAGCTGTGATACTTGATTTCTATCTCACTCTCTGTGTTCACATTTCTGGCAGCGTGTCCATGATGCTCACATTTCTTTATCTGGCTCTCCTGATGTAGTCTAAACTCCTCCTTTTTAAAAAAGGGAGATTGGAAAGTAGGTGATGTTTCCAAAGAATAGCTATATATGTTTAAGACATACAAAAACTAGGTTATGCCATGTGTGTGCAACAAAAAGGAAGACTGCATGACAAGACTAACAGGGATAATTTTCAATTACTAGAAAAAATATATTTTTCTTGTTGTTAGTCTATGTAGCTATGCTATCCAGGAACTTAATATGTATGAATCATGCTGGCCTCAGACTCACAGAGATACAGGTGTGTCTGTGATATGAGTGATGGGATTTAATTGTTTTTGAACAAATCTTGCATTTTCTAAAACTATCTTTAACAGTCATGTATTTGATTTCACAATGGGAAAAAACAGCATTTATAATCAGTTAGGGTAGAAGAAAGAAAGGGAAGAAACAAAGAAAGATGATGGATAAAAAGAAAGTTCTAGATAATTGAAGAAACATCACAGTGCTGGATAAACTACTTATGAGGTTTTGTTTTTTTTTTTTTTTTTTTTTTTTTTTTTTCGAGACAGCGTTTCTCTGTGGTTTTGGAGCCTGTCCTGGAACTAGCTCTTGTAGACCAGGCTGGTCTCGAACTCACAGAGATCCGCCTGCCTCTGCCTCCCAAGTGCTGGGATTAAAGGCGAGCGCCAGCTTACTTATGAGGTTTGTAAGCCTGTTTTTATTCTTCTGTAACAGAACTCTCCCACATGTTTCGCATTTATAGCCAACCTCAGTTAATTACCATATTGTTTGTGGTTGCCTTTGAGCAAGGTCAATACAGGTAATCAGATGTTTTACAGTCTCCAGAAAGTTCCTCTTGTTCCTTCCTCTTGTTCCTCTTGAACCATCAATATCAGATGGATGTACATTAGTAAGGAGACATCGTGAGTTATAACATGATCCTAGAGTCAGTGAAGTGAAAAACCGAGGCAATTAAGAAGAGTTCAGACATGGTTTCATGTCCCTGATTACCCAAGAGCAATAGCTTTTTGTCAGAATTATTTACAAAAAAAAAAAAAGAAAAGAAAAGAAGAAAAAGTCTTAATTCTGATATTTAGCCAGGCCGGAAACATTAGGAAATTATATAAGAAGCTAGGTAAATCTTTAAGAGTTGTCAAACTTTTTTCTAGAGATAAAAGCTTTTCTTCAAACCATCTCTAAAGTAGAGAACTGGTAGTTTAGACTTTGGGTAGCAGTACAGCAAAGAAGAAAGAATAGGAGTTAGAAACACAAACAAACCAGACTGGACATTCAGAGAAGGTATTTTCCTGTAGATAAGGACTAAGATCCACCTGAGATTTCTAGAAAAAACAGTGTGAATTAGTAACAAAGATTAGTATTTGCAGTGCCGTAGCCCTCTTAAAACTAAACAATTGGAAAATGAGTTTGACTCTTGGAAATGAAAACAGATCTTATATATGCAAAAAAACATAGTAAACATCCAAATACTGTACAGTTCAGCAGAACTGGTTTGTATTGAATTGAATTGGTTAACGTTTACAGATAATGAGACCCTAAAAGGAGTTGAGAATGTCAGAGGCATTCCTCTTCCAATCATTTTCTAGAGGGGATTCAAATTTAGACTCCACTCTAAGCATTGTTCAAAGAGGAACCCCAACATGGAAAGGTTGGAACTGGATTTTGTGTGAAGGAGTTTAAGTACATTCAGATTTTGGGATTGAGCTGAGACCAGTGCCCTTAGACCCTGGACTCTAGTTCCTCATCTGGAGTCCATGGCATTCACGCAACCTCTTATCTTATTTGAAATCATGTTAGTTCATGCTCTAGAAACCCACGCAGATGTAACATGAAGACTGAGTATTTTGGTCTCTGTGGTCATTATTTATTATGTGAAAATATAAACTGGCATTTCAGTTTTACATCTCAATTCTGTGAGCTTAGTCTATACGACACTGCCTAGGAGACAGGTCTGCTGCTGTTTTATTGAGGAAATTAGAAAAGCTTCCAGTTACGGCAAATAAAACCACCAAGGCTGTGGAAGTCCCTTATTTGGGGACACCCATTGGAGTTGTTAGCTAGTAATTTTCTTTCATGGAATAATCCACCATCGTTTTGTTGCTATGATGGATCATTTTTAAGGCCTCATCCTAGGATATTCAGCATTCATTGCATTCCTTTTCCACCTTAAGGAGACAAGTTGAGTTAATGTCTTCCTGAAGCAACACCACATATGTGGGAGATGCCCACAAAAAACATGAATGGGAAAATGCTAATAGAAAGCAAGAAATAGAAAATTCTAAATATCAAGCAAGTAGGGCTCAATGCAGACTGCAAGAAATGCTACCAACTTACTCATATTTCTGTCTCCACAGCAAGGAAAAGTGTATTTTAATCCACTAATTGCCATATGTCTTTTATTTAAGACTGCTTCTTAGTATAATGACTCTTGGCGTTGCTGCCATTCTCGTGCCTGATAACCTAGTAAATACTTGTAGGTGAGAAGTAAGCACTGAAAAGTGGAGTGCTCCAGAGGAGTAGGGCAATGAATGGAGCCAGCTGACGCTGTCTCATGAATGAAACAGTCCACAACTCTGAGAATACTGATAGTGACCGGACATAACTCCCGTCAGTTTCATTCCATCCGAGCCGTGAAAGTAATGGAAGACTCATCTTTGTGACTTCAAATTTGGCTCCAGGACATTACAAAGAAGTGAGGGAAAATCCGAGTCGTACTCATTGCGAGATCTTGACTTCTTACGTGATGGGGGAAATTGTAACAACTCCTGTCCTCAGGTCAGTGCTAACTCTGAATGTACTACATCCTGGCCTTGGCAGGCACATTCTGTTCTCACAGAAATCAAACGTGTGAGTCTGCCAGCAGCCCCACTTTAACTAGAGCAAGGGTGCTGGATAAAGCCTAAGTCCAAATTTCTCAATAATCCAAGTGCCAGCAGCACTACGTTTGTTACGAATTCTCGGTTTTGTTTAAGATTTCTAAAGACACCTCACCCACCCAAATTTGTGAGAAATCCAAAATCAAGCTACTTGGAAGACATTTGCTATAGTTTCCTTGCTGACTTCCTGTCTGATGGAAGAATATGAGCAGGACAAGAGAATGATGGGAAAAGCTACAAAGTGGTGCTTCCAAGGCATCAGAATCCATAAGAAAGACACAAAGAGATCACTGGTCAGCTTTTCTGGTCATCCTTGCTCTTCCTAGATGTATTATAGATACATTGACAGTCTATGCTCTCCTGCCTCAGCATCTCAAAACTGGAGCTGAGTCTCTTCAGTTAGTGCTCACACCAGGACTTCTAGCCTTCAAAGGTGGATCAATCTCAGTCCAAAATGAGCATAGTGACCTGTCAGCCATAATGGCCAGTCTTATCTATATTCCTTTTGCTCTTTACTTCAGAATCCTATCAGGTAGGGGTTCTTACCCACCTTAACCAAAAACTAAAAGCCAAAAGTGAATTTTTGCTTTTTTGTTCTCAAAGACAATAGCTCAATGACTTCATTGGAATTAGAATCAACGTTGGCTATTTTTAATGTCCTGTTGTTGAACTATTTCCTCCTAATAAGAAGGAAGGGAAAGTGACTTGATATAAAGGGTACTAGAAAGTGACACAAGGCTCCAAAATCACTCACCACTACTGAACATGCCCACTATAAGGAGACCTGCCATGGTGACACAAGCCATTTGTCCCAGTTGCTTAGGAGGGTGGGATGAGAGAAACAAATGAACCCAGGACCGTCTGACTAACCTGGGCATTATAGGAAGACTCCCACCCAAATAATAATAATAATAATAATAATAATAAGATGATGATGATGACATCTGTTTTTAAACTACAAAAGTACAAGTTCTGTCCAGAAGATGTCACGCTATATTGACTTACTTGTATGAGTGCCTATTTGAAGTGTCTGCCCTCATATCATAGGTATCTGATGCTTATCTGACTTCAAGAACCAAAGACCTGCTCTTTGACCCTCACCAGCTAACTTCACCTTAGTCAGTGTACAGTTCGTGTGACACTCAGAGACACAACTAATTCACAAAGATTTTCCTCTTTGGTGTATCACTTTGAAGCATGACTCACACCCCTTTCCACCATCGAGGCAGGCACAGTCAAGTGAACGATCTTCCCTTGAAGGTGTGCAGATTATGTCAAGAACTGCCCTGAAAGTTGGTTTTCTGCCTCAACCATTTATATGTATGCATCTTGGAAAGACATATTTAACGTTTGTTCTCTACAATAACTTCTCCATCTCAGAGAAGGGTTGTCAAAGGGAGTTTGTGAAAACACACACCACTCTAGAATTCTAATCTGCCACTTGTGATGGGCCTAGAGAATCTGCATTTTCAACAGTGATCTATTCTTTCATATTCTTTGTTTATGAGTAGCACATTGCTGGATCTTTACTCTCATATGTGTCCGATGGCTTTGTACAATGGCTTTCCAGAGGCTACTGGATGCTGTCACACACCACTGCAGACCCGGTGCAGAAAGAGGTATGAAAATTCATCTGCCTTCATTAAGACAGTTATGAAAGATTTTTAAAGAATTGTTCTTTGAGACTCTCACACATATATTCAATATATCCACACCCACACTCTATTTCCCTCCTCCAGCTCTTCTTGGATCCCCCATAACATATCCCCTTGCTAACTTCATGTCTTTTTTTTTTTTAAACCCACTGAGCCCAACTTGTGATGACCCTATAGTGGGGAGGGGCATCAGCAGCCTCCCAGTGGTTCACAGGCCCAAGGAATGCCGGCCTCTCCCTGCGGTAGCCATTTAAGTGAAATTTATATCCTGGCTATGCTGAAGCATGCCTGGGCAGGCCCTATATGTCCATATTGGGTTTCATGGTCTAACTGACTAGGTTTCATCCTCAAGAGGGCACCAGATCTCATTACAGATGGTTATGAGCCACCATGTGGCTGCTGGGAATTGAAATCAGGACCTTTGGAAGAGCAGGCAGTGCTCTTAACCATTGAGCCATCTCCCCAGCCAATAATTCTTCAGTTATGGGTGGGTACTTGGTATTCCCTCCCCTAGTCATTCTGGAGTATTGGCAGGCTTGGTCTTGTGCAGATCACCACAGCTGTTGGGAATTTAAAAATACAGTTACCACATCACTTCCAGATAACAACATTTTACAGCACCCCTCCCCATCCATTTAGGGGCAAAGGCAAGATAACAACATCTGGTAAAACAGCTTTTGTTATTGTCGGGTGTCTTGTTAAACAGGCTTATTTTGTTGAACTATCAAATCATTGTGTCAATGTTGTAATAAGAGCATTAGCTCATCTAATGAAACGTAAATGGGGGCTGAGAACTAAACATTAAAGCCATGGTATTAAATCACATGTTATAGCCTAGATATCCAAATTAAATTATATCTACTTGATTGCAAACACAAATTCTGTCGATTATATTACAATTTGAAATACTTCAATTCTAGAAGAAAGATTATAATTCTCTACTAATGTGTGTTAAGAAAAGTAATCTGTTTATTAGTTGAAATTTATGTGTCAATCAGGTTAGAAAGGTTATACTGTGATAACAAACAGTCCTGGCGTAGCTGGAACATAAAACAACTCAAATTACTTTTTCTTTTACTCCAGGTCTATCTTGAGCTGTCCTGGGAGTTGTGTGCTGTGCTGTGCTGTGCTGGGGACCCAGTTTAGCAATGAAGCACTCTCGCTCCTTGCTGCAGGGAAGGAAAATGCAATCATAAAGCACCAACTTTTGTACTTATATGTAAGTAGACAAAGCAAGTGTGATAGCTGTAGTCAGAGTTAGGAGGTGGGAGATGTTCCGCTATGTACTCTGTTGAAAATACAAGGGATCGGCACGAGGTTCAAACTAGAGCTACTAGACTTTAAGTGAGGGGGCTTGAGTACAAACTCTGCTGACTCTTACAAGGTATTAAACTACAACTGAAGCCTATTGAATGCTTATAGTAAAGCCAACTGAATTCAAAATTACTACTTTGCTTAACATTTCTGGCTAACATCCCAATAATGGCTCAGATTCGCATAGCTCTTACATTGTCACATTTCAGCTTATAGAGGACATCTAATGAAACAACTCTATGGCAAGAGTAAAAGGCAGTTAACTCATTAGAGTGATGCTTTGACCCAGACTGGGTACCCTAGTAAAAAGACTCTAAGGTAGATAGATACTTGTTTGTAGAAATGGTACCACCTGCAGTGGGGTGGGGGAAATAAAATTAAAGAAGAAGAAGAAGCTGTGACTTACGCAGCAGCGATCCCAGAGCTGATCTCCTTGGAAGCATAGATCTGACATGGCTCTTCAGGGGTGTTCTAGATTGTGTCATAGGATCCAGGCATAACCTTGGGTCAGTTCAGTGTTTGAAGAACAATTCTTAGAGAGGGGCCAAGCTGAGAGCTGGAACTAGGGAGCAAACTCCTGCTGCCGGGGAAACTAGGGAATCCACCTCAGACATGCGCGGAGGGGTCTGAGCAATTCCGTGTTTACCAATTGATGCAGAACAGGAGGATCTGTGAAGTTGGGAATTAAGACAATTACCTTTTCACCAGATCCGACTTCATTTTGAACAGTAAGTTAACTGCAGTCTTTGGTGTTGAATGTTCTGTTTTGTAAACGGTGGCATGTGTAGAAACACAAACCATTTGTATGGAAGGTAAATTCTTTTTCTCTAGCCTCTGTCGTCCTCCTCTGAGAATAATTGAATTCCGATGAATCACTAATGTATCAGAATGTTAGATTTGGTGGCAAAACACAGTCATGGCAAGCCATCTTAGAAACAATTTCTGAAAGGCTATTTCTTCCTGAGTTAAAAGGAATTCCAAATTTTTACACCTTAGATTGTATATTGTATCTCACTGGTGATTTTCAGGGCTATTCCATGGACTCATGGATAGAAAAGGCATATTTTCTGGAGGATGTTCATGTCTGGGTCATTTCGGTCATTGGGGGTGGGGAGAGAGAAAATTTAGTGAATTTTAAGTTTGTAAAAGCATGGGTGTATATTATTTAATGAAGCGAAGAACTGTACTGCTTTCAATAAAAATACTAAGTATGTTTACATAAATTTTATGCTTTCTGTGGGTATTTCAAACCACAAGTTTATTCTGTTGTGCCTTCAAGGAAATTTCAATAAATTTTTTTAGGATGTATTCCCTAAATTACTACAGAATCCCTGTTATGCATTGGTCAAGATTTTTTTCAATCTTCCTACCTTTTGCACATTGGAAACATGTCCCTTGTAATTATTTCCCTAGAAAACAGAACAAATGAAGCTGGTCTGTGTTTTTTGTAGAACACAAAGGGCAGCTTCTGTTTGGGTTTATTCTTCAGTACAGCTTTACAATGTGAGTTAGTGAACTCAGCCTCCAAAGAAAGCTAGGAAATCCTCTGTCTCAACATGTTTTCTAAAACAAGAACATGCTAGACAGGGAGAATGAGAATGTGGACTACCATTTTTCAAAAGTCAAAATCCTTTACATGTCTAATCTTATACAGTCCAATTTTGAGAAGTATCTGTTATAGTAAAACTCAGAAATTGGCATCTTCAGATATTTATGTCAAGAAGCCATTGAGCAGGGCTTAGGAGTTGACTCAGTTAATAGCACTAGATGCTTTTCCAGATGACTCAGGTTCTATCCCAGAACCCACTTGGTGGCCTATAACCGTTTGTAACTCTAGTCTCAGGGTTTCTGGTGCCCTCTTCTGACCTCTACAGGCACCAGGAAAGCACATGGTACACACACACACACACACACACACACACACGTGAAAAACACCTGCACACATAAAAGGAAAAAATTGAGTAGTTTAATAGAGGAGCCACTGAATGCAATGCTCCCTTCTTTTGATGTATAGAAATATCCTGTAGTGTATAAATGTGATGGGCATTCCGAATCAGACATGGACTCAGACTCATTTACTTAAAGACAATTGAAAAGAATTTAACAGTTCTAATCCATTTTCCACGATTTTTTATTTTTATTATTTTATGCGTATGGTGTTTTGCTCATATGTATGTCAGTTCACCACATATTTGCTCTATTAGGACTGTACTTACAGATTATTGTATGATTCCATGTCATATCTGGGACTCAAATTTGGGGGCATTGGAAATACAGCAGTCCTCTTAACCACCGAGATATCTGTCCATTCCCTGGACTTAATATTTTTGAGCCTTACATGTTTTATACAGAAAATACCAAGCACTACTTATCATCTAAATATCAACCATATCTCTTCTTGTCTAACTATTTATCTGTCATTTATAAAATAAATTTCTATTAAATCCCAGATCTAATATTATATAATGAGGTCATTATGTAATAAATTATATGATGTTTGAATGAAACGATTGTGCCATCACCCCATCTACTTAGAAAGAAACCTGGTGATGCCCAGGCAATCATGCAGGAACTCTGGGAGGAAAGTGAAATGTTTGAATTTGTTTGGGGTGTATTTTTGTAACTCTGCCTGTCCTTGCATGCCTGTTTCTCTCAAGCACTTGATGACAAGAAGAAAATCAAATACCCTCCTTTACTTTTTCCAAAGAAGGCCTAGGAATATTCCAAATGTGATATATCTTCATCTCCCTCTATTTCACAGGCCATTTTGTATGGGGGTATTTTCCTCACCACTTGAACTACTTTTAATTAATGGTGATAATTCTAGGGTGCCTTCCACATGCTCCCTGATGGCTGTGTTATAAATGGACATAATAAACAGACCATCTAATATTGATAGAGTCTACAGCTGCATCTGCTAATTAGGACCAATAAAAGCTTGGAGGGCAAGAGTTCCCATGTGACATTTGTTTAATTAAAGCCTTTGTCTGCTCTATTCAGAAGGATTAAAAATATTTCACTTTAAATGTGCTGAAAACAAACATAGCCTTTAAAACGCTGAACATTCCACCATAGTCTCTTCTGGGTCCCCAGGAGGAAAGTTTTCGAGAAACATAAAATCTACTTTTCTTATAATATCAGTGATGTAATCATTTCTGCCCCCTTTTAACCAAGCCTGATGATTTGCTCTATTTGCAAATCCAATATATGCATATGCATTTGTCTGACTAAAGGCTTTAAGGGAGGAATAGGTTCATAGGTGAGCCAGCATTGATTGGAGCAAGAAGCATAGGGCAGCCCAGCAATGGAGTGGGGTGCTGAGAGTCAGCAGTGGAAAGGAACATTGTGAATGGCCAGAAGGGAGCACTGAGATAGAGCCTGTGTTCATTATCTTGACAGTGAGGTTTTCATGAGCTTCTCTTATTGAATTTCATGCCTCATATATGTGCAATTAGGTGAATGGCAATTATACATAATTTTTTAAGTAAGAAAAATCAAATCATCACCATGATAGACATCCTAAAACTCCAACTGAACATAACTGATCCAAATAAATTCTCAGTTTCCAATGAGAAAAACTTAAAATTGAACCCCAAGATATTGAAATAGATGGTGTACTTGATTATATAGTTAAGAAAAACTAACAGGATCAAATAAGAAAACAGTACAAATTTATTTTTAATCATATGTACATTGTGTGCATCTATATGTACATTATACACACAGAAAATATGTTATAAAATGCAAGAGAGGAAGTAAAATAAGAGACATTGATAAAACAGAAAAGACAGAAGGCACCGGGTGGTGGTGGTGGTGGCGCACGCCTTTAATCCCAGCACTCGTGGAGGCAGAGGCAGGTGGATCTCTGTGAGTTCGAGGCCAGCCTGGTCTACAAGAGCTAGTTCCGGGACAGGCACCAAAGCTACAGAGAAACCCTGTCTCGAAAAACCAAAAAAAAAAAAGAAAGAAAGAAAAAAGAAAAGAAAAGAAAGAAAAAGAAAAGACAGAAGGCTGCTTTGAGTCATTAACAATCATAGAAAAAGTCAGTAAAGAGGTACAGAATATGATTTTTCATAATGAAATCTAGACATCAACATTTTCCTGACCTCATGGTCAGAACCAAAAGCAGATGATAACAACTCACAGGTGAGGAGCATGGGAATGTGAATTTGGGCAGCAGTATTAACATAACTCGTAATTGTGATTATGACAGATTACCCCTTGTCAATACCAAAACAGACTGAATTCCTAAAATACCACAAACATGTCCTAACATGGTTAGGATTCTATCTGAGACCTTGTCAGTCCTGTGGATACACGTCAGCATTGATCTCCTGGGCAACAAGGGGCTTATTGACCATGAATTAGACACAAAGCAATCAATATATTCAGGAAGTGGAAGGAAATGTGTTTAGAAGTGGAGTCTGCATGTTTGTGTCACAAGCATTCAGTATTACGGGTAATGTCCTTTCGGTACAGTTCCTAGATACACAGTTATACAGTGTCTAAGTTAGGGAAACTATTGCCGTGATGAAACACCATGACCAAAAGCAACTTGGAGAAGAAAACACTTGTTTCTCTCACACTTCCAGATCACAGTTCATCATTCAAAGCTGTCAGGGCAGGAAATCAAACTGGGCAGGAATCTGAAGGCGGGAGCTGATGCAGAAGCCAGGAAGGAGTACCACTTATTAGTTTGCTCTTCATAGCTTGCTCAGTATACTTTCTCATAAAGTCCAGGACCACTAGCCCAGGGGTGTTCCTACCCACAAGGGCTGTACCCTCCCCATCAGTAACTAATTAAGAGAATACCTGTTAGGCTTATCTGCCTCCAGCTGGATCTTACGAAGATATTTTCCCAATTGAAGTTCTCGTCTCTGATGACTCTAACATCTGTCAAGGTGGCATAAAATAGCCAGGACAGTGGCCAAATATCTACTGAATTTATATAAAAATGGAGAGGATCCCTTGAGACTCAGAATAGGTCATATTTATAATCTATTGTCTGCAGAATTAGTCTCTGCCATTTATCCTTCCAGTGTACCTAATTTTTTTTTATTCAGCAACCTTGTACTACATCCTCTCTGAAGGAGATGTAGACTTTAATTCTCTGTGCTCTTCTAGACAGCTACCAGCAGTAAAACACAAGTTAGAACTTTTTAACTTGAAAAGACAGGCATCTTTAGCCAAAAATGGCTTTTATTACTAAGGATTTGGGGAAAATTCAAAAGAATTTTAGTCTTGTCAGCATATTAGGGTCAGAGGTTAAACCTGCTCTCTAATCAATCATTCTTGCTTGCTTTTTCTTCCTTCCTTCCTTCCTTCCTTCCTTCCTTCCTTCCTTCCTTCCTTCCTTCCTGCCTGCCTGCCTGCCTGTCTATTTTCCTTTCTAGATCAGCAATTCTCAATTTGTGCATTGAAACCCTGAAAAGAACTTCAAGAAAACACTGGTATTATAGTTATATTACCATTTATAATAGTAGCAAAATTAGTTATGAAGTAGCAATAAAAATAAGTTTATGGTTGGAGTCACTATTAATGAGGATTTAATATAACTGAATTAAAAGATCACAGCACTGGGAAGGTTGACCACCACTGATCCAGATTGATGTTCTATAGTTAAATTACTCTGAACCACATAAAACAGCAACTTTCCTTACACAGTTGGAAAGCAGCACAAGTTGGAGATTTGGGTGGTGATTGTTGTGAGATGATGTACCCTCTGTGCCTGAAAACTGGGAGGACAACACTGTAGCTTTATGTGTAAATTAGACAAGCTGTCTTTGAAGAAATCCAACAGAATTTCAGGCATATTAATTTAAAGGTCAAATAAAAGTTCCACTGCAGATGACCCTGCCTTCTGTATTAATATTGTATTCATCAGCTTTACATACTGTGTGCTGAAAACTTTTCGAATGGCTTTGAGAAATCATCTTCTTAAATACTCTCATCAGCTTCATGATATTGTAATGTGGGATTCCCCTCTGTATGCTGTGAAAATCATTCATTAATAAAAAAAAATTGCTTTGGGCCTTCAGCAGAGCTATAGGGGAACAGAGCTAGGCAGGGAAAACTAAACTGAATGCTAGGAGAAAGGAGGTGGAGTCAGGGAGAAGCCATGGAGCAGCTGCCAGAGACAGATATGCTGAAACTTTGCTGATAGGCCACCACTTCGTGGTGATGCACAGATTAACAGTGATGGGTTAAATTCATATGTGAGAGTTAGCCAATAAGAAGCTAGAGCAAATGGACCAAGCAGGATTTAATTATTATAGTTTCTGTGTGATTATATCAGGGCTGAGCAGTTGGGAACCAACAAGCTTCCTCACTCTTCTCCAACAATATTGTTATCCTCATTTTCCAGGCAAAGAAGCTAAAATACAACAGGTTTAGACTGTATTGCTGCTTGTAGGTCTGACTCTATTACAGTGACTTCCCAAGTTAGATTCCAATTTAATGGTAGTAGTAATCTCTTAAAGGCTTAAATACATGCAGCTTAGAAATAATTTTAGATACTTTAGAATTTTATAAAGATCATTCAGATGATAAAATAGAGAATATTTCATGGTGCTAAGTTTAGTTCATAATATTGCTAGAGAAACTAAGAAGGGCCAACCAATTTGAAATGTGTATTGCTTAAAGAAATCCAGAGATTACAGCAGCCCTAAAACCATTTGATCATTTTGAAGAAGTTCACTGTTACCCTGCATGCTGCTGTCATGTCTGTCTGAAACTGCACTCCCCCCTCTTATTCACATGAGACAAAAATCTAGCTTAATAGCAGGGCTTGTGATCTTTACTGACAGCATACCAAGCCTTGGGAGGAAACAGCCTGAGGCTCATGGAAAGACCCATCAGGTATTCAACATTTCCAGGATCCAACTAAGAGGCATAAATGAAACCTGAGATGAGATGGGTCCAAAGCATAGGCATGGGACAGTCATAAGCTGCAGATCACACACCCTAGTGACTACAACCGGAAATCTGTTTTCTCAATCCAAGCTTTCTGTGGACTGGAGAGATGGCTCAGTGATGAAGACCACCTGCTGCTACAGGATCAAATTCTCAGCACCCACATAATGGCTCACAAACATCTGTGACTCCAGTCCCAGGGGATCTGTGACTCCTCTTCTGGTTTTTGCATGAATGTGGTGCACAGAAAACAACACCCATACACAGAATAAAAAGAAATAAAAGTTTAAAAACAACATTTATAATCCAAGTTTTCATGTGTGGGTTATTGAAAAAAATCAAATGTTTGACCACAGTTGACTTCTGCACCTCTTCTCTCTCTGGCTTTTACTCACCCTACACACACATATGCACAACATATGCTCACATACATGACAAATATCATTTGTATCCCTGGATGTAACTCAGAGTTCTCTTCAGGTCCATTTAGGTGCTTGTAAATATATTTTATGTTTTAGACACCCCTAAGTTCTGCTCAAACCCTGCCTCCTCAAGAGGTAGATTCAAAAAGGAGATCCTTTATTTTTAATAATACAAGTTGGCCTTATGGTACTTAATATATTTTTACTTCTATAGGACATGAGGAGGTTACTATTCTGATCACAAGGAAAAAAACGATTCCCTCTTTTCTCCTTGATAGCCAGCCATTTTTTTCAGAGGCAAAGAGACTGTTGGCCTAGATAGACGAATGTAGACTTATTACCTCCCTGGCTGCACTTTCAGGTGTTATTAGTGCACCATCACTCCATTATATCACCTCCAAATAACCTCTAAAGCTATTCTCTCTTTCATACCTAAGAATACCAGAGGCCATTGTGATATGAGGGTTACCTAGCAGTTATTCCTCACAGACTCTCCACAGGACCCAGAAGTAAAACATGATCAAGGGAGGTGCACAGGGCAAGAAACTGTGGGTCAAGAGGTTTATTACTCATCACAAAAGAACTAAGGAGATTCTAGTGTTGCTGTTCTTTATTTGATTTTTAAAACAGGTCATCCTAGAATTTAAAACTGTGTGACGGTCACTGTTTGTTTCTAACTATCACTGTTGAGGATGTCCACTTTGAAATGTCTGTGTTGGTCTTTGAAAGCATGAGTACACACATTTATTGGACACCTGGACAAGGTTGGACCCTTCAGTGTTCCCTCATGGTCTGAGGAGGGGTCCGTGAGACCCTGCTCTTTCCTGAGGAGATTTGACAGTTAATGGCTGCTCTAGGAGGGCATGTCATTGACTTCTGTGATATACTACTGAGGAACTAGTTGTGGCGGAAGGGATCAGAGGAGAAAGAAGGGGAATAACAGAGCTACATGGGTGAATATAATCGCAATAGATTGCATGTATGTGTGAAACGGTCAAATAAAATCTGTGATCCTGGTTCATGGTTCCATGTTTTGCTAGATGCCATATATGGGACTCTTACTTCTATTGTTTAATCTGTAGTCCTTCTCAAGCTTTGGTTTATCGCACCAGGGCTGATTCCTGCCTCACTGACTTCTGATTTCTATTCTCCAAGAAAAAAGAATGAAGGAAGGTAGGAAACATTATGATCAAGATTGAGTTATCATAATAAAATGATAGAAGGTTCTAGATTAATTTATATAGGTCATTTAAGATGGGTTTTTAGAGTAAAGAATAACATAAATAATTCTAATTTCTTAAAATAGGAAATATATTTATGTGGTTTGATAGATATGATGTACTATGTCTGTGCGTGTTCAAACATGGGTGAGTGTTCCTACGTAAATGGCATAGTGCCGCGTGGAGGCTAGTGGACAGCTTGGCACCTCGGTCCTTGCCTTCCACCTGTTTTGAAACGGGGTCTCTGAGTCTGTGGCACGTGAACTTGGGGGAATTTTCTTGCCTCCGCTCTCCATCTCTGGTTAGGTATGCTAGATTACAGATGGACACTGCTACCTCAGGCTTCACCCAGCTTCTGAATCTAAACTCCAGCCCCCATGCTTTCAGAGTGCTTTATTCTGGGACTCGGAGTCACAGCACCCGGAAATCCCTAATTATAGGGATATTTGTGGCCAACCAGAGCCACCTCTCTTATAATAAGTTAGTGGGAGATGACTTCAGGCCAGGGAAAATGTGCTTGCTGCTTTTCCAGAGGACCAGAGTTCAGTTCTTAGAAGTCAAGTTGGGCAGCTTACAACTAACTGTCTGTAACTTCAGTACCAAGGGATCTAACGCCCTCTTCTGGCCTTCGTGGGTACCCAACATACTTGGCATTTATACGCATACAGTAAATAAAATTTTTATTTAAAAAGAAATTGTCTCATGACGATCATAAAACACTGGAGCTAAGAAGGCATGGATAATTCTCTAAAATCTCTCTGTCTAACAGTTCTATTATTCACTACCAGATGTGGTTAAAGAAAGAATTACCAACTCGAGACACTGTATTCATGTACTATTTTTCTGAGTACCCCAAGCCAGGCTCTCAGTCTCACTTCTGGTTTTCATATCTGTAGAATTTGCTTTAAAGGTCTGTCCTGTGGTGCTTGAGCGATGGCCCAGTGCTTAAGACCATGGGCTATTCCTGCAGAGGATCCTATATTAATTTGTAGCACCGAATCATGTACATCATAGCTTCCTGTTAACTCCACTCCAGGGGATCTGATACCTTCTTCTGCCCTCTGCATGCACCTACACACACACACACACACACACACACCAGACACACACACGCGCAGACTCACGTATATTAAAAATAAATAAACCTTAAAAAATAAACTTACCCAACTCTCTCAAAGGTTGTCTTGAAGAGAATGTAAATGAAATACTGCTATTCAAAAGGGGATTATTTCACCTGAGAGTGAATGGCACACACCTTTAATTCCTGCATTTAGGAGGCAGACGTAGGTAGGTCTCTGAGATCATGGCCAGCCTGGCCCACAGAACAGTTGCCAGGGCTACACAGAGAAACCCCATCTCAGAAATGAAAAAAAAAATTATTTCATCAGTTATTATGGTCCTTTGGACAGGCATACTCTGACTAAAATCAGGTTAACATAATATCTTATTTTTGACACGTAAATGGCTGTTAAGTGCTCTAAATTTCTCTTTAACTAAAGAGGAGATTTAAAAATCAGTTTTTAATGTTAGAGTTTTGGTCTTTGGCCAAGGTAACTTAACTGCCAGCCTCAAAGTACCACAGCTAAGTACTAGATACACTGCAAATGACTGAACGGGAGATTGTTTCTGCCAAACCAGATCTTAAGGGTTTTTCTCATTCTTTCCCGTATGTCCTCATGAAAGGTCATTTTTCATAAACCAATTTTAATGGGGGCTGTCAAGATTATAAGTATCGACTGTTTTCTGAGCCTGGGAGCTTGACCCAGTGAAAATGAATATGAAGATCAGGACTGTTTTCAGGGAATCCAGTAATTCTTGCCTTGAAATCTGGGCAATAGAATGAAATGAGTCCCGGCAGCGACTTCTACTTTAGAGCTGGCAAGCTGAGGTCTGCTGATGTGTAGGCAGCTGCTCCACAGACAGCCAGTGTAAAACTAGGAACGTTCCCTCGCGTGTGATGCTGGAGATATTTGACCACCAATTAAACCACAACTGATCAGAAAATGTCATCTGCATTCTTAGCCGTCTTCACCCCATGACCAAGCTAGAGAAAGAAAGTGGGTTTGTTCAAAGCAGACCACAGTGTCTTCACATTGGAAGCAAACGGAGTCTCATATGATCTGGAGAGAAACTCAGGTTCTGAGCTGCCAACAAAAAATGTCAGTTCTCTTTCCCTCTCCCCTTCTCCCCCTCTCTCTGCCCGCGTGTGCGTTAGTGTGCTTCTGTGTGCTGTAAGTGTGTCAGCCAAATATCAACTTCATGTGGTCTTCTCCAGGCTGCCATTCACCTTGTTTTCGTTCAAAATCTCTCACTGACCTCATATTTACCGAATTGCCATAGCTAACCAGCCAGCAAGTCCCAGGGATCCACCTGAAACTATTTACCAGTGTTGGAACTACAAGCACATGCAGCCGTGCTAGGTGAGTTTTTCTTTTTTTAATGGGTTCTGAGGATCAAACTTGGGCTCTCATGATTGACTGCCCTTTACTGACTGACCTATCTCCGAAGCCCCTGTTCTACTCTCCTCATTTCAATACCCTGTGGACTAGCAGGACCCCTGCAGTGTGGCAACAATACAGCAAATAGTTCTGAATGTCTGAGAACTGGTATGAAGCTTTTAATAACTAAAATAACTGGGAAGTTATGTAACAGGGCACAAGTGTCTTCAAGGGATTTGGCCTCCCCAAAAGATGATTTTTGAAGATAATTTATATCCACTAAAACAAACATAACTGTTTTCTTCTTCTCCATAGCTTTTGGTTTCACTGCAAGCAACTTCCTCCTGTATCTTATTAAGGAGTTTTGATATGTCTTAACTAGAGAATTAAACCCATCAGGATGCTTGCTATTTAACATGAGTTTATCTCAGTTGAGAAGTCTTTGAATGTCAGTAGTTTACATTATAGAAACCATAAGTTTGCTGAATTTTTATTTCTACAAATTTCTGTTCAACTCAAAATATGCCTGACATATTAAAAAGTGGTGAGGAATTTTAAATAGAATGTGCTCTTATCACTGCTGTTGGATTGGAAAATGGCAAGGTTTCCAAGGGGAGGGTGTGCTGGAGGCCGCATCACGAACACAGTTCACGGACTGGGTAGTTAGTGATGGAGAGGTGGGGAGAGAACTCTAGCAGGTATTAGAAAATTGTAAGTGTCAAGATGATGAACTGGGTGTAAAAAGACAAGAATTCAGGTGTCTCTTTCTAAACCTCAACCTTCATTTCCTCTGTGTGTGTGTGTGTGTGTGTGTGTGTGTGTGTGTGTGTGTATGCATGTTTGTATCTTGAATTCTCTATGAAATTCATCTTTGGCTTCCTTCACTACACTCTTCCTCACTCATTTCCATCTCCTTCCTCTAGCACACTGGTTCTCAACCTACCTAAATGCTATGACTCTTCAATCCAGTTCCTCAGGCTGTGGTGACCCCTCAGTGACACAATTACTTTTGGGGCTACTCCATAACTGTAACTTTGCTACTTTTGTGAATCATAATGTGAATACTTTCTGAAATTGAGGTTTGACAAAGGGGTCGTGACCCATATGAGTTGAGAACGAGTGCTCTATCCTCACGGTCCTCTTCCCACTTTTGTGTCTGCTTCTGAGTACAAAACTGTTCTATGATGGTGCCATTACAATGATGGCCAGGAAATAAACTTTTGCTGGAGATGGAACATAGATGTGTTCATATTTTCATGAATGGAACATTTAAATTTTTTTTTATTTTTTTTAAATATTTCTTTTATGTGTATGTGTATTTTGCCTGTATGTATGGCTGTGTACCACATACATGTCTGGTGCCTGAGGAGGCCAGAAGGAAAAAATCAATTTTCCTGGAAATGGAATTATAGGTGGTTTGTTTGCTGCTATATGAATGCTAGGCATTGAACCTGGGTCCCGTAGAAGAGTGGCCAGCATTCTTAACCAATAAACAATCTCTTCAGCTCCGGCTAAAGGGACTTCTATCTCTAAGATGAGCGAAAATGAAGACATGTGGTTTAGAGTGGTAGACGGCAGATCTCTCTGGACCATCCCAGTATTCCTCACTTCCTGGGAATCTGCCTGAATCATTTGCTTCTGAGCAACAGAATATGAAAATGTTGAGCTGTTTCATCTATAATCAGATCACAGAAGATGATTAAACCTGCCTTGTTTTGTAGGCGCTCTCTGTGTTTTTTACAGCTCTTAAGCATCAGTGCAGCTAACTTCACTGGGTGGAGAGGTCCCTGTAGCAAGACACGAAGGTGGCCTTCTGCAACTGGGGCTATGATTTTCATCAGAAATGTCTCCTAAACCAGTTGGCATGGTGTGCACTTGTAATATACTCAGAAGGTGAGCCTGAGCTACATAATGAGAGTGTGTCTTGCTGGGTGGTGGTGGCACCACCCAGAAGTAAAGACAGGAGGATCTCTGTGAGTTTGAGGCCAGCATGGTCTATAGAGTGAGTTCCAGGTCAGGCTCCAAAGCTTCAGAAAAATCCTGTCTCAAAAAACAAAAAAACTAAAAAACAAAAAAACAAAAAAAAAAAAGAAAAGAAAAGAAAGAAAAAGAGAAAAAGAGTGTGTTTCAAAAACAGTCAATCAGTGAGTTAATTAACCAATGAAATGCTCCTAGATACTTATTTGCTGAAGGCTTCACCCTTAGCGAAATTCTTTCAGAGGTGGGACTTTAGAAAGCTGATTTACTCTTGACCTTATCAGAAAAATAATCCATGATGCCTTTATAATTGGATGGGATCCTAGCCAGTGACAGAAACTTAGGAAGTGAGACCCAGCTGAAGGAAGAGAAGAGGGCTCTTGGTAGCACACCTTTGGGAACTCTACCTTGTTGCTGTCTCCCATCCCTGCTTCCAAGGCATCATGAGGTAGGCCTCATGTGATTCATCACAAGCTCCCTGGCACAATGATTCTACCTCACCAGGGCCCAGGAGCAACAGAGCCAAATGACTATGGACTAAAACCAAATGCCAAAATAAATCTGTTCCTGTTTGCGATAACATCCTCTTGCATTTTGCCCCAGCAAAAGAAAGCTAACATTGTGAGGAACTTGCTCAGTCCAACTGCCTACAAAGTATTGGATTGGTTCTTCAATCGGAGTGAGCCTGTCATAGCTGTGTCTTCAAGGAGACTGCAGACCTGGGTTGTATACCTCAGTTGTAGCTTTGTGACAGGCAGAAAGCCAAGAGTCCCCAGAAATTCCCAGTCCAGAAATTCCTAACCCACAGATTTGTAAGACAGCAAATGGATGCTGGTTTAAGTAACTAGAATTTATAAGAAATGTATTATGCCACCGTGGATAATGAATACAAATGCTTTAGAGATGGAGGCAATATTTGGGACTCACCAGCACATATGTGGTACATATTAAATATGTGTGATCTCCCCGAGGGGCAGTGAGAAGACAGGGAAATGGAAAATGGTATGGAGACTAAAGAAACATCAAATTTGAGGAATAGCTAGAGGACCAGGAACCTGGGATGAAAGAGCAGACTGACTGCAAGCTTGGCGAATATCAAATGCTGAGATAAAACCCAAAAACTTTTCCCACAACAAGGAGGATTTGCCTACTTTAATAAGAGCAGTTTCAAAGTAATGACCTGGAGGCAGGCAGATTTCAATAGCCAAGTCAAAGTAAGGAGGCAAAGGATCTTCCTTGAAGAGGGATAGCGTTTGATAGAGGAAAAGATTAAGGTGGTAACTCTATCCATTAGAACAAAAACTTGAACATTAAAGCGACGAAGACCTTTGGCCATGCAAATTTAGATTACTTTTTCTGTTATTTATAATAAACTTAAGATAAAAAACATAGCCATTCATAATCCTCCTGCCCTATGGAAGGCATTTACAAGTCCATTTGCATCTTACACAACAAAACACAGCATCATTTACCCACATTTATAATGTAAACAGTTCTTAATGTCATTATATTGGTGGCATAGTTACATTTGATATTACAGATTTTCAAATTTGTATACTGTAAACAATCCATTGCAAACTTGTCGGAAGTCTAGGTTGTTCCAACATTTTTATAAGTGTAAATATTACTGGGTTAATTCTATAAACTTTCTCTAAACAAAGCCAGAGAGCCTTCCCATGGGAGAAGCTTCAGGGATGCCATTCAAAGTCAGCAGTCAGTGCTAAAGGGCTCTGAAGGGCCTTAAATAAAAAGGCATGCAAAATATTTCTAGATTTCCTTTGTGTTTATTATTTTATTACCTCAAACAGCAGGTAGGTGTCTCAAACAAACAGAAGACAATTATGAGTAGCCCAGACTGAATTTAACTGTTACATAGCCTGCATTTTAGGGAGACTGCTCTTGGCTGCTGTCTTTCTAACAACACCCTAGGCATGTAAAATACAACAGAAAGACCCTCCATTATCTTGCATAGCTTGTGTGCGTATTCACCGTGTCAGGAGAAATGGTGCCCTCAATGCTTCCCCAGCTATTGCTGAGGAAGTCATATAGTCCTCCAGGAGAGCTAAGTACCCAGCAAGAAACTATCTTCATTCAAGCACACAGCAGTTGGTGCACATCTGCTCAGAGTCAGATCTGCCAAATCAAATTCATGTTTCTGGTAAGTGCTGGTTGAAAGGACAGGAATTTTTCTGCCTTTGCAGTGGTCGGCTGGAATGCCCTATCTGTGTTAGAAAGATATACATCCCTTTCTCACCAGATCCCCTCTGACCGCCTGCTATGGGTTGCATCTGGTTTGTCTTTCCCAGAATTCATGCTGATGCTTGGCCCTGGGAGGTGGAGCTGAGTCGATGGATTTTGGATTATAGCACAGCCCTCAGGCGTCAATACCTGGATGGGGCTTCATCAGTCACCAAAGGACTGAACGGTTAAAAAGAAAGCCTACCTCTCTTTTGTCCTTCCTGGGACACTTGCTTCCCTTCCAGACTCAACCAAGATAAGAAATAACACAGAGGTCTTACCATAATCTAAGACTCACAAAACATGCAGTCTCTAAACATTCTTCTTCATAAATTATTCAATCTCACATATTCTGTTATAGTACCAGAAAACAGTTCATCTTTCCCTTAGCTTTTAAAAACTAATCTTGGTTTATGATGTGAAAGGTGTCTTTTTACATCTCATGGCTTATAGAAATATAAAGGAAATTGTCAGGTGGTGTTGGCGCACGCCTTTAATCCCAGCACTTGGGAGGCAGAGGCAAGTGGATCTTTGTGAGTTCTAGGACAGCCTGGTCTACAGAGCTAGTTCCAGAACAGCTAGGGCTGTTACACAGAGAAACCCTGCCATAAAAAATCAAAAAGAAAAGAAAAGAAAGAAAGAAAGAAAGAAAGAGAAGAGAAGAGAAAAAAAGGAAAGAAAAGAAACTATGTGGAAGCCCGTGGCACAATGACCCCTGCTCCCACTGACTATAAAGAGCAAGGAAGCTACTTATACAGTGATATCAATGGCTGCAGTCACAAAGTTGAGAAAGAGCAACACGAAAGACTTGTGTGACAACTCTTACCTCCACCCCAATATCCACCTCTTTCCCCAAAATAGCAGCCTAAACAGAAAGACATCAAAGAGAACTCTTAAAAGTGTAGTAAGGATGCTGAAGTTAGTTCTCCATATTGGTGGCTTTAAGGGACAGGGTACTGAGAGTTTGTCCATGCTTCAGTGAGAATATTTGTTGGGAGCTGTGAACCTCCCAGATCCTGAATTTCTGGTAAACAATTTGTTTTCCTCTGCTCTGAGACAGCCTGCAGCTGCTCTGAGCATGAGACCTTCAGAAGTTCCTGATGGCAGGAAAGTGGTTTCTGGTGGGTTTGGCTGGGGTGTGGCTATCAGTTAAGGATCCCTACACAAGCAGCTCTGGTACACAATAAAGGGAGCGTTCTTGGAGAATTCAAGGATGACCTGTGTCTTTGTCTGTGTATCTTTGTGTGTTTCACTCTCCAGGCACTTGCCCAGTATGGTAGTGCATGGAACGTAGATGGCCGTGGTGTGCTACAAATATTGATAACAGAAATTAGACATTTTTAAAATTTTAATTGTTTTGGGGGAAGGTCACAAGAGTGGGGAGCAGACACGAAAGGACTGGGAAGTAAGTGTCATGGTGTGCACGATGTGAAATTCCAAAACAATCAATAAAAATATCATATTAAACAGAATAAATTATTGAATATTCAAAAGGTTTGGTTCTCAGGCTTGGACTGAATTTAAATCCCATGCAAATGTATGAGCTCACTCCTTTAAGCCAAGTTACTTAACTGGTCTTATTCCTTATTTGTAGAAGATGAGCTTCATGAGAAATGACACTGGATGTAGGTAGGACTTAACTACATGATTGGTTGAAGTGAGACTTCTGTGAATGGTAGCTGTCAATGTTAGCTATGAGGACAGAACCAAATGCTTCAAAGAACAGAATAGAATTGACCATTTGGAAGTGTTCACTGGATGAAGTTGCTGGAAGACTGTCAGAGTAAGCAATAGCACACATTGGGGGAGGCTTTGGAAAGGCAGCAGTGTTGTTCCTGTGGTTAGCAACAGTAGATGTGACGAGTGGTCCAGGCATGGCACAAAATGACTAGGTCCAAAGCAAGGAAAGTGAGAATTGCTTTTCAATCGACCCTATTGGTTTGGTTAACCTGGTCGGGCTTTATTGGTTGACTTTGAATCGAGAGGTGACGATCCAGATGTGCACCCTGATCTCAGAGAAAATAAGAGAGGCTGGGGACTGAGAGAGATCCACTAAGACCCAAGAAATAAGCAGGGAGCCCAGTCTCCACACAGGTGATGATGTTGAGTGGGATTGTCATTTAAAGACGAGTCAGTTAACTACAGCTTCCTGCACATCGCTGGCCAAGCCACACCACTGGTTCCGTTCCGCCTATAACAATGCAAATCCCTGAGCTTTGGGGCTAGAGAAAAATTGCCTGTTTATAGAGACGTTCCCCTACACTCAGGTTCCTGTTTCTATGAGTCTCCTGAAGTTGTGTTCAAAACGTAGGAGAAATGTACTTATCTTTCTAGCGGAATGAGCTATCATTTTCTGCAGTCTAAAAAGTGTTCCTTGCTTTTTATTTTTAGTTTGTGTGTGTGGATTGCTTTGATTGCAGGTATGATTGTGTACCACATGTATGCGTGGAAACCACAGAAGCCTGAAGATGGTGGTGGATGCTTTGTAACTAGAGTTGCAGACAGGTTTTGAGCCACCATGTGGGTGCCAGGAATTGAACCTTAGTATCCTTCAAGAGCAGTCAATGTTCTTAATCACTGAAACATTTTTTCGGCCCCCTGAAGTGCTCTTTGGAAGTAAAAAAGATTGGGCCTCCAATCTTCCTTATACCTTTCTATTTGCTACACACACACACACATACACACTCACACACACACACAGGATTCAGTGCCATTTCTGGCCTAATAATGACTGATTCTTATACATTTTAGCTGTGTATTTAATAACTTTACAAACTTTTAAAATTTCAGTTTCTTCCTTTTGGCTAGAGACTACTATGGAACGAGAACTCAGATTACCCTTGGAATCTGAACGAATGTGCCTGCTGCTTTTCTTATCGCTTTTGCATTCACCCACTCCTTTTCCTTGTCTGTGGTTCACTGTTCCTTTTGAGCCTCAAAGGTAGCTGCAGTTCTTTCTTCTTATTGAAAGATTTTGCTATAGCTTTATTTCTGTTTTTATTTAAAAATGTTTATTATTTTTTATATGAGTGCTTTTCCTGCATGTGCCACGTCAAGTGTGTTATTCTAACATACATGTACATATCAATATCAATATTACACATATACCAAGAACATACACGTGTCAATCAACACTCATTTTTAAACACTCAATCCTTTAAAACACATTTTAGTGTTTCATTTAATAGGCAAAGACACTGACATATAGACCTTTTTCTTCAGTGACTGAACAAAGCCCAACTAGGACACCTCAGAGGAGCCAACACTCAGAACCAGGAGACTGATTCTCAGGGTCATGGCATCTCCCCAGCGCAATCCTGTCCTTCAACACTTTCTTTCTGTTGATGTTTCATCCCTCCCCACCCCAGTGTATCTCAGATTGAAGATCCAGTATTGTTTCTGCATTCTCTTGGGAACAGTGTCAATTTCTCATGATGGCTTAGTGATCAATTTTAAGGAGAGTCACAGCTTTTATTTTAACTCTAGGTCCCGTCCCCTGCCAAACAGAATAGGGGTATAAAAATCTGATACTAAAACATTCATTTTTATCCTTCATCTTAAACTACAAGACTATTTAATGTGCTTGAATGTTCAGAAAACATATCACGGAGAAAACATTCTGCTTGATTACTTTGTATGCGCAGCTTGAACTTCATGGCTTTTCCTTCATTACCTCTGGGCAGGCTATTTCTCTAGCTTATTTCTTTCCAATTGATTGGCAGAATTTCAATCTGTTTAGACCTTTTGCATTAGAGGAAGGAAGAGGTCTGCTATTTTTTTCTCTATTTACGGAATTTGAAGTTTCTACCACACTTCCCCACATTTAAGCACCTATGGAATAGAATTTCTACAAAAGAGTTTTCCTTTAGGATACGAAGTTCAAAAATCTAAGAGGTACATGAGCATGACAGCCTCAGAGTTGGAAAGAGAATGGTTAAGTTAGTCCTTCTACTTACTTTTAAATGTCACTGGGGAGAAGGGATTTTGATAAATATGTTCTTGAAGGAAAAAAAGTAAAAGATACAGACCAAACCATATGCCGCATTTTCTGTTCAAGGACTTGTGTATCTTCTATGGTTTTTAATGTTGTCACCACCAATAAAGTGTGGTTTGACTGACCAGAAGGTTGGCTGAGGTTCAATCATATAGCCCAGTAAATTTCAGGCAAATGTCTGTTTTGAATCAGAATTATTATTCAATGAGATCATTCTATTACAGCTAATATTTTATTGGGTACAGTGGCAGCTTGGTCACCAACAGACAAGGTCATATGCACTTGAAGTATATATATTGAAAGTGTGTATATATATATATATATCTTTAATTTTAGTTTTTACATTATCATTTATAAACCTGTTCGTCTCTCTATCATCTTCTGCCCCTATCTATCTATCTATCTATCTATCTATCTATCTATCTATCTATCTATCTATCTATCTATCATCTATCTACTTATCTATCTTCTATCATCTATCTGACATCTGTCTATCATCTATCTCTGTGTGTACAGACAAGAATCACTAACAGAATACAAGAGATGTAAGAGTGATTCCCAGACACTGAAGATACAAAGGAAGAAATAGATACACCTGTTGCAAGAAACCGCTTGTTTGTCCCAGTCACCCGGAGAGCTTACACCCAAAATAATCACAGAAAAACTGTATTAATTAAATCACTGCTTGGCTCATTAGCTCTAGCTTCTTATTGGCTCACTCTTACATCTTAATTTAACCCATTTCTATTAATCTACATTTGCAAAAGAAAAATTACTAACTCTTAAGCTGGGTGGTGGTGGTAATGCTTGCCTTTGATCCCAGCAAAGGCAGGTGAATCTCTGTGAGTTCAAGGCCTGGTCTACAAGGGCTAGTTCCAGGACAGTTAGGACTGTTACACAGGGAAATCTCATTGCAAAAAACCAAAAAAAAAAAAAAAGAAGAAGAAGAAGGAAGAAGAAGAAGAAGAAGAAGAAGAAGAAGAAGAAGAAGAAGAAGAAGAAGAAGAAGAAGAAGAAGAAAGAAAGAAAGAAAGAAAGAAAGAAAGATTACTAACTCTTAAGTCACATATCATGAACCTCACACATTAATAGTGGAAGACTTCAATACCCCACTCTCACAAACGGACAGGTCACCCAGACAAAAACTAAACAGAGAAATAATGGCACTAATAGGCGTTAGCAACCAAATGGTCCTAACATATCTACAGGACTTTTCATCCAAATACAAAAGAATATGCCATCTTCTCAGAACTTCATGGATCTTTCTCCAAAATTGACCATATGCAGTCACAAAACAAGAAAACATAAACAGAAAAATTGAAATAATTCCCTGTATCTTATCAAACTACCATGGATTAAAGTTGAATTTAAAAGACAACAAAAGCAACAGAAAGCCTCCACACTCTTGTAAAACAAACAACTCTCTCTTAAATGACTACTAGGTCAAGACATGAAGAAGGAAATTAAAGTCTTCCTTGAATTCAGCGAAAATCATTGCACAGCATACCCAAACTTATGGGATACAATGAAAATGGGGTTTGGAGGAAAGTTCATAGGACTAAGTACCTACATTTTAAAAAAGAAGAGATCTCATACTCAGCACACCTGAAGCTGTAGAACAAAAAAACCAAGCACACCTAAGAGGAGTAGAGAGCAATAAATACTCAAACTGAGGGCTGAAAAATATAAAATAGAAATAAAGAGAACATTACAAAGAATAAAAAAAAAACCAAAAAATTGGTTCATTGAGAAAATCAGCAGGATAGACAAACCTTTATCCAAATAAAGTAAAAGATAGGGAGAGAAGATCCAAATTAATAGAATCAGAAATGAAAAGGGGTACATAACAAGAGATGCTAAGGAAATTTAAAGAATTATTTGGTCATACTTTGAAAAGTATACTCCACAAAATTGGAAAATCTAAAAGAAATATGTAATTTTCTCAATAGATACCCTTTAACAAAGTTGAATCAGGATCAGGTAAACAACTTAAATAGACTTATAGCCCCTAAGGGGATAGAAGTCATCATTAAAATTCTTCCAACCTCCCAAAAAATGATGAAAAAGAAAGAAAGGAAGGAAAGAAGAAAGGAAGGAAAGAAGAAAGGAAAAAAAAGAAAGAGAGAAAAAAGTCTAGGGTCAGATGGTTTTAGCACAGAATTCTACCAAATTTTCTAAAATAGTTAATGTCAATACCCCTCAGTTATTCCACAAAATAGAAACAGGAGGAACTTTGCTAAATTCATTTTACGAGGCTACCGTCACTCTGAATATCTAAAACACACAAAGACTATCCCCAAAAAGAGAATTACAGATAAATTTTCCTTATAAACATAGATGCAAATATACTTAAAAAAGTACTGGAAACAAAATCCAAGAACACATCAAAATGATCATCCACCATGATCACTCTACTTTAGTTTCCCTACTTGAGTGGAATGGTCTAAGGTCAAAGGCCAAGGATTTAAGTAGCAAAGTAGCAAGTCTAATTTTAATCAACTTACTGTTTATTTATTTTTTTTTTGAGACAGTCTCACTGTATAACCTTAGTTGGCATGGAACTTCCAGTGAAGACCAGGCTCACTTCAGATGTTCACAGAACCTGCCTGCCTTTGCCTCAGGAATGCTGGGATTACAGGCATGCACTACCACCCAAGTCCAATTTAGAAGGCAACTGAAAATCTTTCATGTCTTAAGATAAGACCTTAGAAGTAGAGAACTCAGAGTAACAATCATCACAGTTCCTGCATCTGTCTCAGGCAATGTGCACAGGAGCTGGTGGAAAGACTGAGGAGCCAAAACACCAGGAGGACAGCTGTCAAAGTCCACCATAAAAATGTTTGCAGAAATAAGACTGTGGACCATGGTGATATCAAAGGACATGCCAATGAAGAACAGAGCAATGAGGGGGGGGGTAACCTCAGTCTCACTCATAGGGTTCCACCTCTAGACAAAAACACTACAGACACCTAATGACTACAGGGAGGAGAACCAATCTCTCTCAGGGTTGAGGCTCCAACCTGGTTAGCCCCCAAACCATATAGACACAGACATCAAAAATGGACTCAGTAAGTTGTATTTCTGTATTTACGCATATACATGTAACAGTAATGATCAAAGAAAATGGGGTTATCAATTTGAGAACAGGGAGCATGGGAGGAGGTGGTGGGAAAGGATTGGGTAAGGAAAGGGGAAGGTGGTACAATCTGTTCTAATTAAGATTAAAACATCAGATATGTGTATCAAGACTAAAAAGGAAAATAAAAACTATCCATCTCATAGATGCAAAAATGCATGCATAGACTGTTAAAGGAAACTTCCTAGGATTTAGCAAATTACCAGCCTAGGAAGATTCTGGACATTATGGCTCTGGACTGTGCCAGAATTAGAAAGTTCAATTCGATTTTCCCCACCTTTGTCCCATGAACATGTTCTGTAGATTTTCTGGGAATGTGTTTGGGAAGGTTTGCCAGAGAACTCATTCTGATTTTTCCAGACTTCCATGTGTGTGCAAACTATGATTTTTTTTTGTTGTTGTTGTTGCTACTATAAACAAAGTCTATCTAACAAACCTTTGCTAGATGACTGAGCAGTCTGGAAAGACGGTACGCCACTTAAGAACTGCCATTATTGAATTTCATCAACCACAGTGAGGGAAGATGCTGTCTGCCTTATTAGAAAATAATTGTTCCCCTCACCCCAGCAGAGATTTATCTTCACTTTGAGTACAGAATACTTGTACAAGTACTGAGCTCTTGTTCTTCACGATTCCTCTGACTGCCTGAAAAGTTAGGGTCTCTTCAAAAACTTTGTTCTTAACTCAGTGTAATTGTAAGAAGTGGTGTCCACAGCCAGTGGAGATCAAATCTATAATATGCCCTCCAAAATTTCCTAAAGCATTTAATGACTGTTAGCAATTATATTTCAGACTTCACACAGCTCTAACAAAGGAGAAAAACAGGCATTAATAAAAATAAAATTGTATTTGGTGACAGTCACAAAAACTGTATATATATGTAATGATCTTAGTATCCATGGCAGAATATCCACTTCCTTATCAACACAAGAAAGTCAAAGACTTTTGGCAAACTCTAGGAGGGTTTAAAAAGCTGCACCTTTAAACATGGTATTCGTGGCCTTGGTAAAGCAAATCTACAATCCTAGGACACAGGAGGCAGAGTCAAGAGGATTATAAATGTCAAAGGCTAGGCTGAGCTAAATAGCAACGTCCTGCCTCAAAATACCAAAAACCCAATAAACATACAAAAAATTCTCAACAACATAAGTAACGAAAGAGGAATCCAGAGTGCATGTTTCTACAGTGTTTCTTTCCTTCAAGGGTGGAGAAAATGTTATTTTAGTCAGTTGAAATAAATAAATAACTAGATAGATAGATAGATGATAGATAGATAGATAGATAGATAGATAGATAGATAGATAGATAGATAGATAGGTAGGAACACCTGCGAGGTAGAGGCAGGCAGATCACTGTGAGTTTAAGGCTAGCCTAATCTACATAGCAAGTTCCATGCCAGCCAGGGCTATATAGAGAGACCCTATCTCAAAACAAAGAATAGGTTTAACACACAAGTCCTAAGACTCAGAATCCCTAGAGAAGCTGACTATATGGGTAACATCCCAGGAGATTAGATGCTGGTGGTACTCTAAGGTGATCTGGGGAAAGCAGAATCAACAAATCTGTGCTTTGGTCATGACTATATCTATTAGCTTCGAGACTCAGTATGAAGCCTCTTGCCCTTTGTCTAAATTACTGTCTTTATGCTGCTGAGGTCTTTTTGAGCCTCAAACGGCTTCTGTTTTGAGACACTGTTGTAGCGCTCCAATTGCCTACTTTGCCTGTCACGTCACTTTTCATAGATATCAACTGTTTACTAAGTATAGTAGTTTCACGTCATTGTAAAACATCCAGAGAGGTTCCAAAGAGTTACTCAGATCTAAACAGCTCATTGTTAACTCCCTAAGTGACTATTATTCAGCAGTAAAGGCCCATCAACATTTCCAAATGTAGGAGACACACAAGAAATAGTTTAAATGTGTAGACATTATCAAAACTCTCTGTTTATTTCCTGTAAGGATCTGAGGGTTCACTAGGTCTTGTCAGAAGTTTAAAAGGTTTTGTTTTAGCTGGGTGGTGGTGTCGCACGCCTTTAATCCCAGCACTAGGGAGGCAGAAGCTGGCGGAACTCTGTGAGTTCGAGGCCAGCCTGGTCTACAAGAGCTAGTTCCAGAATAGGCTCCAAAACTACAGAGAAACCCTGTCTCGAAAAATCAAAAAAAAAAATTGTTTTGTTTTATTTTTTTTGTGTGTGTGTTCATGTGTTTGCAGAAGCACAAGCAGGTACCAAAGCCAGAGGTGAGAGTTCAATCTTTTCTATGACTTCTCAGGAACACTGTCTAACTCGGCTTTGACACAGGTCATTCAGGGACCTGGAACTTGTCCATTTAGCTACGCTGGTTGAACAGCGAACTCCAGGGATCCACCTGTCCCTGCTTCCTGGGCTGTGATTACAAATGTATCAGCATGTCTGGCTCATTTTTCTGGCACGGATCCTGAAGGCTGAGCTCAGGTCCTCCTGTCTGCACAGCAAACACTTTCTCAGCCGACCTCTCCTCCCCGATCCCTAGGTTCTTCTCTACACAAAATATTTTCAGTGTTTTTCCTCCTTAAAGAGGTACTCCCATGGGGCAGAGATGCTTCTAAGGGAAGGACTCACTGACAGAAATTCCCTGAAACACACAGAAATTCCACAGCACTGACTGAAAGAACATTTATTTTAAAATCTTTAAAATTTCTGCTGTGTTTTCATACGATTTTGTAATTTAAAAACAACCCTACACTTATACATAGATTTTTACACGAAACATCTGGTTGCCTTGCAGATGACCAGCAAAATTCATTATGCGGCAACTTAACCTTTGCTCACAAAAGTCTTACTTAACTAAGTACTTTAAAAAGTAGTTCAGTGGTTGGTAGAGAATATGAAAAGAAAAAAATCAAAGGCGGTTTTAAATTTGAAGGCAACACTCTTCATGGAAACCTTGTGATCTGCTTTTGAAATTGCTATTGTAGGAGTCTCAAGCCTGTGATGAAATAACTGTATAAGTAACGAGGATCCGTACAGAACACTGTGCCCTACAATTTAGGAATGGGTACGGCCGCCATGGCTATACTCTCAATGGCACACTCATCAGTTCCCCTGCGGATCCGGAAGTAGCCGCTCTCTCCCCATTGGGTGCCCCAGCTGTTCTTCACAATCCAGTAGGCTATACCGGTGTCCGGATCCCTTCCATAGCCCACGAGCAGAACAGCGTGATTTGTCAGCTCGAAGGGGTTGAAAGGGTCACTGAGCCCAGTGTGGTGGTAGACGCCACTGTGGTAGTGCAGGAAATCGTCATGGACTTCAAAGGCAACCGCCATGGGCCCGTGCTGGACCAGCTCAAGCTTCATCAGGGCTTCATTGCAGCCACCGTAGAAACCACCCACGTAGTAGTACTGTGAAGTGTAGTAGCGGAGACAGTTCTCCTTCGGTTGGCAGGGAGCATCTGTGGCTGTGTAAGGGAAGCAGTTTTCTTCCACCACCCCAAAATCTTGGGCATACTTTCCTGCAATGAGGTACGGGAACCCACCATCACAACCTACGAATGAAAACACACATGGTTATTACATTTCCGCTGGAGGAAGACGGGCCCAACTTCTGCTATGTCCTGCTTTTTTCTTCTCTGTTCCCTGGAAGTTTTTCTGGGTTTAAAGAATCAGCTCATTCTCCCTTCCTTGGATACTCATCTAACAACCCCCCGACCATATTATGAGGCATTCACTTAACACTTAGTAAGGAATGTAGCAACTCTAGCACAGAGGTTGAGTGACGGAGGCTTGAAAACCAAAATAGGTTCGAATCCAAAATTCTGTGAACCATTGAATACCTTGGTACCCCTGCTTTCCTAAATGTAGATGGTGACAGCGCCACCCTCAATGTATAAAGTAGTCACTTCACATAAAGACAGTCAGTTTAGTGAGTGCCTTCATTGCCATATAATCCCTCCGCCCACTGATTCCTTCTCAATCAATTCTCCCATCTTCATCCTCAGTAGCTTTGTACCTCCATCGTTATTCTCATCCTTGTACCTACTTAACTTTTGTTTCTGTTGCCTAATTGTACTTCATGAGCATAAGGAAACTTTTGATAGCTTCCACCTTCCGGGGTCTAGGCTGTACAACATGGCATGTAGTAGTGCTGAGAGAAAGAACAGCTCACTATAGTGAGCCCGCAGCAGTTTCACTGGAGACCAGTAGCCACCTCTAGACTGGCATCAGGAAACTTTACAATGGTAGTATTTTAAAAAGGATTTTCTTCTAAATCATATCTGACTCTTGTCTACAGCCAGTTCTGAAAGGCTAAGGACAGAATGTTTAATTCTCTTAGAAACAAATAGATATTATAGCTTTATTAGGAACTGGATCGTGAAAAAAAAAAAGATCACCATTGGAACCGAAAGTTGCAATGCTTAAAAACTGTGTGATTTCCTAAGAAAATTTGCTCATATGCCTGCTTTGTGGAGTTTTGTGCACTGGTAGGTGATATTGTAAGAGGTGGTACTCCCTTGGCATATTGACAGCTCACTATAGGAAGCAGTAGATTCCATGATAAACTGTCCACTGGTAAATGATGGGGCTAGATTCACACCAGAGTTTTCCGACTATAGACACTGTACTTTTCTGCTAGGCCACCCCTTTACTTTTGCCAGTGATATTTGCTGACATGCAGCCAAATAGCTCATGACATAGCTCTGAAATATAGCCTTTACCTTGGGCATACTTGCTACAAGATACAACCTCTTGAGGACTCAGGATTGGGGTCTGAGTATTGTTGGTTAATATACGGATTCTGGATTCTAGCATACCCATAGAGGCAAATGAGTAGCAGCTTCCACAAGATTCTGTAGATGAAGAAAAAACAATATATATACATTTATTATTTATTATATTGTTTATAATCTCACAAAGAAACATGAAAACTGGAATTCCTCTTGCTATAATCTTTAAACAAACCAATATAGCTTTATATTTCTATTGTCCCAATGCCTCTCTCATCTTTGCCATCGCTTCAAAGATTACATGAAGATTATGCCTATACCAAATCCAAGATAAAACCAGCTCTACACAAGATGTATATATCATTCAATTTATTATATTAGCTTCACAAAACTATTTAAGTGCTCAGCATTCCACTATGAATCTACAGATTTGTGAAGTCAATTTAACTAATTTTGCATAGAGGTATGTTCAATAAATCTGATTATTAATAATTTGGTAGCTACCTTCTGTACAGAAAAGTACTATGAAGCTATTATGCTTTTAAATGTTAGCAAGAATACTGTCTTTCCTTCTCTAGGTAATGATTTATGAACCCCCACTGGAGGGAGAGAATAGCCAAGACTCTGTTCAACCTCCACCACCATAAACCCTGCTTGAAATACTCAGATTGTTGTTCCTTGCACTTGCTGGGTAATCCTCAAGGGCTCTTTATCTTGCCACGTGACACCGGAAAGGAGTTCGGAGCATGTTTGTGGAAAGAATGAATCAAGAGATAACAAGTAGGCACATTCTTGCAACCCAGAAATGAAGCAAATTCAAGGCAAACTATCAATCATTTATTTCTGAGCTCTAGGGAAAGCAGAACTTTGGGTCCTCATGTGTGAGTCTCCTTACAGGACTCCCACCCTAATCTTCCAAAAGCCTCATTTCTTCTTAACTCCTGTCATGTCTGATGTTCCCACAAATTATCCCTTCTAAAAGTCTCCTATTTATCAGTTTTATACACTGCTCTTGCTGCTGAGGGATCATCTAAATTATGAAGATGAAAACAAACACCTGTAATGGTGACTTAGAAGTTACTAGTCTACAGTCTTTTCACTAATAACCAAGACCTAGAACTGAGACAATGACCTGAGCTGACAGCTAATCCACTGGTTCTCAGTGTATGGGTGGTACCCCTTGCAGGGGGTCGCACAACCCTTCCACAGGGGTCACCTAAGACCACTGGAAAACATAGCTATTTACAATACGACTCATAACAGTAGCAAAATTACAGCTATGAAGTAGTAATGAAAATAATTTTATGGTTGGGGGTCACCAGCCATACAGTTTGAGGAACTGTATTTATTAAAAAGGGTATAGCATTAGGAAGGCTGAGAACCGCTGCTAACCAATAGCAGATGTTAGCATTTTATTTTCTCTTTGTGCTGGGCTAGGGGCCTTTGCATTTCTTTTTTAATGATTGTAATTTTCAATTACTATTTTGTTTATTCATGAAGGGCGAAAACAAATTGTAAGGGGAAAGACTGTTATCGACCTTATTCACAGAACGACAAAGGAAATCACATATTTCCTTCTCTTGTTTGGCTTTTGCAACAGTCTGTTTCCGATTGTCTCTCCTTGTCACGCAATCAATAAGTACATAGAATATTAACTTCAACTCTGCGGCTTCCAAGCCATCTAGGAAATACTTCCTTGGGACTCTTCCTTTAACCAAGGGAAAATCAAAGAACGGATTGTGAACAAATAACCAGAGTCACTACTGCTCGCTGGAGACATTAGCCACCCAGATTCCCCAGGCTGTAACAACCATGGAGACAAAGCTCGTAAGTATTAATCATTAAACCCACGTTATCTGACCATCCGCTGTGATGGGAGGGACAGGTCACAAGAACGGCCCCATGGCTCAGAAAGTGCTTTGTTTTGAAATTACAGGAATGTGAAAAGCCCTTACTTCCCTGACTTTCTGGGAAGAATGTCAACGGCTAAGACAATCATTGCCTCCTCTCAAACAGAAAACCCAGTCTGGATTCCAAAAGAAACATAGTATTTAAGACAGATATAATGCAATAAATAAGGAGTCTGTCTTTCAGAAAGTTCTGCGTGGGACCCCCCTTCTACACAGAGATAGAACACCATGTCTCCATAGTTCACATCCTCCAGCAGTGGGCAAGACACTGCAGTAGCATGGAAGAGAGCCACAGTTCTCGCCTCTCTTGCTTTGCCTTTGGCATTTCTTTGCATCTTAGTGCAAAGATAAATTAGGTAGAGTGAACAATTTAAGGGCCTTGTCTTCCTGCTCTAATGAACATTTATAACCAGGACTTGAGTGGAGTGGATTCTAAATAACAGGAAAGTCCTCCCCATTACCTAACATGACCCTGGAGAGCCACTCTCATTCTCCCAGATGCAATAAGACCTGGTGGAAGACAAGGTAAAGCCACTTCACTGAGTTTTCTACCTCCTCTCCCCACTTCCACCTCTAAGTTAATCTAGCTAGAAATAAGGCATTGTAAAAAGCTGTTTGAAAGTGTAAATGTAAAACTTCACTTGTCTTTCCAATATTTCCTTTTACTTTAACCTTAATTTGTTCACGTACTGAAGAAAAGTTGTGAATTCCCTCAACTGTGGCCAGTTTAGAATTGTGTACTCTATTGACCACTGGAATCAGGAAAGTGGAGCATTTTCAAGGACCTCAATTAACAGGAAGAAAATGGGGAGGTTTGGGGACCATAAGAGATTTTACTAATATCCTAGGAATCAATGTCAAAGAATTTCCTTCAGAATGTCTCATTTCCTTCCCCTTGATGGCTGTCTCACCTCACCTATTAGCCACACATGTAGGGGTAAACTGTACCCTTCCCCACCAGATTCCACAATTCCTTTATGAATGTAATTATCTCATGTTGTACTTTAATGTTTTGCTTGTGTATCCTTCTAAACTCTAAATCTTGTGAACAAAAGCTATTAATCTTTAAATACTCTGCTATTATTAAAAAGCTTCGGAGGGGATAGAGAAGGGACTTAATGGGCAAAGTGCTTGTTATGAAAACACAAAAACCTGGTTCAAATTGCCAGGACCCACAAGAACAGTGGGTGGGGCAGCACAAGTCTGGTAACCGCAGAACTGGGTTGATGGAATCAGGTAGAAGGCTTTCTGGGCAGCCAGTCTGGCCGAAATGGTGAGCACAAGGGTCAGTGAGAGATGGTGTTACAAAGGTGATGCATGATGAGAAAGAAACCCTCAGCAATTTCTGGTCTTCAAACACACAGGTGAATGCAACCACACATACATGCATATACAGCACACACACACACACACAAGCTCCCTAACTTAGAATAAATACTATAAGCAATGAGAGATGCAGTATCAAGGCATCAACAGCCCACATCATTTACTAGTTGCTATGTCCCAGACTGCCAATAATGACATCAACACAGGGCATTCCTTACTTTTCCGGTCTGTCAAGTAGGCGCAGAAACTCTAAGTTAGGGTTCTACTGCTGTGGTAAACACCATGACCAAAAGCAACTTGTCGAAGAAAGGGATCATTTCAGCTTACATTTCCAGTTAATGGTTTATTATAAAGGTAAATCAGAGTAGAAACTTGAAGCAGGGACTGATGCAGAAGCCATTAAAGAGGTCTGCTTACTGGCTTGCTTTTTATGGCTTGTTCAGCTTTTCTCATAGCACCCAGGTCCACCAAGCTCATGGGTGGTACCTCCCACAGTGATCTGGACCTTCCCACATCAGTCATCCATCAAGAAAATGCCCTACATGCTTGCCCGCAAGCTGGTGGAGTCATTGCTGCTTCTAAGGTTCCCTCTTCTCAAGACTCTAGTTTGTGTCATGTTGACAAAACACTAGCCAGCACCTGGTCTATCTGCTGATCAGTTAAACTTTAAATCCTCTGCAGCTGAATGACAGGTTAGTACATTCATGATTCCAGGGAATTGTTTGAGAGTCCAGGTTCTCTTGGGCTGTCCTTAGTGGCCCCAACAGGTATTTACATACCACTGCTGGAATCTGACCTAATATCCTTTCCGTCATAAGGTAACACCACTTTGGAATTTATTTTAGCTTTGAAACTTAATTTAGCAACACCAAACTTTTCAGAAAGCTTTATAGCTAGAGATTGGTTATATAATCTGTAATGAGTCTCTATGCAATTGTTGAGTTAAAGTTAGGAAAGTAAGATTCTCTGTCATCAAGTGCAGTTAAAGGAAGTTTTATAATTGCCAAGCTACATCAACTCATGGCTTAGGAAACTGAGTTAGTCCTTTCTATCAGAAGCCATATTTTGATGTAAAATAAATTGAAATGTCCATATACAGCTTAAGAAATCTAAGCTTGTGTAGATTAAAGATCACATAGCGGGAGAAACAGGAGGACAGATAGCAGAAGAGATTCAACAAACCAGCTTAACTTCCATTGGAAAGAAGACCAGTTTAATGGAGGGGAAGGGGGGATGGAGAGGGGGGAGTGGGAGGGAAGTGGTAGGAGGGGAGGAAATGGAAATTTTGATTCCTACTATTTATAAAGTAATAAAAATTATCAGAGAAAAAAATCAATTATTTCTTTCCACTAAAGAGTCTCCTAGCAGCCAGGTAAGTGAGGTCTACTTACCACTCTGATGAAATCCATTCTGAGAATGTTGAGCTCTGGGCAATTTTTAGCAAATTTGGTCATTAACACAAAGGAAGTGAGTAAGAATTCAAAGGACACTTTTTTAAAATGATTTTTTTAAATACACTCTATAGTGTAGGCTACCTACCAATTGGCAGTTCTCCCTCCTTGGTCTCCACAGCACATGGTCTCCATCTGTTTACTAAAGTAGAAAAATCATGCCATCCCTTCCCTGTGTCCTTAAGTCCACTCTAGAGCCTAATATACAATGAGCACTCAATTACCAACAGCTTGGGGTAACTTAATGAAAACTCAAACTATTGCTAGTTTTACCTTGGTTACGGACGGGGCTAACAAAATTAACACCATTTACGTCTCTCCAGTCCCAAGATTCTGGCAGATTTAAGATCTGTTTCTGTATTTCAGCAGTCATCGGGGCAGGTTTGGGCCTAAAATGGAAATATATAGATATATTTAATACCAACATAAAGTCTTTCCTAGGAAGATCATCTCCTAACCTCTGATTCCAAGGTTTAAGCCACAGTACTACTGTCTTCATGGAGAACAAAGATCACTTGTCCCATGAGTGGCTCAACGTGACCATTACACAATATGTCAGTTATATTTGCTCAACTGCACAAATAGCGTTCAGTTATGACAGATGTTCAGGATCTCTTCATTTTCCTTGTACCATGAAAGCTACTTTTAATATACTTGAACAGTAACATTCTCTTACTTTTGGGAGACGTTGATCAAGTAAGGAGACCCAGGTTAAAGATTTCATTTAGATGTTTTAGAGAAAACATTGGACTAACTGGTGTTTGACTTAAGAGGTAATGACGGTTCACACTTACTATGTGACATTCTGCAAAAAACTGTAATGTCACAAACTACTGTTTATTCTTTTGTTGTTGTTGTTTTTTGTTTTTTGTTTTTTTGGTTTTGTTTTTTCAAGACAGGGTTTCTCTGTAGCTTTGGAGCCTGTTCTGGAACTAGCTCTTGTAGACCAGTCTGGCCTCGAACTCACAGAGATTCGCCTGCCTCTGCCTCCGGAGTGCTGAGATTTACAAAAATTCAATATAATAATAATTAAAAAATGTAAACGGTAACTATGATAACTACTGTCATCATCATACACGTCACTAAGAGTACTAAATGAGATGTTGGCACTGTGAAATGATTTCTGGTACAAACTATACATTGAATTGCTAACTTCGGTCTTTCTTCCATCTCATAAGGAAGAGCATTTGGTCATAACACACACATACTAAAGAAAATAAAAGTTGGGAAGCAACATTATATGGGCACAAAAAGAAAGAGAAAGAGGAATTTAGGGTACTAACATGAGAATTAGAAACACTTTAGAATTAGTCGCCATTATCTGGTCTTAATGCCTTGGGCCTCAATGCTTTAGGGATCCAGCGAATCTGTTTCAGGATGAGTGTCTGTGTGGAGTGAAATCTCTGTATCAGCGAGTTGCTCAGAAGCGATAGTATTTGTGTGTGATTGCAGCAGCTCCCTGCTTCTAGCCTCAGCTTAATAATATGAGACTCTACTACACAACTACATATTTACAGCAGAATCAACTTAGACAAAAAAACCTACTAGAAATCATGCAGAGTTCCATATTTGCTTTAATAGTTCCTTCTCCATATGACTTTTATTTTCATCTTAAACTTTCTATGGCACTCTAATGGTAATAACTTTTCATAATACAACAGCTGGTGTGAAGACAGAGTCAAAGAGGAAAAAGAGTCCCCCTGAAACATATAACACACGATAGAACTGTAGCTTGAAGCCACAGTCTCAGACAGAGCAACCCCCTGCTTCCATTGTGAATTCCCTCTGCCTTAGGTTTCTGTTAAACAAGTCTCAATGTTTTCTCATAGATCATTAGAACTCTGCTTAATAAATCCAGGAAGGGGATAATATGACACATTCTCTGTCCCAGTTTTGACCAAAGCAACTCATGCACTAGAAGCCTCTAGAACCAGCTTTGAGAAATACCATAGCACAGTCTTTTGCAAAGGGGGCAGACTATGGGAAGGGTGTTATTAGTTGGATAAGAAAAAGCCCATAGTGTCTCATAGTTGAAAAATTTCATTGAATATGGGTCATTAGTCCACAGGCACAAAAGTTAGAGGTATATCTCAGCTAGTTCAAAGAGCTCCATCTTTGAATGGATGGCTTATTTCAATTATATAAAAAAATTAGAGATTCTATAAATATCCAGGAATAACCTATGAATGTCTTGAGAATGGAAGAATATTTTCATATCAAGAGAAAATAACCATCCTAAATAACTTATCAACCCCATAATCTCTCTATTGGCTCTAATTCCCTTGTCTTTAACCATAATGATTTCTTCTGAAGAAAAGCTTGACACCACAGGAATAGCTTCAGATGCGTAACAAATGCTAAGGTACCACAAATCCACTCCTATCTGGATGCAGCCACAGTTCTAGAAAGAGAATGCAGAATCCTCACATTCTTACTCAGAGAAATACAAAACAATATGTCTTCCCAAAGCAGGAAGATGAGGTATCCAAACAAAAACTGGCAAATGCTACCAAAGCCAAGGAGGTGGGAAGGGGTGGAGGTGTACTGAGAAATAAGGAGTTAATATTTTTTCCTGGACCTTAAAACACCTATATTTCAGATTTTTTCAGTGGCAAATTTGACAGTTATGATTAGCAAGCTGAGAGATAGTGGTGGGATAAAATGGAGGTAATATAAAAACAAAGTTTCTAAGAATGTCTATCATAGTTTTCAAAAGCAAGTTACGATTTAGATGACCTCGGATACTAAGGATGAGTCTAGTCATTAGATTGTGGTCTGTAACAACTGTCGCTGGGGACAGGAAAGTGAAACTGGCAACACTTCAAAGAATGACTAAAAATGACAACAAGAAGAGACAAGACAAGATACAGGAAGAAAGAGAGTGGGGAAAGGATGTGAACCAAGAGCACAGCAAAGACCCCAAAACACAACTTGGGCAAATATACTTGAATATGAAGGAAGGTAGAGGAAAAACTTGGACTACTAGTTCAAAGATGAGTCATCCAGGCGGGGCTTGAGTGGAGGGAGGGTGACCTTCAGTACTGAAGTGACTAGTGACAAGGGGAGGTGACTGTTACCTAGGGATCCTTTGATTGTGGCCACCACTTCTCCTGACCAGATCTCTCAGGCTCAGTTTCTCGTATTCCTTGTAGGTGGTTGCGGTCCAAGACTTCTGAACAGTGTTGATGGCCTTCACAAAGCTGTGGTCGTAACTGTAGAGCCTATTGGAGTATCTGTGGGAAAAGGACAGAGCTTCAGATGTAGTCTTCTCTGCTAAAACTACTTGCCAGTAAAACTGATACTCACACTGTGCATCAAGGTGGGGAGTGGTGTGGTCTGTGAGGAACACAGAAAGTTGTTATGTCTCCCACAAAACTTCAAGTTAGCCAAGCAGGATGTATGACATCATTCAGTAGAATACTTATATGCTAGTGATAGATTCGAAACAACCTAGATCAGTGTCCTAAAATAAGGAACTTATTAATACAAATGACACTTCATTTATATGTATTTCATGCTAGAGAATATATAGAAGATTATGTAGTGATGTGAAGAGAATTTACATTGTATTAATTTTAAAAGGTAAAGTTTATATAGAATTAATTTTTGTAAAAGTCTATATATAATTTATTTTTAAATCTTTATTTATTTATTTATTTTGGTTTTTTCCAAGGCAGGGTTTCTCGGTAGCTTTGGAGCCTGTTCTGGAACTAATTCTTGTAGACCAGGTTGGCCTTAAACTCTCAGAGCCTGCCTCTGCCTCCTGAGTGCTGGGATTAAAGGCATGCATCACCACCACCTGGCAGTCCTATTTGTTTTTTTAGTTGGCAGAGAGTATTAGCTTTTCTGCATGCCCTATTTATTTATTTGTTTGTTTGTTTGTTTATTGAGACGGGCTCTGAACTCAAAATCATTATGCACCCAAAGACGGCTTGGTACTTCTGCTCCTCCAGTCTTTACTTCCTGAGTGATGGGATTATAGGCATGCATCACCACACCTGGTGAATGCAGCGCTGAGTGCAGAATCCAGGACTCTAGGCATACTAGGCAGGTACTCTACCTGCCAAGCCAACCCCTTTCAAAGTGCACACTTATAATACGCTACATGAACTAAAACAGAGAAACAAAAGTATATGTAATGGACACATGCTTTATAAATACACACTTCCTAAATATTATTCCACATAGGTGCTTTATGCCCTGAGTATTAAAAACTGTTAATAGCCACAATATCTGAGACCTTTTAAGAAATGTGGATAATATTCAGCTCAGATCCCTGAAATCAGAATCTGAAATAAGTTCCACATGTGATCCAGACAGACACTAACATGAGAATCACTTGTCTGCTTTATAAAATGCTCGGCCATGGATGTAAAAATAATGTAGAAACAATGACTTTTTTTTTGATGTTAATTATTCACTGAATTCCAACCTTTGTCAAACCTGTGTGTCAACAGACAGCAATTATGTAAGTGACCCTTATCCTCCCACTGTAAAACACTCTGGGGTTGAGCAGCTGTAACTCATCATTCAAGACTGTCACCAACATTCTGTTAGACAACGTTAGATGCACCTAGAGCAAGAGACACCTAATTCAGGCACTCTGGAAACTTTTCTTTCACATTTGTAGAGAAAGTGTTTTGACAGATTCAGGGAAACGGAGAACACTGCAAAGAAAAATGCGCATCCACGTTGATAACCATTTTAATCATAACTCCTTCCAGAGGCTGCGAAGGAACCTTTATTAGAAAAGCTACTAAGTGCTCCAGCCTTATTTTGACCTTAACCCAACAATGAAAAGAAGTGACAAGTTTTTTTGTTTTTGTTTTAAATTTTTTTAGACACAAGAGTAAATTTCAAAATGTTCAGTGAAATATTTTAAAATATTTTCCATCAAGCCTGCTTTTTCCAGACTGGTAAAGTCTTGAGAAGCTTTCTCCCCACTTCCCTCACTTGATCATAATAGCCAGGAGAGCTTCGTATGCTGATATATGCATTACGGCATGACAGGATGCCACTGTAGCTCTTAAACGCTACTTTTGGCACTCAAGAGTCAAGGAGAGCCGGGCGGTGGTGGCGCACGCCTTTAATCCCAGCACTTGGGAGGCAGAGGCAGGCGGATCTCTGTGAGTTCGAGACCAGCCTGGTCTACAAGAGCTAGTTCCAGGATAGGCTCCAAAACCACAGAGAAACCCTGTCTCGAAAAACCAAAAAAAAAAAAAAAAAAAAAAAAGTGTCAAGGAGATTAAAATGAAAATCAAGTTATCCAGAATTCCAGTATGTTTGGGGTGGGACTCCTGTGACCACATCCCTAGCTCAGAGCTACTGCCAGCTGAGGCTGCTGAGGAGGAAGGGTCAGGTTTCCTTAGGGGTGTGGCCTCAGAAAAGTTGCTCAGCTCAGAGAAGGATGCAGTTCAAACTGGATCCAGTGAGCTACAAAGGAAAGAAACAGCTATGAAGTTTGAAGGGACCATGGGAGGGTAGTCTAGGAGAAGGTGGAGTGGATGAGTGGAGAGCAGATATGAGAAAAATACATTAAATACACGTATGAAATTCTCAAAGAACAGATATAAATAAAATAAAATAAGATGAAATAATGTATTGAATATTAGGTAACAGATAACTAAAAGCTGAAAGAGATCCTAAAGTTAGTTTGATCACAAATGTTTATTTTAAATAGAAGGCATTATAGGGAGATTCTTTACCAAATGGTGCAATATTTGAAAGGTCTAGTCAGGCCTACCTGTGCATAGCACAGCAAAGCATACAAAATGGACAGCTTTTAGGAAACTATGATGCTAAAGAACCATGCCACAAGAGCTGGAGAGCTGGCTCGGGGGTTAGGAGCACAGGCTGCTCTTCCAGAAGACTTGGGTTTGATCCCCAGTACCCACATGGCAACACACAATGATTTGTAACTCTGGCCAAATGTCTTTTACTGGCCTCCAGGGACATAAGGCAAGTTTGCGGCACACTGACATATAAGCAGGAAAAACACCAATACACATTTTTTTAAAAATGAAGGAAACTAAAAACTAAGAAAGATTTTTTATAAAAAAATATTAGAAAAAGAACCATGCTATAAAAATCCACTGAACTCAAAAGGAGGAACGCAGCGTTTTCATTCTGGCCACTGAGAGGTAAGAGTAAGTCATCTCTCCAGCCACATCTCCCGTGCCCTCTCTTCTGCAGGTGCTCCTCACCAAGGTCAATTGTCCTTGACTGTTGGGTCTGTATACTTTTAGTGGCTTTTACAGCTACACAAAATGGAACAGGAAATATTTGTTGGTCCTCCCTCTTGCAAAACTGATAATGTCTGAAAATTCTTCTTTGTGTGGTTCTTTATGGCAGATACCTGAATGAATGAACACAGTAACTGCATTTTATAAGTTGAACTGTATCCTTTGGATAAGGAAGGGAGAAATACTGCAAATATATTATAATCTCAAATAATAAGTAGGGAGGTAAAAGGCGATACATAAAACCCTTACCTCCAATATCTTAGCTTGAGATTGGATTTGGAATCAGCTCTTTAAAGAGGTGATAAGAGCTAAATTAGGTCATTAGTGTGGGCACTGGTCTAGCTTAGTTAAGGTCCTGAGACGAAAAGTTTAGGATACAGCAAAGAAGACCAAATAAGGAGACAGTGAGAGAAGGCACCAGCAGCGAGGGAGGAAGAAACCAAGGTGTAGCCTTCAAAATGCACAGCAAAGAAAACTTTCCTTTAGGCCACCCAGTCTGCCATGCTTCTACATGATTGTCGAGCAATGACACTGCAGAAATACCAAGAACTTTAACTTCAGCTGTTTGCTGTATTTCCAGTTTGTTGCATTACCTGGTCACTCATTGTAGCATTATCATAACATATATTAAATACATTACTATACCACAGCCTGTGAAATAATTTTTCTCTACTAGTCATTAACAATTTTGCTCCTCTGATCGTTCTTTTTAGTTTTAACCACTCCCCGTTCCATTGGTTTTGAAACGTGTTGAAATATTTATTACCTTTCTCCCACGAGTCCACGTAGAGTTCCAGTACAGTTTTATGTAACACAGCTAAGTTCATAAGCCAAAATTACAATTGCTCAAAGTGAACACACTCATACCACACGTACCAAAAGACAAAGCTACGTGGACGCATCCCTCACCACAACTCACTTTTCCTGGAGACTTCCAAGGTTTGCCATGTTCACGTTAAACTTCTCCAAAGGACTTGCCATCTTCTTGCCAGTAAAGCAAGCCCAGTTCCGACCCAGCACATCATGCACCCATCCAGTCATGGTCTCATGGCAGTAACTGATAGCGGTGCTGCCTTTGACTTCATACTGCAACCACGTGAAAAAAAAATGAAAGACCAATTACACCTGTGTTCAGCTCTCAGGTCTCTTTCCCCGGCTTCCATTTACCCCAAAGATGTACTGTAGTAGCCCTCTGCCAACTAAAAGAAAAACTTTATTTTTGCTGATGATGTCTGGTAATTATTCTAGAAATCAGAGAAGTCAGTTTTTCTAAGATTAGCGTTGTTGGTCACCAGACAAAATGTGCTTTCAGGAAGGAAAGAATGTCTATGGAAAAAGCTTAAATACTTAAGGCAGTTATCATAGTCAAGGTGATTTGCATTTATTTCCTTACAATCAATCAATGAAGAAATGATTAACAGTTCTGTATTTCCCATGACCAGTCAGGGAGTCATCCTTCCTCTTGAAGGCCACAGGGCTGTTACCTGGCAGGAATAGGGTTTTCCTCCTCTGATTTTTTGTCAGAAGAAGCTCCCTTCAGTAGACTCTAAGAGCAGATGGCAAATGCCTTCTGTGTAGCCAAGCAAAATCCTCTTTTGCAGTTAATCTCCTGATGTACTAGAATATGCCCATTATGAAGTACTTAATATTGTCTCCACTTTATTTCAGTAATATGGCCCTTTGCGTGTTTCCATATGACCACGGAAAGAACACTGTGTGGTGACAGACCCAGGTTCGCATTCAGATCCATTGGCTTTACAGCCCCATTACTTTCACATAACGACATCTTATCAAGGAGGAGAGCGTGACCAGAATGAGCTCGGAGGGAGGCAGGCAGAAAGAAGAGAGGCTTGAACATAGAGCTAATTGGTAGAAATTTGAAGGAGACTCTATTAGGCTATATTTATCTATAAAAGAAGGACACCAGGAAAAAAAAATCACACCCAAAAGTATAACACTGGGACTCCATGATCCAGTTAACATGTCCCCAAATGGAAAAGCCCAAATATTTTAGGCTATGCAGAGTGTAAAAGTTAACTGTATCTGCTGGACTCTGCCACACAGCTGGAGAGGTTGAGTTTCATAAAAACATTTTTGACATATTGATTTCCAACTTACAATGTACTTATCAAGATCTCAGCCAACTTGAGTTACAGCCATACTGAACTACAGAAAACTTCTGTTATCAGTAGACTAAATATTGCTGACCTTACACAATACACCTAAATTCCCTAGACTTTAAAAATTTGTTTCTTTTTGGTACTAGTTTTTTGTCGTATTCATTAATCTTCTCTTGTTTGTTTAAAAGGTCAGGTAGACCGGGGGGGGGGGGTCAATGCTGATTGGAGAAGAGCATCCTGAAATGTTTTAAGAGCCTTGAAATTTTCCTTACAGCATACTGTCTTCTCTCTTTGTCTCTCTCTATACTGGTATGTCAGTAAATGGTTACTGCAGTATAATAGAAAAGTAAAAAGGAAGAAGACCTAAAAAGTTTCAAGTATAAAATTTGAGAAAAATTTTATTAACTAATAACATTTTGCATGGTTAATAAGTTCTTAGAAAAGCTGAGCCAACTAAGGTTTGGGAAAATTGGGAATGTGCCTCATACTGCGTGACAGTTTCCCAGGACTCCTGGAAAGCATAGCTGTCTATTAATACATTGTATACAGCTGTTTTTCTACCACAAACCCCCTTATTTTACAAACAATGTACAGGTTCCTTATGCATCGTAGGGGTCCACGCCAACATAGAAATAGTATCTCAAAGGGCAGAAATAAAAGATCTAAAAGGTTTGTTAAACTACAATTTAATACCAACCACTCCTACAACCAAACATTGTTCCCTATACCAAGCAGTGTTCCTACATACACCACTCCTTCACAAGGGCTAGAGTGGCCAATGACACAGAGAAGAGGAGGCAGATACTACAGAGAAGTCTAAGTTCCCAATGGTTCCTCCACCTGTGTTATCCTAACACAGATAAGGAGCACCATCTTTCTACTGTTGTAAACATTAAACTTCAGCTAACACTCATTTGTTGTTCTTGCTTTTTGTCTTGTTTTTCAATCCCCTGGACACTCTGAGAACACTTCAGATTAGCTGACTCAGGAAGAGCTTCAAACTGTGGCCCACAACTATTTCCAACTCTTAGCAGGGAGTTACAACCGCAGGTCAGAGATGAAGGAGAGAGCTTAGACCTTGGAGGCCTGGAATGTCTAGACAGAATCCAGCTCCACCACTTTGGGCCTGTCTGATCCTGTGGCAGTGTCTTCCCTCTGGTCCACTGGTAAAGTGAAGTTGTTAGTATGAAAATCCATCTCACAGACCGTGTTTATGTATTCTGCCTCAAGAAACCTCTATGCTTATTCTTTCCCCAAAAAACATAAGCACTTTGAAAATCAAATTTTTGTTTATTTACTACCTAGCTCCATGGCAGTAGGAAGCAATTAATTATTGAATGAATGAATAAATGAATGAGCAAAAAATGAATGATTAAGACCAGTAAGCCTGATTTCAACATGGACTTACAAATTTCAGAAAAGATAAGAACTTAATAAGTAATATCAGAATTGTAATGCCAAGTCATTCAAGAGCCAGATGTAAACAGTGTGTTTTCAGAAATGCCCACTCTCCTCTTCAAGCTTGTTTGTGCTGCAAATTCAGGTTCACCTAGAAGTTCCAAACACTCCCTTGGAACTACCAGCCTATACAATCTCACTTCTGTGGTTCTACACAGAATTAGCATTGTTACTGCAGACACTTTAATGTATATACTTCAGGGTAATTAAAAAAAATACAAGTTGGTTATCATAACTCAAATCCTCTAAATGTAGTAGAACTGGCATTTGCAATCACTTCTGATGCATTGGATTCATAGAACTGCTTTTGATGGGGTGCCAATTGTAGAAGGAGCTGCAGGCCACTCAGCTCCTAGCCACCAGCTAGCTTTACCCAAAATAATTACACAGAAACTATATTGTTTTTTTTTTTTTTGGAGTGGGTTTCAGAATATTTTTTTTTATTTTTTATTTTATTTTTTTAATTAATTTATTTATTTATTAAAGATTTCTGCCTCCCCCTCCCCCAATAAAGTCCCCCTCCCTCGTCAGCCCTAAGAGCAATCAGGGTTCCCTGCCCTGTGGGAAGTGCCAGGACCACCCTCCTCCATTCCAGTCTAGAAAGGTGAGCATCCAAACTGCCTAGGCTCCCACAAAGCCAGTATGTGCAGTAGGATCAAAAACCCATTGCCATTGTTCTTGAGTTCTCAGTAGTCCTCACTGTCCACTATGTTCAGCTAGTCCAGTTTTATCCCATGCTTTTTCAGACCCAGGCCAGCTGGCCTTGGTGAGTTCCCGATAGAACATCCCCATTGTCACAGTGTGTGGGTGCACCCCTCGCGGTCCTGAGTTCCTTGCTCGTGCTCCCTCTCCTTCTGCTCCTGATTTGGACCTTGAGATTTCAGTCTGGTGCTCCAGTGTGGGTCTCTGTCTCTGTCTCCTTTCATTGCCTGATGAAGTTTAATATTCAGGAGGATGCCTATATGTTTTTCTTTGGGTTCACCTTCTTATTTAGCTTCTCTAGGATCACGAATTATAGGCTCAATGTCCTTTATTTATGGCTAGAAATCAAATATGAGTGAGTACATCCCATGTTCCTCTTTTTGGGTCTGGCTTACCTCACTCAGGATAGTGTTTTCTATTTCCATCCATTTGCATGCAAAATTCAAGTCATTGTTTTTTACTGCTGAGTAGTACTCAAATATGTATATATTCCATACTTTCCTCATCCATTCTTCCATTGAAGGGCATCTAAGTTGTTTCCAGGTTCTGGCTATTACAAACAATGCTGCTATGAACATAGTTGAGCATATACTTTTGTTGTATGATAAGGCATCTCTTGGGTATATTCCAAAACATGTAAAAAACACCCTTACAGAAACTATATTCTTTTAGACACTGCCTGGCCCATTACCTGTAGCCTCTTATTGGCTAACTCTCACATCTTGATTAACCCATTTATAATAATCTGCGTAGCACCACGAGGTGGTGGCTTACCGGGAAAGATTAAGCATGTCTGACCTGGCAGCTGGCTCTACGGCGTCTGACTCACTTCCCTTCTTCCCAACATTCTGTTCTGTCTACTCCACCCACCTATGTTCTGACCTATCAGGCCAAGCAGTTTCTTTATTAATTAACCAATGAAAGCAACAGATAGATAGAAGACCCACCTACATCATGTTTTATTCTTTAAAACTATATTTTATAGCATTTCATAGTTAGAGGAATCTTCTCTTATTCTTTTGTTAACCTGAAGTCATCCTGCGAAAGGGAGGGCATGCTGGCACAGATGGGGCAGGCCTGTACAGGGCAGCTCAGAGGGGGAAAGGAGGCCTTGATTGGGTTAGCTCAAAGGTCAGTGCTGGAGGCTAACCTTAGGGACCTCCCCAGAGGGATTCTATTATTTCCCTATTTTGAACATTCTCAGGGTCTCTTCCAGCCACAGGGAACTCAATGTTTGTGAGGATTAAGAGGCTAAAATTTTGGCCACATTATCCCACAACAAGTGTAGTTAATGTTCCCCCCCTCCCAAAGAATTTTTTCAATTGTATAAACATTGGTCTCTGAAGACCAATGTGCATACATGAGACAATTTAAGTTTCCACTAGTGTTTGCCAATTCCTACTGCAACAGAAAATCTGCTACAATTCAAAGGTCTTTCAGCTTGGAGCACTCAAGCTCAAAGAACTGCTGTCCCAGGGGCTCCTCTTCCTCTTCAAAATACCTATTAAATCACCACATATTCTCCAATGTCCTTCCTTAGCCCCCCCCACCCCCTACCACCCTCCCTAGTAATAATCTTGACCTGTTGGAATTTTTTTTTTTTTCTGTTTTTTGGTAAAGATCTTTTTTAAGTCACTAAAATATCTTTCCATTGCTTCTCTAGGTACACTTTACAGAAAATATTTGAATGATTGTTTCACATAGTACACTGGTCAAGAAACACCAAGAACCAACAGTTTTGCTTTTTTTTTTTTTTTCTGTTTGTTTGTTTTTGTTTTTCAAGACAGGGTTTCTCTGTAGTTTTGGAGCCGGATCTGGAACTAACACTTGTAGACCAGGCTGGCCTCGAACTCACAGAGATCTGCCCATCTCTGCCTCCCAAGTGCTGGAATTAAAGGTGTGCACCACCACCGCCCAGCTCAGTTTTGCTTTTTAAATTCCAGTTCTGTACTCTCTCAGCCATGGAGCTTTGAGTGATGATAAGGGAGCCTTTCTCTGTTTTCAACTGACATGGGCAAGACAGCCGTGACTCATCCTACTTTGCTGGATTGCTAGAAAGGATTAAAAATAACACTAAAGCCAAAAGCATTTTAATAGTTTAAAATAAGCTCCCCAAAAGTAACAATATAAGCATGTATAAACATTTCTAAAGACAACAGAAAAGTTCCTAGGACACCATCTGTTGCTGTTGCTGTGTAGATGTATCGGCAACAACGTTGTCTAACACTTTATCTATGCGTTCAGACAACTTCCTTTCAAATTGTCAACTGAGCTGTGTATTTAAAATACTGGTAGTGGTTCCCACCTAAGTTACAGCACTCCAGAGGCTACTGAAATACAAATTTAGGCAGTAACACATTAGCATTGTTTTTTTGGAAACAAGATTATGGTAGTGACTTTCTTTCATTATTAACGAGATCATCTGAAATGACTTATTACAATCTACCCTGCTCATTTAATCATTTAATATGTCATATGCACTATAGATTATAACATTATTATAGTGGTCCACTCATGCAGTTTTAAAAGAAGTCCACACAAATCATAAAAGAAATAAAAATCTGGACATGAAAGTCCCATTCATCACATTGATTTACCACTTCACAGAGCAGTACCTCAGAGATCTTCGAGAACTGAATGATAGACGTATATTTGGAGAGCCATGGTATCTGAAAAACACCGAAAGCTCAGCTCTGTGCCTTTCTTGGCCTCCCTTGTAGGTAGAGACTTCAGTGTAAAGTAAACCACTTCATTTGTTGCTGTGTTTACAGTATGAAGGAAGTGTTAAGAAGCAGGAAGGCAGCTGGGAGGTGGTGAAGCAGTCCTTTAATCCAGCAGCTGGGCAATGGAAACAGGGATCTCTGTGAGTTCTAGGCCAGCCTGACCTAGAGAGCAAGTTCCAGGACAGGCTCTAAAGCTACAGAGAAAAACCAAAAACCAAAAGGGGGAAAAAAAGACAGCGACAAGGCTAATTGACCAAATTCACATTTAACTAAATCCCTCCAGACTACCATAGCTTTCTCAGAAAGAAGCCAACTTCCCTAATTTGGTTCCAAGAATAAGCATCGGCTTTCTGCCTATTAACAAGACTAAACAGTTCATTTAAAAAGTTGAATTCTAATCAAGTGCAAAGCTGCCAGGAAGCTGCAACCAAATAATGATACATTTTAAGTAGAAAATATTGGCATGTAGATTCAAATATAAAAATGGAGGATGTTAAATTTGATTATTACCTATGCCGAAGACACTTGATTTACACTTAAAAAACTTCCAGAAATAGCTAAAAGTACCAGTTACTACCCAGCAAAGTGGTTGGCATCCATGGGCTAATTCTCAGTGCCTTGTTCAAAGTCTCAACTATCAGGAAAGGAAAAACCACGAAAGCTTATTTAAACCGTTAATCATTTCTAGTTCCTTCCTATGCTCAGCAGAAGCAGGGCATAACCTATCCTCTTCCAGACTAGTGAAAACAGGAAGCAGCACAGAGGTAAAATTCTCTCTTTTCCTGGGCCACTAATTGAGTCTCTGCTCCAAAAGCTAGAACTTGACTATTTTAAGCTTAGAACCCTTTTTGGATTTATCAACTCAAAGTTTAAGGCATAAGTAAATGATCACACACACTCCACACATACACACTTATACACACACACTCACTCATACACACACACTCACACTCACTCATACACGCACACTCACACACATGCACACTCACACACACACTCATACATGCACATTCACTCATACACGCACACTCACACACACATGCACACTCACACACACTCATACACGCACACTCACACACACATGCACACTCACACATCCGCAAGCATATTTGATTTCTTTTCTTTTAAGTCATTTAACAAGTGGCCTGAGTGCTGGCCATAGTCTCTAAGGGCGCTGAAGTAGGAACATTTGAGAACCATTAAAAACAATATCACAATGAGGTATCTTTTTCAAGCTTCTTTCTTACAAAATTATTTATTAAGCCCATTATTTTCATGTTATTTGACACATATTGATTGACATACAGGGAATACAGTATCTTGTAATACAGATCAATGATCCCATCTTTTACAGAGCAGAAGGGAAGACAAACAGGCAATTACGACAAACAATGCTAAGCATTAGTGTACCGGAAGTCCTCTGGCGCATATCTACAATTTTTGTGTCCACTGATTTGCTCCCATTAACATTTAGAAACCAAATTACACAGAGAAACATAAAAAATTTTCCGTAGCAAGTACATTTGCGTCTGTAGCCAACAATATTTATAGACCTTGACAACCAGTTTTAAAATATCTAACTTTTTGAGGGTTCTGGAGGCTGGAAACTTGATAATATTTCCTAGAACAGAGAACTAAAGATATAGCGCATCCCTGGTCAATGTTTTCAGAACCCAAGAAAAATGACGTGTTGTCTGCTGGTTTGAATGAGGATACCTCCTCACCCCCAAAGGCTCACTGGCGTAAATACTTTGTCCCCCACTTGGTGGGACTGATTGGGAGGGATTAGGACTTGTGGCCTTGTTGGAGGAGGTGTGTCACTAAAGATGGATTTTGAGATTTCAGAAAATTCCACAATACTGGGATAGCTCTCTCTGCCTAGAGCTTGTGGTTCAAGAGGTGATCACTTCACCACCATGGACTCTAGCCCTCTGAAACGGTAAGCCAAATTTCTTTTATAGGTCTCTTTAGTCATGGTGTTTTATGGGAGCAATAGAAAAGTAGCTGATACGTCGTCGGCCAGCATTACTTTTAAAATGTCTGCAGAAGGAAAATGGAGTTCACTTCCCCAGACCTATAAAGTTCTATTTGCATTAGATTCTGAAGATAAAGAGAGAAAAATGGAAGGGCATCCTGGTGGATAAAGACACCAGACCATTTCTTTACAAGTATACACCAGAGGCACCTGCAGAGGACATGGAGAATTGTTCATGGCCTCTCTCCCACTAATGGCGTGGCGACCACATTCTAGATGTTGAAGACTATGGAAACTAGAGGTAGGATTTAGAAAAAAAAAAAACACCAAACCAGTAAATCAGACACGGCATAAAACCGCCAAGATGACTCAGAGATCACAAATCTTCTGAGCTAACTGAGCCACTGGAGAAGAGTGGGGAGGATAAAATGCACTATGTACCCATACACCTTTTCCATCTTCCAAGTCAGTTCTAATCCAAGGGAGAAGGAAATGACTCCACTGCTTAGCAGGAAAGAGCTGCAAGACAGCAATCAGGCTGAACAATAGTGCTATTAAGGAAAGGCCATTTCACAAGGGATTTCATTGGGCTTTACACTTAAGTTCAAAAGCCTGATTCTCAGTGAGTACGTGGGACAGCAAAGGGGAAAGACAAGTTAAAGTCACCTGCTTAGTGAAAGAACTCTGGTTCAAAGCAAGAAAGTGAGAGGGCTCAGGGGTACGGAGACCTAAACTGGAAAAACACTCTCCTAAGGCTTCAGTGACAGCCAAAGCAACATACACTCCACCCCACAAAACTAACCTTCACCATGTTTGTGCTGGAATTCACCAGAAAAACTACCCAACTGTGGCTCTAAAGACCATCTACTTCAGTGAGATCGCTTTTCTTTTACTTTTTAGCCCCAGGGAAGTCCTTAAGTTTGAAAGATTAGGAATGTCATTTTACAGTCAGAAACTCTTTTTTTTTTTTTTTTTTTAAATAAGCCAGGATGATATGTAAACCAGGCTGGCCTCCAACTTGTGATTCTCCTGCCTCTGCCTCCCAAGTGCTGGATATTAACAGCACATGACACAGTGTTCGATAGGTGAGTTTTTGGTTGTTTTCTTTCTTTTCCTCCTTTTTTTTTCTTTACTCAAGTTTTGTCTATTCTTTTTATTTGAAAGATTTATTTATTTATTACGTATACAGTGTTCTGCCTACATGTATACCTGCACACCAGAAGAGGATACCAAATCTCATTATAGATGGTTGTGAGCCACCATGTGGTTGCTGGGAACTGAACTCAGGACCTCTGGAAGAGCAGCCAGTGAACTATCTTTCCAGCCCCACTGTCAGAAACTCTTATGAGCTTAAACTTTCTAAGAGGCTAACCATTGCTATCTGTGAAAAGAAATGAGGCCCATCAATTTTATAGGACTTTCAGATATATAGTATGTCAACGTCTTAGCAAAAAGCTATCACCTAATTTAAAAAAAAATGAAACAGAAGAAGAAAAAAGAAGAGAGAAGAGAAAAACAATAGAAAAGGAAGACATTGATCACATCATCTTTCTGGCTGGGGGCACTGCAGGGGACCACTGTCTGCAAGAAGATACACCTTTCGTATTTAGCTAAGAAAACATCTTTCCTCCTTCCTGGGAACCATCTTCCCTTCAATAGCTAGCCTCTGCCCATTTCAGGTCATCTCAAAGCCTTCTTTTCTTCTACTATAGGTTTGGGAGTTCCTGAAGGTAATTAGAGAAACTGAAGGCACCCGGGAAAAGTGAGTTAACTGGGAGCAAAATGTTCACCGTGACACAACAGAAAAAGAAGGTCCACAAACCCAAAACCAAAATCCTGTCGAGTTTGGAGAAACCTTTTTAGCATAACAGTATTCATCCAAGGAAAGAAAGAAATAAGACTTAGGAAAATGCTAAACGCTGAAGCCCCCTGAGACTTCATCTCTTCCACGGGGTTTTTCCTTCTTTCTGTGCAGTTTCTGGTTGCTCACATTCCACAGTGGTGACCACTGTTTTCCAAGGAAACGTTCAGGATGGCAGCTGCCTTGGAGGGAGGTCACCAGGACTCCTTTGCATGTTACATGCAAACAGATTCCAGAAGGGACTGTAGCTGCCATGGCCTCCGCTAGCTGCTAGAGGTAGATCCAGGTGTTTGCCTCTTAAACCAAAGTCTGTTCTTGGCTGTGGTATTTAAAGAGCCTCCCAACAGATGATCTATTTAATAACTACAAGACAAAAGCTAGGGTTACAAGCCAACAAAGATCACACCATCTATCTTAACACTTTATCACAGTAACTTTTGTCAAGCAAAAAGAAAAAAAAAAACAGCAATACCAGCACTACTATATTAGGTGTTGGTAGCTATTGAGCTCAATACTGAAAAAGCATCCAGGCAACATGCTTGCAAAGCACATGCATCTACATGACTGCGTCTCTAAAATGCCAGTATGCTGAAGCAACACGCTAAATCCTAGCGGCTTAGGCCCATAGCATGCATCTCCTACACATCTAAATGTAGCCCCAGTGCTGCTTGGGTGTGTTTGCAGGTACCACGGTACATGCTTAGGAAAAAAGACTAGGGTAGAATTTTATAAACGGTACTGAGAAAGCAGTGGATATACTCTGGGGCGGTTTCCTGTTCAGTCTTCCTCCTCAAGTACCACCGTGCAATATCTTAGAATTCTGTGCCATTCCAAACTAAAGGAAACTTAACACAGTCTCTCCTCATCCAGGTCCCTGAAGAACCAAGAAGGTGCCCATTGTGCTCATTTCGAGCTGGTTTTAGAGGATGCCTGACATTCTCTAAATTATGGGAAGATGCAGTCCAGGAGCAGTTCCTTTCTGGTAATATGGACTGCTGCGGACCCATTACAAAGACTGGATAATGTGGCTACAAGGATGGTGGTGCTTTCGAGACCCATTCTCACTTCTCTTTTTCCAGCTGGCTTTTTAGGACTTAGTAAGCAAGAAAAGGAGGAAGGACGAGGAGAAGCAATATTATTTTCAAACACAAAAGGGGTAAGACATCTCATTGATTTGATTTGCTCACCATTCATTCTTCCCATCAAATCCTATGTGAGTAACAATTTAAATATTCATTCTGAAGATATGAAGTGAGTGAGCCAAAAGCATCCTTCTTTTCCTCGTCGACATTCTAGTCTTTTAGTAGAAAGAAGCTGCTTTACAAAAGATGAAAGGCAACTTGGGGATGGGGACCAGTATGCCAATTCATTTTAAAAGCGCCACCTCCTCTCTAAAAGACATACAAAACTGTGACCTCCCTCTTACAGCTTAGAACCATAGCATGTGTCTCCTATACATGTGAATGTAGTTGTCATGCTGCTTACATGTATGTCTTGGCACGAGGGGATATACTATTCATGGTTCCTCCTTGAGGGAGTCTTTGGGGAAAGGAATAAACAAGCTAGGACAGCTTAGTCACTTTACAAATGTGACCTGCATGTTATCCAGCCTTTGTCAGCTTGGTCTTCTCCTCCTTGGGTTCACGTCTACTATGACACTTGGGATTCGATGGTGCAATCGGAGCACATGAGATCGGCAAGTTACATAAAGCAGCAGAGAAAGTCAAGGTGGCAGGAAAGCCAGCTCAAGCAAGGATGCGTAGGAAAACAACAATCTGTGCATTCTCCTTCCCCCGCAAGAATAAATAGGCATTGATTTGCATAAGACAACAGGGCAGCAGAAAGCTGGCTCAACAGTGAAGACAAAGATATTTCAATTGTGCTCACCCAGTTTGTTCCTCAGATGTGGCAAATCATATATTCCCACAGTTCCCAGCTGCATGAACAACTGACTGATAAAATCAGTGACATCCTATGAAGAGTTTACATTGGTAAACTGAGTCACAATACAATTCCGCATCAATTAGAAAATACACATGAGACGTGCATGGTTTTGATATTGACCCTTCACCAAACGAGAAAGTCTCATCTTAAAAAATAAACCTTGTCTTTAATATAAAGAATTTATATATATATTTTTAAAAAAGAACATCTATTGCAAAAACAATTGTCCTAAAAAATAAACCCAGAAGGCACAGTGAAAAACTAGTACACAGTTCTCAAATCCTTTCTTGTGGAAATGCAATCGACATTTCTGATCGGGATGAATAGTTTCAATTTTTGCAAATTGCTAGCATACGAACTGCGGAATTCAAAACCTGACATGGGCTTCTCCATATGTTGCTCTGGCTCTAAGTAACAGCTTGCTTTATGAAGCCAGTGGTGGTGGCATCTTTTTATTATTATTATTTGTTGTTCTATAATTAAATTAAAACTGGGGGGGGCAAAATAAAGTGTTCAATAATTGAAAAGTTGAACTTGACTACCACGAAAATAAAAGGTAAAGGCATAATAAATGGCTCAGGGTAACAACAGTGACTGCTGGGAAACCTGTAGGCCCGAGTTTAATCCTCAGGACCCTCATTGTGGACGGAAAGAAACTGTGATTCTTTCTATAGGTTGCCTTCTGACTGACTATCCAGAAGCTACGACCCACAAAGCGCCTCCCAATCCCAACCAAACTCACGATCCCCCCAAAATAAATAAATATAACAAAAATATTTAGTCATAACAAATCTATTTTCCCTCTGTATTTTTTTTCTACCCTTTGAATAGCTATCTTCAAAACAAGATGAGGTTCTTTCCTACCCCTCTCTTCCCCACTACCTCAGAGGAGATAAAGTGAGGGGGAGAAAAGGGTAGTAACTTATTCTCCTCCAAGACACTGTTTGGGGCTGGCTGAGTTTGTTTACGCGTCCTCTGGACGGCTTGGTTGGGCTTGTCATACAGTGGAGCTTTATATAGCTTGCCACAAAAACCGATGAAAGCCCATAAAAACACGAAGAAAGGAACAGTAGCCACCGCCGATGCCATAAAGTCAGACATAATCACCGCTGTCTATATTCTGCCTGAGTGTTTCTTTGGGTGTGTGTCTGTGTGTTTTATAGGAGGCCAGCTGCTTTTTAATACGCAGAGGTGTAACTGTGTCATGGGGACAAGGAGAACTGGCTAATAACTGCCATTATAATCCGCCAGTGCAGAACATGGCCGCAGGGAGGACCTTCACACTTCCAAGGCGGTTCCATTTGGTCACTCGCCTATTCCTCTGTTTTGTTTTACAGGAGGTTATAAAGGGCGTAGGTCCCTGCCTGGATGGGCGTTCAGGTCAGAAAACTGCCTTGAAGAAATAGGAAAAGGAGACCTCTTAGGAGCATTCTGTTCAACTTGAACTATGCAAACTTGAAGGCATGTGCAAAACCACACAGGGGCTAGTTCGGTTTCAACCTACTATAATTTAAGTCATTGAAAACCAAATTTTTGCACTCGGGAGGCAGAGGCAGGCGGATCTCTGTGAGTTCGAGACCAGCCTGGTCTACAAGAGCTAGTTCCAGGACAGGCTCCAAAACCACAGAGAAACCCTGTCTCGAAAAAAAAATAAATAAATAAAAAATAAAAATAAAAACCAAATTTTTTTCTTAGTTTTTTGCTGTTGTTGTTTAGGAATCTCCCCGAGAAATGCTATTCTTTCAGCTAATGCCCCAGTAAGATATGAATAATGCAAGGTGCCACAAAGAGATCGACATTAGCCACCCTAAGGCAAGGTGGAATTCAGAGAACGAGGGGGAGGCCGGGTCTGCTCTTGCGCTGTACAAAAGGACTGAGTGATGAACGTCCTGCACACGTGCACCAGCTACGCAATAAACTCCGGCAGGACAACAGGCAGACGTCACACAGATGTGGTGGGGAGCACGTCACACGGTCTTAGCTAATGGGAAGCTTTAGAAATCCATCTGTTCTGTAGCATAATAAAAGACAGAATTGCAATGGCAGCATATGCAGCAATTTTTTGTTAGATATTCACGTAGGAGTTGGATTGAGCAAATGCAGTTTACGTGCTACACTCAAAACCGATGCTATTTATCCATTTTAAGCCAGGCCTGTTGCCACACCTGTAACCCAGGAAGAATTTCAAGTTCAAGGTTAGCCTGGACAACAAATCAAGACCTTCTCTCAAAAATACAAAACAAATGAAAGACCAAATTTAAAATACTAGTTCAAAAAGTATTTCCTATGCCGTTAGGAAAAAGCCTATGTATTCTATTCAGTGAACAGGTTTATATTGCTTGAGTCACACATTCCTCAAAGCATCGTTCCCCAGCGCTGTAGGAAACTCCCTGATGTTTATGATAAAATCCAACCAGCTTTGGGGCAACAAAGTCACCCAAGGTATCTGACTCTGTGTTTATCTGTAGCCACTCCACTTTACAATTTTGCTTGAAATTTTAAAAACTTTTCCTCAGTACTGCTGCTGTATTTGCTATTAAAATGTTCTAAAAGTTTAGTTACGTATTACACTGTGTAAGTGCAAAGGGCTGTACTCGGCCATGCTGCATGTGTGGAGATTACAGACAACTTTGTGGATCTCTGTCTACCTTTATCTGGGTTCCAGGCTCTAACTTGGGTCACCTGATCTGTGTAGCAACCTTTGCAAACTTTGCTCGTCTGGAATTATTTGATTACATTAAAACATATCTCAGAAACAAAAATCCCATATATTTTATCCACCGCTTGTTGAAAGTATCATCTTTATCACCAGACCCAACTAAGCACAGTGCTTGTTTTTTTCCTGCGGCAAAAGGAAACATGGCCTTACTAATGGTTCTTGAAAATGGCCACCTTAGTCCACATATATAAAAAAATCACTTAGGTAAGAGCTATCTTCCTACTTAATGAGAGAATAAGCACGTGTCTAACACCATCCAGAGGTGTGAGGCTCCAACAATCCCTGACTGACTGGTCGTTTCCCTAGACATTGCCTCTTTCTGCTAGGCTGGATAACACATTTGCCTTTATTTGGTTTTAAAATTAGTTCTTTGGACCTAATGTGATTAACATCCCCATGCTCTGGCAAAATATTCAACCTGCCTACACTGATCTGAAAAAAAAAAAGTACAGCATGCTCCAACTCCTCATTCAGCTGCCAGATAGCCCCACTTTCCCTGACAAGAAAGACTGCGGGAAATGGCCCGAAACTATTTCTGATTACTATGCCTCTGGTAGTTAAATGGTGATCTTACCAGTTTTTCGTCCCCAGGATTTGGCAGTAGTTTTCTAAGACAAGTGGATAGATTATTTATTCATCTATTTATAGCCCATTCCTACCTTCCCAATATTTTACTCAACTTATTTCCAAACCGAGTTCAAGTTCATTCATTCCGTTCTTTCTTTATTTTTTAGCAAATATACTAATTATTTCCTGTGTGTTGATAAGAGATAGAGGAAGAAGAAAACCACCAAGACAGTAAATTACGGCACATTTCAGGGCTGATAATGAAAACTAAGAATCTTTTTTTGTGTGTGTGCTTTTGTTTGCTAAGTCAACAGGCAAATTTGATCTGAAGGCTAAGAACTTTGAAAGGAATGTACCTATACAAACGGTCTAAAAGCCCAATTTGATCTGAATGCTAAAATCTTTGAAAGGCATGTACCTATACAAATGGTCTAGAAGCCCCAGGCCCTGAATATGAGGTAGACCAGAACAGCAATAGACATGTTAAAGTAGCCCAGGGAAAGACTATAAAGCTTCAACCCTACACAAAGAACTACAGGCAACTAAAGAATTCTGAGAAGGGGAGAAAGTCTTCCTCAGGGAAGCTGATACCAAATAATGTCAAACAGGCTCAGAAAGCTATACTTATATATTTAGGAACGTGTGTGTGTGTGTGTGTGTGTGTGTGTATACATAATATATACATACATTTATGGACATAGCAAGAAATAATGAAAATTAGAGACCATGAATTTGAAAAAGAGAAAGGAAGAGTATATAGGTGGATTTGGAGGGAGGAAACAGAAGGGGGAAATGATGTATATCAAAACAAACAAACAAACAAACAAAAACCTAGGCCCATTCAAATACACACTGAGAACTAATTCAGACTGAATACACCCCCCCATGCAATCGAAACATGAGATTCAGATGCTGTTAGGATGGATTTTAGTGCAATGCTAGGAGACGTTCTTAAAAATAGTTAACAGCTAGTCATACTTGAGCTTGAACTAATCAGATAGGCTCCAAGCTGACAGTTCCCAGACTGGTTCTTCCTAGCTAGACAGTTACCAGAGAGAAATTAAGCATTCTGGATCTCTTTCTTTCATTTATTTACTTTATTTATTTAAAGAGAAGTCTGCATTAAAATATTTCTGGAAGTAATTATTCTAAGAAATATGTTTGGCTCAGAAGACTATATCCTGGTGATAAGTCATGTCACATGAGAAATCAAACTGCAAGGTCTATGCTGTCTGTTGCCACTTTTAACAGATGCATTCCCCGTTTCCCAGAAGTCTCTATAAACGGTCTATCCTTACCGGATGCTCCAGCGGCTGCAAGGCTCCATGGAAAACTCTGTATATATATATTATTCCAAGTATAATGAGAAACAGCTGCTTCAGTCTCAATTTACTTGAATCCCTGAATATTAAGCCTATAGGAAAAGTTTCAACTCTTCCTAAAGAACACATGGGAGCCACAGAGTCTAGAGAGTCCCACCCTTTGTAACCCAGAGAGAGCTCCTAATAGATGCAGGGCGTTTGAATACAGGCACACACAATGGTTCTTTACTAGTCGAAGAAATCAAACTCTTGCTGTGTCAGATAGCTTGTCTTTTGTTTTAATCAGCCCAAGGAGCATAATGACTTTTATGTATCCCCCCTCTCTCTCTCTAACCAAGTAAATTATTTACATTAGCATATGTAATACATTTTAATACTCCAATGAGCTCTTGAGGTCAGTCTCTCAGAGGCAGGAGGTCATGATTAAAAGGACAGCATCAATCCAGAAAAGGAAATTCATCATCTCCTATCCTTGCTACAGGTTCCACGCAAAGCCAGTGACTGAGGGAACATTTAAAACTAATAAAAACTTTCCCACAGTTAGATTATATATATAAACAAAAGACTATACATTTTTAAATATACAATCAAACTTACCCAAATTTTAATTTTGAAATGTCAATTTTACAATATCCAACATGTCTTAGAAAACTAGCATTGATTCTGGTTCTGTTCTTGGTCTAAAAATAACACTCCAGGAGGCCCCTAATCAGGAGACATTCTAGATAAGCAATGACTGGGAACAGTAAACTAACCTTGAAAAAGGCAAACCATTTGTAGTCGTTCAGCACAATCTCGAAGCCTTGGTTGTAAATGAGGGTGAAATGCCCAGAATTGCCAAATTCATCATATGCTGTATCCAACTTCTTAAGGTGTACCACGACCTCTGCATTCTTTTCTCTTGGTTCTAAAGAAAATGAAACGGAAAACACATGAAAGTTGACTGAACACCTAGGGAGTGCATCACCTCAATAATTTTGAGGTTAAGTTATTTTCCTACCTTGCAACCTAACTGGGATTCATGATCTATCTGGCTCATGAAATAATTGGGCTTTGCTGGACCCCATAGCACAAACTCAGCAGTGGGGATACAGGCACAGGCAGGTTTCTAGGAGACTAGCCTGGACTACAGAGTGAGTTCTAGGCCATACAGGGTTACATGGTGAGATTCTTTCCAAAAAGACTTCTTCAAAAGTTTCAATTCTGCTTCCTCTGTATTGTGGTGGAGGGGTCTGGACAAGCCTATGAAGTGAGGCTTCTGAAGAATACAGAGCTGACCACCATGCAACCAAAGGCTGGAGAGATGGATCAACGGTTAAGAGTACTGACTGCTCTTCCGGAGGACTCAGGTTCAGTCCCCAGCATCCACATGGCAGTTCCCGGGTACCTGACACCCTCATACAGTCATGCATGAAGACAAAACACCAATGCACATAACAAACAAGTAAACAAACAAGCAAAAAAAATAAGAATTGACAGGTAGGGGTGGCACAGAAGCCTTTAATCCCAGCACTCAGGAGGCAGAGGCAGGCCTGGTCTACAAAGCAAGTTTCAGGACAACCATGACAACATAGAGAGACCCTGTCTTGAAAAACAAAAACAAAAACAAACAAACAAAAAACAACAAAAAGGTGTGCCTATGTGTTGTGACTCAGTAGTAGAATGCTAATCTAGCAAAGAATGGGGGGAGGGGGCTGTTCAAAATTGCAGAAAGGAACAGGGGAAAGACAAAAACTACTGATTAAAAAAAGGAAGACCATAGAAATACAGCAGCTTTCAAATCCTAAGGACGAGTTGACTCTGCGGAGACAGGAAGTGATCTGTTCAAGGAGATGCCACGCCTCTCTCCTCAACCTCTGTAAAAACCAACACCTTGGTCTGAATCCTTCCAAAGACTCAGAAAACACGAGGCTTAGAATACATATAACTAATTTGAATTGATAGGTATTAAAGTTTAACTTTCATAAGAACAGGGAGGGGTGAGATCTTTGCGTGCCTTTAATTGTTGCTTAGGGGCAAAAGGAGGTTTGTAGGCAGAGAGGCTACAAGAGAAGCATTCAGCTAAGAACATCTGCAGAGCTCGGCATTTCTGTCTTTCAGATCAACACCCTGGAGGATGGCTATGAAAACTCCTTCTGTCTTATATCCACGCTTAAACTTAGAAAAGAAACAATAGTAGATACCGCCCAGGACTAGGCAAAGCCTCTAGTCACCTGGAATTAATTAAAATGAGTCTTTTTTTTTTTCTAGAGTGGGAGTGGGGACAGGGGTGGGGGTGACGGTGTGTAACAGCTTTTACTCTACTGACAAGGTGACTACAGCCTGACAGCGGAGACCAGAAGTGTCCCTTTTCTGTACTAGTATCCTAGGGACGAGCAGTTAGTCTTGCAGCACGTGGAACGCCCCGGTGTTTGCTCACTACAGACTCGCAGCGAGCCTTCCCCCGAGCGAGGCACTGTGCTTGGTTCCCGGCAAATCCAAATACTGCAAGGGTAAAGGTGACAAAAGAAACAGAAAGGGGAAAAAAAAAAAAGCTTTTGTTTATCTCTTGCAGTCTTCAAACAGAACAGCAACCTGAAGTATCGAGGAAAGAAGCAGGTAGCAGAGACTGAGTTTAAAATCGTTCCTGTCCCAGTCTCGCGGTGGCGAGCGGGGGTTCCCAGATCCCCAAATAAAACAACTAACAACCCTAACAACAACGTGCTACGTTCTACCGAGTCTGAGGTCAACAGGGTTTTTGAAAACAAGAGCCTGCCAGACTGAAGTGGAAGATGAAGAAAGAAGGTCTCCACTTTTTTCTAAGAAATCAACTCAAACAGTTTAAAAAAAAAATGCGAACTTTTCTCGAAAACACGAGTTGTGAGAAATTCAAGAAAGTTAAGTGCCAAGTTCTCAGCAACTCCAATTCAACTTGGCGGCCCTGGCTCATCTGATCCCCCAAGGGACCGGTCTTCTGCTAACTTCCCAGTCACCCACAAACGCCGGCCCCAAGATAGGGGACTCAGGGACAGAAAAGGACGACTAGAGGGGATCCCGGGACGCGGCTTACCCATCACCGAGCAGTTAATGTCGCTTCGGGGACGTCTGGGGCCCACCTGGAAGACCCAGGTGCCCAGCAGGTCAGGGTAGGTGCAGTTGGCAGGTGTGTCGGAGCGCACCGTGCACACTCCCAAGAGCACCAGCAACAGGGCGGCGCGCCCCAAGTAGAGCCAGGGACCCATGGCTGATGGCGCCCGGGAAGCCGAGAGCAGTGAAAGCAAGAAATGGAGCACCGAGCGATGGGAATCAGGCGACCCTAGCGGCTCGCGCCTTAAAATACCCAAGAGCCCGGAAACCCTAAACTCAGGGGCGGGGTTACAGGGCACTGAGAACCGAACGAAGTTGAAGGGGGGGGGGGAGGAGCGGCGAGGCTGGGAGGACGGCAGAGGGGGGGGTGCTGGCGTGAGGGCGGGGTAGGGTGTGACTAGGTGAGGCCAGACTAGCTGGGAAGAGCTGGGTGGGTAGAAGGCAAGGTGGCCAGAGGAAATTAGAGATAGGGCGGGGTGGGGATGGACACCACGTGTGTGTGTGTGTGGGGGGGGTGCGGAGGGCAGGACAACCTCTGCCCTTCACCGGCTGAGAGCTCTGAGGGGTCTGGCCAGATTGCTGAGTTTTGTAATGCCAGTGTGATTAAAATAGAACCTAACCCGGGCTAAAACAGGGTTGACCTTAGGTCTACCGAGTGTAATTCTCTTTCCCTTATTGTCCTTCTCTTAATCTTTGGTCCAGTTGCGTGCGGCTTTTTGTCGCCCGTGTAACAACTTTGCTTGCTAACCTCAGCCACTCGAGTTGTTTGAGAACTTCTTTAACGTTGCCCAACTCTACCTTTTTAAATCTTCTCGGTTTCGTTTGGTTTCCTCTCCGCCTGTTTACCAGATTTCAATTGCAGTGCCTATTTGCAGTTTCGGTGCATCCGTTTTTGGTTTTCCCTCTTCTAGGACTGAACTGGGTGAGAGGGTAGAGATGGTTACCGAGCGCTCAGTTGATCACGTTGCTCAAGCCCTTCTCTTTTCAGAATAAATAGCAAGAGGTAAAGAGGAAGTAACTAGTCCCCTATGTGCTGACAGCAGCAGTCTGAGCTTCTGTGTCAGGTTTTGACCCTCGTGACCTGATGGGAGAGTGGTTTTTGGAACCTTAGCTCCACTTTCAATCTTCTTGCCTACAATTGTTAGGTAGCAATCTTTAAAGAAATCGCCTTCCCTTCTTGTGAGAACTGTTCTGAGTTGCCTGGCTGTTGTAGGCTAGGCTCATGTTCCTTCTGAGCTAACCTGAAGATACAGTGATGGACTAGGCAAACTTAACGTGCCTCTTGGACCAATTACTTTTGCTCATTTTTGTCCCATCTCACAGATCACGGATATTTGCATGTAGACTTTTTCCACTGAGGGAAGCAATGTGAGGAAGCAAAGATTGTTGAAGAACAAACCACTTCTGTCTCCAGATCTACCTTAAAAACACGCAGGCTTGGTAAGAGCCTTACATGGGAACTGAGGGGTGAAAATCCTCTTTAATGTGAATTAAGCTACAAGATCTAAGTGGGGAGGGGCCAACACCTTCTACACTTCATAGGTCTTTAAAGGATTAACAATGACATTGTATAATTAAGGTAGCATTTTTAAAGGCACCATTACATACTAACATTACTTTCCTAAATTTCTGCAAAATTTGCCATTGCTAAAACATTAAAAATTTTACTAAATGGTCCATATCTTAGAGCTAAAAAGTGAATCTGGGGATTTCTTTGAAGTGCATGATCAAATTAGAATATTTAGCTGTGAAAAAAATTTAAAGCAACTGTTCTGCAAAGACAAATAGAGATTGTGGGAACTCTTTGGATTAATGAATTCATTCTGATATTAGAAAAAGGAGATTTAGAGAGTTGAATCACTTGTTAAATACCATTACCAGTTATTGCAAATAAGCATACAATGGGTATATGTTTCATGCCCTAAAGTGTAGTATATATCAAATAATGTGAGATAAAATGAGTTTCTAGGCAAAACATCCTTTGTTCCTGGACCTCCACGATTTTTGGGAGGTTTCCAGAGGCAGCCCTGCCTAGTATGGTTCTGGAAATGTAGTTTCAGGGCCAGCAAATGTTGACAATGTTGAGGTAAGTGCCATCAATGTGTGTTTTGGCAGTCTTTTGAGGATATAGAAGAGTTTGAGGTTTAGGGTTCATCTTCAGGGACTCTCTAAGACTCAAACCTGAAGTCTGGCTGTGACTCGACTGTCTTAGATTTGTTATTGTCTTTTGGATTTTGTAAAATATATAATGTGTACATAATTATATCTCCTATTTCTATCTCACCTGGTTTTACAATGACTAAGTGAACCTCTAGCAGATATCTTCAGATATCAGACGTTTATCACACTATATGTTTTAAAACTATTTTTGTTGCATTTATGTATTTGTTTTGTGTAAGGAAGAAGTACACAGAAATTGGGGTAAGTTCCATCCTTTCACCTCATGGGTCCCAGGGCTCAAACTCATGTATTCAGGCTTGTGGCAAACACTTTCACCCACTGTGCTGTCTCAAGAGTCTGTCACTATATATATTTCCATTAAATAACTTTTCCCTGCTCATTGGACTTCAAAATCCTAAGTATACTAAATAATTCTTGTCACACGTGTAATCTCCAATTATTTGTTAAAAGAATGAATAATAGAATGATATTTGGCATCATGATTCTATATCCCCTGCCTTGTGAATAAATGTAAAATGCGTAGTACTGGACTTCACATCAAAATAAAAGACCTTAGAGGCAGAAGGAAGACTGGACGTGTCAATTCTAGATATCTGATTTGATATTACCAATACTTCTGGCACTGATGATGATCATCATAACTTTTTATTTAGTATGTTGTATTTTTCCAAGGCAATATACCAACTTATCTAATAAATAATACCTGGGCAATAAACATATACCATCCTATTTAATAGGTATGGCATAATTTTCGAAGGTAGCTATTATGTACTTTGACCTTATTCTTAGTAAAACAGAGGTTCAAAGGACTTACTTGAGACTAATGTCTATAGAAGAAAAAGTGAGAAGGGAACATGTATAGAGAGAGCCAAAAAATGTGGGTAATGAAGGAAGAACAAAGAATTAAGAAAAAGAAGCAAGGAGTTTGGGTACCCCAAATGCCCATAGAAAAATGTAGCTTGGGCAGAAATGGTCAAACCCCTGGCATGAGAGCTGTACTTTCAGTGGTTGACCTGATTAAGATGCTGAGGAGGATGCTGGAGTCTTGCTGTGAACACTGCATAGCAGGTGCTTTGGAAAAGAAAAGAAATTAGTGGGGTCCCTCTGGTGACCATGGTGAGTGGGAATACTTGTGTTCCAAAGTATCCTCAGAAGGAAAAGAGAAACAGTAGTTTGTTGGGGTCTTATAATGTCCTGTCTGGGTTTATTCCTTTGTTTCTATATACAATGTGCTAGACAGCGGTCAAAACTCTCATCCTGCTTCATTCGTGGGGTTTGTCCTAGTGATGAGATTGACTCTTGTACAGGACTTCATGCTTTTCCACAGTAGGACGGTATTAATTCTGTACATGAAGCTTTATCCCAGCGCTCAGTCAATATCCTCCCGTTCATTTCCTCAACAAAATGAAGGAAAGAAAGGAAGGCAGGAAGAGAAGCCAGAAGGAATGGTCACCTGATTCCAGGCTATCTTCATAAAGATACCTAGTTAGCTAATTGCACTGTTACATTTTTTCCCCACTCTCTTTCTTCTCACAGCTCAGAGCACCTTTGCTTGACACTTTTTGTGTGATAAGATCTCACTGTGGACTCTTGGGTGTTCTGGAACTCAAACTCACCGAACAAACCAGGATAGCCCTCTATTCATACAGATTGCCTGTCTCTGCTTTCCAAGTTCAAGAATCACATGAGTGTCACCATGATCAGCTAGCTTCACGAAGGATATAAAGACTCCAAATGAAGTATATTCTACTATGAAAGAAAAGTAATTTTAAAAGAAAAAATATTTATTTAATAATAATGGTAATAACATGGGCTAGAACTGGTCGTGCAGGGCACGGACACCCCCAAGCATCAATTCCCAGAATGTCCTTGCTGGAGACCAGGAGAGAGTTCTGACTTCCATGTCTTCACTATCTTCAACATGAACGCTGCTACCTAGGAGCTGCACTAAACGACCTGACTACGTGTCTACTGGCTGAAACCTAGAAAAGGCACCAGAATCCTGGTTGGGCCAACTGGACTGATCACCTCATCCCCCTCCCCAGGTTCCACCCCACTTTCTGCCATAAGCCATTGAAAAGCCCTCAAACTAGCAGCTCAATGATACTCTGTTTTCTGGGAACCACATACCTCCATCTCCCTCGCTCTCACGTATGAATCTTTAATAAACTCCTCTCTCAACCCCATCATTTGTGGTTCACAAATTTCATTCTTTACATTAGCAAGACAAGAACCAGCTGAGGGCAGCTTTGGTGGCCTTGGAGCTTTCAGAATCCTGGCCCCACCTGTCCCCTCCATCCTCTAAAGCAAAGATCCTCTCCAGTTCTGAGAGAAGCCATCAGGTTTTCAAAGCCATTGCAGTATCCTCCTATAAATAACAAAACACCGAAGGTGACAGGTGACATGCTTTTTTCCAAACCAGTCTTGTGCCTCCTCACAGCAGAGATAAACCCTGAGATATGTGCACTGAGTGAGGTGGGCAAACGCCAGAGAGGATATCCATAAAAACCCAGATCATCTAGGCCGATGACTCTGAATGGTCTTTTACTACAATGAAGAGACATGGTAAATACAAGGTAGACTAGGTTGTTGCCCTGTTAACATGATTACTATAGTATGTTGCAGTAATTACTGATTTCTAATAACTAGAAGTTTCACCCTCTAAAATAATAATTAAAGAAGGAATGCAGTGTGTTGACCACAGTGTTGCAGATACAGAGAGAGTCAGAGCTCTCGAGAGGCGGAGACTAAAGGATCAAGAGACCAGAGCCACCGTGGGCTGCAAATCAGACAGACCTTATCTCAGACAGCAGAAGAAGACAGACATTGACTACTGCTACTAACCAGCCTGTACTGTATGGTTCATTATTCACGTTTTTGTGTGATTGACAGCAGTCGTTATTTCTTTACACCCCCATAAACACATGAATAATATATTCTTAAGAACAACTTAACTATAATAACGTTCCACCTGACATCCTGTCAGGGACAGCTGTCTCAAAAATGTGTGGCCTTGCTCACCAGATAGTAGGGATGAGCGAGCAGAAAGTGGTTATATGACCACAACACAAATCCTAGACTGGAAGACCACTGAAAATGTGCTCCCTGCTAGCTGTGGGTCACTTTCTTCATTTTTAAATATCAAGTATGGGAACACTCTAGTTTTATTCAGATTATGAATAAAAAATAATAGAACATCCTAGAATTTGATGGAACCCTCAGCTTATGACATTAGAAAGAATTGCTCTTCATACTTAAATAGCTAATTGGCATGTATTTAATATACCCTTGTTTCTTTCAACTTGAGGGTAAGCTCTCAGATTTTACTACTTCTGGGGATAGAAAAGAGGAGGTTAGAAAGGTTAGTGACTTTTCTGTGGGTGCCCTGATGGCAACTGCAACCCGAACAACCAAGCAAAGGCTTCGGGTCTTAAATTCGAATGTTTGAATGGAGCTAAGAAAGCAAGACTTCTCTGGTTGTGAACACAGTCGAATACGGAAGGGAGAGAAACAGATTTTACAGGTGAACTGTCCAGACTAGAAGCCGATGAGCTGTGAATTGCCCAGCTAATCTCTGCTCTATGACCCCACTCCCACTTCATTGTGTTGCGTCAGGCCAGGCTTTGGAAGCAACAATTTAGAGGAGCATTTATTCCACCATAGGTGAAATTTTCCCGTAGGCCACAGAACAGGAATAGCCTTCTGGAGCAAACTTGATAACCTCAATGACTGTACCCTCCTGGACTCAGCATCTACCCCTGCAATTTGTCCAATGTACCATCATCTCTTCTTGCTGTTACCTGCAGCAACTATCCTCTATTTTCAAATTCTTTTTTTTGGACTGATGCACAAGATAGAATCCTAGTGTGTCTCCTGCTGTGTCCCGCTCCTGTCCCTGCCTGTCAGCAATGTATCCTAAGAATCCTCACCATTGTGCTTTCTTTCCCTTATCAAGTAACCTCCCTGCTTATCACACCTCACTCAGTGGTATTTTTATCCTTTGTGGTGAAATCCTACGAGCCCTGTGTGATTGACCTCTTTACTCCTCAGATTGCTCACTGTTCAAAAAACATTTGACCATCAAGCTGTCCAGATTCCTTTTCTCTTTATGACCTTTGTGGCTTTCTAACTTCTCTGCCTGAAAGACTTCAGCATTTTCTTAATGACTGCTCATTGCACGACTTGGGAAACTCTTTCTTGTAAATACTCTCCCTCCTCAGAGGTTCCTCCCGAACAGCAGTGTTTAAAGAGTACTGCTGGCCAACTTTATTACTTTGTCTATTTCTAAATATTTCTTAAAGCTATGTATAATTAATCTTTCTGCTGTCCTAGAACAGAAGCACCAAGCACCCGAGGCTTGGTTGCCTCATCAATAGGAGATTTAATCAATGCATATTATTAAATGTTGAGAAAATATCCCACTTTATTCTCCAGCGTTAAGATGAGCAAGTTTCACTGGGTGAACACTTGCGTTGGTGGATGATGGACTTGGTATTTCTTACGTTGTTTTGGTCACTTTCAGACACATTCATCCAGCAGAAGAAAGAAGTTGTAAAAGTTGAACCCAACTACTTAAGAAAACTTAACCTGCTTGAAACAACTTAAAAACACATATTGGGCAACAGGAAGACTAAAATATATGTCATCGTTTTATTTTCAGAGCCTTGCAGTTCCTTTTTTGTTTTAGGCCTTGCCAGGAGGAAAAGGTAACTTCAACAAAGAGAGTTCTGAAACAACAGAACTGCGTCTTGCCAAGAAGAGAGCAGAACCAAGCCAGCTGCTGCCCTAAGGTGGCAGGGGTGAAGGTCAAGACTGTCCTTTTCTCCAAGATGAGGACATTCTGTCCTTTTCAGAATCAGACACCCTCCTCAATTAATTACAGGGTGAATTGAAGCGTTTAATGTGCATAATAATTGAAATGACAGAGAGATTTATGTGTTCCACCTCTACCTTCTTAAGGTGAATGGGTGGGTAGGTAGATTAGATAGATAGATAGATAGATAGATAGATAGATAGATAGATAGATAGATAGATAGATAGATAGATAGATAGGGCTTGGGAGGTGGCTTAGTCAGTCAAGGGCTTACCATCTAAACCTAAGTTCCTCTGCTCTACCCCACACCCCTCTCATGTAGAAAGTCAAGAGCAATCGTGCCTACAGTTATTACAGCACACTGATCTATTTCCCTAATCAGCCTGTGCATCCGTGCATCCCCCTCTCCACAGGTCCATGCTTCCACCTGCCCTCATCTCTCAGCCAGCAGTGAACAAAAACTTAAGAATTGTGCTCATACTTGGAGCAGTGCTCTGTTCAGGTACCTGTGTGAATGAAGATTTGTTTCCTTCACCTGAGTATCTGAAGTACTTAAGGAGGTTTGAGCCCCCGTGGAAAACAGAAAGTGCTGTCAAGCTAATCTTCAACTATGTTTTAGCTTAAATGATCATTTGCATAAATGGGGATTTCTCTGCTATTGGGGAAGGACTCAAAATGCTGCTGTAATTTAATTGTCAATTTCGAATTCTTACTGTCTCTGCTCCCCTCATGGCTTTCCTTCTCTGTTGAGCTGTGAGTGATTTATTACTCCCAGGAAAAAGAATACAATTTAGAAAGATCTTTTAGCAATTGCATTTCTATCTTCCCTTTGAACAAATAGATGTTCTTGACTGATAATGAAGGAAAACCCAATAGACAAATGAACTGAGGTTATAAATGGGCAGTTTAAATGAATAATAAACATTATAATTCTGATCAATAATTCAATAAACAATATCTGCTTGAAAACTGATTAAAATTTAATATACTGATCACATTCAATTTGGGTGGAGACGGGAAATTAGAGACACTGTTATATATCTTAATGGGGAGAAAATGGAGACGGCCTGTCTTGAAGAGCAATTTGGCAGAGCAAATCAGTCAGAACTGCAAGTTCATGTGGCTGCAATCCCATAGATAATAGGCTTATTGCGTAACTACTTATGAGAAAAAGTGAGAGTCGTGTGGTTCCTATGGGACTATCAAAACAGAGCTTGGACATAGATGGAAATGTCTAAGATGTACGACACAGAAACATGACCTGATGAATAAATATTTTTGTGTTTTACGTGTATATAAGAAAATAAGCACTCTTGTATAACCTGATAGCTCTAAAAAGTGTTTGCTTTGGGTGAGGCTCTGGAAGAAGCCACATATCTGCAAGTCAGCATTCCAAAGGAGAACTATCTCTCGTATCCCACTGTGTTACCGTTTTCATCACTTAATTTTTACGTAGCAGAGGAAAAAAATTATTTAAATAAAATTATTTATTTATTTTACATAATGGTTACATTTCCCCCTCCCTCCTCTAATCCTGGTTCCTCCCCCATACCCCCTCTTTTCCCACCCCCAACCAGTCATCATCAGTTTCTGCTCAGGAAAGGGCAGGTCTCTGTAAGTACTTAACAAAACATGGCATATCAAGTTGCAGTAGGAAGCACCTGCCCATAGGCTTGTAGGGGCTCGACTGAATTGACAACCAGGGAGCCTGCATGGGACTGACCTAAGCCCTCTGCATATGTGTTATAGTTGTCTAGCTTGGTCCTCTTGTGTGGCTCCTAACTGAGGGAACTGGGTCTGTCCCCAACTCTTTTACAGGCTTTTGGGATCCTATACCTCATACTGAATTGACTTGCCCAGCTATAGATGAAAATTTAAGGTAAAAACTCCATTCTTATGTTGGTGTCCAAGGGCCACATTGCTGCATGCCGATGTCAGTGGCCTGCATTGCCACCTGGTTCTATGTTGACATCCTGGCCTTGGCTACTGCCTAGGACTACATCAGGGTCTATGGTCCTACCACAGCTAGGGGTTTGTATTGTCGGAGGCCCATGTTGCCAACAAATGCCAGACAGATGCCCCAGGGTCTGGACTGAAACTTGTGGCCATGATGTCATCTGAGGTTCTTGCTATCACCAGGGACATTCCGATCTGAGTGGTCGACACTGTAACCCGGGGCCATAGTGTCATAAGGGTCTTGGTTGTAGCACAGGGTCATGTCTGGATCTGTGGCCCCATAGCAGCCAGGGTCTGAGTTGATGTCCGGGGCTCCTGCTGTCACCAAGGACCATGAGAATTTGACTGGGGTCTGGTTGGCTGCATCAGACCATGTGGATACTGAAAGACCATGCTACACTGGGGTCATACTGATCTGGGTGTCTGGTGCGGTCACCTGGATCCATAGAGACCTCTGGGCACTAGCTGCTACCTAGAGCCATGACTGGGTCCATGGCCCTGAGGATATAGCGGTCTGGGGTGGTGTCTGTGGCTCCAGCTGCCAGCAAGTGCTCACCACAGGCACGCACCTCATCTGGGAAGCACACTAGAGCTGACCCTGTGGTCGGGATGCAAGTGAGCCGACCGTGATGGCAGGAGAGCAAGAGACCTAACCCACTCCCCACTCATCTGCCATGCAGTGGCATGGGGTTAGAGAAAGATGCCCTCCATTCTTCCTCTGTCCCTGGAGCTGACCCTGGGGGCACAGGATTGAGAGAACTAGCCTGGCCACACACCAACTGCAGCACATAGAAGAATGGATCCTGTACCTGGCCTGGCCAGCACACTAGAACTGACCCTGTCGTCGGGGGTAAGGGAGACACAGGAGAGTCAACCCTGAGGTCGTGAGAACAGCAGAGGTGACCTTGCCACCCCTTCTTATCCCACCTACAGCAATTCAACATCAGGACGAAGGGCCCTGCACTTTGCCTGTGCAAAACAGTAGAGTAGGCCCTGGCAATGTGAGTGAGGGGGACCCGAACCTGAGTACCTTAAATCCAGAGAACTGACCCTGCTCCTTGCTGTATGCTGCACTTGGGTGAGCTAGCAGAGGCAGTGCTGGAGAGCTCATCTGGATAGTGAGGATGAGGGAAAAAGCTTCTGACCAGGCCCAGAACCAGGGTTATGAGTTGACTCACCCCAACATCCACCGAATCTACGAACTGTTGGAGCATTTGAAAGGCACGGACCTACAGACCCAAAACATTTGGATCTCCATGACACAGGACAACAGGATATCCCATAGAAGCCCTGGTGAGATCCCCTTGGTGGTAGTGTAGCAGAAACCAGGGGTCTGGAGTCAGACCAATGACTTGTGGAAATGAACACTTGCAAGTAAAGATGAATGGACTAATTGGTAACCTGTGCCTCAACAGGGCACTCCTCAACTTCCACAGCAAGATTCTCCTTTCCTTCCTTCCTTCCTTCCTTCCTTCCTTCCTTCCTTCCTTCCTTCCTTCCTTCCTTCCTCCCTCCCTCCCTCCCTCCCTCCCTCCCTCCCCCCTCCCTCCTTCCCTCTTTCTTCTTCTTCTTCTTCTTCTTCTTCTTCTTCTTCTTCTTCTTCTTCTTCTTCTTCTTCTTCTTCTTCTTCTTCTTCTTCTTCCTTCCTTTCTGGTTTTGTTTTGTTTCTTTATTTTTTTGGCTTTTCTTTTAAATTTGGTTTTATTTTAGGGGGAGGTTCAAGGGCTGAGGGCACATGTGAGGAGATGGGAAGAAAAGTGAGATTGAAATACATGATGTGAAATCCACAAAGAATCGATAAAGGAAAAAAATTCAAACAAACAAATGAAATGCTTTAAGCCTGCCCAACAACCCCGGCCCTCCTTCCTGGGCTCCATATCCAGGCTTACTACTTTAGAACAAGTCTTCAGGTTTACCAGAGGCCAGGCATGATGGAGGAACCCCAGGTAGACACTGCTTACAACCAGCTAACACTCCTTAAAACTGGCCCAATAACCCCAGACTGGGACTCAAACCTTTCTTTTTACTTTTGCTTCCTCTGTGGCAGGAAGTAAGTAGCTTTTGTTTCATCATGATAATTCTGTCTGGCCACAGGCCCAGAGTGATGGGACCAGATGACTATGACCTGAAATTTCTGAAACCCAAACACATCTTTCCTCTTTATAAGCTGCTTATCTCTGAGTTTTAGCCACAGAAATGGGAAATGGAGTTAGAAAATATTCTTATCTCATGTTTCTATGTGTGGAAATTCAAAGAAAATAAACTTTGAGAGTCATATCACAGAGTGAAATTACATACTCTTAGTATGGGTGTCAAGCAAAATAAAACAGTGACCCTGTCTCATTGTGACTGTAGAGTCCATTGTTATGCATTGTTATGCGATGGACAGAGGGCCCTCTGTTGGAAGCTGATCTTGCTTGTTGCTGCTATCAAAACACTGGATGCCCTTAGTCTTCTTTTGATTAAAAATAGTAACTTATCTACATAACACTTTCCTTCCCATTTGATTGACAGTGGAGGGATGAAAAGAACATGGACCAGGAACTTCCAACCAATGCAAAGTGAGATCAAAAGCAAAGAGGTGACAGATGGGTTTTATGAGGGGGAACTGAGGCCAGATATTATCTTTAACATTGTGTGCTGAGGAGACCACCTCCGAATTGAAACTTCGAGTCTTCACATAAATCCAGGTCATCAAAAGCAGTTCGCAGCCGCTGCGCCATGTCTATCTTTCCAACATTTATTTCTTAAAGAACGGATTTCTCAACTATGTCCGTTGTGCCTAAGGATTTAGGTAGATCCTCAGATACTTCACTTCCTCGGGTAATGAAAATGGCTGTGAAGATTAAATGTTACCTAGCATCTCTGCCGTTTCTGTCATCATCATCATCTTGAGGTCTAAGAATTTTCACAAGGGGCTGAAGAGATACCTCAGTAGTCAGATAAGACTCTTGCAGAGGACCTGGTTTGGATTCCTAGCACTACAATTTGTAGCTCCAGTTCCAGGGAATCCAGTGTCCCCTTCTATCCTCTGCAGGCACCAGACACACAGGCAATGCCCTTATACATGCCAAAACACTTATGTGTATAAAATAAAAATTAATGAGTCTTAAAAAATCTTCACAGTTTTTGTTGGATTATTCTACCTATTCTTTTTTATTCTAGATTTGGACTATTTTTACACCTTACATTCTCATCTGAATATATGACCAATTCTTTTTTTTTTTTTTTTTTTTTTCTGGTCATCAGGTTCCATCACTTTTTAAGATGCCCCTTGACATTCTGGTTTCAGTGTCCTCTTGAGCATTGTCCCAATCAACCTGGCCAATGAATCAATGGCCAAGATCAGATTCCAAGCATAATTTTTGTACCTTCTGAAACCTAAATCAACTCTATTTTTACAACACTATAGTTTTGGTCTTTTTCTAAACTTTAATTGTTTTTTAGAGTTTTTTTTTTTTCTCTAAGAATGGTTTTTGTGAACATTCCTTTGCAAGTGCTTTGGGAGTTAAAGTTGTAATTCTTTCTGCCTTTTGGCCAGTGTTTAGTAAGTTCTTAGCAGTAAATTATGATTATTAAAATTAAAAGCATCAAAAACATCATTTATGTTTTGACTTTGTCTATAATTTTATATTGTGATCAGACAGAAGGCTGCTTTTACTGACAGTTTGAAAGACAGGCTTTTCCCATTTGTGAAGTAGTTTCTCAATATTTGAGGGCTTATACAGTCTGTTAGTTCAGCAAAATCTCTCTAAGGAAACCTGGGTTGGTTTAGTAAGACAAAGAAGTTTCATTTGTTTCTTTATCAAGAAGGTCATTAATTAGTTGTAGTTTCTAATCACAGGCTTACCAATCTAGTGATGATTATATAGGATACTTGGAAAATTATGCTAATGGACAAATAGACAATTTTTAATTTACTGTGAAACCTTTGAACATAATACTTTTGTTTATTACCAGTTCAAAGTCCTATTTATGACTATAAGAATGCCATCATAATTCAATTTAAGCATGTTTTGCTTTTATACTCATAAGTGTGTTGAGTCATTAAATATTTGTCTTAAATATTAATAATAAACTCCAAATACTTCTATAGGAAAAGAGAAAAATAGAATCACAAGAAGATAAGAAACAGTAAATAGATAGCTGATAGGGCTCACCCCTGGAATAAAAAATAAATCTATGATGAGATCATACTGTATTTGTCAGATTGCCAAAATATAAAATAGACATAACATCCAGTAACAGTCATAATGTCATGTGGCAGTGTGACAGAACACTCTCAGCCAGTGTGAAAATACTCTGGAGTGCTGGTGTCAGCTGAGAAGGTCACTGTGTGTGGCGTTGCTCAGTTACAATATTGCCAGTGTGCCTGAACATTGAATTTTCAATTCTATTTTAAGTTAAGTACATGTGGCTAGTGACACAGCAACTTCAGAAATCAGACAATTGATTAGCTTTCTTCTTAAATATCCCATTTAGAAAACAGTTTGAAAAAAAAATCAAACTTTTAAAGGGGTCCGTACATGACTAACAGAAACTGATGTTGGCAATAAATAAGACAATGATACTTAAAGGTGTGTAAAAGTTCAAATTTGTTTTTTGTTTGTTTGGTTTTTTTGGTTTTTCGAGACAGGGTTTCTCTGTGGTTTTGGAGCCTGTCCTGGAACTAGCTCTTGTAGACCAGGCTGGTCTCAAACTCACAGAGATCTGCCTGCCTCTGCCTCCCGAGTGCTGGGATTAAATGCGTGCACCACCACCACCTGGCAAAAGTTCAAATTTGTAAGAGTTAATAAACATAAACCATTAAAATATCTTAAGTATCCATCAATCAAGTGAAATTAAGTCAATTATTGAATTCTATGTAATTTATACAATTTTTAAAAAAATGTGTTACATCTAAGGTGCTAACTTTAAAAGTTATCAATTATAATTTAAATTATAATAGATTAACACATCAAATATATGCATCATTTTCAAATGTATTTCTCAAAGGGAGTAAAGCGAGCATATGTATAGATATTTGGCTATGCACAAAAGTATATGAAAACATGTAAAGTGTCATGGGCTTGTCACCTTAATGTGAGGTCACATAGCTAATCTACTTAGACAGTCTAATAACAAATTCCAACTACCTCAGAAAGCAGGGAAAGTCTTTTTTAAAAACCATGTTAGGAAAGTATTAATTGATGTTTCATATTTAAGATTTTTGGGCTTTGTGGAAATGATAATCTGAAAATATACTTGTCAATAGCTATGGAAATTGGGACAGTAACTATACTAACTAAAGAAGACAGGGAATTTAATGTTAATTCTACCAACGGTGAGTGCAGGTTTACCCCAGAAATTCTATGAAGTATTATTTACAGAATCTGCCACCATTCGAAGCATCAGTCCCAGGTATACACCCTGCAAACACACTCATGGTAGCTGCTAACCAAATATGGCCGTTTATCGATTGGATTTTCCTCTTAAAACATCTACTTGTCATATGTTTTATGATTTCTAAACTTCAGATGAGAAACCAGTCATGTCAGTCTGCAGCAGGAGTACCACAGGATGGAGGACACCCTGGGTTACACAGTAGGCCTATCTCACAGTGTGAAATAACACAAAAGTTGAAAAGTACTTTCGTTCTCCCTCAGTTTCTCACCTTAAAACCCGTTAGGAGTTTACACACTTTTCCCAGAACATGGGCTCTCTTCACTGCTTACAGAATCCTGTGATGCCCAAAGGCCTAGGCTCACTTTTCCACCCTTATCTTAAACACCTATCCATTCTCTCACCTCTTGCTTTAATCCCTATTCATTGTGGAAAAAGACTAAGAGCTCCCACATGCTGATGCCTTCTGACTTGCTCCTCTCAAGAACAACCTGACTACTCCTCTGTGGAGCTTCCTGCCGAGAACTTTACCTGATGTCACCTCTTCAGATCCTTCCTGCATGCCCCAGGCAGAGCTAATTTCTCCCTTGCGCTGTTTTCTGAAACTCCCTATAATTGCTTCTATCCTAAATTAGTGATAATGTTTCAACATTAAATTAGAGTTAATTATTTGCATCACTCATTACCATTTTCTTCTCCATGATGACTTCCTAGACTAGATGATGCTTTATTCATCTCTCTATGAGGTAATGCATGTGTAGCTCACAGCAGGCCTTTGCTGCATGGAGCTGTTACCTTATTGCGTACAGTCCCACCGTTTCTTCAAATGTACAGTCTAGATGTACTGATTATGCTTTTTGCAGATTCTCTATACCACACAATAAATGTCCCTTCTAAACGCTGCTTAGCTACAGAGAGTATATGGTAATATTTCTCACTCTTATAATTTTTTTTAAATCCTGAAAATTTTTATTTTCCTTGGTTTCATTAATCATGTTGGTAACTGTTCTTATGTATTTAATTTTTTGTTTGACCCAGAAATAGTTATTCAAAAATCATTATGAACCAGAGAGTTGTGTAGGCACTGGGGATACCCTAGGAATATAGCCCTCAGGAAGTTTCACATCCATCAGAGAGCAAAATCATGGCGCAGTGGAATATATGATTAAATTTTTACTTGATACAGAGCATGTTTTGAATAATTATAAAAATGTAGTTCTCACTTGGTAAGGTAGATTAAAAAATGCCTTCTTGAAGATGCAGTATTTCTGCTAATACCTGAAGGATGAGGAGAACTAAGTAGATTAATGGGGTCTGGGAAAGCAGGGATAGTGGAAAGATGGAACCCTGACGATGAATTTCATGTAAAGGAAACTAAGGTCAGATGAGTAGACCCTGTTCAGTAATAAGTATTACCCTTACAGAGTAAGATGTTCAGTAAAAAATGTTTCCAGATCTCAGAAAGAAGTTAAAAAGCCTTTGCTTACAATTCCTGGTCCCATACTTACACCACAAACCTATCTTCCAATATCTTCATACGAATATATGCCTCAGTTCCTTGAAGCATGCCCGTGTACTTGTCCACTGCCCTTTCTCGTTGGATCATCCCAGCTGCCCATCCTCGAACTCTACCTGCCCACAAGGACTAGTTCGAATCCTGGCATGCTCTCTTGTCTCCTCAGCTGGCAGCAGTGGTTCCCTTTGTTCATCATTTCAATTATATTTTATATTTTTCACTAACTATGCAAATTATATTTGATCATCTCTATAAAAATTATTCTTTAAAATATGTTGTAGGAGGCCACTTCCTTGTTCTCAGCTGCTCAGCAGCAAAATAACCACACAAAAACTGTATTAATTAAATCACTATTTGGATTATTAGCTCTAGCTTCTTATTGGCTAGCTCTTACATCTTAATTTAACCCATTTCTATTAATCTGTATATCACCACATAGCTGTGGCTTACTGGCAAGGTTCTGTCTGGCATCTGTCTCTGGTGGGGCTACATGGCTTCTACTGACTCTGCCTTCTTTTTCCCAGCATTCAGTTTAGTTTTCCCTGCCTAGTTCCATTCTGCCCTGCTATAGGCTCAAAGCAGTTTCTTTATTCATTAACTAATAAAAGCAAAACATAGACAGAAGGACTTCCCACACTAAAAATATATTGAACACTCTATTTTATACAAAGTGCATACTTGATATACATTCTTTTCAACAAAATGACTTCCAATGAGTCAAACATGAGATTAAGAAATGACCAGAGAGGATTATAACAAACCACGGAGTTCAACATCACAATTTTTAGTTTAGTGAGGAGTAGTATATGGATTTACCATGTGTGTCATAAGTGGTTGTAACATAACTGATAAATGGGGATAAGTTTCCCCTGGCTTTTAAGTCTGAGAGTAGTGTATGTGCCATAGCATATGTTACAGAAACAATCTCTTTTTTCTAAAGTCATAATCTTAAAAAGAATTGTTGGAAAAGAATTGTTGGAGAAGGTTATTAGTCCCTCTAAGGCATCAGTACTTTCATAGAAAGGGAAACTTTGCTCTTTTTAGAACAAACTGATAGACTCACCTACCTCTTGGTTTTATGATTGTGAAGATAACCAATGTTTTTTTTTTCAAGTAAAGACATAGATATTTCTAGGACTTTTGTGACTGTAGAGGTTTCATTGGGGTACATAGAGAAAAATATGAATCTGTGGTCATAAATATGAACTACTAATCTTGGACAGCCATCTTATAAAATTGAGTCTTTGTTCATAAGAGTGCAAAACAGCAAAATACTGTGAGTACCTTATAAGAGGAGAAGGTAGAATGCTTAAAACAGGGAAGATAGCTTTCACTTTGTCCCGTCCTGTGGTGGGAAACTACTTATATTCTTCCTCTGGAAGTGAAAGCCATTAAAAAGTTTAGAATGAAGAAAGTTTTGGATTTAGCCAGGATGACTGAAGTATTTCCTTTTAACTCAAATTATATGGGCAGACACTGGTTAAGGAAACCAATGATAAATGTTAACTCTTCAGAAATTCAGTTAGCTGGATTATAAAATTGCCAGAAGACAGCATTATCTCAGTCTGGAAGGATGTTTTCCTTGGTCATTAGAGGAAGAATTGTACTAAGTCTTGTGTTCAGATTGTATCAAAAGGTTTATAGCACTATCTAAACTATACCAAATTGCTTAACTTTGTTGCCTCCTAGCTCTCTATCCTTTCTCGTTCTCTACAGGATTAATCACACTTGCTATGATGATCTTGTAATATTTTTTTCTGAACTAGAACTAGGGATTACTTTAGTGTTAAATAAAGGAGGTGTAGGTCAATATTATTTATTTCTATTCTATTTTGTTTTTCAAGAATTCTGTATCTTGTTAACTCTGCCTGAAATATGACACTTGATTATATTTTGCTATTAAGTCTTTGGACATGTAAACTCAGAGGAAGAAAGGTTTGGAGTCTATAATAATTTGAGAAGACATATTTTCATTTGTCTATTTTTCTCTATCCTTCACAGTTCTCCAGATCATTTAACAACATTTGCTGCTGAATTCCTAATGCTGTTCTTAAGCCAGAAACAACAGTGAATATTTAGAGAAGCAAACTTGGCAGAACAGTAAGAGATCTGTTGAAAGATCTAGAGATGTTTTATTGGGCAGGAAGATGTTCAAAGGGAGAGAGAATGCCATGTGTTAGATTCTTAAGAGTAGACAATTGGAGAAGAAATAAGTGCCCTCGCTGTTACTACAAGTGGCAGACATCAGCCCTGAGTCAGAGTCAACTCATAGAAAATAATGTGCTCCAAACGTCCAATCCTTAAAAACTATCATCAAGTCTTATATATCAACCATATCTGCTAATGTAAGTGAAGTGTGTTGAGGAGGCTGAAGGAAGTCAGCATTAAGATACAATTGATATCATTTCTTTTCAGGGAGGCAAGTGAGACCACAGACTTTACAGCACTGTGGACCTCTGTCCTGTGACTCTTCCTCTTACTTCCTCCTCAGCTGAGATATAAGGGGATCTTGTCTAGTTCTCCACACAGCATTGATGCCATTGACATATTTTCTTTCTGCAAGGTTAACTTCCTAAGTAGAAAGGGAATAGAGAAAGGAACTGAGTTCAATAAAGTACTGTCAGACACAATCTTAGATTCTATTTGTACATTTTCTATTTTAGTTTATTGTCAGACTGGATTAATGAGCCCATCATTATTATAGCTTGAGAACTTGGCATGAAGCAAGGCTTGTGGAGAGATTCCCTTCTGTGATAAGGATTTATAGACATGTAAACTGGGTGTGCACCAGGAGAAATGGTAAAAATAAGTAAATAAATATTTGAACAGCAAAAAAAAAAATACTACAGCATGAAGAGACATCCCATCATGGGAGGAACTGGAAGTGTATACTGCCCTTTGGATAAACTTCGAAGGTGTATGACGACTTTCTACTTAATTACTCATTTAACAACTTAGCTCAGAAGTAGGTGCTCCTTTCCAGGCACAAGAACATTATACTTCCATCTCTATCGTTCTTCTACATACAATCATAAATATTCAACGGAATACTATGAAATGATGATCCAAATCTGCATGAGTAAGAAAGAGGGGCTCCATTGTCAAGAGATTAAAATACTCTGGCATGATGGCATATTCCTTTAATCCCACCACTCAGGAGGAAGAGCCAGGAGAATCTATGTGAGTTTGAGGTCAACTTGGTACACATAGTAGGACCACCAGAACTGTATCTCAAAAAATGTATAAGACTCGAGATCAGAAATGAAATATATATGTTATATATATATGTTATATATAGAGAAGGAAGGGACATTAAATTAATGATTATTATCACATTAAAATAATTAATGAATAAGGAGAGACAAGAAATTTCACCAGAGTGGTGAAAAGCATAAAACAGTTAATGGAAATTCTAAACATAAAAAGGCAAACATGGTCTCAGATGGATATTAAAAATTTATAACAGGGCCAGACAGTCAAGAGAAGCAAATTAAACCAGAATATAGATAAAATATATTAAAATCAGAACATACACATAAAATATTGATAGGTCAATAAACAGAGTCGGATAAGAATTTAGAACTTATCACCATCATTATTATTTGGTTGTAGAAGGGAGATGCTGGTACTATCAAAGTTTCAGTGTTCCTCTTTACCTCTGGATTCTATTTTTTACCTACATAAATCCTCTAATCTTTGCACATTTTTCTCTTTTTTGATTGTCATTTACTCTTTATTCAGTTCACCTGTTCCTCTTGCCCTTTAAACATAAACTGTATGACGACACAAAAAGAAATACCAATCAGAGCCCATCTGGGAGAGTGGAAACCAGAAAAAAGAATCCAAGAATGGGTCTCTACTGAGGAAGCAAGGGAAATCGTGCTTTCAAAGGCCAGAACAATGAACCATTTCAAAAGAGTGCTTACCGATAGAAGCTTCTAGAGGGTAAGCCAGAAGCAGGAGTCAGGACCCTATAAGCTGTGTTAACTGAAGCTGATTCAGAGTAGGGACCTACATAGTAAAGGGAGGGTTAGTGTAGTCCTCAGAAGCTTGGTTTTATGCTTCAATGCCGCCAGTATTTCTGTCTCTTGAGCACAATTCTACAGCCTGTTACCTTCTTCTTGCTCTCACTGTTTCCCATCCAATTCTATCTGATCACTAGCCCCTTCCCTAGAGAAACATCCCTGGCTGTCTAAGTTTGAATTCATTGCAAAGTAAATTGAAAAGGTTATAATAATAATAATAACAATAAAGTCAACAAAACGTTAACTCAACAGAATACTAGTTTATTCCTTATTCTATGATATCTATGAAGAAGATAAAAAGGAACATAAAGTTTGAAACCCCTGTCCAATTATAATGTTGATGGACAATTTATTCCTTCATGTGTTTATATTGGATAAATTCCAGAGAATGAAAGACCATGGAATTAGCTTGACTTCAGTAAAGGGCGGGGGGGGGGGGGCTACATTAGCCAGAGGACTCTTTAGCAAAGGGAGGCACTATGAATGACAAACAGAATTGCTACTCAAAGTAACTGGAAGTTCAGAAGCCCTAGCTGGTGGGCAGACTGTGGGCAGGACATCCACAACTCTTATTACAGAATGCTGAAGTGAGTAAAAGTGTAGGTGGATAGATTGATATGGAATTTGACTTAGACAGTTTCAAATATCCTTTAAATATGTCATGATTCTAAGCATGTTGTTCAAGTTCACTCAGGATAATCATAATGACACTCACATAGGATCTTCTTGTCCTAAGTGCTTAATTCACAGTATGGTATCTAACCAAGGAGCAAGCCTTGGTCATGTGTTGCTCAACTCACTACACCTGCATAAATTAGAACTTGCTTTGTAATCACACAGACATATATACATATATATATATATATATATATATATATATTGCTGATCATAGCTGAATTAACTTCTCCCTTTGCTAAAGAAAATTCCATACTTAGCATTTTGCATCACACTGACTATGTTGTATGGCTGAGGCTGATTCTGGTACCTAGGGTTTTGCAGTATTTAAATATTACCATATCTTAATTGCATCCACTTCCTTCTGACTCATAAAAGCTTTACCACCTTCGAAGGCCCACAAATCTACACAAAACTAGGTAATAGTATCAAACCCCTATTTGCTTTTTCATCATCTTCACCATGATTTATTTGTACTGATAAAATGGGTTCACTTTTATGTCTGATTTTCATCATTCTAGCCAAGCTTAAAAGGAATTGCTTTGTTCAAAATAATAAAACACCCACTGATGATATAGTAATGCACCCCTTTTCTATTGGTTTGATATTAGCATTGTATTAAGATGATCTACAGTAGCATGACAAAAGGATATAAGAAATCCAATGACCTAAAAAGTTGTTTGTAACTGTAGACTTAGGACAAAAGTAAAGACCGTTGGCTGAGATTAAAAAGCATCCTCTCTAGACCAGCACATCACAAACTTAGTCTGTTGATAATAGGTTTCCTTAAATAAACAGTGAATTTCCTGGTCAAATGCACTTAGAAAATGTTGCATATAGTGTGAGTTATAACTTATTAGCCACTTAAGATTGTCGATAAATTTTCTGAAATGACTGTTGATGAGCTAACTGCAAAGAGACATTTGATTGTGGGGGCTGTTAAGCTAAATCAACATAAAGGTATCTTGACTTCAAAATTTGAGTCTAAGAATATGTTACTTTGGAAAAGAGGTTCTGTTTTTGTGTCCACAGAGGATGGGAACCTGTGGATTCCTTTCAGGCTAATGTGGTTTGGTGGAAGAAGACCCTCCTCAAAAGGTCTCCATCTCCATGAACCCTAAAAATACGTCATCCAACAAACAGCAGGAAGCAGTTTGAAGAAAACTAGGCCCAAATTTCCAAAATAGTTGTTTATAAATGTTTGCTTTTCTTTAAAAGGGTTGGGTATAAAGCCGGGTGGTGGCGGCACACACCTTTTATCCCAACACCTGGGAGGCAGAGACAGGCAGATTTCTGTGAGTCCGAGGCCAGTCTGGTCTACAAGAGCTAGCTCCAGGACAGCCTCTAAAACTACAGTGAAACTCTTTCTCAAAATAAAACCAAAGAAGGTGGGGTATAAATGGTTAAATGGTCACAATCAATCTCTTTCTACAAAAAATGGGGGGAGTGGATATGATACAAAGATTAATACTATGCATTGGTATGGATCTTGGTCTATTGATACAAATTCAAGGTCAAGCTTTGTTACACTGTGTATATGTATTTCCTCTCTTGTTTAAGGTATTATGTTCATACAGCTCATTTAAAAATTAATGTATTATTAAAAATTATAGACTAATAGATGTCATTTATAATGGTCAAACTTGTAGTCATATTGGTTAGTATTTATAGATGTACAGAAATATATTTCAGATGGACAGGTGTTATTCAAACCTTGCAAAGACCTACAAAATATGGCATTTAAAAATATTTTAGGAACTTAGACATTTCTTGACAGTGAGACATGTCTGCTCTGGCTGCACCAATTACTTCAGAGAGATTGATGGGCACTGAAGAAACTCGTTATGGAATTTGCCTTCAATGTGACAAGACTAGCCATTTTGGCAAGCAGCTGCTCTTGCCTGGACTGCTTGATGATAGGCCGTACAAACTGGACATACAGGACCCACAGAAAACGACTGCTGAATTTGCCAAAAGAAGGTGAGATGATCCTTCAGGGTTCCTGCTTCTAAGAAGAAACTGCCAGACATTCTGCAGGACACAGAAGAAAGTGATTGACAAACTGCCAATAGAGGCGAAACAGTCTTTCAAATTTCCTTCTTCACCAAAAAGTCTGTCAGATACTATGGGCTTGTGGGCTGAAGATGGATGCCCCAACATGACAGAAGAACTTTGGGTGGCTGAGTAGGCAGCAAGATGTCTCTGTCAATTCTAGAATTTTGGAAGTTGTTTACAATTCACTTCCTGTTTACTTAGGTAATATTATATTCTTTTGGAGTCTTTGATGGAGTTGAAGACAGATAATTATAGTTTCCCTTAGCTATTATAAAAGATAAATTAGATATGAAACTTTTTAGGTACAAATAGACTAAAAAATGTAAGTATAATTCCTGCTTGATACCTATTTTGGTATATGTAATTTTACTATGTTAAAGTTAAAACCTTCCTTTTTATTTAGACAGAAAAGGGGAGATATTGTGAGATTTCCCTCTGCATTCTGTGAATATTTTCTATTACCATTGCTTAATAAAGAATCTGCTTTGGCTTATGGCAGAGCAAAATATAGCAAAGTGGAAATCCAAACAGAGATAGAGGAGGAAAGAAAGTGGAGTTAAAGAGATGCTATGCAGCTGCCAAAGGAGAAAGATGCTGGAACTTTACCAATAGGCCACAACCTTGTGGTGATACACAGATTAATAGAAATAGGTTAATTTAATAAGTAAGAGCGAGCTAGGAATGCACCTAAGTTATTGGCCAAGCAATGTTTCAGTTAAAAAAAGAAAATCTTTTATATAAATATGTATGTAGATATTTCCTAGACAGTTAATATTTTTAGGAAAATCTAAGAAATTTTAATTAAGCTATTTTAAAGCCATTTTGGATGCATTTCTACTGTTATTAGCAAACCTTTGAGCATATTGTCACAGAGTACTGAACCTACTGGAGCTAAAACTAGTAGATAAACATTGTGAATATGAGTAAAAGTACAAACAGAAGTTGGAGAAGAAAACTGAAAAACAGGCATCTATGTTCAACTTCCAACAACTCACAAGCCCACGTCAGAGAACCAAGTCTCAGAGAGATCCACAGCTTCCAGCATGAAGCTGTTGACAGAGCAGCAAACTGCTGATCCAGCAAGTCCCTTCCCTCTCAGATCTGATGCCCTTTTCACCAGCAAAGCATATGACTCACACCTGGCTTTCCGCCCCCACTTGATCCAATTTAAATTCAAGTTTCAGCTTGCACATCTGACTGGTGAAACACAAACATATCCAGAACATTCTTTCTAAGTGAATCTGCAAAATGTGTCCTTTTAGCCTTACGGTCTTTGGGATCTGACACAACACTGATGTTTGCTCCTGATGTAAACTGCATGGAAGATGATGAGGTTCCCTAACGAAGTGATCGGATGAATTGAATACAACTAGTTTCGAAGTTTCTGGGTAGTACCATGCCCAATATCTGTAATAAAATGACACATATTCATAAGCTGGTTAAAAATTATGTCTTTTGGTTTTTGAGAGTATAATACATCATTTATCTCTTCTCTTTCCTCCTCCACTCCTCCAGAATCTCTCATGCACCCTTCTTTGATTGTTTTTTTTTCAAATTTATGTCCTCTTTTTTCACTAATTATTTTATATGTAACAATAATGTATTACTGAATACATGAGTGGAAACTGCTCATTTATGTTTCATGGCTGATGCTTTGCTATTTATTTGCTGGTGTATTATTAATCAATGAGTGCATGAGAGAGTGGGATTTATTTGCAGTTAAACTGTTTATCTGAGAACCAAATAGAGATTCAAAAAGGAGCTATGATTTCTTCCAGTCTTCATGGTGGAATCCCACCGTCTCTGATCCTAAATTTGTGTTCCTTTTATTTTTCCATGGTATTGATATTGTTGTTAACTAGGCTAAATGCAATATTCCTTTCTGTTCATCATAGAGGTACAGGGGAAAAGCAACATTCAATCAAAAGGGATAAAATTAAGTCAGATCTTCAGACGTGAATCATCTGTTAAAATACACAGAATGCTATTCTAGCCATTGTATGGAACATAGAGGACATTACAGTCTTACCCTGCAAAGTCTCAACAAAATAAAGTCACAGTAGGGGATTTTATCTATGCATTTTACCACAAAGTTGTGATAAAATAATTCATTTATAACTGCAATATTTTAATGTGCATGCCACCAAACTCTCTGCCCTAGAATTTATATTTGCATTAACTGATGTCCTTTCTCACTTCAAAGTTTTACAAATTTTATAGTCTTGGGAATCATATCAGCCATACATCAATTAATATTTTATTCTTTGTTATGTTCTACATCATTGCCAAATAATTTTTTAAAAATTTGTTAAATTCATCTGTATTCCATCTATTAATATAGAGAGAGCTCCTGCAACGTCAAATCATAATGATTTAAGGAGATTTCTGTTGGTGTTTGTAATAGTGTGCAATAACAACATATCATAGGCTGTGTGATTGACACAATAACATTTCTTTCCTCATAATTCTGAAGCTGAAAAGCTCAAAGTCAAGGTTCTAGTCAGCTAGGTTTTATTTCATGTTCTCTACTCTTGTCTTTCACACAGTTTCCATTTCACTGTGGCCTCATATATCACCTATATGCATGTTCAGAAGGATTGGAGGGGAAAAGCAAAGGGAGGAGGGAGAGAGAGTCAGGCAGGGAGGGAGATACCTCTATCATAAGACCAGAACATAGAGTCTTTCTCTGCAGATCTGGGTGCTAATCTCAATGCCACAGCCCCACTCTCAAAATCTAAATTAACTATCATTACTTCTCAAAGGCCCAATCATCAAGTCGCATCATATTAGAGTCTAGGGATTCACAGTATAAATTTTGGAGAGACACAATTTAGTTCACAGTGTGAACAAAATAAACAAATTGTATTTTATAAACCAGGGTTCTGTCCTTAGAGTAGCCAAAAGGATGGCAGAAGGTCATTTCTATAGGGCTCAAGAGTGCTTCCTAGCTATTGCCCAATATTATCTCTAAGATCTCTCAGATTTCTAATACACATACTTATTGATATTCATATTTTTTATTCTACTTTACTTATATTATAATATCCTTACAAACTAACTTTTGGTTCATTCTTAAAAAAAATTCTTATCCTGAAGACAGATGCTGAGAATCTCAGAGTTATATTAATATAGTTGGCTATACTTCATCAAAAGCAGTTGTAAGACATGAAGAATGTAATCAAAAGAAAAGGCTTATTTAACACAAAGCTATGGAAATGTAAATTGAAGTGTGTCATCATTGCACCTACAGAAACAAAGCAACTTTCTCAGTTCTAAAGGAAGAAGTAGTGATAGCAAAATTATGTAAGACTTCAATATATACTTTTGACAGCAGATTAAGCATCCAGACAGAAAAATCAATGCAGAAACAGTAAATTTGAACTACACTGCAGTAAAGACCACAATAACAGACAAATCAGAACATTCCGCCTAACTACAATTTACACACACTCAAGTGTGCTCAGAGAACATTTTCCCAGGCCTTGTTACATACTGGATAATAAATCAAGTTTTTAAAAATAAAATATAGAAGCTGGAACACGGGCTGAGATGTTAGGAGCTCTTGCTGCTTTTCTTGAAGGACAGAATTCATAGTTTCGAAGTTCATCAGTTTGTAACTACCTAAGAACATGCTCCAGGGCATCTGAACTCCTCTCGTGACATCATCAGGCTCCTCCTGTATGCTGGTTCACACCACACATGCATACATGAACACACACGCATACATATGTACACATAAATAAAAACAAATCTTTTTCAAAATTAAGGTTGGAATCATATTAGATAGCTTTTTCAATCACCATGAAGCAAAAACAGAAAACAGGAACAGAAAAAAACACAATGGAAATTAGCAGATGTTTAGAAATTGAGTAATAGAATCTTGGGCCGCCACTTGTTCAAAGATGATATCAAAAAGGAAATAAAAAGTATGTTGAATCTGGGTATGCTGGTACCCTTGTAATCCCAGAACTTGGGAGATAGAGCAGGATTATTGGGGTTCAAGGAGATTCTCTGCTGTGTAGTGAATTTGAGGCCAGCCTGGGTTATGTGCAGTCCTGTATCACAATTAGACACACAGACACATGCACACACACACATATATATGTCTGTGTATATTTATGTGTATGTATTTATATACATGCATACAGGTGTAAGCATATATTTTCAAACACATACACACATATATGTATATAATGCTGAAATTGTTTAAGAAGGTGCAGCTCACCAAACCAGATGTGCTGCAGTGAACGCAGCATGATACAGGGCGTCTAAAGGAATAAATACCATAGGAGAAGGGCTTGTATGCAAACAACTTGACATTCCAGAAACTAGAAAAACTAGAACCAAACTCATATGATCTGGGGAGTCTGCGTTGCCTTCAGTGTGTGATAAACTCCATCTCTTCTTATGAGATTTCAGTACCTTGTCTTAAGGCACAATTTAGCAATTCTGGTGATTTTCTGTTTACATTTATTTCGCCCTTTGCTTTCTTCCATGTCATGTAGGCATTTTCTCTTTAAGCTCTGGCCTGTGCATGTTACGAGGAATGAGGCTTAGAAGAGAATTGGATTTGTCTTTGTTCTGTCTCTGTTCTTTCTTTGGAGCACCTGATGATAGGCATACATAGAAAATTGCTGCTCAGAGATTAGAACGTCTCTGTAATCGGGACACCAAGGAATAGTAAACTGTCATGTTGATATGTACCTAGCCATTGAGAATTTACTACAAGATCAGGTGTGCTTTTCTTTCTGCTTTCATGATGATTGTCTCACCCTCCTAGGTGCTAACCACTGCAGCGAAGACCATGTATCCCATGTCTGCAGACAACCCTTGAGTCTTTTAAATTCAGATACCTTCTTAGCTTATGACCTCAGATAGCTTTAAATAAAAATTATAATTTGTTAGATCACTCTCCTTTTTAATCTCCCTTTTAGGTGAAATAAATACTACTTTCAGTTTTTCTGTGTATCTTTTTGTTTGAGGACTCCCCCTCCCCTCCATTTTGAATTCATGCTGTATATCTGGGGCTGTGTATCTGAAGCTTATTGGAAATCCCTGGATGATCTTGAGATCTTGACAACATTGTCTCAGCCTCTTGTATTTTGAGATCTTAAGTACATTGTCCTCATTTGGCTATAGCTTTTTGTATAATTATAAAAAATGTTCTGTACTCTATTTACTTATTTTCTGGATGTGTGTTTAAGCCCAAAGCATGTGTATTCTAGGTGGCATACAGAAGTTTTATCAAAGGGACCTTTAAAGATGGCTCTTTTGTCTTATTGATCCATCAACCTTTAGAAAGTTCATTCTACTATACAAGGATGTTCTAACTTGACCTGAGCTCTCTTATTTTACTGAGAGCCAGTCATTTTTCTAGTGAACACTTTTTTCATTTTATGGAGAATGATAAAAGTAAGGTAAGTGTGGTTGCTTTTATTTTTTTAAAACAACCCCCACAAATTAGCATATAACATTAAAAACAAATTACCGACAAGGTTAGCTTACTCATGTCTAGTCGGAACCATGAGAGGGCATTGATAAAAGTTAGCTTAATGTATAGAAACCTTTTACAAGAGTGTTTTAGTGACTTCTGTGGATTGAAAATTTATAGCTGGTGGGAAAAGGAATGTGCATATTGGCAACATTATAATTTATACTTTAAGCCAGCCTGGTTTATTTCACAAATTGAGCTAATTTCTACAAAAAGGGTTTACTGCTTGACTCACAATGTCATGTTTCCATGACAAAAAAATTCAAAAATAACCTTGTGGATCCAATTATGATGTCGCCAATATGCACATGAGTACGGGGGTCATGGACTTGGAGAAGAGCCACCTACCAGTGACCAGCTCTTAAAGAAAAGTAATTCCTTTTCCCACCAGCTATAAATTTCCAGTATCTTTTGAGCTAACTTGGGGCTTTGTTGTGGAATAATCTTTTTGTACAGTGTGAAGATGTGTGTTTGTCAAGGCACCTTCTGATTGATTTAATGAAGAGCTGAATGGTCAATAGCGAGTCAGGAAGAAGTTAGGCAGGACTTCTGAGCAGAGATCAAAGAAGAGGAGATGGATCTAGGCAGGAGAGAGATGCCAGAGGAGATGGAGAAAAAACAGGAGGTGTAAGATGGAAGAGAGGTAAAATGCCACGAGGCAAAACATATGTTAATATAAATGGGTTTATTTAAATTATCAGAGCTAGAAGGACAAGCCTATTTCCATAATTAATAATGTCTCCATATCATTTTTTTTGTGTGTGTGAACTGGTGGCCCAAAGAAAAATTACTCTACAGGGCTTGGGAATCTATCCCATCACACTTTCTAAATAACCTTTTCATAGACTGGTCACTTATCATTTGCAAAGGACTATACATCAGTAGACGCCATACTGTGACCTAGCAGTCATCTCTTTGGACAAAATTAAAAATCTACCATCCTAATTACAGAGTATGCATTTTGTAGTCAAAAAGTTTAAACATGAAGTCAGAAAGCAGACTGAGCTAGCTCTGTGAGTTTGAAGATATTCCCCCCTCTGCACTGAGTTCCATGCGAGCCAGAGCTCCACAGTGAGATCCTGTCTCAAAACAACTAATATTTATGAAACATTTAAACCGCAAAGATCTGAGATTACATGATGTTTAACTGTATGACACAAGTGGCTGGGAAGATGCCTTTACTTTTTGCTTATTAAGGAAGCAATTATAAATGCTTATTTTAATTGCCCAAGGTCACAGGCCAGACAATTGGTGAAGGCAGCTTTAAAATCTAAGCTCTTTAGCTTCAATCGCATACTGTCTCATACCATCCTACCTTCTCCCAAAGAAAAGCAAAAACAAAACAATTAATGGTCATTAAATGAGGTGTGGAGGGAGTAAACAAGGACAAGCCTCAGAACCTGGCGACTCACCCAGCTGAAGCTGAGAGACGGTGGGATGATCCCGAATGGTTGTCGGATGATCCCGAACTGTAGCTGATGCCAGAAAGGACTTCATATAGAACAGTAACACAGAAGTGCATCTGGACCGCGCTTGCTGATGCTTCGCAAATGATTCATGGAAGCAAGCTTTTTAATTCTGTTAACTCCAGGAAGACTTTCCTAAAATTCTCATCTGGTCAATATGTCCTTTCTCTGCATCCCATGGGGCTCTCTCTGGGGCTGGGTGTCATCTATCACTTTCTGTCCATGCTTTTGAAAATGACTTTATGGAATTCATTCTCTGATAACTTTATCCTTTATAGAGTGCTCTAAATTTTCTAAATCCCCATCCCACCCACTCTCCTATCCTTCCTTGTAATGGAGCTGGCATTGCAAGCACATTTTTAGAACAGTTGGCTTGGGGTGTGTACTGCTCCAGTTCTCATGTTTCATGATTGTGAAGCAAGTGCTCATCAATACTGAACTCTCTCCAGTGACCACACACACACACACACACACACACACACACACACACACGTGGAGAGAGAGAGACAGTTTGTATTGGCTTTGATACTTTCATATTTGATATTTTCCCAATAAAATCTGTTCTCTTTCCATAGGCCCTTGATTATAGCAAAGGCCCAATAATAAAAAAGTCTCAAACTCTTGATTAGCCTTCTCTGTGTGGCTTAGGGTAGCAACTGTGCACTCAATGCTTTCACATAGTTCACAAGCAGAAAAGCCTTTTAATGAATTACAGCCAGAAAGTCAAATGCAGAAAATGTATTGATTTTACCCTGGTTGAAGTTGAGTCTCATTAGGGAAAGCTATGCCCCCTTTCCAACACACACACACACACACACACACACACAAACACACATTAAGCAATGGCTGTTCTTACACAAGACTGATTGAAAACACTTGCTCGCAGAACTTGGCATTAGTAAAACTTCAAAAAAGAAAGCTAAGTTAATCATTAGCCTTAGTGTTGTGTCTTAGACTTTTTTGGAATAAAAATATAGTTTTATCATTTTCCCTCTTCCCTTTCCTCTCTCCAAGCCTCCCCATGTAACCCCTGCTCCCTCTCAAATTCATTGGCTCTTTTTTGTTGTCACACGCATGCTCACATTATCAGTACTTGGATGCCCTCCAGAATATTCTAGTATGGAGCCAGATAGGTCTAGAGACCAGCCAATTGTGTAGCCCTTGGATATTACTAAGTTTGTGACTTTATTTTCCATATCTATGCTTTCTTCCCCTGGCATTAGTGCCTGCATTTTTTTTTCTAGTTTCTTTTTCTTTTTTCTTTTTTGGTTTTTGAAGACAGGGTTTCTCTGTAGCTTTGGATCCTGTCCTGGAACTAGCTCTTGTAGACCAGGCTGGTCTCTAACTCACAAAGATCCTCCTGTCTCTGCCCCCCACATGCTGGGATTAAAGGCGTGCGCCACCACCGCCCGGCTTTTTTTCTAGTTTCTAACATGTCACTTCGCTTCCTTTCTCTTGTCTTCCCCCTTCATTCTCTCTTTTATTTTTTCCCCTTTACTCCTGAAATAATGCAGCCCAACAATATCAGGTGAGGCCCACGGCCTGAGTCTGTGCTGGTAGGGGTGGACAGTAGCAGAATTATGGGAAGAGCGAGCAAAGCGCTAGCTAGTCTTGAAGCTAAATGAAAGGGACACCCGCAAGCGGAAGACACTACGGCACAAGAGCTGGAGCCTCGATGAAGGGCTTTCACTAGCAAGTGGAGGGCAGCTCCGAGAGACACTTGCTCACATGTGTACAGAAGGGTAATTTTGTTTTCTCTAAACCGTAGTGTCTAAAAGGTGCCATCTACTGAAACCTACTGTTTAGTCTCTCCTAAGACACTTGTTACTGGCTTCTTTCAAGTCCTCCTGTCCTCAGACCTAGCTCGACTTTTTCCATCATTTTTCAACTTTAGAGCCTCCTAAAATTCTCCTCCCCCAATTTTATGTTTGGATAACTCCTAATCATTCTTAGAGAGCTATTATTCTTAGATATCCAGGCACAGTTTTCTTAAATAGCCACACCCTACGCCTCCAAACTAAATTAGACTGTACCATATTCTCTTTTGTGATTTGTTCTTCCTGACTGTACACAACAGCTTGTGTTTTCGTGTATAATTAAATAGGCTTTTAGGTAACCAGTTAATTTTCACCCTTCTTCTCTATTAAACTGCAACTGGTATAAGAAGAGAGTTACATTGTTTTTGTATCTCACAGAGAGGCACCGGTCTGAAGGACTCAATGTATGAGTTGCTTCAAGGGTTGGATGGAACTGTGGATGGAGAGGGAGATGGGCAGGGGGATGAGAGAAAATGACGGCCTGAAAGCACATATGAGAGGGAAGCTTTCAAATTTCGTGTTAGTGAAAACAGAGTGACAGTGTCACAGGTTTACTGGCCACAGCCTTTGTAAAACACAGACTCTCACACTAGGCTCCGTGTGGCGGCATGCGAAGCAGGAATAACTTGAGCTAAAGTCCCATGACTAATCGGGGTTCATAATAAATTTCCGGAGAGAGAGGAGAAGAAAGGGGGAAGGGTTTGAGGTAAATGGAGGGAGAGACTTGTAAAAGGATGTGGACTGTGCCTGGGAGACAGTACATGTGTAATGTGTCGTTGTTGTGGCTGGAAGGTGACAGCCCACACCTGTAAGAGTGAGCTCACTCTGTGGATTATATTCTATGCTATGTGCACTAGTACTGACTGCCAGGATCTATACTATATATAGCAGCGGAAGAGCCTTGCCCATTTTGTTCCCTAAGAGTCCCTAGAGTAAATGGCAGACATGTAGGCTGCAAAAGACTATGCCTCTACCTAGCTATGTGTAATTAGAAGTAACCCACTTTCTGTGCTCATTTAATGCTCCACACAGAGCACGGCAGAAGAGAGAGAAGTATTTTCCACTCAGGTCATAGCATGAACTCTTTTTTTTTGTGTGTGTGAAAAGCTAACTTTTACCTTCAGGATTTCAAAAAATGAGGACATGAAATATTTTTAGTTACCTCTATTTTTTTCTAATTTTAACTTGAGTCCTTAACTCTTCACAGTTGCTACTTTGCAGCACACAGTTTCTTAGAAACACAAGAGCACCAACAATCTCAAGGCTACACATCAACTTCCGGAATAGTAAGTTGAAAACAAACGCAGAAAAGAGCACAGCACAGAGCACATGAGTTCATTCTCTCTACCATTCCTTTGACCCTGGGTGCTGAGAAACCGAAGAAGGATTTGTTCTTTAGCACTGGATCACAGCTGTCTCATAGGAAGTTATCTTTAAAGATGTACTTTTGAATTGTTATGTAGATAAATAATGTTTGAGTGAATTTACCAAGTATGAACTTTATTTTATTGTTCTATAATGTATTTTATGAAAGATAGTCCAGATGAGTCTTCTCTTTATTCCTCTGTAAAATTTCCTCTTTGGGGACTTCTTTTGGAGTCTCAGGTATTTCCTGTGTGTGGTGGAGTCTTCTAGGTGCTGCTAACTTTTTCCTCTACCATCTTGGTATATTTCTCTCCCTCCTCCTTTGTTAATCCATACCACATTTGAGGATAGAGTTTCCAATCCATCTTCTTTTAAAAAATAATACACATTGGAATGTGTATATGTGTTTTGCCTGCACTTATCTGTACCTTGTATGTTCTTGGTATCTGCAGAGCCCAGAAGAGAGTTTGGAATCACCTGCAACTGTCATTACAGACGTTGTGAGTTGCCTTATAGTTCATATCATGCTAGGAATCAACCCCAAGATTCTGGAAGAGCAGCACCTATTCTTAACTGCTAAGACATCTTTCTAATCCTTCCCAAACCATCTTTTATATGTATAATTATAATTTTTAGTCTAATTAACATATAATTACATCATTTTCCCTCTCCCTTTCTTGCCATCAACCCCTCCCATGTTTGTCTGACACTCCCTTTCAAATTCATGGCCTCTTATTCTTTAATTATTATTGTTATATATATAAGTGCAAATAAAAATATAAATAGAACTTGATGAATCTGTTTATTGTTGCTCATATGTATACATTTTAGGGCTGAACACTGGAGATTGGATAATCATTTAGTGTCTTCATCCCTGGCAAAGACTAATTCTCTGTCTCTCAGAATGTTTGATTTCTTCTCGCTCCTCATTTAGGGGTGGCACCCTGTTAAATTCAGTTTTTTTTTAATTCTTAAACAGGAAGAAGATCATGAGAATTTATGTAACTTAGAAAATATTGAATCCCCAAGGGGAAATTACTAAAAGGGTGCAAAAGAAAAAAAAAGTATCACATGTACTCACTCATAAGTGGTTTTTAAACATAAAGCAAAGAAAACCAGCCCACAAATCAAAATCCCAGAGAACTTAGACAACAATGAGATCCTAAGAGAGACATACATAGATCTAATCTCCATGGGTAGTAGAAAAATACAAGATCCAGAGTAAATTGGGAGCATGGGAACCTTGGGAGAGGGTTGAAGGGGAGGGGAGAGGATGGAGGGATCAGAGATAAATGTAGAGCTCAATAAGAATCAATTTTAAAAAAAAGAGAGAAAAAAAAAAGAAAAAAGGTCACTATAACTAATGAGAAGGTGACTCCTGTCAGGTTGGAGGAGGGGCTGAAAATTAAACTGTAAATAAAAACACAAAAATCCTAAGAGAACCCTTTGGCTGAGGTAGTGGAAATGGGAAGTTTGCCTTAATGAAAATGCTTTAGCAGGGTTTGCTGCTGAAAATCACGAGTCTAACTCTGATGATCACATGGCACAGAAGGTTCTGCTTCCTAGTAGAGTCAATGAGCTGTGGTTTTGCAGTCATATATTTACCTCCTACAGAAGCCACGTTTCAAAAATGGGGGAGGAGATGAACGATGGGGATTACTGTGACTAGTGAGTAAGTGCTGAATGGTAGAGAGTGTCCACTAGGTCAAGTCCTAGGTTCAGTCTCTAACACCAAGGGAAACAAACAGCAAAGCAGCATGGTTCTTAACCCTGCTTGGTAGTGCTGACTTGGGCTACTTAAAAGATGAATTGGGAGTCTTTGCCTTTCTGTGCCTGCTGTGATAAACTTTAAAGATGAGAATAATTGATGCTTACTTTACTAACAGATGTGGTCAATCCAGTTTGGCCGAGACATTTTTATTTACCCCACAGTAGTTATTTGAGCTCTGGAAGATTGCTTGGTGATATTTTTTTTCAAAGATTTTAGTACTGACTTGTGTCTCCCTCCCTCCCTCCCTCCCTCCCTCCCTCCCTCCCTCCCTCCCTCCCTCCCCCCCATCCCTCCCTCCCTCCCTTTTTCCTTCCCTCCCTCTCTTCTTTCCTTCCTTCCTTCTCAGTGCTGAGGACTTAGTCCAGGGCTCTGTGCACAGTCTGCCAGTGCTGTTCCACTAGCTATATCTTTGCCATTCATCTGAGATTATGCAACTCAAAGAGAAGAGAGGAAGATGGAAGGGCTTAGTACTGGCTGGGAAATGTGGCTCTCCTCTGGTCCTCCAGGTGAGCTGGTGGACACAAGACCGTATCCAGTGCTGTGGGTTAGTGGCTAAGCAGAAAAGTCAGAGTTCATTGAAATTTCCTCACATTCTTTCTTCCCTCACAGTCCCCATGCTCCTTGAATATTGTCCCCCAAAGCACCACACAGGCAACATGAAGAACTAGTTTCAGACTTGGGGTGGCTAAGAAGTTTCTCCTGCACAGAGACCTTTTGATCAATGCCTGGCCCACTTTCTGACAATGCATTTTCATGAGCAAAGATGTGTAACAGGTGTGTGTTCTTCCTTGCCTGAAGATGTATTTAATCTGGTCAGATGGTCAAAGATTCTTGATCATGTTTGGAAAAGATGCTAAAGACTTAGGGCTTCAGGCTAACAATTTTCAAGCATATCTTTATTAAAATAATATACAAAAGGAAACACATATTTAATGCAGAAATGTATGCATTAAATACAACTACACAGCTGAGCACACAGACCAGCACTGAGTCAGACATTATTAGCTCCACGAAACATCAGGTCACTTCCTTGTCCTGTCTTAGGACTGCTGCCAACGTTAGTATCCTGGAGTCACCAGAATTTAAGTTATTTCACTTCTCTCCAACAAGATTCTGAAAACTGTAAGGTTTTATTTCTTTTCTGTATATATCATGTCATATTATTACTATACCTCATAATGAATTCTATGGAAAATTATTGAGCTATGAACAGCATTTTGTCCAAAGCCCTGGACATGGAGGAATGGCAGAAAATTTCCCATTTCCAAATGATTTTCGTCTTCTAAACTTACCTGTCAGACTTAACCCCTTAGATATACAATTGACCCTGGATTCTTGTGGGAAATTGGAATGTTGTTTATGCCAAAAATCTGTGGATGTTCAACTTCCTTACAGAAAATGGAATAGGGTTAGCAAATAACTTATGTCCATATTCTCACACAATCCAAATCAATTGCCATGTAAACAGGTGTTGTATGCAGTATTTGAGAAATCATAAAAGTGAAAATTTCTGTTATCTTCAGCACTGACACAGCATATTTTTAATATATTTTTGATCTGTGGTTTGTTGAATCTGTGAACCCGGAATCCACGTGTACACAAACTACCAAGTGTCTGCAACTCTCAGAAGAGAGGCATATTTTGCATAGAGTCCAGTTCAACAAAAATGGAGTAGAAAGGTGATCATATCTAAAGAGGTTAATTAGTTTTTATATGCAGTAGCTAATTTTCAGCCACTTCAAATTTAGTCTTCAACTTCAGATCTCTTTTAGAAAGATACTTCATGGAAATTCCCATTAGTGTTTGCTTAAGTGGGTGATGGATCTTAGGTAAGCAATTGCAACACTCTGGGGAAGAAAAGGAGACAGAGCAAGTAGCAACAGGGAAGTTCAACTGATGTGCCAAAAAGGCTTGTGAAAGTAGGGTGGGATGAGAACTTGCTGGAAAGTAGCCCCTCTGTTCTCTTGTGCTTCCTTCTCTAAATCATAGCAGAAATTCACAGAAGTGTTTAGTTTCTTGACAAAGCCTGTCTCCAGCTGTTTTATTTGCCTCTGACCTGTTCTAATCACTCACAGGTGAGCCTGTCCTGAAACATTGCCACACACCAGCTAAGAGACTTCATACACCAACACAAAGGGAATCCAGCCAAGTGGAGATTGGGGAGAGGACAGACCAGTGGAAACATCTGTTTTACTTTAGGAAACCAGGGTAAATGAAGCAGAAAAATCATGGAACTCTGTGATGGCCTCTGAAGGGGTGAGAGGAGGAGCGGTTGTGGATTGTCTTTTGAATAACACTGTAGTTTAACACAGGAGATCCTTCTCTTGTGACCATGTGTTTTGGGGAGACTTTCTTTGCTTTAAATTTCTTGGCTTCCTGTCAAGGAAGACTAACTGCATAATAGGTTTCTGGTGTCTGAAATCTAAACTATGGAGACAGACTATTCACGCTTAGAGTCTACAGTGTGACAGTGTGATTTCAAGGACACTAACTCTTCAGTCACGTGTTTCCTCAAAGTCTTGACCCTCACACAAGACACTCCTAGTCTCACTGAAATCAATACTGTTTTAAAATATAAATTCCGGTACAAAAAGCAACAAAAGAAGTTCTAGTTGAATCCCGTAGGAAACAATGAAGGACATGGGAAAGGCGGAGGGGTGTGCCTGGCAGTGTTTCTGGAGAATAGAGAATACAGCCAAAGGGGATTTCCCTGATGCTGGAGAAGAAAAGCAAAGTGTTTAAAGTCAATAGAAAGAAAGACCAAAAGGTGTGAGGGTTCAGATGATGGCAGTGAATAGGGAAACATCCACTTTGAATCTTCCACTGATGACTTGGCCATTTAGAGTCTCAGTTTCTTTATCTGTGAAGTGGAAACAATACAAATCACTTCGGAGATTTCTGGTCAACCAGAAGAGATTCTTCTTTGTCAGATGAGTCAACATTTTAATTACAAAACAGTGTAAGTTTGGAACCTCAGGAAATACATAACATAGCATAATCTCATGATCTTTTCAGCTATCCACTCAATATGTCTTTATATTTGCATTTTAACAGAGCCTTTGTACCTAGGGCTGAATGCAGAAAAGTAATGAATATTTAATAAACCAGTTTTCAGAGGTCAAGTAGCTGTCTATGTTTCCTCTACATTTCCATGCTTGCCTTTCATTGTGGGTGTGTTTCTTTCCCTTTCCTTTTTTGCTTTTTCTCTGTAAGGATGAGAATGGGAAATGAGTCTTTCCAAACTCATAGCTCATGGACATGATCTGATTCATAGTTCAAAAGGCTAAGATAACCTCATGTTTTTTTTTTTATCATTTTTTTCGTATTACTTACTTTTATAAAACATTGAAAGGTAATTTGAGGCTGCTCTTGTGATTACATTCACAAAAGAGAGGTAAATAAACCTATATCCTTGCAGGAGAAGAAGGAAGGTTTTAGGTCACATGTCAATCAGTCATGGCTCTGATAGCCTCCAGTAACATTCCATCTCTAGAGAGGGAAGTGTGAGCATACTGTTTCATAGGCAGCACCAAGCAGAGTGGAGAGGGAAATGGCTCAGCAGTTTAGAGTCCTTGCAGTGTGAGCATAAGAACTAGCCTTCAGCTCCCCAGAGATCCATAGAAATGCCAGCTGGCCTACCTGTAATTGCAGCTTTGGAAAGTGTAGACAGGGCATCCCTGGAGAAAGCTGGCTAGCAAGGCCTGCCATATCAGTAAGCTGTAGGTGTGGCTGGAGACCCTGCCTTACTGAAGAACCTTTAAGAGCCATCCAAGGTGACTCAAGATATCAATGTAAGGCCTCCACATACATGTATACAAGTGTGCATATGTGCTCAAACTCATGCATACTACAACATAAAAATGAGAATAAATTGACAAGAGGCAGGACAACATTCATTAGCCAGCCATTCACCGAAATTCCTATGTTAAGTAACTTTGAGGTTGGCTTGCTAACATTATGTGGCATGGGCACCTTTTATATTACAAAAGTGACTGTCCTTTTTTTTTTTTTATAGGTTAAACAGATAAAACTCAAACTGACGGAAAATTCAAATTTCAAATCATATTATATTTCTTTCAGTCACTACCCTGTACTGCTTAGGCCATTAAATCACTACAGTGGGTATCCATGTAGTAGTATCAAGATTATACTTGTTTGAAAAAAATAACTAGCCCAATAAATAAAACTAACCAAAGCAATAACTCAAAATAACCGAGCAGCTTAGTGATTAGAAATATTGAGCTATCTCTATTTCTTTTCTTTCGGAGTTCACCTGAAGGCAGCTCCATGCACTAACATATTTCCTGACATAGTTTTCAGTCTCTGTGAATCCTCCTGAAATAAAACATTTTGTAAGTTTACTTCTTAATGTATGAGATAAGCTGCCAACTTCCAACGGCTTTGTTTTCTTTCCACCTCTTCTTTCTGTCTCTCTTTCCTTTTTCTGGTGAAATTTACTCTTTCAAACTTTAAGCATGGTTTCTCAACTTCAGTAAGCTGAGTTTTCTCAATTATATTCAACCATGAACACAATCATTGTGTGTGTGTGTGTGTGTGTACACATACACATGCCTCTTCCCAATAATGCATGCAGAGGCCAGAGTTGAACATTGAACTTGCTACTCTGCCATTCTTTGCCTTGCATTTCCCCACCCTGGTGCATTTAGTCCTAAAGTCTGGTTATTATATTGGCTGTGTGTGTGGGGAGGTGTCCCACTGTTTACCAAAGATTTCCACTGTAGCATCTGTAAAAATCATAGAGGACATGTATGATTGTGTATAGATTGACAGATACAGGTATAGAGATAGGTAGATGATGAAGATATAGATACACAGACAGAGAGGTAGACAGACAGACAGACAGATTATTTATAATTGTGATAAATACGAGGTCAGAAAATGTGCTATTTCTCTATTCCTTGAATCTGTTGATCACATCAGAAATTCAGCAAAAATTGAATAAATGAATGAATTAGTGATAGATGTGCGCATTCTAAAGTAAATGAGAATGAGTTACGCTGTGCTTAGAATTCATTACCTGAACTTTGTATATTTGATTTATTTTCACATTTTTAGTGAATTAGCTTTTGGATCTTAATTGTTTGTGAATGGGTTTTGTTTGCACATCTATCTGCACATCACATGTGTGCTTGGTGCCTTTGGATACCAGCAAGCTTCAGATCTGTGGAACTGGAGCCACAGATAATTGTTATCTGCCATGTGGTGCTGGGAATCAAACCCGGGTCCTCTGGAAGAGCACACAGGGTTCTAAAATCTCTGAGTCATCTCTGCAGTCACAAAATTGAGTATTTTAAATAATTGTATACAGGCAAGGGCCAAAATCATACTAAAGCTCTGTAGCTATCAAGAGAAATTTTGATTGCTTTCCCTTTTAGACACATTCTTTGTTTCAACACATTTGTCTCTATATCTTCTTTCTCTATTTTCTGCAAGCCACCACTACTCTTCCCCGGCCTTTCTCTGAGAAACAAAAGAGGAAGTGAAATTGATTTACATATTACTGAGGTTTTGACAATGAAAGAATAGCGTGGGGCCATTATGCCTTATACATAGCAGAGCCATTTTGCAGTTTCCATAGCTTGCTATCTAATTACCAGTTTCAATCGTGTTGAGAACAGAGCGAAATCTAAGAGCCAATCATATCCAGAGTCAGAGTTACTGGCAACAGGACCAGCAACTGGTGAGAACAGTGAGAAAGTGGCTAACCCGGAAGGTGCAGGCAGTCTGTGGTCACATAACTTTCTACTGCTCCTCTACAGAGTGGAGCTCACCCAGAGACAAGGGACATTGTTAAAAAGATCACACAAGATTGGTAACAGAAGCCCGCATGTAAACCTGAATCCTGGGAAGGGATTATTGAGAGAAAACCAGAAGCATCAATTTGCTCGCTTTCCCCATCCTCCTGCAAGATGTGTTTTGAGAGCTCGCCAGCATGAGCCAACTATTGTTGCCCAGCAGTCAACCAGAATACAATTTGCTGCCTGAGAAAAAGCAGCGCATGTGGGAGGGAACACAGCACTCTTTTGTGGGTTGTGGGTCGTTACTGCACAGCGGAGGATTCGGTTAAAGCAAGCATTGCTTCAGCGGCATTTGTAAAGAAAGAGAACACCTGACTCAAGCAACCAGAAATGTGTCTCCTTCCTTTTAATCCTCCTGTTTATTCTGTTCAGTTTGTTCCCAAGGATCTGGGGTATAATTTGATCCTGGTGGAAGATGTGATGTCATGCAAACCAAATTCAAGAGATTGAATTTAAAAATAAAAAAGGAAATAAATGTGGGCTATACAAAAACAGAGGAAATGGTTTTGCGGCAAGGAGGAGAGAGGCTGGGTTAGGCATAGGGTATGTGGCATGTAAAATCTTAAGATCCAGGGGGTGTGCTGTTTGGCCTGAGAAGATAAAGCTGTTTGCTTAGAGGGAAAGGAGAAAAAGAAAAGAAATGAAAAAGAAAAACCAGAGGGAAGGGGGTTGATTAAAATCAAGAGTAGTCCTCTGACACCAAGGTCGGATCCACAGCCATTGCTTCATTGTTTAGATGCTTGTGGATGCGCTCATCTAATAAGAAAGCCATTGAAGAAGTGCCACCCTCTGTAAGTTCTCAGCTTGTTCTTATGTTGGAATTATTTTCAAATCACCAGTACTCTGACAACTTGTGAGGTCTCTGGGTGATTTTGATATGCCATAGGACACTGCTGCCACTATAATATTGTGAGCAACTCAATAGTTTTCTTTAGGTCAGCAGGCTTAATGACCCACTGCTAAATTCATCCCCAACTCGGTGGTTTTTAAATTTCTGAAGGCTAACAGATTTTCATAGTATCTTCTAAAAGCATAAAGACAGGAATTTTGATCAGTAGATCTTACTTGGGACCTCTTTAGAATTTCTAAAGCTCAGTGTGGCTAGTATAGCCTCCATGAAAACCATTCATGTCTTTGTTTGTTTTTGACTGTGAGGGAGTATTTAAGAGCTCAGGGTTTGGATTTAAGAAAACACCAGCATTTGCCTTCTACTGGGTCATTGAGTTCTGGCAGATTTGCTTACTAACCTTCCTAATGCAATTTCCCCAAAGTCCTATATAGTGAAAAGAGATTAGATTTACAGTACTATATAATACATTGACTTCAATAGGCTAACGGTGCAAGGTACCCAGTTATCTCTTTCTTTCTCATCAGAGCTACTCTGATTCCCTCCACTCACTTCCTCACTTCTATTGAATCTTACAAGAATTCTGACCGTCCCAGCTCTTTCAAATTAGTGCATCTCCTTGACTCCTTTTTCCTTTCTACTCAGCTGTTCTGTAGTCCATCACGTAGACTCCAAATTTTGTCCTCATTGCATATCCATGAAGCACATTTCTGTGTGCTAGGGTTTCTGATGAGTCAGTATAGCACAGTATAGTCAGTCAGTATAGACAGTGCCAGGCTTACTAGTCTTTAACAGCAGATATTAAAATGAATGTACTCAAATACATAGGTAAATGCACACATACCTTTATGTACATATTGGTGAAGATGCAAGCATGAGGACTTGAGTTCACATGTGTGACAATCATGTAAAAAACCAGGTGTTGTTGCCTGTCTGTGCCTGTAATCACAGCACGTTGGGTGAAGTGGGGTGTAGACAGGTAGATTTCTGGAGGCCATTGGCTAGCAACCCTAGCTGAATTGATGATCTCCAAGATTAGTGAGAGATACTTACTCACAAAATAATGGGAGAAATGGCAAAAGAAGACACCGGATGTCACTCTCTGGCTTATACACATAATAGGCATACAATATACACCCACATGAACACAAGCATACACTACACTATACAACACTACACATGTACATGCATGCACACACATAGAGACAGACACACAAAGGAAGCGACAAGCCAATGTGAAGAGTGTATAGCCTATGGCTTCCTCTTTCTTGTAAATCCGAGTGTAGACTGCTTCAACAGAATCCTCTGTTACTCTTTGCTCAATTCTTCCACATCCTTATCCACACTATGGTTGTAAGTGGTCAGTGGATATAGTTCCACTTTATCATTGCTTGACTCTTTAAAAACGATTTCTTTTATGTTTTGACATTATAATATAGTTATTTCATTTTTCCCTTCCCTTTCTTCCCTGAAAACCCTCTCATATGCTCATTCTTATACTTTTTCAAATTCATGGCCTCTTCTTTTTTAATATTTATGTATGTATGTATGTATGTATGTATGTATGTATGTATTATGTATACAATATCCTGTCTGTGTGTATGCCTGCAGGCCAGAAGAGGGCACCAAACTTCATTACAGATGGTTGTGAGCCACCATGTGGTTGCTGGGAATTGAACTCAGGACCTTTGGAACAGCAGGCAATGCTCTTAATAATTTGCACCACAGCAGCCGAATCTGGTACAATTCCTACTATTATTTAGTGAATCAAAGAATGAGCCATACAGAAGATGCTGGGAGAAGAATGTTCTAGTGTTTCATTGTAACAGACGTGTTGAATATGCCCGAAGGACAGACATAGGAGAAAGAGACACAAGGAAAGACTGAAAAGGTGTGCATCTTATGAAAAACTTTTTAATCCAGGAAAGTGCTGTGAATAGTTTTCAAGATCCAAGGGACTCACAAGTGTTCAGCGTGAGCAATTTGGTTTAGTAAGGAAGGCATAACAAGTGGACAAGTGCAAGACCTTTTATTTATTTATTTGTGGGGCTAAGATAAGCATGGTGAGGAAGAAAAGGGATTAAGAGGCAGATAACGGTTGCTGACCTTTGTCTACTTTTTCTTCTTTCCTTAGCTCCTCTTCCCCATTCAGTTAAGAGTTACTTAGTACAGCGTGGTCTGGGCATCCAGACCTTAGGAGGGTGTATGCTGCCTTTCACTTCCAGATGTTGTGCAAGATGGCATAATATGTACTTTATTTTTAAATTAAAAAATAAACACAAAAAGCTAGTTTTGTCACTTTGGGGTGAAATGACAAAATCAGGAAGAGAACTTATTGGAGAAAAGAAGCGCTTCAGTGGGGAGGGAGGGGAGGAGAAGGGAGATGAGGTGAAAAGAACTAAAATTCATTATATGTGTGTGTGAACAAAAAAGGAAACGAAAAACTCGTTCTTCCACTTCCAAAATACTTGACCTTGAGCAGGGTGCTTGACCTCTCTGAGTTTCACTTTCCTGATTTGTAAATAGCTACAATAGCTATTTCAGATAGCTATAGGGAGAATCAACAGCTTTCAAGGTTAAAACTGTCTTGCTAAATTGATATACTGTCTTGCTCTCCCTCTTCCATGTGTTCCAGTTCATTTGATATTCCTCCTTCCTCCCCCCTTTTCTCCCTTACTCCCTCCTTTCTTTCCTTCTTTTGTTTCCCTTAATAAATTAGTTCAACAAATAATTACCAACGATTCACTGTATATTATTCATAAAGATTAATGTCTATAATTTGCAAGCATGACTATACAGACACATGAGCACATGTGTGTGTGCATGCACAATTACCTGTCCACCCAGGACTTACTCTTTGAATGTTAATCATAAATAACCACATTAGTTTTTAAGTACCAAGAGAAAGTTCATTACAAGAGTCATTAGATAAGGCCTGTGATTATGTTTGTATCAGTGGTATCTGAGAGCATAAGAGAGGAAAACATAAGTAAATAGACATGGATTTACTTAGAAAATATGCCCGTCATACATGTTTGTATGTTGTCTTGGTTGATTTTGAGTGTTCATGGTTTTCTTTCACATTTTCCAAGTTTCCTATAGTAAATAATGATTGTTAATAGAATAACCTAGCATGTTTCAACCAAAACACAAACTGATAAGTTACATGAAAGTGTACATGCTGGAAGCTATAGGTGTGCACACACCATTTTCTTTTCTTCTTTTTATTCAGAATTAAATGGTACTTGAGTTGAACCTCTTATCTTACCCCTGAAGGACAAATGAGAGCGTTCCAAGAGAGTCTAGAGAATGCCAAGCTGGGAGGAGGACCCAGAGGAGTAAAAGTTCAGCATGAACTCAATTAAACAAATGTTCCATGTGACAGAGATTTCTCTGATTTAATCACATGATGTATATGTATACCAAAATCGTGTCTTAGAAACATGTATCATTATATGTCAATAAAAATAAAACAAAATAAACAAAACAGCAGAAAAATCCATATTTGAGTGAACTCCTGAGTGCCAGCATGATCTACCAACTGGAAGAGTCTAGAAAGGGATGGAAAAAACCCAGATCTGTTAACGCAGAAGCTTTCATCGCTTGGCTTAGTTCTAACATCTGCAAACCCCGAGATGGCATTTTTGAGGTTAGAGTTTGCTGCCTTCTACCCCAGAGGCTCACGGGAAAAACAGCCAGATGAGAAAGAGTTCAGATCCCACAGGTCTCAAGAGCAGACAAGCACACATGAGCTAACACTGAGTAATATACGCAGCCACAAACAAGGCAGAGAAGAGACATCATCTGAGAAAAGGGGCAGGCAGGTTGTTTTCTTTGTTGCTTAGTTGTTGTTTTTTTTTATTTTTAATTTTGGGGCTTTGGTCATTTTTAGTTTTTGTGACTGCAGGAATTCTTATGACCTAAAAGGACTCAGGAATTATGAGAGAAAGCACAGAGCCTGAGAAAATCAGAAGAACATGATGTCAAGACAAGCTGGCTGGCAGTTTGAAAGAATTTGGCTGCTTTTCCGTTCGTGCTAAGGAGTCATAAGGAACAGGGAGACATAAATCTCGGGCTCCTTTTGGCTGGTCGTTTGTCTCAATCAAGATCTGTGTTTTTATGCTTTGTTGAGATGAGCAAACACTTTCAAGATGAGGCTTTAAGCCTCAAACTCCCCTTCTTTCATGTAGAAATACTAAGTGGTTTGCTTCTTCCAAAAAAGGGACAGATTTTTATCTTCCTCAGAATACAGAGTTACAAATCCGGACTCTGGGTGATTGCAGCTCACCTGGTTGGGGTCTTGATGGACATGAAGAAGGTGTGCTGTGATGTAGCTAAGGACAAGAGAAATCCCAATCCTGGGGGAGGAAGAAGACAAAGAATAAGGTGTAGGGAGCTGTGCACTACTGAGAACCTGGATCCAGAGACAAGTGTTGCAGCTTAGGGAGAGGCACGGTGTTATGGAGTTCATCCCAACAGCATCCTTTCTCTCAAGGGACCTTTGAGGTCTGTTGCTTTCAGGCTTCAGATCTCTGTTCCCACCCCAGGGGGTTAAGTGGTTAGATTTCCCCGAAGACCCTTTCACGTTCACACTTAGTTTTCACGTTCAGGGAAACTCCACAGTTACTGTCAGCCCTTTGCAGAGTATCCGTGTTGTCTATGAAAATGAGCTTTCTGAAGAGAGATAACAGGATTTAAACTGATCCAGCCAAGAAGGCTGGGCTAAACCACAGGAAGGTCTCTTCTAAGCTTCAAAAGAGTGCTGCTGGTACTAGTTCCTCAGCAAAAAAACACACGCCCTGGTAGTGTCTTTGCATATTTTACCTCCAAAAGGGAAGGTTCTGAAGCCCAAGCATGGTGAACCAGTAGGTAGGGGACAGAAAGTCACTCTTGACTTCAAAGTCCTCTGAGTGGGCCCTGGGAAATAACCTATCATATGACATTCAGTAGCCTGAAGACTTGTGGAATCACTTTCCCAAGAAGAATTACCCAGCAGAAACCACCACCCACAGCTTCTTCTTGGCAGCTGTTCCTGATGTCTCCCATCATGCCCTTTGGTGAGGTGGAGAGAAAGCCACCCAGCTGTTTCTACTATGCAAAGGCAATCCCTTTGCATGTGGGAAAACTCTAACAATCACCAGGGGACTGTCTTTCCTTTTCAAAAATCTGTTTATTGTTAATTTCTAATCCCTTGCCCTTAGTATATTTTCTTTTAAAAAGAGAACTGTTGCCAATAAAATAAAACTTGGGCAAACCTATTGAAGCACAATAAAATAGTAATATTTCTCTTTTGTTGAGAATTGATATGGGCTGTATTCATTTCAGTAAATTATTTTTCTGGGAGTGACTGAAACTTCCCAGGAGAGGGGCTCTGTGAGAGTAAGAAATTCCAAGAGACAAAGCCAGTCTTCTGGAGTACCTACCAGCTGAAAGATGCTGTGGATATGAATATACACATTCAGTAATGTATTTATAAGACTCTGACTTGGGAAAGGTAATCATCATCTTTCCAATTACTAATACATAGCAGTTCATTTGTTGAATTATTTTAAAACTGAATTTGATTCACTATTTGAAATCTCCTTTGAGTAGAGGATTTTACACCACTTAAAGTTCAATAAGTAAGGCTGTAACTGAACTAGAATTTCAGATTTTTCTTCAGCCCACAGTCTAGAGTCTGCTATAGTTATGGTTCTGGCTAACAAAGTGGATCTTTTGGCTGGAGTAGAAAACAGATTTTAAATATGTCTTTTTGTCTGTCTGTATCCAGATGCTGTCTTGTAGCATGATTAATAAAAACCCTGAGACAGAAACTGGAGTTCAAACTGAAGGTCAGAAAAGCAAAACAGCCAGCCACTGGCTCTTACCTCTACTTCAGTCCAAAGATGACAATTCTGCCTACAGGAATCCTCCAAAGAGACTGAGCCTGAAACTTGTCTCTTTCTGCTTTATATCTTCTCGAGTGCTAGGACTAAAGGTGTGCACCACTACCACCTGGTTTCTATGGTAAACTAGTGTGGCTACTGGGTGTAGCCAGTAGAGTGTGTGCCACTACTGCCTGGTCTGTATAGCTGATTAGTACAGCTGTTTTACTCTCTGATCTTCAGGCAAGCTTTATTTATTAAAATGTAAGTGAAATCGGTGTGGGAGATCCTTCTGTCTATGTGCTGCTTTTCTTGGTTAATGAATAAAGAAACTTGCCTTGGCCTGTTGATAGGGCAGAACATAGGTAGGTGGGGAAGATAGAAATGAATGCTGGGAGGAAGAAGGGCGGAGTGACAGATGCCATGGATCCTCCAGAAGAGTAAGACATGTGGAAATTTTACCCAGTAAGCCACAGCCTAGTGGCGATACACAGATTAATAGAAATGGGTTAAAATCAGATGTAATAGTTAGCAAATAAGAAGCTAGAGCTAATGGGCCAAGCAGTGATTTATTTAATACAGTTTTTGTGTTGTTATTTCAGGGCTAAGCTAACCAGGCAGCTGGGACAAACAAGCGGCCTCATTCTCCTACATGAAATATTACTGCATTACCTTCCATAGAAGCTGTCCTGTGTTTAGAAAACAGACCTCCTTTTTGCTAATTGTAGAAACAAACAGTCTATCCTTCACCAAATATCCAAAGTTGCAGCTTAGGATGTTTTCATAAAATAACTAGAATGCTTAAACAGGAAATTATCTGTTATATCTCTGGAAGACCAACCTCCCAGCTCGGTCAGGCTCTGAAGAGGATCATCTCCATAGTAAACAGTTGAGTTCTCACAGTCTTTTTAATGGGGTGGGGCAGGGAAGAGGAGGGAGAATTTGAGTTTTAACCCAGTACCTCCATAGGAAACAATGATAAAATTCTTACCTGATTTTCCTAATTTACCCAGTGATGTGTGTTCATCCTTTCTCTGACCTTGAAAGGACATTGGTAGATGAGCACAAGGGAAGAACATGAAGGATTCCAGATAAGCCACACACTGACACAACACACAGAGCCCAACTCATTTGTTTTCTTTGACAGTGCTTTGCCATGCAGGATTGAAAGAGAAAAGACCATCAGTAAAGCAAATAGCTCAAATGGGGCTATAAATCAACTCCATTCCCATCACAGAATTTACTCAAAGGAAGGCATAGCTGATTCAGGTCCTTGCAGCTCAAAAATACATTTTTTGTTATGTGAAGAAAATAACAGCTAACTCAAGGAAACAGAACACTTTTCTCCAAAGCAGCGCTTTATAATGTCATTGATTTTCAAGTCAACATCAAATATTTCTGAGACTTAATAAAGTACAATGTATTTTCTTTTATGAGACTTTCAAGAGTGTGCAATCTTTATTACCCCATGTGCTTCACATTTAAGATGGAGAGAATCATAATAAGACCACGTAAGTGTATCCTGATCCAAATTACAAAGCCTCTGATTAGATTGCCACACCCCACACTCGCATCTTTTGACTTAAGTAATGCTACTTTATACTTACTAGATTTTTCTGTTTGTATACATATGCACAGTATAACATGATTTGCTGGAGAGAGGAACAGGAACGGCAAGGGTTTCTAAGTTGGCCTGAAGAAAAAGTGTAGCAGGAGAAGGCTGGGGAATCTTAGAAAGTCACTGAAACTGAACTTTGCAGTTTCTTAGGGCAGGTCCTCGTTCTACTTCTGCCTACACCCAGGACATAGTTTATATATATATATATATATATATATATATATATATATATACATATATATGTATATGTATATATATCACATCACACATTTAGTAATATTTAGATAAACTAAAATTTATCAATTTTAGTTCATATATATATGAACTAAAATTATGTTACAGTTAAAGATAAATTTGAGGAATGGTGCCCAGTAAACACATTTACAACCATGCCTGGCAGCTTCATAGTTTTTAGCAACAGAAGAATCATTTGTGGCCAGGGAAAGAGCTGAATGATATATCTTGTCTAATGCACCTGCACCTTAGGCTTTGAATCCCAGCATGGAAAAGGATACTTTTCTTGGAAAGAATTATGCATTTGGCTAGGTAATGGAGCTACAGTTGGAGACTTCTATATTACAGTTGCTGTTAGAAAATAAACTTTCTTTGTATTTTAAGGTGGTTGCATATTACTTGACATTAAAAAACTGAACTTTACATTCAGAAAAAATAAAGGTTAAAGATCAGAAGCAATGACGAGGTTCCCAGTATGATACCGTGTCTTAAGGAAAGTAGTCGTGATGAAACCACCTTGGAACGTGATAGAAAAGCAGATCCTTGGGTTTTCTTCCAGATCTATGGATTTTTTGGATGCCACCAAGGCTTCATGTAAACCACCTTCCCAGATGACTTTTATGCAGGATGAAGCCCTGTAAGCACCATCTCCCCAAATGGCGATGTTCAGTGTTGTGTTGGTTACAGCACTGGAAGACAGGCTGCCTTGTGCTTATCGTGGCTGTGAAACAATTCTCTTACTGCATGGAGTTTGAAGCAAAGGGTTCAGAGCTTTGAGGCAAGCGTGCTAAGTTTTCTCCTGAACTGAGCTAAGTCACAGTTAATTGAAACAGGGTCAAGCAGGTTTCTTCTCAAAGACAGATATGAAACATTCGTGACAACATTTCTTCCATGTCAGCACATTTACAACAAGGGAAGGGTTATCCTGTTGTGACTTTTGGCCACACTGGGATTATTATCAGTCTCTGAGGATACTATATAAGAAAAGGACAGGCAGCAAAAAGGACTCGGAGAAGTTAGTTCACAGTTAGAGGAATCAGGAGAGAATGCAATAGCAGAGGCATGTGACCCTTCCCTGTGGAGCATTAATACCAAATGAAGCAGTTACAGCTAGATTGTCTTGTCTGTGCTTCACTTGAGTTTTGTTCCGTGGATAAAGACAGATGCTTCTAGCATTGGATCCCAAGACCATGCATGTCTTCAGGATTCAGAAGTTCACAAGAAATACACGGAGCAAGTGAGATGCTACTTTCTGCAAGCAAGTATTGCTTGTCTTATAAGAACATGCATACCCAGAATCATATATCCTATTTAAAAAGGAAGAAAGAAAGGGAGCATGTGGAGTAAAAGGCAATTAATTGCAGAAAAAAAATGTATTTTATGAGAATGATATTTGAAAATTTATAACACTAATGTAGAGTTATACATGGTCTTAATTTAAAAAGAACAAATGGAGAGAACATGTGGAAGTTACATGTTATTGACAAATATTCATAGTTTAATATGAAGCAGTGTTTTGAGATCTTGTCACTCTTTGTTTTTATTTATTTATTTGGAGCAAGAGGTTGTCCTATGTGTTGAGAGATGTTTAGTAATATTCTTGAACACTTACCAGTAAGAGTAAACACTCCACTTCCCATTCAGGACAGTCTCCAGATTTGCTTAAGGAATTAAATGGTACTTGGTTTAGAACCAGTTATGCATAGAGTTCAGGTCTTCTAGAAGAGACCCTCGTAAGAATGATTTTGAATACCTGGGAGTAACAGAAATGTCACCCTTGATCCCAAGAGTCAGGTATGAGCTGCCATGTTTGTTGGTACCTGCCTATTCATTGATGCAGATGCAGAACAATATTAATACTTCTTTTTTTTTTCAGGAAATGTTCTGTTTTTCAAAAGAAGTATCAAAGGAGAAGTTTACGCAAACTGTCTAACCACTTCTCGTTCTTGCTGGTATCAAATGACTAATTCCATTTGAAGTTGCAATTCTTTCTGAACGTTAGAAAAGGATGTTAAAGGAACAAAATGGCTGCAGAGATTGTGTTTTCAGTATTCCAATTAGTAAGTCTTAATAAGAGAGAAAGGTTTCAGACACAAATGTCTGACTATCCTGATGGAACTGGCTTCTGGATAATTCCCAAGATAAGGAACCAATATACCTTGCATGGTAGAGTCTATCTTAGTAAAGGAAGAATGATTGCTTCTCTGGAGTGGCAATTCTCAAAGGGTCAATTCTAGTTCTTTGGCCTTATCACCAGTGTACATAAGTAGGACAAGAGAGGGGCAGCTTTATGTAAGCTTTGGAGGAACTTCTGATGTGTTGTGAGCTTTGAAAATTATGTCCTCCAGTAGCATTATCTGATCATTAGCCAGCTCAGAGTCAAGGCTGTTACTGAAACTTCTAATGGACAAAGTTAAAAGGTGAAGAAAAAACAACTTGAATCAAGTACTTGGTAGTTCTAAAAACAGAAATAATAATAAAAAGGAATGAAAAATGCGCTATAAAATACAAAAATGGATTATAAAATACACTGATCTACTAGTGTGAAATTTAAATTATCTTATAATAAGAATAATATTATAAAGATCACTTACACATGGAGACTGCAGTTTTGTTTTCCTGCCTTACTAACTACAACACTGGTCAATGGCTTAGGCATATTCCTAGCTAGCTCTTACATCTTAAATCAACCCATTTTTATTAATCTATGTATCACCACAAGACTGTGACTTACAGGTAAGGTTCTCATGTTTCTCCTTTGGCAGCTACATGGCATCTCCCTGACTCCTCCTTCTTTTCTCCTCTCTCTCTGCTTGGATATTTTGCCTTGTTATATTCTGCCCTGCCATAGGCCAAAGTAGATTGTTTCTAAACCAATGATAATAAAATATATGCACATCATGCAGAGGGGAATCCCACATCAATCACTAACTTTCTCTGTTGATGTGCAAGATTCAAAGAGGGGGTTTAAAGGAGAAACTTGTTTTCCTTATTCAGTTAATGTTAGCTAGCCACATTTGTGAAACTTTATAGGTGTAGTATCTGACATTCTTACACAATCTCACAACAAACTCCTTCATTTCCAGCATCTTACAATCATTCTGCTCCCTCTACTGCAGTGTTCCCTTAACCTTAGGTAGAAAGTCATTTTGTAGATGTAGCCATTGGAACTGGGCTCCATAATATGACATTGAAATGAAAACATACATACAAGTGATATTTCATAGAATGTGTAGATTATATTTAGAAGTATATATTACTAATGTATATATATAATAAACATACATACATAGTGTGTGTATATATGCGTATAACAACAATAATGAAAAAACAGGCCAGAGATATGAAAGAGAGCAAAAAAAAATGAATATGAGAGGTTTTGGAGGGATGAAAGAGAAAGAAGAAATGATACAATCTGAAAAATAAAAGATATTGTTTTTAAAATGGTGACTCATTAAAAATAAACACAACCTGGAGGTGGTGGTGCACTTTTAATGCAAACACTCTAGAGGCAAAGGCAGGCAGATCTCAGAATTCAAGGCAGCCTGGTTTTCAGAGCAAGTTCTAAGACATGCAGAGTTGCTACACAGAAAACCCTGTCTCAAAAACAACAGCAGCAACAACAAAATACATATTTGTATCTGGGAGCTGAAATTCTCTAAACTTGTCTAGAGTGTATGTGACAAAGAAATAAGGAAATTATAGCTTGAGTTCTATTTTCATGAAGAAGGTGCAGTGCAAGGAAACAGAGCTTCTAGGAAAGCAGATGCATATTGGAAGTAGAATTAAGTCATTGTAGAAATGAATGAACAAAGGGTGCCAACCTGGAAAGAACAAACCAATTGCACACCAGCTGCAAAAATGTCCCTTCAGCTGAACAGAAAGCATCTCATAAAGTCTCCATGCTTCCGGCTGCTGTTGTTTTTGAAGAGACTGTCAACGGGAACTGATACTTGGGTGTACCCATAGTGCAATGAAAGTCATCCATGACTGGGGAGAAAACTTCCGTATTTGTTAGCTTGCAAGAACTACAGAAAGAAAGACCCAGGGTAGTCGTCTGAAGTCTGCTTCAGCAAGCAGATTTCAAGAACCTCGGTGAGGAAATAGTCATGACACAGCAGCGTGAGCGAGACATCTGGAAGGGAAGTCTACCGGAAAGACAGCAGAGCTCTCAGAAAACAGAAAGCAGTGTGCATTGTAAAGCAGCAAGTGGCCTCAACAACAAACAAGGACATGATTTTTAAAATTACAGTGCTGTGCAGAGAGCTTGCTAGAGTGGTCAGAGTCTTCCTGTTTAGCACAGCAGTCTCCCCTTGTTTATAGGAGTTGAATTCCAAGATTCCCAGGAGGAATTATGAAACCATGGACAGCTCCTAACCCAACATACACTACATTTTCTATACATATCTACCTACGACCTAGTTTAATTTATAAAGCAGGTATAGCAAGATACTCTCAATAATTAATAAGAAAACAATATATCAGTGACCTGTCATAAAAGTCACATGAATGTCGCTAATTTGAAAACTGAGGTAAGTATAATGTGACTAATTCTAGAAATTATGATCTCTGTTTTAATTTGGATATAAAATGTTCAGAGAGTCCATGTATGAAAGGCCCGTGCTCCAGCTGCTGGAGATGAGACATGACTGGATAGGAAGGATGCTCATGTCATTACTGTGTAACCCAGCATCTGTCCCTGAGTAAGAGATTTATGGAGAACTATTCGCCTCCTGCTTCTTATTCTTACAAAGTTACAAAACCACAGTTAACCTCAGCTTTCAACCAGCAGGACAATGACTACTTCTTATGGAGCGTTCCCTGTAGGCCAGATCCTGAAACACTTTTCATACAAATACATGCAATTGTACACATTTTATTTTTTATAAGAAATAATTTAGGTTGGCACTGCCAAATCCTCAAATGCATTATGAAATCATCACAATGGAACAGATTTTAAATTTTATATAGAGATAAATTCGGAAGCATTTGGAAAGAAGTAATTTGAAATGGAATGGTCAAAAAAAAAAAAAAAAAAGGAATGTTCGAAAATCCAAATGACCAAATCACACAGGCTATAGCTGGGGTTTTGACAAGAATAGTTTATATTACTTGGTAACTGTCCACTGTTTCAGTGCTGTCAAATGAAAACTAAATCAATCACGTCTTACTACGCTTCACATGAGAAAGCCCCATGATTATGCTAATTGGTATAAGCTAAATTTAAAAAGCAGTAACTCTGGCTACTCTAAAAGTGTGGCCATTTAGCAAAGATGACATTTTGTTGAAGCCGTGCCAATACATAGGCAGAATCCTCTTTGAATTGTTTTATTCCAGTTTGAATCTGAGTGTGACTCATGATATGCACAAATGAGTCAATTCAGGTACCTTTAAAAATATTCTTAAGAAGATGTTACTTTTGGTGACAGTACCCAGGCATGAGAACTAAGACAATGAATTTTATATGGAATAAGAATGAAGGATTTTAATGATTGTATGGTTAATCTATAATACATAACCTACTATACGTCTTACAACTATAACTCTATTCTATCCTTAAACAACCACATACTACATATTATTGTATCCTCTTGACAAATGGGGACAATAATCTTCTTAAACAGTAAGATGTGGCCCAGGCGTACATATAATCTGTCTTTGTTATAATAGTATGGCTGCGAAGAAACACTCCAACTAATTCTTATCAAATTGGCAATTATTATCACAGAAATCATTTAATTGGGGGCTTGCTGTTTCAGAGGGTTAGACCATTATTGTCATATTGGGGGTCAGGGTGGCAGGCAGTCATTGTGCTGGAGAAGTTACTGAGGGTTTTATATCCTGATCTGTATAGGCAGCAAGGAGAGAGAGAGAGAGAGAGAGAGAGAGAGAGAGACTGAACCTGGTGTAGAATTTTGAAACCTCATACTCCACCCCAGCGACACATTTTCTCTAATAAAGTCACACCCACGCCAGAAAAGGCCATACCCTCTACTTCTTCTAATCCTCCTCAAACAGTTCACCATCTGGAGCCTAATCATGTAAATAAACGAGCCTGTGGAGGTCCTTTTCATTCAATGTGATTTCCATGGGATTAAGTTGGGATTCAACTAAGAAGTGTATGGGCTCTCCACTACCTTGAAATAATACTTTTGGGTTGGAAACTCTTAACATTTACTTTTGAACTACTTTTGCATGAATCTGCTTGAAATATTTTTCTTCAAGGAATATGGGCCTTTTGTGTATTGCTGAAGCATTTTTATGACATTCTATGTTAAAGGCAGCTTGGAAAAATGAGAGCATATTTTTATGAAAATTTCAACTTTGTCACAGTGGTTTCAAACAGAAATATGATTATTAAGATTATTTTTGATTTCATATTTTATAAATTGTATACTTGATTGTTTGTCTCTTAAACTCTTCAAAGTTAGTTCTTGGCTCTATCACTTACTAGTTCTATGGCCTTACATGATGTTCTAATGCTCTTGATTTCAGCCTTCCCTACTGTGTCACATTAACCTTAGCAGTAATGATGATCATTGAAATTGGGATATGTACGTAAGAGAGGTGGGAAGCTCAGCACATGTGGAGAACAGTGGACAAGTTTCAGGACACACAAAATAATGAAAACATTAAAATAAGTTAGGGAGTTCATACCAAATACTTGCATAGTGACTAATATATAGCTGATGGTCAAATAGATGCGATCTAGCTGTTGTTGTAAAACAAAATTTCATTCTACTTAGTGTCTTTGTAAAATATGAAAATAGAACGTGACTGAGACTTTTAGCTGTCCTCACCAGTCTAAATCCTTGATGTGTGAAGGCAGATGGCATTGCTTGTTTGTCTAACAGCCATTTCAAAGGCTATGCGGGCCTCCCATGGGGAAGGTACATAATGGCAGTCAGTCAATTCACCGTCTCCCTTGCAGCTAGAGAATGAGCACATGACCTCCCCTGACTCTGATGGAACCTGAAGATAAAGTTTCAGAAGCCTCCATCTGAGTTTCTCTACTGGGGTTTGTTTCTTCCTAAAAACGGAAGCAGGAGAGAAGTTGCTGTCTCTTAATCTTTCAGAATAACAGGAAATGCTGCCCAGAACAGTGGGAGTAATCTTGTGATGACTGAAAGGACTGTGTATACAACATGGGCATGTGTGTCAGGGGCTGCTGCAGCAAAACACCACAAGTGACCTGGCTAGAAACAACAGGAAGTTTTCCCTCACAGCTCAAGTCCAGAGATCTGAAATCAAGGTGGCAATATGGCTATATGCATTCTAAAATCTGTGGATAAAATTTTCTCCACGTGCTTCAGCTTGTAAATACATCCTGTGCCTTGAAGTGGTCTTCTGTTTATGTGGTCATGCCAGGCCCTCTGTTGAGCAGGCTTTGTGTCTAACTTTCCTTGTTATTATTACTTATTATTATTTTTCATGGAAGAAAGGTACTCATATTATAATATAGGTTAATAGTTTCACTTTAGATTAGTGACTTCTGCTAAAGGTAACATGACATGCTATCCATGTTATCAGAACCAGTTTAAGTCATACTTTTTCTTAAAAAGAAATTTTCCAGCTGAAGAGATGCTTATGTTCAGTTCCTAGCACTGACGTCAAGTGGTTCATAATGACCTGCAAATCATTGTATGGACTCCATGGGCACCCGAACTTATGCTTGCTCACACCTGTACACACACACATGTACATACACACATATACACATGCACACATATAATTAAAAATATAATAAATCTTAAAAAAGAAACTTCCAATTATTCATACTTGTTTTTTCCCTAGATTAAATTTCCGATTGAAATACGCAAAACACAATCAATTCATAGAATAAATTTTGAGAGCTGATTTTCCTATTGTCTAATGCAATTTTCTCATTGACAGCATTATATTCTAAAATGGTGGAGTCAGGCCTGTTTTGTTTTTTGATCAACATTCTTTTTTAAAGCATAAGCACCTTTATTGTCTTTTCCATTATTATTTTATTCTTGCTCTGATTCTCAATCTAATAGGAGCATGTGTTCTTTTCATCCTCTTCACTCTTTTCAGGCATCACCCAGGCTTTTAGAGGTGATGAGAGTGGGACCCAAGGCATCTGCAAGTATCAGGGATGCCAGTGGCCCACCGAGGCCCATCTCAGAGCCACTAGGTTGTTCAGTTCTCTCCCGGGCTGTTAGGTTCTGCACCATTATCTTGCCTGCTTCCAGTCTGACGATTATGCCTCCCTTAGAAATCTCACAATGTCTGTTTGGGGTACCTTTAAGTAGAATGTCACCCCAGCGACACCTTCATGCCATTCTGTCAGTAACTTCCATTAACTACAGCCAAGTGAGTGTCTGATAGGCTGTGGGAAAGAGACAATTTCTCGATTGTGGGGAACTTTGGTTGTTTTAACAGCCCTAAATTCTGTTATAGAATCCAACTGAAGGAAGATATTGCTTTTCATCTGGTCCTAGAGTGTGTGTCTTCCATATGCCAGCTTCTGCACTGGAGCATTTACCTTTAGAAGACCGCCTGCTACTTTTATGCCAGTAGAAGTGTTATTAAATACAATTTCAAAGTCAGATAAACAATTCATTTTGTGGCACATTCAGGGCTAAAGAGTTTTGTGAATGTCAAATTGCTTCATGCAGGTTCACTCCAGGGAACCTTTCTTGGTTTTTATCTACTCTTGGCAGCTAATTCTGGAATGTAAAGCTGTCCCACACTTGTGAACCAATTTTATATCATCTATATTCTATTATTTTCCTTAGCATTTAAAAAAAACCTCACCAACAGAAAAGGAATTCTATTCAGTGCATTCATCTTATTTCAGCGGAATGTCTCCTTTGTACAAAGTGAAATGTTCCTTCAAAAAAGCTTTTAGTAAATAGAATTTCTCTTCCGTGTAACAAAGTGCAGTCAACTGTTTCGAGACGGAGCGGTGACTTCCAGCAGTCTCATGTCACGCCAGGCTGTTAGATCCCATCATCTGATAGCTTGCAAATCAAATTATAATCTGTCCCTGGTGTTGTCTTCGTAGTGAAATATGGAACAGGTGCAGAATGAAGGAGAACTCGGGTTATAGTCAGATGGAGGGAGAAGTAAGAAGAAAGTCAAAAAAGTGCAAGCAGTTGGCAGGACTGGCTTGTGAGCCAGTGAGCAGAAAGCAGAATTCACAGACGAGGAAAGTGTGTCACAGAGAGTGAAGACTGTCTCTGTGTCACAAAGCAAGCAAGAGTTCATTACCTCCTGAGTGTCTTGCCTGTGTTTTCTTTATCACACACGGCTGTGATCAGGCCCATTATTTTCTTTCTTTCTTTTTCTTTTAACCAATATACCATCTTCTTATAAGTACAGAGACACAGAACTTGTTTTTTTTCTTTTTTTAAAAAAAAAATGAGAACACCTGGAGACAGAGGTTGGAGCTGATGGAGTTTTAATTCTTTTTTACCCTGTGAGTTAGCATTCTAAGGTCCAGTAACTTTCCTTTAATAATGGTAACATTAAGAGTAAATATTGCTCTGCACGGTAAACATAAAGATTAAACAGAAAATGCACAAAAGAGTCTTGCTGCAGTCTGGCAATAAAAGTTGAAATTATTATTAGATTTTTTTTAAAAAAAGATGTATAATTTTATATTGATCCATGTACAAAACATGGAAGATGATAAATGACCAGGGTCTCCATAATTTCATCTTTTATTACTTCTACTCCGTTCTTTGAGTCATTTTTCAAATCTTCTTATGTTTGCATTGGGAATACAAAAGGGAAATAAAGAAACCTTATCTAAAGACTCTGAAATTCTCCTGCGATATTTTAGTAATGGAAAGCTACCAGCGTTTCTTAGCAATCAACCATGACATCTTCTTAGAACAAATCAACTCTTCTTGCTCAAACAGTGTCAGGCACATGTATGGTATCGTAATAATATCATTAATTTTTCTCATAATCACATTTTTATTATAACACAAACATGATGCAAATGGTTCAAATGACAGGTAGGCATGCTTTTATTATCTGATTTATCATCTTTAATCAATCAACACATTCTGCTACATTGTCTTCAACTTCCCGTTGCTACAGTTTCAGCTTAATTCTACATTATTTTCTCTTAACTAAAGTAGTTCTCTTGGGGAATGAGACCTAAACACAGGTAACAGACTAATCTTTTCACCTTCTTCCAATGTGGCTTCCAGGAAACAAATTCAGGTTATTAGCTTTGCATAACAAGATTTTTTTTCTCAACTGAACCATCTCACTAGCTCACTGTATAAGGTTCAGGAGAACGTTATCAAAATGTTTGGGTCACAGAGAGATTTGAAAGTAATATGCTCCTGGTTTTGAAGAGGGAGGAAAGGGCCGTAAGCTAAAAAATGTCAATGACTTCTAGACTCTGGAAATGTAAGAAAACCGAGCTTTCTCTAGGGTTTCTAGAGTACTTGCTAGTAGCGTGATTTTAGAAGATAAACCCATGTAAGATTTTTGAACTCTAAAACTATAGATCATATATACTTTCAGACTTAGTAGACAGTGCCAAAATAATTTGTAATATAACAGAATCAATTTATGCTATCACCAACTAAAATATGATTATATTTTTGTGAAGCAAATTCTTGATAATACAGTGTTATTTATCTTTTCTATTTTTGCCTACTACTCTGCTTATTAAGGAAACAAATTTGTGTTTGTTGTCATGTTTAACGTATGTTCTAGCAGTCATAGGAAGCAAACATAACTACCTTTATGCAATGCCTAGCTATTCGCATACTTCAAATGGAAAGGGGTCCAGGAATAGGATGGTGAGTATGGCAAAGCTTGATGCCCTTCCCTGGAAAAACCCTGATTACTCTAATACACTGTTAGTACAAACATAGGAATTGCATGCCTCCCACTGGGAACTACAAGTCTGATAGAGATAATTAAAATTTTAATGCTATTTTTTTTCACAGAGAATAGAAGAATAACTTTTAAGTTCACATGGAAGCATAAAACATTACAAAGAACCCACACAATCTTAGGAAGAAAAACAAAACTGGAGGTGTCACATTGTATGACTTCATAGAACATAATACACAGTTTTAATCAACTTGTCATCATGCTGCTATGTAAATAGATGTCTTGCCCAATGCTGTCGTAGCAGGCTGCTTATTGGTTCCTGACTGCTCAGACCCAAAATAATCAACAGAAACTGTATTAATTAAATCACTGCTTGGCCCATTAGCTCTAGTTTCTTATTGGCTAACTCTTACGTATTAATTTAACCCATTTCTATCAGTCTGTCTACGGCAATGTGACTGTGACTTACAGGCTAAATAGCTGGCATCTGTCTCCGACTGGGCTACATGGCTCTGTCCTTCTTTCTCCCACCATTTAGTTAAGTCCTCCTTGCCCAGGTTTGCTCCACCCTGCCCTGCTCTGCTATAGGTTCTCTAAGCAGTTCTTTATTTCTTAATGGTAATCACAGCACACAGAGGGAAATCCCACACCACAATGGGACAAGACAGAAAGCCTGGACACAAAACTACACACAGTTATTCCAGTTTGCTTTTGGCGAAACTGCCACAAATACACAATGCGCAAAGGAGAGCCCACTTAGGGAGGGCCCCTGGCAAACTAGTTATTTATGTGTAGAAGCATCAAATTTGATTATTATACTGTGCACAGAGGTACTTTAGAAGAGATTATATATTTAGATGTAAGCCACAAAACTGTAAACCAACTCAAACATGCTTAGAGGGAAATCTCCATGGCATTGGCATATCTGAAATATTTTTGGATCTGACTTAAAAACAAAGACACCAGAACAAAAATAGACAAATGGGACTTTCACAGACTGAAAAATGTGTTCACAGTAAAAGAAGCAATTAACAGGTACATCAGAAGGTACAGCAAATGTGAGATGGATCTCATCGAAATGTGAAATATTGGAGAAAATATGTGTTTTCAAAGATGCTCTGAACAATTGAGATTTATAGTGAGGCACACTAAATTGAATAACTACCCAACATATGTAACAAATAAATCAACTTCAGATAGCTTGCAGATATAAATATAAAGGTGCATCAACAAAGCACATTGAAAAACATCATTTTGTTTTGTATTGTTTTTGAGACCATATAGTCCTGGCCTGAACTCACACTCTGTAAGAAGCTGAGACTGGCCTTGAATTCCGATCCTCACTCACCATCTCTATTTCTTCAGTGCTGTCATGAAAGGCATACATCAAAATCAGCTTTAAAGCACATTTATAAATAGTGGATTTTTCTTAAGCAAATGAAGAATAAATTAACCACAAAGAAAATTACTGAAATGGTAAGGAAATACAAAAAAAGGATAAAAGATATTTGTAACACATAGTTGTCAAAAGGCTTGTTTCAGAACATGTGATTATGTAGGACAAAATGAGAAGAACAGAAAAAGGAAAGACAATAAAATATTTAGTAAAAGGCTTGAACTGTACAAACAAAAAATTTGCATGATCAATGAACATTTAAAAATACACAGTGTCTATTTTAATCAGAAGCAAAATTAAGCCTAACCACTAGAGCAAATTGGCCAGCAAAAATAGAAAATATGACAATACTATTCTCAAGGACGTGGACTAAGTAAAACAAACCTTATTTTTATTGGTTGTTTTATATCAAATTGAGTCAATTACAGTAGAAAGTATGTTGACATTATCCAATAAAACTGAAGATTTATGGGCTCTGTGGTTTACTTATCCTGCTCTTGGAGAGTGTCCCAGAAAATCCACCTGAGTGCCGATGATGCATGCCCAAGAACAGTTAAATCAGCATTATTTATAATGACCAAAGCAAAAAGTCTCTCAACAGGAAAATGAATAAATAAATGTTAAGATAGCTGTAAAAGGCACTTGTACACAATACCAATATATGAACAAATTCGAGTCATATTTAAGAACATAGATGAATCTTCTAAACATCCCATTGTCAAACACAAGATATAAAATAATGAGGCTAATATGATTCAATCCCAGTTGAGGAATAGCGACTGTTCCACACCCAGGGTGGTGAACTATCTTTCACTGTTCTTCTATATCATAACAAAACATTTGTTTTTGAGCGCAGTATCTCACGGTACATAGCCTAGCTTACCTGGAATTCACTAAGTAGTCTAGTTTGACTTTGAATTCAGATCTTCTTGCCTCAGCTTCCTGACAGTCAAACATGTGCAAACAATATTTAGGAAATGCTTCTCACATTTTATAATTTATGGGCTCCCTTCCTTTATTGGGGGCATTTCTATCACATTTAACCTGAGAAGTATGTGCCATCTACTTAAGAAATACTACTGATGATGATTATATTACCCAACAACAGTCACAGAAATATTTCCCATCATTCATATATTTCTTGCAATGTGGCATTTCTCTCATTAATAGTTGACATTTATGTTTTTCTGTTTCATACTGGTTAGGACCCTGCTATTCTAATGTTCTAATTTGTCTAATTTGGTTCACCTTCATTCTTACTCTCTTGGGACGATATCTCTTGGAACTTAATCACAGTACATGAAACAGTCTGAAGCATCCATATCCCAGATATATTCTCTGAGTTCATAACTTGGTACGACTCCCCAGATGGCTGCAAGCAAAATCCACCAGATGTGTGAGTGAGTGAGAAAGCCTTTAGATTGTGACTCTCAGTTACTGAATCACCCGAGTTTCACTCTCTGAGGCCAAGAATCACAGAGTGGAAAGCACCTAGCCTACACTGCCCTGTCTGAATCCCTGTTCTCCAGAATCTACAAGTGTAATAAAAGGAAGTTAGATTTCTATCACTCGGCTGGAATAACTTGTGAAGCAGGCTAAGTGTGACTGGAAGATAGTCACATACCAGAAGTTGAGGTCAACCTAATCCAGAAGAGATTCCATTTACTCTGAGACAGGGCAGCATATCTAAGCCAAAGTGGGCTTCTAAGAGAGAGACAGTGACAATATGCGTTTTTAAGCTACTCGGTGAAGCCATGCAGTAATGGCATTTTATTAGTTGCTGAAGAATGTAGATACTTGTATTTGGCACTGGGAGAGTCAACAATGCTATAAGCTTTGGCAGTGTGGATAACAGGAAATCAAGGTTAGCAATTTTTTTTTTTTTTTTTTGGATTTTCGAGACAGGGTTTCTCTGTAGCTTTTGGTTCTGGTCCTGGAACTAGCTCTTGTAGAAGGTTAGCAAATTTTGAAGTAGCTGAGGAGACTACTATAAATACCACCAGAAGAAAAAATCCTTCTCTCATTGCCATGACAGTGTGAGAAAAACCCAAAAGGAAGAAGTGGTTAGATAGTAAGGACAAAGGATTGCATAAGTACAAAGTTATAACAGGATCTCATTCTCATCTTCTCTAGACTTCAAAAGAGTATGAATTTTAAAAGATGGGTTTTAGTCAAAAATCACAGTTAGGGTAGGGAGATGAGATGCTTTGTTTAAAATTTCAAAGTTTCACAAGCAATGTCATTATAGAGCCCTCTAAAGATACAAAAGTTTCCTTGAATGGGGATGCCTTGAAAGTGTTCAACAATAGGACTTCAAAGAATTATAAAACTCAAGAGAAGTCTAATGAAGTGCCAAGGTAGAAACATTTGATCTTGATAGAATTTTTGTATGACTTTTTAAATGATGTGGCTTGTAAATTTATTCATAAATGATTGAGTAGATGGCTCAATCAGGCAAGTGCTCACATCAAAAGCAAGAAGACCTGAGTTTGATCCCCAGCACCTATGTAAAAAGTCAAGAACACTCCCAATACCAGCAGTGGGGAGGCAGAAACAACTGAGTTCCTGGAGCTTCTAGACCAGAGAGCCAACTGATGAGCTCCAAGCAATTAAGATACTGAAAGACAGTCTCAAAAGGAAGTGAATGCTATTCCTGATGATGACAACTAAGGTTTCCTCTGTTTTCCACACGCACTCATAGCTGTATGCACACAAATGTGTGTGCACAAATGTGTGTATGTGGGCCCGCACACATATATACATACATGAATTGTAAAACAAAAAGGAAAAGAGTTTAAAAATACCAAAGATAAAGTATGGCAAATAAACCAATGCATGAGAAACTCTCAATATTATTTTAGGTTGAGTTATTCTGGTCAGAAAAGGAAGAGTATAAAATGAAAAAGGGGCTTCTGGAATTCCAAATTCCAGTCAGTGTCTGAAAGCTGTGCTGAGGAAGTTCTTCAGTGATCACAGCAGCCATTTGCTATGGACACAGGCAGGACTCAGGGGTACATCTTTGAACTACAGAAAATATTTCCCAAATAGGAGTTTAAAATATTGTATATTTATTTCACTTTATCATTTTTGCATATATGAATATTTTTGCCTGTTTGTATTTCTGTGCACACACTGTGTGTCTGGTGTCCTCAGAGGTCAGAAGAAGGTAATGGATCTCCTAGAACATGAGTTACAGACTGCAGTAAGCCACCATATGGGTGCTGGGAATGGAACCTGTGTCCTCTGGAAGATTAGCTAGTGCTATCAGCTGCTAAGCCATGTCTCTAGTCCCAGTATGTATAGTTTTATTATTTTTGGTTGAAGGAAGGATGATTGAGAACTTGGAACACTGAATAAAATCTTTGTTTAGATGCTAATGAACAATCTCACACAGAGACTAAAGTTTCTGCCAAGGTTTTGTGAGTTTCCAAATATGTTCATAGGCACTGTCTTCAAATAGAAGCTTCTCAGGATAACAACAGATAGTAAATCATTTCAATCATCTTAAAAACGTCATATTTATATTTAGCCAACTGAAGTATTAAAGGGAAATACTTACTAATATATCTGAGAATCTCAACGTTGCAAATTGGAAGATTGTGTATGTAAGATAAATTGGCAGTCAAACTACAAAGTTGTTTTGATATTTTATCAGACCTTGGATATTCACTTTTGTCATTACGAAATGGAGGCAATTCAAAATTTGATGTGTAAAATTTTAATGAAGTCTTGTTTTTTTCTAAGCCCTAAAATATTTATTTTTATTGTGTTTGTGTTTTGCCTGCATTCGTGTCTGTGTACCACATGTGTGCAGTACCATGGAATTTGAAAAAAGGAATCAGATTCCCTGGAACTGGAATGTGCGCTGTCATGTAGATTCTGGGAATCAAAATGTGGTCCTCTGAAAGAGAAGCCAGTGTTTTTAACTCCTAAACCATCTCTGCAGCCCTCTGCAGTGATATTTTAACAGAAGCACCCATGTTTTTTATTTTCCTTTACAAGGCAGGGAAATATCAATAATAAAAGTAGGTTATGGCTATAAAATAATGTTTTATATTCAAAAGTAGAAAGATTGAAAGTATTCTCTAAGAGTAAGTCAATGCATTAGAAATAAATAATACAACAATGTATTTCTCATTAATAAACATTACGGAATGGAAGCTGATGCAGAGATCCACAGTTAAGCACTGGGCAGAGATTCTGGAGACCAGTTGAAGACAGGGAGGAACAATAATATGAGCAAAGGGGTCAAGATCATGATGTGGAAACCCACAGAAACAGCTGACCTGAGCTAGTGGGAGTTCACTGTCTAAGGACTGATAGTGGGAGAACCTGCATAGGACCAAAGTAGGTCTTATGAATGTGGGTGAGAGTTGTGTAGCTTGAGTAGTCTGTGGCGCCACTGGCAGAGGGACCAAAATTTATCCCTTCTGCTTGAATTGGCTTTTTCAGAGCCCAATCTTTTTGGAGGGATAACTTGCTCAGCCTAGATATACCGGATAAGGCCTTAGTCTTGCATCATGTATCAGACTTTGCTGAGTTCCCATGGGAAGCCTTACTCTCTCTAAGGAATAGATGGGGGATGCAATGTGGGGAAGGTGGGGGCAGTGAGAAGAGGGGAGGGAGTGGGAACTGGGATAGATGTAAGATGAGAAAAAATGCTTTAGAAAAATAAATTAAAAAAATTAACATTCAGGTAATCTTTCAACATCATAATAGAACTAACACCCAAAGACGACTTAGTTCTACAAAGAACAAAATTTAAATAAATACCTGAAACTCAACTCATAAGAAACAATAAAAGCAATTTAAGAAGAAAAGGCCTACTCTTACTCTCTCCATTACTAAAGGAAAATAAACTAAAGGAATTTTATAATTAACACACTAGTTTTAGAAAACAAAACAACTGAAGTCATATAAATTTTGTGGTACTTTTTAAAAGTACCTCAAAATAGTGGTACTTAAAAAATTGGAAGTGGAAATCAACTGTAACATGAATGGGGGCCTGCTTGTTGTTGGGGTTTTTGTCCTGCCCGGTACCCCACAACTGTTTAGCCCCAAAGAAATCACACATAGATCTCTATAAGTTATAAAGCTGATTGGCCCATTAGCTCTAGCCTCTCACTGGCTAACTCTCACATCTTCATTAACCCATTTTTCTGATCTATGTTAGCCATGTGGCTCAGTACCTTTTTTTAGTGGGGCAGATCACATCCTGCTGCTTCGGTGGTGTGGGCAAGAGTGGAGGAATTAGCTTCCTCCTTCCCAGAATTCTCCTGTTTTCATTACATCATTTCTATTTCCTGTCTGGTTTTCCCACCTATATTTCCTGCCTGGCCAATCAGCATTTATTTAAAACACGATTGACAGAATACAGACAATTCTCCCACACCAATCAACAAAATGAAAAATAAAGATATCAGCTAAATTCATTTCAAAGTTGTCATTGCAATGACCAAGAAAACCCATAAATCTGAAGTCAACCAGTATGAGAGAAAAACTGCTGAAATTGGGGTGAGCATGCATCCATGCCGGGGATGCACCTCCTGAGGAAACCAAGTCACAGCACCTGAGAAAGCCATGTGTTATTCTTTGATGAAGTGCAATCTTTAACGTCTAGCAGAAAGAGATAGCTGGATTTTAAAGATCGTTTACTTGACCTATCAGGGTCACTGGCTAGGCACTGTTTAAATATTTAGTGAAACACTATTTCTGAGTGTGTCCCAGAGACTATTTCCAGAAGGCATTACAATGTTACCTTTTTTTAAATAGAAGTTATAAAAATCACCTTATATATGCATGCAATAATAAGCAATGTAAAAAGAGGCATCCATAATTTGTAAAGAGAGAATGGAGGGACATACAGGGGTGTGTGTGAGTATGGAGTTCAAATCTGCTTGACCTGAAATTATCTGTTCTGCTCTGGAGTATTGGTGCATCTGGCTCTCAACCTCTGACTGTGTAACAGTAAGCACTGATTGTGTGTTACAGTGTGATATTAAGCACTGACTGGTGTCACACTGTGTCACAGTGTGACAGTGAGCACTACATGTTACAGTATGACAGTATGTACTAACTGTGGGTTACAGTATTACATCACTGTCACCTCTATTCCCAGGCCTTCATATTTGAACTAGGATTGTGCTGCTGTTTTTTGGGAGGCCTCCAGCTTGCATGGTGCACATTTCTTTGGATTTTCTACTTTTCTATACTATCTGTTTTTCACTGAGACATTCTGAACTAGTATACATGGTAAAGGTTGAGCTCTTAGAATCCTTGATTATTCACAAGAGGTTAGGAAAGGTCAATCGTGCCTGTGAGCTTTGGGTAATAACTATCTAATACTATCCATGGAGTAGGAACTTACACTAGGGTGAGCCTCCTGGCTCACGTTTGCATGTAGCTTCATGAATTCATATTTTTGATCCTATGTGACTCCTTTTTTCTTTCGTTCTTTCTTTCTTTCTTCCTTCCTTCCTTCCTTCCTTCCTTCTTCCCTCCCTCTCTTCCTTTCTTCCTTTCTTCCTACCTTCCTTTTCTCTCTTCCTCATCTGCTTTCCTAAACATATCAATATTTGTTTGCAAAAGAGTATAATGATAATACTATCAATTTAATTCTTCTCATGCAATACACCCTGACCACAGTTTCCCCTCTCTCCACTCTTTCAGAATGCCCCTCCCCCATCTACTCCTTCTCAGTTTCCCTTCAGAAAAGAGCAGGCCTCCCACCGATATTAACCAATCCTGGCATAAAAAGTTACAATAAGACTAGACAGGGCAAGGCGAACCAGTAGGGGAAGGAAAAGGTTCCTGAGAACAGGAAAGAGTCAGAGACACTCCCACTCCCTTTGTTAGGAGTCTCCCAGAAACAACAAGCTAACAACTATAACATATTTGCAGAAGACCTAGCACAGACGTGTGCAGGCTCTGCCACTGGTGTTTTCATCTCCGTGAGCCTCTGGGAGCCCTGCCAGCCCCTGCCAGCCCCTGCCAGCCCCTGCCAGCCCTGCTTAGTTGATTCAGTGGGTAGCATTCACCTGGTACCCTTGACCCTTCTGACTCCTACAATTCTTTCTTCCCCTATTGTGTGGGGATGAATGGAGATCTCCAGTTTGGGCTCTCTCTTTCTGCCTAGTATTTGGCTGTGAGTCCCTGCATTTGCTCCCATCAGCTGCTGGAGGAAGCCTCTCTGATGAATATTGGACTAGGCGCTATGAGTATAGTAAAATATAATTAGATTCCTGGTTTAATTTTATATTTTGATTTGATTTTTCTTTGAATTTTGAAAAACTGTTTCTTTGAGATTTATTTATTTTTAGTTTTATATGTTTGGGTATTTCATCTGCATATATGGATGCAGGTCCTGTGTGAACCTGGTGCCCACAAAGGCCAACATAGAACATAAAATACCTGGAACTGGAGTTACAGGTGGTGTGAGCTGCTGTGTGGGTGCTGAATAACTAACATAAGTCCTTTGCCCCTAAAATAACATTATTAGCATGACTCTTATCATGAAAATCTTCCATAAGGGGCAGAAGATAATAGAATTTCAAAGTATTCCATTTCCATTAGATCACTTTATCTTTTTATAAATGAGAACGTTGGAATTTTGTGGGACTTTTCCCTGTTATCTTTGCTTATCTGTAGGACTTTCTTCCCGAGAAATGGATGATGGGTCATCTCTGTGCTGAGCTTGCACAGAGTTGAACACACAGTTAAACAAACCAGAGTGGCGGGAAAAGTCAGGAGAGTTTGTGGGGCTCAGGTCCACTGTCTTTGCCAAAGATGTTGGCCACATCAGTTAGTTTCTGTGAGGTACAAGCAAGACAGAACGGAAACCTTAAGACACTCTGAAATAATTTTTACTAAAATTACTTAAGTTTTAAAATATTGGTATCACAGAGATTGTTTTACAATTTCTTTTTTAAAGAAAGAGCTAGAAGATGGGAGAAAAAGAATGATTTCAGAAAATTCAGTCATAACATTAGTGGAGGAGTGCAGACAAAATCTCACTCTATTTAAGTTCTAGCTAAGTGCCTTCTTCAGGATTTCTCTACCATTCCACAAGAACCTGAAAACTAACCTGTGGCCATGTCACACAAGAATTTTGTAGCTTTCAGAAATCTGTTCTGGAAATGAAATTGTAATTGATTTATCAAGTTCATTTAATCATCAGAGTGCAATTTGTTTATTATTTCTCTGATGATTAAATGAAAGAGAATTCTCTGATGCATTTGGGTCTCAATTGCTCTGTGGCTCATTAAGTAGAGCATTTGTCATTGTTTTATGTAGCCCAGTTGGAAAATCATCATTTGGAAATTACCATAGAGGCTGATTTACTGTCAGAAACACAGTATCATTAATGTTTTCTTGGAGATAATAACAGACCATTTTCAATTTGTGTTAAATGTTTAAGCTGTTATCTAGAGCTGAACCTATAGTCCTGTCATGCACAATTTAGATGCTTCCAATGTATATTTATTAGCTAAATTCAAGCATTATAAATCTGGAATTTTCACCCTATCACATTCTGAGCCTAAAGTTATTTTTACAACATCAAGCTCATAATTTCAGAATCAGTACTTACACTTTGATCTCCATCTCCAATTGCATTTTTGTTGGCATGTTGTTTTTTCCATAAATTTCCCTTTGAACTCAAAATTCACCTAGCATGAGTCTTAACTCACTCATGGCCTCCGTGTGCAATGGGATCTTAATTCTTGAGCTCAAACTTTCTTTTTGATATTTTCTTTGCCAGAGCTGCAAATGTTGGGGCCATCATTAGTTCCTTTATCTCACAGCATTCAATCTGTATCTGTAGAAAAACCAATGTCTCTATCTCTGAAAGGTCTTGTGAATTAATTCAGTTTCCACAATACTTTTATTAAGCAATGGTGTATGGTGTTCACTATAGCCAAAGAATCATAAACTTAACCAAGTAACAAAGGTTTCCCATGATTGCAGGTGTTGCCTGTCATCTCCTGCCTGGTCCTCAGATGCTAATGCTGTTTCTGATTAGAGTCTCCAATGTGCTCTTTATGTACCTGTACTTCCCTGCTTTGGAATCACTCAGAAACAGTGAAGGAGGTGAAAGAGAGTATGGCAGGACATTCCCAAGTCCGCGACTTTATCCTCACCCGACTGGCAGCCTTCAAATTGTCTCATTGCCCACTGCTGTCTTCCTGACTTCTAACTTCTCCGATTTGTACATTTCCTTCAAATCATTTTCCTGCTTCAGTGCCTGTGTTTGTGATGCCCTTTGTTATTGAAATACCTTTTGTTAAATAAAAATCCTACAATTTGTTAAACCCTGGAAATTCTTCAAAGTCAAGTTTATTTTCTAAATCCCCCGGCACAAGGCTCTTTTGATTCCAAAGTGATGTGATGTCTGTCTGTCTCTGCCTCTGTATGAATTAGTCTTTCTTGTATTTTTATAATTCTTTCATACTATGTAAATCATTCTAGGGTATGAGGGAAAGTGGGGCATACAAGCTTTGCAAGGAAAAAAAGAGCAAAATGAAAGGTTGAACGTGAAAGAAACTGGAGATGTTAGTGCTGGGAACAACGCCTTCAAATATTCCATCTTACAGGTAAGGAACTAGTGTAGCTGGGAGAGAAAAGCTTTATCAATATGCTAAGAACTTGCTGAATAGATAATAGGAAGCTTTAAATGATACATGGAGGTCTAGTATTTACTTGGGAAGTTCACTAGAGTTTCGCTACCGTATTTTTCTATTATTAAAATTTTTATTGTGATGGCATTTTCTGAAAGAAGTTTCTGACCATGTAAGAGTGAGGAGAATGGACTAGTTATCTTAAGTTTTCAGGTTCAGTCCTAGACAGCTTAGCTAACATTCTTTTCTTTTTTCTTTCTTTTTTTTTTTTTTTATTTTTGAGACAAGGTTTCTCCGTAGCTTTTTTGATTTTTCGAGACAGGGTTTCTCTGTGGTTTTGGAGCCTGTCCTGGAACTAGCTTTTGTAGACCAGGCTGGCCTCGAACTCACAGAGATCCTCCTGCCTCTGCCTCCCGAGTGCTGGGATTAAAGGTGTGCGCCACCACCGCCCGGCTTTAGCTAACATTCTTAATTAAAGTTGCTGTACTTACTCAGTCACCACTAAAGAAGAGAGACTGTGTCCAGGCGACCTGTCCCCCACCCACAGCAGCTAGTCCTTGACTCATTTTCACCATGGGTGTTCAGCATCTCTCCTAGTGTCTCTGTGATCAGTTGGCATGGCGTTTGAGGTGTTGTTTCCTGAGAGCAGATTCTGTCTAGCCTATTACTTGAAATCTGAGTGCTGGCACTACTTCAGGTTTGAACCATAAAGCCCTGTTCTTCGTGACATTTTTATAAACCATTCAAAGATGCGACTGGAAGGGAAATTAATGGACTGAAGGATTACCCTTCAAGCCAAATGAATTTAAAGGTTGCATTGTGCCTTTACGGCACTTTGGAACTTGGGGCACTATTCCTGACTGTCCTACTAAGAACACCTTAATTTCCGACTACTTTTTATTACACGGAAATGAGGATTCTATTATAAAGTAAGTGTCTCAACGTTTTTGAGAGCAGCAGACTCTTTCCCCCCTGTAGGCACATTTTTCGATTGTTTGTCCTGGTTCCCTCAGACTGCACACACACTTCTGCCTAGCTGCTGCAGCTGCGCCACCTACTTCAGAGCCCGTGCCAATCTGCTTATCATCACGGCTCTTTGTAATTCGAATTTTGGCAGCTTCTGTTATTTCACACTGTAAAGGAAGAGCCATGTGGTGCAAGAGCTTGGGTCTGGAGCCACACCAGCTTGCTCCTTGTTACTCATGCTGCCAAGCAACCTGAGATAATATGCTTACCTTCTTTGACTCCTTACTTCCTCATGTGACCTTCGGTTTCCTCATTTCTCAATCCTGGTCCTTGTGTTGACAAATGTCCTTCTAAACTGTAGTTCTGTGGATTTATCTCATGGAATTTATGTCTAATTCAATTGGTTCACATGTCTATTTTGCTGCATATACCAGACTCCTTTTGTTACTATGACGATGTAGTTTATTTTGAAGTTAGGCAATGTGATACCTGCAGAATTGCTAATTTTGTCAAAATTACTGGTCATGTAAGACCTGATTGATTCAATATAAGTGTGAGAATTAAACAACCTTTTTAAAAAATATTCCCTTTGATGTCAGAAAACAGTTCTGTAGAGAATAGGCTTCATTTAGATCTTTCATCAAATGGATATAGTAATACCAATGTTACAGTACTTTGCAGGTTAAATCGTAGCTGTATTTATGATATTAGCACGGTTCTTGGCAGTTTGTATGTTTAGTCTTCCTATTCTTTCTCCTCTAAAGTGGAGATTTTGAAATAGTATTGACAGTAAGTTACTGGAGTAAATAAGCACATGTTTTCTTTGTAGGCAGAAGAACACAGAGAACTATCAGGTAGTAGAGAGGTAATATTGGTGTGTCAGAAAAAGTCAGGTGAAGTGCTAAGCCTTGTGTTGAGTTATGGTTGTGAGTATCTCCTTCAGCAGAGCTCAGATTTTATATTTCAGGCCCTGGTGAGCTATGAAGTAGTTTTCTGTTAACGATATCACTAAGGATATATTATGATTGGTGACACCTGAGGATGGAGACACTGCCAAGATGAACCTTCCTCATTTTATTAGTAAGGTTGAATATAAGTGAATATGTAAAATGAAAATGGAATTATTCTTCAAGCTACTTTGACTTTATGGCTTTTAAATCCCACTTGTGATCAATAATTTATAAACTTGGCATCATTTTTCTTTTATCTTCAGTCAGATTTATGTAGTCCCAGTCACAACTTATTTCTCATATATCAATTATATAATAACAAGAAAAGGCCATGGGCTATTACTAGCTACTAATGCGTAAGTCTTTAGTGCCAGATACTTGGTACTTTCAAAGCCTGAAAATTTCCAAATTCAGAAACCTGATTTTCTTGATATAAAAGTAATGGATGTGTTGCCTAGACCAAACTCACAGTAAATAAGCATGCAGAGGTTAATATATAGTCAATAGGTTGTTGATTTATTAATTTACACTGAGAGATTCTTTCTAAAGAGAAGAACACCATAATGTTCTGCTCACACATCTTTTTTTCCTGAGAGTTATTTACATTTAAATCCCAGAAGTATTAGTAAATATAATGGCAAAATAAGGAAAACAAATGATGCTAACATAGAAAAATGAACTTTCTAGCTAGGCTATTTTCTGTCCTGAAGGATGCTGGGATCATGCTTTCTACATCTTATTTTTCTTTCATCTGCATTTTTTCCTTTATGATTTTAAGCTCCCATCTTCTTTATCTCTGTACTCAGAAGTTCAAGGTCAGCTTCAGTGACATTGAGCTTGTAATCAACTTGGGTTTTATAAGACTCATGTCTCAAACCCAAAATCATAGAAATTAGCAGCTAAGGCAGTTATTACAAAATATTCTGCGTGTTTAATATTACACCTAGTTGCTTGACAAGATGCACTTGATATGAATTCCTTGGAGCTTCCAGAGATACAACATTGCAATCCCTGTATGGAAAGCGTCTTCACCAAGTTTCTGCTGACATTAATATCCACAAATTCTCCTGCGATCACGGCTTTGGTCTAAGGCCTCCGTGTTGACGAATGAATGCAGTCAGTGCACTGAAGTGAGAGGTAGTAGGAAGGAGGTGGGGAGAAAGAAGAGCCCAGAATTTTTGCTAGGACGCCTTTCCATGCAGGAAACTTCTCTGCTTCCCTTCTTCATTCAAGCCCTAAAATTATAAAACACCCAATCTTCCTGGCTCAGAGAGTTCTTTAATTCAAGGATGGGTCAACCTGTTAGTACTTAGAAAAACCCAGTTGTTTAAGATATGGGGGGAAAAAACCCACTGAATTTGGGAAGATAATTAAATGACCCAGGAAAGTAGCAACAAAGGGTTCTTACAAGCAACAGATAAGAAATATTGCAGTACAGGTGAAGGGATCAATATGTGCATAGTTACAGATGTTTCCTTATGCAAACTACTTTCTTTACTTCTCTTGGATCAGAAACTCCCGATGTTTCCTCCCTTGAGTCATGAAGAATTCTACATAAGTTCCTATGTTGAAATATTGTTTTCTTAAAACCTCAAGAACCTGGCCTAAAGTCCTGTCTTATAAAGATCCAAGAGGACATCAGCAAGTAGGTAACTTGTTTGGGATTAGTATAATTCTTGTGGAAAGACAGAGACGGACATAGACGCTTGATTCATTATGACCTTCAGAGATCAGGGCTGGAGTTGGCTCTTGCATTCTGCTTCCTTAGTGAGATAAACTTAAAGAAAAAAATCTCGACAGCAATTTTGCTAATTTAGATCTTTACTTTCTAGCATTAGAAAAAGTCATAAAAGGATTTTCGCAAATGAGTCTGGCATGATTTGATGTGGTTTTAAAGAAAATATTCTAGAAATTGTATTTATAATGACCCACAGGAGGGCAAGTAAATTTAGAGAAAAGAAAAAGCTGTGCTAGGCTAGGGTGATGACTCAGTGGTTAAGAACACTTGTTGCTCTTCTAAAGAACCTCACAATCGTCTAGAACTTAATATCTCCAGTTTCTGGGCATCCAACACCTTTTTACTACCCCAAGGATGCACATATAAACATGCAGGCAAAACACTCATGCAGATAAAATAAAGTAGATAAATTGAAAATAATTTTGAAAGAAGAAAAACCTATCCCTGGATGTCCATGTCAGAACATGCCTGGGATCCTGGCAATCTAGATGAAAGACTGAAAGGCAGGGGCTCTGCTCTGATTATGAGGCTAGCTACACAGTAAGATTTATGCCAATCTGAGTACAAGAATGAGACTTTGTGAGAGAAAGAAAGGAAGGAAGGTAGGAAGGAAAAAATAAAGAATGAAAAAAATCTTAAAAGAGCCAATGCAAAGACAACAGTGGTTCAGTTTAACCGAACGAGATCAATTTGATAGCAGATTATACAGGAACGTTTTGATATTGGATCTCTAATAAAACAGTTAATGACATATTTTAAAGGTTTTTTTGTTTTAACAATGGAACTTGTATTCATATAAAAATGTTTTTATCCTCTAGGGAATAGTGATATGGGATATGTGAAATTACCCTCTCCTGCCCCTCATGTAGAAAAAGAAGCACTGAAGGAAATTAAATTACTTGGTCTCAGATCTCATACCTAGTTGCTGACAGAATTTGAATTTTAACTTCAGTCTGCTGTACGTCAAGTCACTGTTAGCCTTTTGATTTGCTGTCAATATAATATTGACTCAAACAAGATTATGTCTGTTGTCACACTATTTTCTCATGCTCCAACCTATGTCAGCAAAGCAACTGTTGGCTGGTACTGTTTTGTGGAGACATAGACACAAGTTGAGGAGCGATAACCAGGGGTGCACGTGACAGTGTTTCGCTAAGGAATGGACAAGCTTAAGCTTAGTTATCCACATATGAAAAAGAAGGGGAACTGGGGGTCATGAATGTGGCCCCTCTATGTGGGCTGTAATTTCAGAGAGCCCAGTTTAATTTTAAGGATTCTAGGGTGAATGCTGTTGTAGGACCACATGTCAATCAGAAAGCTAATACATATCTTATTCACAGTAGAACTGTAAATAGTAAGATTAACAATAAAAATCAACTCATGAGTAGGACTCACTCATCCTGCAGAGAATGACATCTAGTGAGTGAAGATTCTGAGACTTTCAGACCTGGGGATATGCTACATTCCCTGCTTTTTAGGGAACTTTCCTACATAGATTTTCTAGAAAGCTTGGATCACTCTATTTTATTCTTTTGAATCAAGAGTTTTAGCTGGCAGTCACAAACCCTGCTCCAGTAAAAACCATGATCCAGAGATGTTAACTAGTGATCCACTAAGACTTTCTTCCTTTTACCTGGCTGTGAATTCTCCATCGAGTTACAGTTGTCATGGAGATGGCAAGGGGATTTTATGTTGAGTTTTTTTGCCTGGGTCAGAGAGGTGCATGATTCTTGGTTCTCTAAATGAATGTCCCTTAGATGCTTTAAATATCTGTCCTCGGTAGCAAAGGATGTGATGTTAAGATTGAGTTTAAATAGGTTAATAAAAAAGACCCCTCGGGAGAAATGAAGCATGATTAACAAAAACTCAGAGACAGAAATTGGGGCTCAACCTGAAGGTCAGATAAACAAAACAGCCATCCATTAGCTCTTACATCCACCTCAGTCTGAAATGGTGATCCTGCCTCCAGGAATCTCAGAATGAGACTGAGACTGAGAATGAGACTCTCTTCCCATTTTATAATCCTCTGTAGTTCTGGGAGTAAGGACATGCACCACTACTGCCTGCTTTTTGTGGCAAACTAGCGTGGCTACTGGGATTAAATGTGTGTGTCATTGCTGCCTCGTCTGTGAGACTGGCCAGTGTTTTACTTTTCTGGGCCTCAGGCAAGCTTTATTTATTAAAATACACATGAAATGCCACTACAATGAGAAAGTTTTAAGCATGAAAGAGGATCTTTATCTTGTAGGCAGTATCCCATGAAGTCTTGCCCATCTGTCTGCCCATCTGCCATCAATTTTAAGTTTATGATCCACATGGATAAAGTCAGTAATGGCTATATTCCCACTGGTGAGTTTTCTTGGTCATAGTGTGCCAGACTTATTTCCAGACAGTGCCGAGAGAAAAGATGAAACATACATCTCACTTCTTTCTTGAGAGCATTTCCAAGTTGGCAGCTGCATAAGCAAATGATAGCATTAGCTATCTATCTATCTATCTATCTATCTATCTATCTGTCTGTCTGTCTGTCTGTCTGTCTGTCTGTCTGTCCATCCATCCGTTCATCCATCCATTCATCTATCTAGTAAGTTAGTTGTTAGTTAGTTAGTTAGTTAGTTAGTTAGTTAGTGAGAGTTCACTTGGGATCATGCTCTATTACTCTCTCCAGGACCTAAATTGGATAGGAGAATTTTTCAGTTCTAATTCTAATCTTCTAAACCATTCAGACCTGGGTGGCATGCTGTCCTTGGTATGCTAATTGCTGTGCTCTGTCTCTCCGTATTCTTATATATTTACTATTTTGAACCACCTGTCAGGATGGTAAGCAGCACAGAGGCTACAGAATGAGGGAAAAATTGATTTGAATGTCACTGGCATTTCTCTGCCTTCAGAAGCTAGTATAATTATATACTGAACAAGCAGAGGGTTCAGACCAAAAAGAAGTAGTGTGCTGGAGTAGAAAACCCTTGAACAGAACCGAAAATTGTGTCATGTCTAATTCGTGAGCTTTTATTTGGAATATGTGGCATTGTATAGGTTTTATGTCTAGCTGCTGGCACATATGACATGCTCAGTCCTTCCCTTTTCTTTTTTTTTAAAATATTTATGTATTTATTATATATACAATATTCTGTCTGTGTGTATGCCTGCAGGCCAGAAGAGGGCACCAGACCCCTCTACAGATGGTTGTGAGCCACCATGTGGTTGCTAGGAATTGAACTCAGGACCTTTGGAAGAGCAGGCAATGCTCTTAACCTCTGAGCCATCTCTCCAGCCCCAGTCCGTCCCTTTTCTATCAGTCCTGGCTCTTGCATGAAGTACTACAGCACTGGGCAAGTCAGTAGGACTCCCTGAAACCTCATCTTTAATGAAAATAGAACTAAGAGAAACTATGCAGTTTAAAAACTGTATTGCCAAGTACAGTGTTACGTGATTAATATTAATTTATATACAGCAAATGCCTTAATTTATGTCTTCTTTTTCTGGTTCCATATATTATCTTTATAGTTTTAGTTGTTAAGTACATGACAGTTGAAGAAATTTTATAATAATAGTCTTTGACAGGAGACCTGTGTGTTCTGTTTTAATTTTAGTGATATACAAGTTTAATTGATTGTGTTAGTTGTGAGGAAGATGGGGTTACAAAAATAACCAATAACTCTTTAATGTTTGAGAGTAGGTAGTCTCCTTAGGCTGCTGCATGAGGTGCATGATTAGAGGGGTGGCTGCTCCTTCTTGCTTATTGTTTCTATAAAGAAAACCGTCATTGTTCTCGGCAGATGTGTAGGCAGCTATGAAGAAAGAGAGTGTTAACTATCTCTCAACTCCAAAGGCTGTAGCATCTTAATGCCTTATCCTGTTGGGGGAAGCATGTTGCCAGGTGTTTCCCACTGTTACAAGTCCCCGCTCATCTCCAGTTAGTGATCTAACCTTGCTGTGAGCTTGTAAATACTGACGCCACTAATGCATTTTAAGTAACCTTTTCGGGTGTGAGGTTTCCCATTGAAACTAACTTTTCCTCTCTCTTGAGCCTGAAGCTGATCATTCACTGCCTATTGGACACATTTGACTGGACAGTATGTTCAGCAGTCTTCACTATGTATGGTATCTAAACCAGAAATCATCCCAGAGCGGCTTTTCCTACAACAGCAGTGTTTTGTGATGCACTGTTGCTACTCTCTGATCTGTACCAAACACCTGGGTGGCATTCTAGATCTCTCTATCTTACTTACTATATGGATATAGTCTCTCATTTATATCAATTCCCTCTTTCAGAGCATGTCCCGAATACACAGCTTCACCATCTGTATCTTTATTGCTCTCATTATTTCTCAAGTAGATTACCATCTGCCCTGGTCTGGATGCTTCTTCCCTTCCCTTCCCTTCCCTTCCCTTCCCTTCCCTTCCCTTCCCTTCCCTTCCCTTCCCTTCCCTTCCCTTCCCTTCCCTTCCCTTCCCTTCCCTTCCCTTCCCTTCCCTTCCCTTCCCTTCCCTTCCCTTCCCTTCCCTTCCCTTCCCTTCCCTTCCCTTCCCTTCCCTTTTCTTTTCTCTTCTCTTCTTCTTTCTTTCTTTCTTTCTTTCTTTCTTTCTTTCTTTCTTTCTTTCTTTCTTTCTTTCTTTCTTTCTTCCTTCCTTCCTTCCTTCCTTCCTTCCTTCTTTCCTTTCTCTCTCTCTCTCTTCTTCCTCCTCTTCTTCATCATCATCATCATTTTCACTCCATCTGAGTCAAATTTTAATAAATAAAAGACTGCTTGTTGTAATTACTCTATAAACTCTACAATCACCCCTTATACCTCTAACATAAAGTCTAGACACTTTCGGATAACTAATGTTATTGGCCTTTGCTTTTGTGTTTCATTTTCCTCTTTTATTTTCTTTTTACTTCCTTAGCCGTTTTCCTGATACTTCCTTGTAAGAATCCTGTACTTCAATCTTACCAACACCATGATGCTTATAGAGATGACTAAGCTTCACTCTTGTGTCTTTATTTGCACTGTATTCTCAGCTAAGAACATCTCAAATAATCCATTATCATCCTCTCTGGAACACTTAGCTAAACAACCTCATAACTGATTTGGGCATGTACTAACTCTTTCTACAGTTCTTGTCCTTCATGTGATGCCATATCCAAGGCTTGGTACTCTGAATTCTTCTGAGTGAAATACTACTATTGTGTCCTGATCTCTACCAGTCAGCACTAGTAGATAAAGTTTTCTTGTAACATCTTCATAGTTTGTGACTGGTGAAACCAAGGAATGAGGCTTCAATTCAATCATTTGGAATGCCAATTGCTCTTGCAACTATGACACAACTTTGGAGAAAGACAGGTTGATAGGGTGTTGTAACAGTGAATTGCTTGCTTAACAAAGCAAACAAAAATATTAGTAAAACTGGCTTCAGGTTTTGCTTTTGAACCAATGTGAGGTCTAAATGCAGATCTGAGTATCTGATGCTACGATGGCTGGGATGCCTGAGAAACTGTCAGGGGAGAAATGGCGTCTCCATTCAAGCACTTCCTAAGGACTACAGTTAATCAACTCACGAAATTTCCAGTGAAAGCTCTAACAAAATTTAAGAGATGGTACTTATCTGAATATTCTGTGGACTTTCTAGTGTCAATGGGTGTGCAGTTTCTTGTGACTGAAAGCTTTTATTTTTATCTATTTGGTCTGCTCCTAAGAATTTGTTTGTTTCTTTGAAATTCATGCAAATTGATTTTTTTAAAGAAATATTTCTGGACAGTGTTGTGAAATATTGTTATCAGCGGTACGTCCTCCTGTGCCTTTTTCATTCATTTTTCTTTAAATTAAGGGCATTCTTTTTCTTTTTCTCTTTTATTGAAAATGGATTTCTTTCTCACACAATATATACTGATTATGGCTTTGCCTTCCTCTACACCTTCCAGTTCCTCTCTACCTCCCCTCCCTTCTAGATCTAATCCTCTGTATCTCTCATTAGAAAACAGGCTTCTAAAAGATAATAAAAATATAACATAATAATATAAAAGATAAAACAAAAAATAACAAAACAAACCAATAAACACAAAGGAAAAGATCCCAAGATAATGCACAAGAAATAGACATACTCTTTCGCATACTCAGGAATCCCATAAACACCCTGAGCTAGAAGCTATAATATATAAACAGATGGCGTGGTACAGATTCATGCACTCCCTTCACAGGCTCTTTCGGTATCTGTGAGTTTGTAGAGACTTCATGTTCATTTAGAAGGTCTCGTTTCCTTGGTGTCCTCCATCCCCTCTGACTCTTACAATCGGTTTGCCTCTATATCATGAGGTTTCTTTGAACCCTAAGGGGAGGGATTTGATGGAGATATCCCATTTAGGACTGAGTGCTTCAAAGTCTCTCATTCTGTGTACAGTGTCTGGCGTTTGGTCTCTATGTTTGTTTCTATCTGCTTCAGGAGGAAGTTTCTCTGATGATGCCTGAGTAAGGCACTCATCTATAAGTATGGCAGAATGTCATTATGAGTCATTTTATTGTCACTTTTTTTTTTTTTTTTTTTTTTTTTTAAAGAACAGTGGTGTTTGATTTTACCCTTAGTCTCTGGGCTATGTAGTCTCAGGCTCTTGGTTACCCAAGCGGTGTTGGTTATAGGTTTTATCTTGTGGAGTAGATCTTAAGTCAAATCAGGTATCGGTTGGTTACTGCTTTGTGCTGCCATTGCCAACTACCTTCTTGTACCAAAGACTCTAGAATGTAGGGCCAAGGCTCCGTGTAGGTATCAGATTGACTTCTCTGTGTTCAGTGAATTGTGTAGGTGCTGTCTCCAGCAATGGGGCCTTGATGTCAGTTTCCGGAGAGCAACCTATAGTTGTGCAACCAGTCTTGGCTGTTTGGGAATTCCCATGGGACCCATTGAGCCCATTTGGATGTAGCTCAATCCTGGGATAGAAAGTTTTAAATTAAGGGCTTTCGTTATGTTTTACTGCATTAAAATGGCTATATCTTTAACTTTGTCTATGGGTTCAGGAGGTGATACAGTGGTACCAAGATTAAAATGATTGCTCAAAGTCACAGGGCTATTGTTCTCTTTTTTCTTTCCTTCCTTCCTACCATCCTTTCTTTCTTTTTGGATGTGGGTGTGTGTTTGTAATTATTAAGTTTAACATCTTTTTTTTATAGCCTCTCTTAGATTTTATATAAATCTGCAGGTAGATTTATCATAATGAAGTGTTTCATCCACTTTACTTTTAATTGTAGTTTTACCTGGAGGGCTAAACACTTCATATTAAATATTCCTTTTTTAAAAATGGGTTCAAGTCTTGGTTTGCTAAGAGCAGTGCAGATGTAAATAATGGCACTTCCCCAGTGTCACTACCACTTAACTCTAAACATGGTCTTGTTAATTAACAGTTACAGACTGCGCATACGATATACCTCCTTCATTCCTGAGTTGATCAAATTCTAGCATTTTCTTACTATGATTATCTTTGCCATAGGATACAAGTACTATTTTTTCCTATCTGAAAAAAATTTCCCTCTGCTTTTGGTTGCTAATTTATTCTTTGTAATAACTGTGCATTTCTGTTATTTTTGTATTGTTCTAATGTTGTCTTTTATACACATCGTGTTTTCCTTTTAACATGTCAACGATGTATTTAGTGATATGTTTTTCTAAGATTAACTATTTAAACTCCCAGGGAAAACTATACTGCTTCATGAAGTATTACTATTTGTTAAATCTCACAATTTGAAGGCCACAATTTGTAGGTAATGGACATGAATCATAAAAGAGGAAAAAATCTAATTCTAATTCTGTCATGGATATTTTTGTTTGATGATGGATAAATATATATGGTATATTTGCTACTGAAAATGTAAGACTTGATGTTAAGCTCCATTATTTTTGTACTGAATACCTATTCTAACTGTATATAAGTTCATTGAACTGCATAGACGTAGGGTCTACTTAATTTTGGAATATGACATTTTTATTTACTTGCAAGCTCATGACAATAAATCTTGTTCAAAATTTTATAAATTAATACGTAAATATTTCCTCTTTAAGAATAAATTTGTGTTTATTAGACTCTTATAATTTTATTTTAATTTCATATTTGTTTTATTTTTATAGCAAAGTTATGAAAGCCTCAGGAAAATTCAGTCAATATCTTCATGTTTTCCCCACACTCTGCATTTATATGTTTGACAAATTTTACTTTTACAGGATTAGAATTGTGGTTTTTAAAGTAAGGTAATTTAAAATTGGCTTTCATGAAATTATACTATTACTATCATGTTATATCTTTCTTTTTGTTTCATTTTCATAATTTGTGTTTTTAAGCACTGTTTAAATTCATCTCCATGTTCTTATTCATTAAAATTAAGTGTTACCTATTAGCTTTCCTTCTCCCCCTTCTCTCTGCTCTCCCTCTTTCTGTTCTTTATCAACTTTTGTGCTTTGATTCCTTTACTTCATTAGATCCCAGGAAAATTCTTTTCCATGTTTTTTTTTTTTTTTTTTGTCCTTTCAAATGAAAAGACTGGTGTTCATGATACCTTTGAATGATTTCTTGCATTTTGCTTCGCTTTACTACTTTTTATTTAATCAACAGTAATTGTATCGTATTTTATAATTATAATTCATCATCTTCAATTAAATAACTTTTGTAAATACATTTAGGTAAAAACCACATTCTTTAGAAGGCTCTTCAGCTACTCTACAATGTGCAGAACCCTTGATTGAAGATTTTTATTTATTTAGCTTTCAGTTTTGAGATAGGTTCTCACTAAGTTTCCTAAAATTGCCTTGACCTTCAGTTCTTCCTACTTTACCTACTTCATGATAATGGAATTACAGCTATGTGCCACTACCATGAGCAGCCTGATAGTGTTCATTTCTAGTAGGTTGAGATTTTAGTAAAAAAAAAAATTCTAAGCGAATGTATTTGTCAAACACACACACATGTATATATATTCTTTCTTTTTTGAGAGATATATGAATCTTCTTTGGCTCTTGACATATTTTTAATAATGTATGGTAACAATTGCAATTGTATAATTCTTTTCATTCTATTTTGTTTCTTTGTTTTGTGAATTTTGAGGCATAGTGATAATCACATGCAGGCTAAGGATTGTTTTATCTTCTAGGTCTTTTATCCATGAAAACATCCATTTGGAGTGTTCTAATATCTTTATGCTTGAACTATTTCTTGTTAGAACTGAATATTCTTACATCTGTCTTCATTTAATATTCGCTTCTGTCAATGCTTTTCATGTGTCATGATTATGTTGACTGATACTTGTCCTGTATGCAACATCACTTGGTAATACAACTGCATTAGTCTTTCTTTTGGATCACAATCTGCTTGTTGGCTTTGTCATCATCAACATTATTTTTAAGGTCTTGATTTTCATTTTGTCACTTAAGAGTTTTATTCCTTTTATGTTCCTTATAAATCAAATTTGGCCTTTTTAAAATTAAAACATTGCCTATTTGCACTAACTTCTTTTATCCTGGTAAGCCAGAACTAGCTAGGATGTCCCAACAAAGTTTATTTCTGCTTTTTCTTGAAATACTAGATTGTATACTTATACTCCAGAATAAGACATTTCTATTTGTATACATTGAGATGGATTCAAGGTCATTTGATAGTCGGGTGATGGACCTGGACGATGATGGAATTTATGATGTTTAGAGACCATAACTAAGTGAAACATAGCTATCGACACCTAAAGGCTGACATCATTACCTTCATCTTTTATTTTTATAGATGTGTCTGTTCAACTTTTGTAATTTATACAGTTAAGAACTTGGATATTACTTTTAAACACAGATTCTGGGAATTTCTTGGCAGCCTATTGCTAACTTTGGGATAGACTACACTGTTGACATTGCTTCATCTCAAGCTGTGGGAGTTAAAAGAACCAACATTCCCGAATAAAATAAATAAAATGAATCAAAAGCAAAATAATAGAACACTGGGGAAAATCCTCAGGTTGAGTCGTGAAAGTGAAATAATAGTCTGGTACTGGGATGCGAAGCCAGAAACCAGGATGAAAGTGTACAGCAATACTGAGAAAGATGCCCTATAGGTCAGCATAGTGCCTAATATGGAGATGATACAGCATCAGCATTCTGCTCTAAGCATCTGAGAAGATCCTCATGGAATTGGAGAGCAGCAAATCATTGTGAATACTAATTGAACAAAGTGAGATATTTAGAAGTTTGCAAAGTGTGATCTAGGAATTCGTGCTCTCTAGTGTCAAGTTTCATGTCTGTATTTGCAAATTGCAGACTGGTACATTTTCAGGTGAAGAGAGTAAATTATTTGAAATTATTCTGCTTTTGAATCTTTAAAAACTGTAGAAACTTTTTTGGTTCAACAGCTCAGAAAAGAGAACCAAATGCTTTTGTGGACATATTCTTCCTATAATTTACAATATAACATCTATCTTATTACTGGGGTGCACTAATATATAAAAGTAAGTTTTTAACATTAATTCATGAGAACGTAAGCTTGTTTGTAAGTGTATAATTAGTGTATCACTCAGAATGACTCATGCACAGGTTAAAAACAAGGGCCTTTAACCTGGAGCAAAGGGAATTTAAAAAATATTTAGCTATGTGAAAGTTTAAGTTTTCCTGTACCACTTCCATCTGGAAATGTAGGAATGACTGGAGATAGCTTCAATAATACATTTACATATTTAACCATCTCTCCAGCCGCCATGCTAAGTAAACATTTTGAGACTTTTTTTCTAGAGCTGACCATTTATACATAGCATGAGAAAATATTGGCAATCATTAAGTAGACATAAATGAAAAAAAGCATTCTTTCCAATTTTAGTATATGTGCTGCCAAAATGAGGAAAAGCATTCTTTTTGTAACATTCAACATCAAATAACTGCTGTCCTCAAAAGAGAACTCATTCAGTAAGGTTGTCTTGACAAAATTTTAACTTTAAAAACGACTTGTTCTACTTCCACACAAGATTGAACACTACAAATTTAAGCTTTCTGTGGAATATTAGCTTTGTGTTAAATGCTATTGGTACTAATTATACAAATATTGTTTATGTACCAAACATGCATTCTTGTCCCAGGAATGAGAAATGATTCATTCAGCCTCCCCCCTTTTATTGTAAAAGGAACTGAGTTGGAGAGAAATTAGGCTAACCTACCTAAGATATGACGTTGTTAGGGCGACAAATCTGGCTTCGTATTTACTATTATTTTCTTTTTCTTCACCTGGGTTTGAGTGACTTTCTACTCTTCTCCTGAAACAAGTTTATCTTAAATTTTAGAAGATAAACTTTCTCTACTATTTTTCCAGGTATCTCACCTTTAGGTGAATTTTGTGTGAATGGCTTGCTGAAAAATAGAACATAATGAAGGGTTGAGTGTGATATTGTAGGAAAATGGCTACCTTGTTTAAGATTAAATATAATTTTTTATAATAATATAATTTCATGCATTCGTATATTTGTCTAGATTATGCTGGAACACAAACATCACAAGGTGTGTAAACACTGAGAAGATATATTTTAAAATATACACTGTCTTTTGTAAATCAATTCAAGCATATATTCTGCTTTTTATGTTTTCGCTAACTGATATTCAAAAAATTAAGGGTTTAGGAGTCAAATATGACAACTTTTTCCTGGGAAAGTTTTATATACATAAACATACACACATACACACACACATACACACACACACACACACACACACACACACACACCAGAATTGCTTACCAAGGCTTTTAATGTATAGAGCCACAAGTAAACATGTAAATGTGTGTACAAATTTCTATATACACATGTACATGCATTTACCTTGTCAATTTTATGTGTGTAACTTTAACAGTATCCAGACAAATAACTTAGAAAATACTCCTATAATTTGTATGCATAGATTAAAAAGTAAAATTTTAGTCCTCATGTTATTTTTCTAATGTTAATATTTTTATCTAAAAAGGTATATGTAGAGTCTTTAGGGACAACATATCTGTTTGATTTGAGGTTGACTTGCTTTAGTTTATTACCCAATGATCATAATTCAAACGCATATTATGATTTAGAACTTAAGGCTAAATTGTAAAATGACTCTTGTCATTCTCGGGAAATACCACTAGGACAATAGTCTAAGCATTTGAGGGGAATAATTTTGAAGGCATATCATAATTTCTCTTTTAATATTTTTCAAAAAGTAACTGGCTTCACAAACACCAACTATAACGTGATATAGACAACTGAGAAGCAGGCAAGTATATTTTAAAATGCTAAAATAAATCACATTTATACAAGTACAAAGCGAAACAATGCTGATAAAAATGTTAAAATTTATGAAAAAATCATTTGCAATTCACATCAAAATAATTTAACATTCTCTATTATTTTAATAGTACAAGCTGCAACAACAGAAAAAGAACAGATTGTGCACACAGTTGTAAAACCAAATCAGTTCTGAGTGCAGAAAAAAATGAAGTACAAGCACTTGTAGCCCACACAAATATTTTAGTATTGGCACCATCTCTCTAAACATCTATATTCTATATAGATTTCTAATTACGACGTCACCAGCAGCTGCCATTGAGTTCTAGAAAGACACACAATATACATAGTATATTTGTTCACATCTGGAAGATCAGTGAAATCCAGCCAACAGTTTTATACATGCCCCATTCAACAACAGACATTTGAGATTCTCCCAGGCCTCAAATCCTCTTCAAGGCAAATTCTGAATCATCTTTATGCTTTCACTGATCTGTAGTTTTTTTTTTTCACAGTATAAAATTGTAAATTGTAACTATAGAGATTCAGACAGCTTGAGGGTTATTAATAAGCTGTTGCTAAATGAGAACTCATATAATAACTTTGAAGTCTCCAGACCATGTACATTTAGCTGGGAGACTAGCACAGGACATTTTTTTTTCGTTCTTTTTTTTTTTTTTTTCTTAAAAAGAGTGTTTAATTCCTGGTTTGGAAGTCAGACTGCAGCAAAGCCGTTATACAATGCATTTACAGTCATAAATAGCTCCGAGTCCTTCTGATCACTTGCTGGTTTATCAGTCATTGGAAAAAGAATATTACGTTCAAAGATTAACACGTTTGGAGATTTGTTTTTCTCCTTTGCATCTGTCAATTTCCTTATGAGTTTCCTCTCCAGATTCCTTTCCAGTTCCCTGTGTCTAGCCCCATCCAAACACAATCTTCTCAGGCTCACTCCACTCTTCTCAAAAGAAAAGTAAGTGGACCTTTTGGCCAATAAATTTAGTCAATCCAGGTCTCCTCTCGATTCTCAGGACCAAAACCTCCTTTCAGGCTACTGTTCTGGTCTTTATCATTCTCATCTTTTCTTTCTGTCACTTAAGTCCCAACTGGTTTATCACTGGGTACCTGGACTAGATTGTTATCAAGGAAACTCAGTAAGAATAGGTCCTCAAATGAATTGGGAAGTTCATCCTAGCCCTAGAATAAATATTCAGTTTTTTTTTATATTATAGTTATTACTTGGAACCTGGTGTTAGAATTGGCAAAGAGAGAGCATCATTCCAAAATCAAAGATTTCAAAGATGTATTATTGGTATGTGCAATATACAATCTATTCAATTAGATGACAATGTTTGAGTAACTTATAGAAAAATAATTTTATCTCCCTCTAATTGAATAAATTATTTTTATTATAGTTGACTATGACATCACAAGGAATTATATATGGAAGTTTCAATAAACTTTAATTTCTAATGCAATTTCTGATAAAGTAGTAAATTTTAGAAGAAAAGACATGTCATGGAAATCATAGAAAAAAAAGAACTCCATCACAAAAAAAGTTGAAGAAGTAAAACTTACTGCACATGACAGTAAAACAGAAACCAAGGTAAAGAGTCAGTGAAACAAGAAAGTAGCGCTTATCTAGAAAGATATTAACACCTAGGAAAGCAGACTCTAACCCCAGGTAAATGCACTGTTTTTGATGGATACCAAGGGGCATTGACATCTCAAAGTATTTACAATGGATTTTCAGGGAGAGTCAGGCGTTCCCTTTCAATGAAGCTATGCAAGTTAGCCAGACTTCTTTTCTTTTCCAAGAATCCCATTACTATTTGGGATTGCATTGCTCTGATAATGTTATTTTCAAATCTGACTTACAAAGCTTGATTAATTTATGAATTATTATTAGCTTTTAATGCTTCAACATGGAAGATTCCATTTAAAATTTCAAATAAGAACAGGTATTAGAAAAAGCAATGTCAGTAGTTATTAAAAATCTTAAAACTGGAAAATGAAAGATTATGCCAATGGGTAGACTTCCAGTTTCAATTTCTTTTAAAATCAGATGATAAATAAACAAACAAAAATAAGACCCAATAACAACAATAACAAGAAAAAAACAAAAACAACCAAAAAAAAAAAAGAAAGAAAAAGAAGAGAGAGAGAGCGCAAGATATCAAGGATATTGAAATAAGAATTTTAAACTTCTATTTAAATTTCTCTCTGCTAAAAATATACTTCTGTCTCTTGGCAAATCTTTCTCATAAGGCTATCTTTAGTATAAGGCTGGGTCAACTGAACATTAAATTTATAGAATACCTCCTCTTATTACTATCTTTATTTAAAAATCAAGACTATTTGGTACCTGAGGATAGCTGCAATGGGACCAATAAAAAGATGATAGTAGATTCAGGTCTTGTTGTACAGTTTCTACCTATGTGAGCCCACCAAAGCATGTATGTTTTTATTGTAACCCTAAAACTCTTTCCTGCAGTATTTAAAAAGTGACAGTATGAAGTGCACAAAACCATATTAATAACTATTTTAAAAAGTAAAGGATTCGCAATTGCTTTGCCTTTTTTTGGAATGGCTGAGAAAGACTGTGGTTGATATTAAGGTTCCTCTGTTTGAATATTCTGTATTGCTTTGAAAAAAATTTACATTTGTCATAGTTCATAGCTGCCCCATATAAGCAGCCAAGAAAAGGTAAAACCACTGCTCATTAGGGCACAGCAAATTGTTTGCTATGCTGACTTTCCTGTATTGAGATTCTGGACTATTATTTTTTTCCATAACAGTCCCTCCGCGTGTGACATCCTCATAGGGTCTATGGACCACTCTTTCAGAAGTGGGACTGGGGACAAAACAGCCACCACTAACAGAGGATCTCTTTGTATAACAGGTTCTTACAAGAAGGGAATGAGGAAGCTCATTGTGGATCTTACTGTTTCAGCTGGCAACACTACCGGAAGGGCATTCATAAAGAGGAGTGCCTGTGTATCGTGAAAGAGAGCCAGGTTACAGCTCACGAGTTATTACAAAGAGAATTTCCAGCTACACAATGCACCCCAGTGAGGGAATTACAAAACAGTGTTCCAGAAAATATTTTGTTTTTGCTACTCCAGTATTGATTGGCAACATGGTGAAATAGTCCAGAAATCTTGCACTGGTTTTCTTGGTTAATGAAAGTGAATCTGAAATAACTAGGTAGAATCCAGGATGCAGGCTTTTGGAAGAATATCTCACAGCCTGATCGGAAAGTCTCTGTTAGAAACTCTCTGTCCGTTAGCAAACACTCACTACCCGTTTGTGTTATTCAGGAGAATCACAAGCCTCAGGAAATACCGGGCTCTAATCACTGTTAGCTTTTCAAGGTCTACACGGCAGGACCGGGGAAGGAAGGAAAAAACAGGAAGATTAACTTTTTGGTCCCAGATGTTTGAGTTTGTTAGAAAATGTACATTCAGTGTTTGGTGAATCAAAGACTCTTCTGGGAAAATGAAGTAAACAAACAAAACTGTTTACAGTTGCTTATAACTCCACTTTTCACGGTCCAGGGTGCTGCTCACACTGTTGATGCCTCCACTCAAAGCACTTGGTATTGTTAACTGCTTCAACTCATCCTGGTCAGCACTCTCAAAATAGAAGCAGTGTTTCTTAAAAGCCCATGTTTTTTCTAAGGCCACTAGAAGATAATCTGCCAGAAGATGTGTGGTTGGTGTCGTCATCGGTTGTTGTGAAATAGCACTATTGATCTCGTGTCTCCACTGTGTGTGCCATTGGCATCGTCCACCTCAGGTATTCTGTTGGTGTGGCTCTGGGTGTCGCTGCGCCCATGTGTGACACCGAGGTCTTCTGCTGCTCATGCCGATCCCAGGGAAGTTTTCAGTGGTTCACAACGACGAGGAACTCTGCGTGTAATCTCTGATGATGAGAGTGTCATATTTGGGAGATGATGGAATGCAGAGGGCTGATTCGGAGACCGGCGAGTTTGGGGTGGTGCTCCCCGAGTCCACCGAGTCCCTGAAGGGCGATGGCGGAGTCAGGGCTACCAGCTCCTCCAGGTCTGGTTTGCCTGGTGCGGCCTCAGCTCCTGCAGGAGTCTCCTGGGCAGGTGATGCCCCTGACGTCTGCTGAGCTCCTCCAGTCACCTCGATGGCCGGCAGTGGCTGGATATCCGCGAAAGTCGTCATGGTCGTGGGCAGCTGGATCTCTGTGGGGATCAGGTATGACGAGCAGATAGGAGCACCGGCTGGCCCGGGCGCCGCTGCAGTGGACAGCATCATGGAGTTGAGCTCCGTGATGTTGGCGGTGAAACGAGTCACCACGCTGCTGATCTGCTCCATGAGCGAGCCCTGGGAGGAGCTGCTGCGCGCCGCAGTTTCCGAATGCAGCGAGGGCGCGTCGTCGTCTGTGCGGCCTGCCGAGCCTGCGAGGTGGCTTAGAGTGCTGATGGGTGATGGAGAGCGCGGCCTGGCAGCTGCTGGGAAGCGTTCCTCAGTCTCCACTACGTCGTACAGTGCTTTGGGGCCAGCATCAGGAGGCTCCGGGCCACTTGCCACTGCGCATCCAGCGCCGCCACCAGCGCCTGCCACTCCAGGGCCAGAGCTACCAGTCCCTACACCAGGCCCGCGGCTCTCGGTGCTCTTAGGGAAGGGTTTGATAACGGCTGTCTGATTGGGATTCTCCTTCTTGTTGATGTGGACTGACAGCCGCTGCCACAGGTGTTGCCCCCGGCTGCTCTTTTCGTTCTGAGCCCATGTCACCGATTTTCCATTGGAGCTGCGGAGAGAAGAGAGTGGAGAAGTGACTCAGCATGCGCCCTAGCAGGCTTCCACGTGGCTTCCCCAATGGTGGGAGGTGATGGGGACCTGAGCAGGAAGGACACTGTAATCTTTGAAGAGACGACCCAACAGAACAGTATGGGAAGAGATGTGTTTACCATAAAGGATGCTTTATCTGTCCTTCATTTGTACTATGCCAGCAAAGGTATTAGGTATTAGGATAAAGGACCATTCATTTATCAGTATTCTGCAGGCATTCATACCTCACCATGAGTGCAGCAATGCTTTATGTTGCAAATACAGATGTGGAGGTCGGCACCATGGTCCTGTGTGTAGAAAAGCCTGGCAGAGAGCCGCAGGCTTCTTAGGGTTAACAGCCTACAGATGGAGGCATTAATTAAACCAAGACCTCAAGTCACCAGCAGTTAGGAGAGGGAGGGAAAAGTGAGAGTCGGGATTACCAAGAAGCAGACAGTGGCTCCAGCTCAGCATTTATTTTGCAGGTGGGCATAGATCCCTAGGAATTGCTGCGTGAATGCTTGATTTTGAACATGATTTTATTTAGTCTGGCTTATCTGCTGGAAAATACAAGTTTAATGAACACACATACAATTTTCTAATTAATTAAATGTTTCTACACCACAGGAGTCCTTCTTATAAGTTTGTTTTAGGCCTGCAAGTTGAATAATAATTCCGTCAGAGGAAAGCGTGGTGTTTTGCCTTGAGCACCTAGCACTGCGATCTACAATTACGGTCTTGGTGAGCATCCCCTTGCTGCTGGGAGGTTCTGAAGGCCTTCTGCAGTCTTTCCTCTCCTGGGCTGCCCCAGTGCTCTGAGCTACTCTGACGAAGATGGTGATGATAATGCCTGGACTTCAGAGTCTATACCCTTCTTTCTGTCAAAAGGGCAGGTAGCCACCAGACTGCAGGGCATCCATCAGAAACATGTTGGTGGCCAGCAGAATTTGCATGCCTTGCAAGGATAACTCATGGGGGGGGGGTGTCCTTTTGTGAATCCCCATGAAGGTAAATTGAACACGGGAAGACGTCTGTCACCTTTGTCCAGTATGTGTTCAGGAATGCAAATTTCTCTCTCAAGGAGTGGTTATCACTAAACTTAGTTGGAGTAACAAACTTAATTGTTTATAAGACTCATCAACGAAATATATTTCAAATACCACGTGTGCCCTCAGGAAATTCTGATATTCTGCATTGGGCCTAAGCCTCAATTCATATTAGAAGAATATTGTCCCAGGCCTTTCCCACTAAAGCGACTCTGCAATAGGTGTTTTGTAAGCTGAGACACCCTGATGGAAACCAGTTCTCGTCTTCTGGGTTTCTCTTAATTCTTAGGCAAGGAAGGCAAGGGTGATTTTGTCAGGCACAGACACTTTGAGGTTCCCTGCTTGCTCCTGCCAGACAAACTGAGCTAAGACATTTCTCTGACGCCAGACCAGCTTTTGCACAGCTTCCTCAGCAATGTTCTTCTTGGCTCTTTCTTATTCTGCTTAATACTGTTTCATCACCGCTTTGCCTTTGCAGTTTCCCCTTCTCTGCTCCTTCATGTGAACTCACATTCTGTTTGATTACTTCAATATATTGCAACCTAGTATTCTCTAGAGCTCAGCATGTGGTGTCCCCCACCCCACCGCTCTTCTGGTAAGAATGGGTGAGTCATTCCTGAGTTTGAAGATAGCTGTACATCTGTAGTAGCAGAAGGAGTGATGACATATGATCGGCTTTCCTTCTAATAGCTCGGTACTTAGAGTTCCATTTTGCATTAACCTGACTTGGAGTTCATAGCGCATTACTCTTTTCTTCCCAAGTGCCCACTAACTTCTCCGGCACAGCACAGATAATTGCCCAGGTTATTTATGGGATTTGATTCGGAGGATGGCTGTCAACTAGCCCCGCTTTCTGCTACCAGCAGCCTAAGAAACAGACATTTGGAGAGGGGTAATTAGACTTTCAGGTCACTGCACCCCTTTTAATAAAAAACATGGGTTGGAAACCAGAAAAGTGACTGGACCAGTTCTTCTAAGTGTTACCCTAGGGATTCTTTGGCTTCTAGTAGGAAGGTCATATAAACATCTCGCTTTTAAAAGTCTCTCTCTCTCTCTCTCTCTCTCTCTCTCTCTCTCTCTCTCTCTCTCTCCCTCCATCCCTCTCCCTTTCTCACACACACCACATACACACACATGCACACACTCTCTCCCACTCTCTTCCTCTCTCTTCCTTGTCTCTGGCCTTCAGTTTACTGTGATAGACTATACCATCTATGTTAACATTGGCAGTCTTTTCTTTCACACATAGTCATGCTGGGAGATAGTATATTAGAAAAACTTTGAGTAAATGTGTAAGAAAATCATCCTAAGGGGGGAAAGAGAGAATTAACAAGGCAATATGACTAGATATAGAAGGTATCCAAGCTGTATAGTCCAATTATTAATGAGCCCTCCTTTCCTCTCTGAAACATGAACAACATTTTCTTCCCTAGTAAAAAGGAATTTGTTAAGAAAGAAAAGCTACTCACATCAGTCTGTTTCTTTGTTGAATGTAGTTATCATGAAGACAACAGCCTTAACTACTCTGTTCTATGACAGAAGAATCTAAATAAGCAATTATTTAATAAGATTCTTCTGCTAACAGTTCCAGTGTTTCCAGTCATGTAAGTGCAATAGAGAAGAGATCTTAAAATCTGGATTTTAATTCTGGATCTGCCATCCGGAATGCTTGGGCTATAAAATAATCCTATACCTCATCAAGAAGCAGTTTGTTCATTTGGTAAAAGTTATCTTGAGTCTTAAATGAGACAATGCAGGTTAAAGACTTGGTGTCTCTTGTTCCATGTGAACACACCGTGTCAAAAAAGAAATCTGTATTTAGTAGGTTTAAAGAAAAGAGAATTCCAGGGAAAGTATAAGTTTGTAACTCTGTATAGTCTTCCTAGCTGTTTCCTCTTTGTCTGATTGGAGCTCCAAAGTCCTGTGGCCAAACCCACACTGAAGTTTATCATCCTACACTGTCTTCTAGGGGGATCACATTATTCCACTTTCTTCCTGACAGCTCTCATTGGCTTCTCCACTGCTGTCTTGTTCTTCCACTTTTGCTTAAGGACATCTTGTTTCCCTCCCCTGATCTGCACCCACCACAATTAATCAATTCAATTAACTTCTTCATTCGTTTCTTCGTTTGTTCCTTCCTTCCTTCCTTCCTTCCTTCCTTCCTTCCTTCCTTCCTTCCTTCCTTCCTTCCTTCCTTCCTCTCCCTTCCTTTCTCCATTTTTTCTCCCTCCCTCCTACTTCCTTCCTTCTTATTTGTTTCAGCTTAATTATCTTATAAAAAGCATCTCTCCAGCCAACCCCTACTCAGTTGGATTCTCATGACCCCAGCATTTAGGCATGTAGTGACTCTGTCTTATATCTTCCTCATCTTCTGGATGGGATGCCTTAAAGGCACAGTTTGTTCACTGTCATACTCACAACATTTAGTGACTCGTACGGAGTATGAATATTGCTTAAGTTATTTTTGTAGGCAATAATTAGCCAGATCAATGCACTTCATTTAAAACATGTTTATATTTTTATGTGTTTCAACTACATTTTAAACATTGAGTATCAGTAAAATTCAATACTTTTGTTTTTAGGTCATTTATTTTGTAGTGTGTACAAAGACATTTTATTAACTAAGCATAAAACGTATCTTGATATCTATAATGAAAATCACAATCATTTTTTTAACTCATATATATGTATGAACTACATGAGCACATACACACATATGCACACACACACACACACACACACACACACACACTGGTTTTAGTGATTTATCTCAGTTTCACCACTGAGTTTATGGAGACAGGAGAGAGTCTGGGTAATGGAGAAGAGATAGGACTCAGGTTCTGCTTCTGTGATCTTGATAGACCAACCACTTAAGATCTTTCTTTACTAGCAAAGAGTAGGAGAATAAACATCTGCTCACATTACCTCTAGGAGGAACCCAGATGATCGCTTGGCATTCAACCAAGTGTCGCACCTCTGCAGTTCCAGAGGGCTATTCATTATCTACGTGAAGGAAGATATATTGGTTACTTCATGAGAAGCGTTGTTTCAGCTGCAGGATTGTACCTTTGGTCTAGTGGACAGAGATAAGGAAAAGGCAAGGGGATTTTTCTTTACTTGCCTCTAGTTTTTAACCTTTCCCCAGTACACGTACTGAATTTCAAAAGAGAAGTGAAAGAGGAAGGGGCAGGATAAGGCAGTCCCTCCAGTTGGGGAGAGGGGAAAATGTCACTTCTTGTTCACTCGAAGAGCATTAATCCCTTTCAAAGTATATATTATAATATTTAACATCTCCCTTTTGTGGCAATTTTCTCTTTATTGAGGAAAGAAAGAAATTGTAATGTTATTTGAGAGAGAGCTATCATTGACTGGTTGATTCCTGTTGTTTACATTGCAGGACTGCCAAAATGGTACATTTTACTTGGATTTTCAACAGTTGTTCTTCGCCGCTTCTGTGTAGGACACTTACATAATTCATTTGTTGCAACAGGCTCTGAGTGCCAGGTTGGTGATCTCTCCTGTCTGCCTATTCATCCGCTCTATCTGAGGAAATTGGAGCATCTTGCCCCAGCATGTCAACATTAGGCAGCAACATCAGAGTTTGACCAACACAAGAGGCTGTAGAATATATAATGTTTCTGTTACTATTAAAGGCAGCTGAACAATCGATGTGGTTTTTGTCCTTCCCCAGAGCTAATTTAGGATTGTGGAAGGAAGCATATAAGCATTGGAATTTTCATCTTATTGAATTAAAATAAAACCGTAACTTTTTTTTTTCATGGAATGGTTTATTAGAGCCTTACTAACTTATGGTATTTCAGGACATAAAAATAATCAAATTTATTCCCTAAAAGATATTTCTTTAAAATGGTCTTCACTAATGAAGCTTCTTGTTTGTGTGTTTTGATGTTGAGGTTAGCCAGAAGGGAGTTGTACTGCAATTATGTACTGCCTAAGATAAAAATATTTATAAAACTGTAAGAAACTTGAAATATCCTTAGCTAATGATGCCTGTAGAATTATATCAGAAAATAGTAGGCTAATGAGAAAATTAATAAATTAAGTCTAACACAAGCAAAAAATCTGCAATAGTGCTTCTGCTGTTTGAAAAAATTTTTTAATATACTTTACTTTATATTTTTCTTGAACTACAAAGTGCTAAAGTTTTATAAGAAAAACAAGAGGTTAACATTTTTATATTCATACTTTTCCGAAGTAGGTAAAAAAATTGAGCTTTGCTTAAACGTTGACATCCTGAGTTTTAAAATTATGTTAAGAAACACACTATAATATCATAATATATTTCATAATATAATATGAAAATGAAGACATGATCTATATAAGTTTCCTCAATTATAGCATAAATGTATGTAAAAACTATCTTAGTAATAGAAACAATTTGATATCTCTGGTGATGTATGCATTAGAGACATATTCAGAGAAAACACTTAACTGTAAGGACCAAATTACCAAACACAGATGCCAAACTCAAATGACACCATCTTCTATGTGCATAGTGCTGTATAAAGGACGTTCAGGGGAGATCTGATTGTTAGGGTGAGTGGGATCAATGCCATTATAGGCCTTTTAAAAGATGGTAAATTCAGTGAGATTAGGTTGCTTACCCTAGAAAGTTGGAGATGATAAATGTCCATATGAGACAAATGCCACGTCATGACTTACACTTTCCCTATCAATGCCCATGATAACTAAGCACACACACAAACATGAAAAAACAGACACACAGAGACAGACAGACACAGGCACACAAACATCTCTCTCTCTCTCTCTCTCTCTCTCTCTCTCTCTCACGCACACACACACACACACATTAATGTTTCCTTTCCTTATTTTATGGAAGAAAAACATTAGGTAGGGTTTGGAGATAGTTTGTGCTTTAAGTAGATAACGTTAATCATTTGATTTATATTGTTTTACCACATGTCTCAGTACTTCTTAGTTATATAGTTGCTCAGAGAAGCAAGAAAGTTCCTCCACACCATGCTGGTCATTAATTCTGATAGCATCCGTTGACCAGACACCAACCTTTGCCAGAGATAATGACTGGATGCCTTGACGAAGGCACTCAAAACCAACGCCCATGCATGTTAATATTACGTGGCAGTTTTCAGTTTTTATTCATGTTTTAAAATAATAAAACCACTTTTCTGGGCTGTTCTCTCCGACTAATTTTTACAATTTCAATCAATGGTGCATATTTTAATTGTATGAGTAATCTACAGTTGGGCTATCTTAGAATTTTTGGTACTTGAAGAACTATTGGTACAGTAGTTTGAAAGAGAATGGCCCCATAGAAGACTGTGTACTATTGTTCTGTTAAAGGAACACAGCAATAAAATGACTCCTAATGACATATGCTACATCCGTTGATCAGTGCCTTGCTCAGCCATCACCAGCAAGACTTTTTTTTTTTTTTTTTTTTTTTTTTTTTTTTTGCAGATGGGAACTAACACAGAGACAGACAACTGGATGATGTGCAGAGAGTGAGAGATTTTGGAGCACTCATTTCTAAACGGAATTTCTTCATCCAACTTCTTCAATCAGAGCTCAGAGGCTATGTGGGGAAGAAGAGGCAGAAAGATGAGAAGGTTCCCAGGGGATGGATGACTCAAAAGAAGCAGTGTCTTCCAGACATAAGAGGACTCATACACTTATGACTCACAGAGATGAAGGCAGGACTCACAGGGCCTGGGTAGGTTCAAATCAGATGGAATCTCAGTGCTGACAGAGGAAAGTGGACATGGTCTCTCACCCTTAAACAAGAAGCTATCTAAAATTTAGACATCCTAAAAAGGAAAAAAAATCTCCAATGGAATCTTATGTGAATGTTTAAGATTCCCTCCCACCCCCTGTCCCCTTCTGCCCTCTCCCACGATCCCCCATGCTCCCAATTTATTCAGAAGATCTTGTCTTTTTCTACTTTATGTAGATTAGATCCCATGTATGTCTTTCTTAAGATCATTTCTGTTGTCTAGGTTCCCTGAAATTGTGAATTGTAGGCTGGTTTTTCTTCGCTTTATGTCTAAAAGCCACTTTTGAATGGGTACATAAGATATTTGTCTTTCTGGGTATGGGTTACCTCATTCAATACAATGTTTTCTAGATCTATCCATTTTCCTGCAAATTTCAAGGTGTCATTATTTTTTTCTGCTGTGTAGTACTCCAATTGTGTAAACGTACTACATTTTCCTTATCCATTCTTCAGTTGAGGGAAATTTAGGTTGTTTCCAGGGTTTTGGCTATGACAGACAATTCTGTTATAAACATAGTTGAGCACATGACCTTGTGATACAATTGAGCATTCTTTGGGTATATACCCAAACTGGTATTGCTGGGTCTTGAGGATGGTTGTTTACTAATTTTCTGAGAAATTGCCATACTGATATCCAAAGGGGCTGTACCACCTTGCACTCCCATCAACAATGAAGGAGTGCTTCCTTTACCCCAATGCTTTTGATTTTGTAGATGAGAATTATTAACAAGTAAGACATATTTCAAAGGTGACAGAGAAATGAGACCAAGAGAAAATGTAAATACAAAAGACGACTACCAGTATTTAGTCACAATATTTTGTCAGAAGATGAGTTGTTTTTTTCCTTTTCTTAGAACTTTGTAATGAGGGGGGAGATTGGAGGTGGGAGGTTGTGAAGGGCAAAGACATTGAGGAATCGTGGGGCACAAGGACAATCTTTCAATTTGCAGAGCTTTGATACGTGACACATAACAAAGAATTCAAAACTTTACAGGATGGAAAAGACATTGCCAGCAGCATTAGCCAAAGGAAGCCACATTCCCACAATGGATGGAAGACATCCAGGCTTCAGTGAGTGATGGAACATAATGAAATGTTGCGAGAGTGAAAGACGTTGCTCCTCCCTCAAGGAAGCACAATCCAAATTTCAGAAACACACACAGAATGTTCAAGAGATAGCCAATGGTCTTGTTTGACCATGTGGGGAGGGAGTAGCAGTCAAAGCTTCAAAAGGCAGAATTTGGACCATTTTATCCGCTATAAGAATTCGGTGTATCTAATGCTGCATATTTGATCTTCCTTTTCTAGGTTGTTTGACCTTAGGCACCATTATCTACTTCTTGAACCTTCTCCACTGCTTCACTCAATGGTGGTGTTTCAAATATAGCACCATTTCCATACAGGGTGATGTTAAAACCTCATTTTTTTAAAAAGTTAATTGGTCCCTTAGAGATTGAAGAACAGAGAAGTAACTCAAGTAAAACAGTGTTAAGAGGTAGTTTTGATATTATAGGATTGCTGTGCCATGATGCTAAGGTATAAACAAGTGTGAAAAGAGTGAAAATGGAATGGAATTTACTGGTGGGAAAACTAGCGGGGAAAGCACATTTGCTTTTGCCCATTGGGTTTTTCTTTTTAACACAAGAAGATTTCAGAAAAAAAAAAAGTTGCTACTGAAAAAAATAAATGTTTCCAGGAATGATTTGCAAGTAAAGTGAGCATTAATGTATTCTAAAGACTAGGAACTTTAAGTAACATGGATAAACAAAATCCACCAAGGTGCCTATTGATTATTTGACAGAGGAATGTATTCCACAATGTATAATGAAAAAAAAAAAAAAACCTTTCTGTCAGTTCTGATGATGTGGATTTTTTTTTCTATCCTTACTATCCGTGGCTATATATTTCTGTGAGAATTGCCTCAAAGATTAGTTCTCCTCAGGGCTTTAATCTCTAACAAAACTCTCATAGAAGAACCACTTTGTCATATCTTCTGTGGTTTAACAGCAAGAGGAAGCCAATTCAGAAGTTGTTAAAGTACCTTATGTTACTGGTACCACCACAGTTGCACCCGAGATCCCTTAAAGGGTCAGTAACTCACAAGTAGAAAGTGCCATTGCGTTTGTGCAAAAGTTACTTAATTGCTTTCTTTTGATCCATCATGATTCACCTACTAGCTCTGAAATCTGAAGCCTAAACTATAGATCATCATGCCATAGATGTTCCAAGCTTTGTGTCAAGTATTCCAACTTAGATTAGAAGGAAGTTTAGTTTTGTGTATGTTTTTTTCCAAAATTGGAAATTATTTCTTTTTCAGAATCACTACCAAACTCACATTGCAAATTATTAAAGAAAAACCAAAACAAAATACAGTTGTTTATATCTTTGGGCTGATCAGGGAACTCAGCTTTATGATAAACCATGCATAAAACCCAGGATAGGGGTTGGCAATGGAGTCCTGAGAGAGTAATGCTCCGTTTCAATAGAACTCCGCGGTTCTTGAATTGTTTTTACTTGTGACGTCGTATTCGACCTTCACAACAGTTGTGTGTCCTATCACTTTCTGACCTGGGCCTACTACTCGCAAGTTAATTCCCACACTACATCTAGAGCATCCCCCGAGCAGGAGCTGTATGCATGTCTAGTGCTTAGAATGGGACCAGGTGTCAAATTGCAGGCTGAGAGAGTTAGTGAAATGAGGCAAATTATACAATCCTAAGTGTTCCGTATACACAGGTGTTATTACTGCAGGTAGGAAAACTCAGGTGTATGAATCGTAATGAAATTTCCCAAGTCAAAGTGACTGAAAGGACATTATGGCAAATATCTGAGGCAGGCAAGGCATCATGGTGAATAGCTGTTAGGTGTGGTAAGTTCATTTCACATGTTTTAGAATTTACTATATGTATAAGGCATCCTATTTTGTGTATAAGCAATGAGCCAACATCTTAAAACAAAACTGTGCTGAAGCATAAGTTTAAACGGGTTTATGAGACATGGAATTAGAGGAATTAGATAAAATGATTAATTCAAATTTCAGAATACTCAGCTTCACTGTCTAGTTTCTGCTCACTTTTCCACAGTTCCTACCTAAGAGGCACACAACAAAGTGCAGTGTATACAATTGCCAGAGTTTATCCATAGTATAAAGGGAGAATAAAAGCAGAAAGTACTCTCCAAAATCCAGCACTCACTTGACATCATTACAGTCTTAACCTCCGAACTGTAAAGCAAGTGTCTTCTTTTTCTGCTTGACTCGTTTCATCAGAAGTATTTTAATTTGTTTCTCCCTTATTATAGAAACTAATGAACTACAGAAGGTATTGTCTCAAAATATTTGCCTATATATTTGTATAACTAGAACAACACAAAAATCATGTAATACATGTAGAACTGGGTGAGGAAATTTATGTGAAGTTGGCTTTTGGGAGGATGGCATCGAAGACTCAGAAGTCCTGATCTTTCATTGACCACCCAGCTGGTCTCCGTTGCAATGAAAGGGCACACACTTTTTCTTCTGTCGACAGAATGGTGTGTCTTAGCCTTTCTACTAATTTAACAATGACTATCATATTGCTACCAGATTCTGTAAGACATTATTGGACATCTGCAACTGCTAAAATGAGATGTTATATACACTAGATGAAATCAGTTATTCAAAGAATTAGATGTTAACACTTCCTAAAACTAATGTCATGAAATACCAACAATAAAAATCCCCCCTTTTCATAAAAAAATCCCACACTACCCATGTTTCTTTAAATAACGATGAGGGACTGCACGTCTCTCTCCTTCTCTGGACTAAAGCAGCTCTTTCTCAGAGACAGAGTAGCCAGGCTTCTCTTCATGGGGAAGCATAAACTCGTCAGAACACAGACTCCAGCAACTGTTCCCTGTGTCCCTGTGGGGACTGGAGATAATAATATCCTTTAGCCATCCTGGAGGGTGGACCATCTGTGTGTGAACCTCCATGGCAACAACAGGGCTGAGCGCGTGCCCATGTCTACAGCACTTCCCTGACCAGGATCTTTTACTTTTGCAGCTAGAAAGATTCTGACACACACTGTGAAAAGTTGCACTGTATTCAGACATGTGAACATACACAAACTGTGAATGTAAAGAGCATATAGAACTTCATTAAGCTAGCGTGCCAATAGGGGCATGTTTTGGTCTAATTCTTTTACCAATGTTTGGGTGAAGACAAGAGACTAGAAGTGAATGAGTATGGAGATGAATTTTGATTGTCAGCTTGACGGGATTTTGAATCATCATGTAAACAGTCTCCAGGCTTGTCCAGGAGGCACTATCAGAACTAGGTTAACCCAGGAGATACTATAATAGGTTAGCCCACGTGCTACTATTATTTAGGTGGGAGATTCTATTCATAAGCTCAGGAGAGTAAATAAATATTTCTCCCTAAATATAAAGGAGAAAGCAAGAAGAGCACCAGTACCGCTCACCTCGACTTCCTGACAGCAGATGCAATGGAACCAGTTGCCTAAAATCCCTGCCACCCCGACTTCCTCCTAACGATGGACTATACCCTCAACAGATGACCCAAATGAGCATTTTCGTATTTATGCTCCTTTAGGTCAGCTGGTTTGTCACCTGGCAATGAGAAAAGTAACTAATATGGAGAACTGCCTATGGCCCTGGCAATATGGCAATGAAAGATAATGTGACAGGGTCAGCTTTGCTGGGGTTACAGTATTGTTGACTCTCTTCAGCAGCTACCAAAGCTCTAGGGGAATAAGTCTAGATATGAATTTTCCTATCAATTCTATAGTTTCCCTAAATAAACCAAGTATGTGAGAGAAGAATGTCTCTGCTGAGTTTCTGTGGTTAATTGGGTTTCTTTTGGCTCTTTCCTGTGACTGTGTGTTTAATAAACAACACAGACCAGGATCAAGTCTTCGCAAAGGAAGGAGGGTGTGTGACTGTGTGTCACTAGTCTAGAGACTTTAGGAAGATCAGGAAAAGAAAGGAAGCCATGGCAGCAGGCAAGGCAAGGCCTGTAGGTATCTCATATGTATCTATTACTCTTCTGTTAAATCTTTAATTCTACATAAGCAAATTGAAATTATTCTAGCTCTTCACTTAGAAACTGCTTTCATAAAATTTGTTTCCATCTTGACCTATTTTCTCTTAATGTTCATTTAAAACTTGTTACTATAACTTATTTACTTATTTATGAGATCAAGAATAAAATTGGGGAGAAAGGATGTACTCATCTTGTTAAATTTGGCCTTACTTTTTGTAATTTTTTAGGTCTTTTCCCCTCCTGAATTATTCGTAGATGATCAAATCACACCCTTTCCTTACTCTGTCCACCTTCCTGTCAGCCCCTCTTCTCTTCCTCTCAATTTCTATTTGATGCCAAGGACATTAGAATAAAAGGTATAATGAAAAGATCATTTGTGCCCAAATAACTCTACTTATCTGTGGGGCCTAGATATTATTTCTACAAAATGCCTTTATTTATGCTTGCACTATTCCCCCTTCCTTCTAGGACATATCAGTGAAATAAGCCTTCTCATTACCTTGACCACCTCCACACAAGTAAACACAAAAAACATGCATGGTATTTTGCTGTTGTAAAAAAATGTGGGTTCTTCTTGAAGTATATTTTAAAATGGTTACGTCTGTATGTCTGAATCTGACTCAGACATACTTGGTCTATTGGATTGGGTGTGCCCAAGCCCCACATTCTATGCCCTATTCTTTCTGTCCTATTTTTGTTATTAGTCAAGACAGCATTTATAAAATCCAATCTCTGGACTGACCGGATCTTAGGGGTTTATAAAATTTAGCAAAACTCCCAAGACCAATTAATGGAATAACTGGGAACAGATGCTTCTCTTAAATAGCTCCCCAGAATCTCCCAGATGAATAGCTTAGTACAAAATGCCAGTTTTGTGTGTGTGTGTGTGTGTGTGTGTGTGTATCTGCAGCTATACTGAAACACCCTGGGAATCCTGCTATACAACAAAGTCTGGTGTTGTGTGTCCATGATGTCCTCTAGCGTGTTTGATAGGCAGTGGGTCACGTGCTGGATCTTGGAACGCCAGCTTTAGGTTTCTTATTGCAAGTCATTCTGAACAGAGCCTTCCAGTTCTCATTTAATGTAATCACTGTTACCTTGTCTACTCTACTACAAAGCCGCCAGTGTGTTTCCCAAGGGTAGAAGTTATACCATTTTGTACTATCTAGGTGACAGGAAGTCAGGTCTGTTGAATCACTTCCATAAACTCTCAGTTGAGACCCAAGAAGGGACTGTGGGCAGAAGCATGTGCGTGGACACGAAAGTGCCTACACATGTACACACTCATTGCATTGTCTCTGAGAGTTGTGAACCCAGGTGGGTAAGTTCTTGGCTATAGCTTCTGGGAGGTCAACCACACAGTTCCCGGAAGCATTTTCACAGACTGCGGTGAATAGACCCCAGCAGTGGCGCGGTGCCGTGGTCCTTGAAAGAAGGGAGCCATTATTCTGCAAATGGCAGAGATCCCACCACTGAGGAAGCAAACAGAATGTTTGGGAGGTAAAAGTTCAACAGGAATCCACGGTCTTATCTTCCGATTACACAGCTACACAGGTGGGCCTCAAGCTCGCTCGCAGCGCATGCAAACACAAGTGGACGCACTGCTTTCTGAACTTTCTCTTTTCTCACTTATATGACAATCCGAAACACTTTCCCTTACAGCTCTGTGCCACAGCAGAATTGAGAAATGACCCAAAAAGTATTTAGCAGAAGAGTTAGCCACAGTGAGTGATTTCACAGCATACATTTTCCCCCCCGCATTCTAGAATTGTTGAAGACAATCCTGATTGCCTATGTCTCTAGAGCCCTGTTCTTAAAACGCAGTTGCATGCAAGAAAAGCACGTTCATTCCATGCAACACAGCTCAGTTGTTGCCTCTAGTTCCAAGTACAGGGTACAACTCAGTTGGCAGTTCCTAGTACAAAGAAACATGCACAGCACAGCGATAGGAAGTATTCAACACCAACACAACCAAGTCAAGGAGCTGCAGAGCTGTAGTAGCCAGAGGAGGATCAACTTTCCTGACTTCAGTTAAAGGAATGTCTCTTGCATTATCACCCACTTGTTTGCCATTGCCTTTGCGCTTGGCTCTTACATATTACATTCAATGCAACTCAGATTAATTTTCAGGCTCAGTGTTCCCTCAATTGCAATCCTTCCCTCAAATTCAGCCCTTATCTTTTGCATTGGTTTCATTAAAAAAAAATGATATTCCTAAAATGTGGATTTCCTCCAATATCTTCTACTTTGCAAACTCCAGAACTGTTTTGGCCAATAAATTAAAATCCAGGGAAGAACTGACTGTTAGCTAAGGCTTCAGACATGCAAAGCGCACAACCCTAAGAAACAGCAGCATCTGGGACAGGAGGCTCCCATTAGTTGACATGAGGATGGCATAGGTTTTACAGATCAAACACACACAACAAACCAGTGGTGGCTTACTGAATGGAATGCATAATTGAGCCAGGACCCAGACTAGGGAGCCCCCTCTTCCTCTAGCTCGCGTACATTTATTTCACACCACCTCAGGCCACTCACAGTTTGCTTACCTGCTCATTGTTGCTCTCCCACCATTCCCCATACTCCCTTTGGGGGTGAAACACTCTATTTCCGACTTGTGCTGGGCCAGTCTCCTGTCTTTGTACCTGGTGAGCATGAACAAGGACAGGAGCAAACAGAAAGATGTGATTGTGTGCTTCACCGCCAGGCTGAGGAAGAGCCATGACTGCAAACATGCTTCGCACTGTTATGGAGGCTACCTTGGATTAGCCTTGATGATGCCAATAGTATATGGAAAAATTGGAAATGAGTTTGTTACTTGGGGGTTAAAACAAACACAGTATACGCTTTACATAATGGATTGATCTGTAAATTCATCACATCCTTTAATCAATGGCAAAAATAATACAATCCCTAGCATCTAGAAGAGACGATAGTCAATAAGGATTTGTTTAACGCTTACCATGCATCAGACTTTGTACTAGAGCTTTACCTAAACTTTTTTCTGTCAGCAGTCCTGTGACAGAGGCTCTGCTATGGTTATTTCCATGTTACTGAAGAAGAGATGTAAAATTGCAAAGATTAAGTAAATTGACAAAAGACAAACAAGTTGTTAATTTGGGCTTGGAATGCAAAAGTCAAAGTTTGGAACCCAACTGTAGCCTTCCATCTTTAAGTTTTTGCAACTAAACTATGTCATTGTTTCACCTTACTGAGGATACGATATCTGAAATTATTTTACATACTGGTAATATTAAAAGAAAAAAAGGCCTCTTTTATATTTATGAAAGGTTCCTATAAACATTAAAAATATGAAAGTAAGCCAGGTGGTGGTGGCTCACACCTTTAATCCCAACACAAAAGCTGGAGGCAGAGGTAGGAGGATCTCTGTGAGTTCAAGGCCAGCCTGGTTTACTGGCACCAGTTCCAGGACAGGCTCCAAAGCTATAGAGAAATCTTGTCTCAAAAAAAAAAAAAAAAAAGTTTGGCCGGGTGGTGGTGGCGCACGCCTTTAATCCCAGCACTCGGGAGGCAGAGGCAGAGGCAGGCGGATCTCTGGGAGTTCGAGGCCAGCCTGGTCTACAAGAGCTAGTTCCAGGACAGGCACCAAAGCCACAGAGAAACCCTGTCTTGAAAAACCAAAATAAATAAATAAATAAATAAAGGTTTGAGAGTCTGCTTTGGGTGGCCCATAATTTGGACTGTGCCTCAAATCCATTTTGTAGCAGAACCAATCGCTCCCCTCCCCAGGGAGTTACTAGCTGTGTTGTCAAGAATGAGCACTGCACTCCCTTTAACAAGAATCTACCAGGTGTAGAAGGTGAGCCCTTTTAAGGGCTCTTTTGAGATAGAATGAAAGCTTGTGTAGAAATAGTCTTACTCATTGTTTTAAATCAGTGGAATAAGAAGAGAAACAGTCAGTTCTGGCTTCAAATAAGAACTGCCAGGCTGACTTATTTGACTTTGCTAAAATCACAAGCCAAACCAATAGAAAACAACTTCCAGGATAGCTTTAAGGTACAAGGCTTGAGTGTATGTACTTTGTTCCACGTGGCTTTGGCTTGATGTGATGCCTGACATTGTTCATGCAGTGAAAAGGGAGTTGCCATGAGAAGACTTGTTTAGTCATGTTTTTTTTTTTTTTTTTTTTTGGTATCTTTTCTCCTGCTATTTCACAAGTAAAAGACATAAAACAAAATGGAATGTAATCAAGATGATTACTGGCCCTGAGGAGAAGTTTTAGGATTTTTCTACTTCCAAAGTGTTAACACTGTTTTGCATTTGAATAAAAATACATCCTTACGTCAAATTCGATGGAGATAATGGATTAACTTATGAACTGGATGTTAGTTGAGCAGATATAATCCATAAACCGTGGGTTTATATGCAACCTGTAAAGATAATCACCAGATCTTGCCTTAGCAGGTTCACATAATGACGGGAGAAGGGAGAGAAGAATAAAGACACGCGTAACTGTAGAATAAGGCCGTGCAGAAGAGGAAAAGAATTTGTTTAAAAAGTGGAGACCGGGGCAAAGGCAGACAAAGGTATCTTTGTTTTATGAAAGAAGTAAGTTAGAACAGAAGCTAATTACCTGCCATTGGACAACACTTCATATATCACTACTTAATACTTGCTTTTTATTTATGAATTAGATGGTACATCCGAAATATCATTGTACAGCTCCAAGTAAAATGGCATTGCTGGAGTACTAAATTTATTATGGACTTAAAATTCTTACAAAGGGACCTAAAGATATTTTTCAAAATCTTCTCAAAGGTTAATGACCAGTTGTTTAGATTCTTCTTTTTAAATAGCTACAATTTTATTGCTGGAAATAGGTCCTGCGTCTGCCTCTTTCTCACTAACTCTTTGGCTTTCCATTGCTCTACCTCTCCCACCTGCCTCTCGGTGTGTGCATGCACCGAAGGCCTTAGACATTCTAATTACTTGTTTTGCTGTTGAGATGCACCCTTGATCATATTGAAATAATTTTATGCAGAAAAATTTGAAGCTTTACTATGGAAATGGCACTAATAGAGAGGGAGAATAAGTTTAAAGAGTAAATAGATAGCAACACCCTTGTCCAGAAAACATCATTTATCATTATAAATTTATCCCAATTGTACAGCAAATTTATGTTTTCTTCAACTAACTTTTCTTTTTTTTTCAGAAAATAAGTATGGCCAAACTGGGAAAGATGATAAGGGAGGAAAAATCTTTCTTAGTCAACGAAATACATATTTAGCACGTTTTTGAGTGGGGGACATTTGACGCACTTAGAGGAGAAATCACTTAATGTCTCAGAAAAATTATAGAGGCTGTGGAGTTGGTCATTAATAAAATGCTTCAAATGCAAGCATGAAGACCTTTGTTAGATTCCAGCACCCACATGAAAAGTCATAAGTAGTGATTTATGACTATCGTTTAAATCCTGAGGAGGTGGAGTGTAGTGGCACCTACTGTACTTTCAATACTGGGAAGGCAGAGAGAGAACATGCCTTAAACTCACTGGCTCTCTAGACTAGCCCAATCTGTGAGTCCAGCTCTTTGAGAAACCCTGTCGCTAAAAACAAAGTGAACAACCCCTGAGGAATGATACTTTAGGTTGATTTCAGGTCTCCAACATGCAGACACACACACACATACAATCCCAGAAAGTATTTCTATCTCAGTAAGTGAGGGAGGATTTTAAGATTACGTAGGAATAAACCTACACATTCAGAATTCATTAGAGCAGATAAAACAAAACTATTTTGTGTGTAACTCACTGGCACTGAAGAAGTATTCTATGAATAAATGATAAGTTAAAAGTTATCAAATGTCTGTTAAGACTTTGTTGCTATTATTTGTCTTTTTTGTTGTTGTTGTTTTATTTTGTTGTGCTGGACATTGGCGCTGAAGATCGACCCATGCTCAACTGAAACAATTTTATAGATTTGTGTCAAGAGACAAAGGATAAGAAAAAGATGAAGATGTTTAAAGCAAGAAATAAATTTTGTATAGTTTTGAGGTAACATAATTGCAGAAAAAAGAAGGCAGAGCATGATTTTCTACTTGATAATTATCTTACTCTTTCAACATCTTTGCTCAAACGTTAGTACATTCTGCTACACCCCCCTCGTCTGAAAGAATAAGCCCCACTCCATAGTGTTCCTGTTACTGCTTTATCAGGAATAGGTATGAAATATAAATAATATTTTATTTAGTTCTTTAATCTGCTGTGTCCTTTTCTCAGTGAAATCTCTAACAAAAAGTAGACTCTGACAGCATGGTTTTGAGTACTTTTAGTTACTGCTACCTTCCCTGTTCTTATGACATTGCTGAACTCATTATTTATGGGCGATAATGTTTGTTGATGGAAGGCCTGGATAAATGCATGAATAATAGGAAAATCAAGTTATGGAGACATATTTAGGCACAAAGAAGGGACACCTATCAATTCGTGTTAAGGGCTCTTGGACTTATCAATGCAGTCAGATTAATTATCAAGAAGAGTAGAATGAATGAAATTAGAATTGTGTGAAATTAAGAGTGAAAGAATTGAATAACAGATTTGCACGGCACTATTGTCCATATGTATATAACTCCTCAAAATGGCATGACACCCTAATCTACAGGGTGGCAGTGTTGTGCTAAATCTCTCATGAATGGTGTTCATGCCCTTAAAGCAGAGACTACAGATCTCCCACTTCCACATGGTGAGGCCACATAGAAAAGAAATTCTAAAAATTCAAAGTTATGATTATTTCACAATCTGTCATTTGGATAGCTAAATTTTGCTTGAAGAATAAAATTTATCAGATGTAAAAGTACTTTCAAACAACTACAGCCCTGAATTTCTATAAGAATAATATGACAGGAACTTGGAAACATTGAAAAATTTGATTTTCATGATATCCTAAAATATTCTTATTGAACAAAAAAAATTTAGAAGGTGAGCATAAATTTGGGAAGGTGACATGGTAAAGGTATCTTGGAAGAGTTGGAGAGGGGCAGTGAGGGATGGATGAGATCAAAATAAATTGTATATATGTATGACATTTTCAAAGAATATATTAAGAAAAATAATTGACATCCACTAGATATTGGATATGGGAAGGTCTTGATCTTTTCAGTCAGTTTTTAGAACTGTGAGAAGCAAATCTTTTTCATAAGCTGCTCAGTTGTGATAATATTCTGTCATAATAGTCTGTATAACTAAGACCAACAAGTAGTTGATGGAGTATGCAGGGAAACCAGAGGAAAAAAAGATGAAAATAGTGTGCTGTGGGACAATGGTCTTGTATCCAGTAAAAGTTTTGTCATTTGTACTGGTTTAATAAAATGCTGATTGTCCAGTAGCCAGGCAAGAAGTGTAGGCAGGGTGATCAGAACAGGAGAATAAAGTCTCAGTCCGTGATCGTCACCCAGACCAAGAGGAAGCAAGATGAGAATGCCTAACTGAGAAAATGTACCAAGCCACATGGCTAACACAGACAAGAATCATGGGCTAATTTAAGATGTAAGAGTTAATAAGAAGTCTGAGCTTGTAGGCCAAATAGTTTATAATTAATGTAGACCTCTGTGTGTTTTTTTGGTACTGAATTGGCTGCAGGGCTGGGCAGGGCAGAAACCTCTGTCAGCAAATGTGGCCAATATGGACAACTGTATCCATATAAAACCTGAGAGAGTTTGGGAAATAATGCTGGACACAAAAGAACAGAGTTAAGCACAGTTTCTTGGTAGCAGCATTTTCTCAGGTGGGCTCTGTTTGATAGAAGCAAGTGCATCTCATTTAAGAGAGGCTTCCTGAGTCAGCTTGCAGCCCTTAAAGAGGCACTGTCATCAAACACTTAAATGGCATTCATGAATAGCCAACACCCTGCTTCTTGGTGGTGGCAGGGACCTTGAAACTCCATAGAGTTGTAGCAATAAAAGTGGCTCCAGACAGCACCTTTGCCTTAAAGCTAGACTCTCAGAAAGCTAAGGAATGGGGTGGATTCAGTCATCAAAGCCATGGCTTTAATCCTTGTCATATTGCTTAGCAAATTAAAGACTCAAGTGGTCAGAAAAAAAGAGATATACAGTAAAGATATATTCAGATAAAAAAAAAGACCTATAAGCAGTTTACAGTGTGTTTAAAAATATACATAGGCTTGAGAGAGAAAAGAAAAAGGATAAAGTCCTTAAAAAAAAGAAAGGAGAGTAGTTGGGTGTGTTTCCACACACCCTTAATCCCTACACTTGGGAGGCAGAGGCAGGCTGATCTCTGAGTTCAAGCACACCCTGGTCTACAGAGTGAATTTTATATCAGCCAAAGATACACAGAGAAATCCTGTCTCAATAAAATCAAAAGTAAAAGTAAAAATAAAAGAAATAGAGTTTAAAATATGCCTCATAAAGAGGAAATTACACATAGAGTCTGGATACTGTGTTGTCTTTAAATTGATGTCTGAGGAAGCAGCAGCTGCTAAAAGAAGCCTGAGCTAATAGGCCAACCAGTTTATAATTAATGTAGATCTCTGTGTGTTTCTTTGGGACTGAACAGCTGCAGGACTGGGTGGGACAGAAACCTCTGTCAACAATAGTGAAATCACAAAGCTAAGAAATTCAGATAGAAATTGCTATTTCCCTTTCCTTTATGGCCTCCCAAGCTTTGCATCTAGGCAGTCAAAAGGCAAGATAAACTGTGATGTCCTGTGCCTATGAGGAACATTCGCAGTCTTTTAAGAAGTTTTTTTCCTGCACCATATGAGTCCTTCAGAAAGCTTCTCCTCACCTTTTCAAACCAAGTGCTTTTGGCTAAAAAAGCTTCTATTCCAGCTTTCTACCCAGGGCCTCACAGTTGGTAAGACTTCGAAATGGGGCTGGAAATAGAGCTTTTCCATCCAAATCACAGGGTCTTTGCTGACATCTTACTCTTCCCTCATTTTGTGCTGAGAAAAACTTATTTAAGTAGTCTGATAATGCATTTGAGATACCAGAAAGGTCATATATGAAGGCAGCAGTGTGGGCTTAATTGGCCTAGGTTTTGAGCACAGCATAAACTGATTTTTTTTTAAAGGTCAAATTTGACTACATAATGGCCAAGTAGGAGAAAAGCCACTCTCCAGGCTTCCTCTTAACATACAAACAAAATGCCAGTCCATCCCCTAGGGACCACTTAGACAGAAAAGCAAAAAACTGCAATGTTCAAAAAAGGCATCACTGAAGAGAACTAGTAATAAGCGGTATAGGACCAGCATAGCATCCTAAGACAGACAGCGACTAGGGATGCAAGACTCCAAAACCTCCAAAATATTTCCAGGAGTGCCAAACGAAAGTCCAAACCAAACTTCAAAGTAAAGTTGATGAGAGAAAAATTTTAGATGAAGACACATGGAAAAGTGTTAATGATCGACAGTTTAGAAGGAGTAAGGACCCAATTGAAAAAGCTGTCACAAGTGTAGCATTGCAGAGTAACTCTCTGGGCTTTAAAATTGCGTGTATTGATACGTGAGGAAATAAATTAGAATATTCCATAAATTGTGTAGATTCCATACCTATTCATTCCGTACTTATTCATGTAGAGGGAAATATGAGGAAAGTAGGAGGGAGAAATGAAGCGAGGATATGACCATATTTCACTGCATAAATGTATGAAACTCTCAAGACAAAGATAAAACGGAAAAAAAAAAGAAAAATATAAACTCAGGGACATAGAAACAAAACAAAGCAAAAACAAACAAAAAAATCTTTTGCCCAGATGTAAAATGCTGACTTCATTCATTTCAGCTTTAAAAAATATGAGCATGATTAATAATCTCATAAAAGAACATCAGAGGTAATCACAAACTTTGAAAATATTCAAAAAGGTGTCAAGGAACATATTATTTTGGTTCTGTATAAAAACAAATGAAGGCAGAAGTTGGCTGGTGTGGAAGCAATATGAAGAATGGGTTTTATTGGCCCAATAATTCTAGCTTAGATGTATGTAAGCTCTTTTTACAAATATTTTCTCTTTCAGTGTTATAAAAATGATAAAAAAAATTAAACAAAGACAAACAAACAACTAGAGAGCAGTTTAATAAATTAAACTGTTTAAATTACAGTACAAACATTATGGAAATGTATTAAATTTTATATTGAATGAAGTCTCTCATTCATTTAGCTTCCAGAGAATTCCCAAAGATCGATATGTAATCCCACTTACTGTTTTCAGATAAACAACTTCCCAAGTGATTGCCTTTTCTTTCATGTGTTTTTCTTCCACATTGCCATTTGTCTCACAGTCAAGAGAAATCTTGAAGACGTGGATTTAGAAGCTAGTCCCAAGATGCTTGATAAGTATACATCACATTCATGTAGGAAAATGTTCAGCCTGAAGGTAAATATTAAGTACAAGAAAAAGCTCCACAAGAACAGGACCAGGCTCAAAGAAAAATTTTGAAAATTTTTAATTAAATGTAGTGGCAGTTTTGGATTTATCGCAGGTCTAAGGTATTTTTAGGAAAATGTCTTATAGTAATAGAAATGAGTTGTTTCTCAGTGGGGATTTATCTTTATATTTTGTGTGTAAATAAACAAAAAGGGAGTGAGAAGAACCCGGGGTTATAATGACCAGATGAACTATTATTTATTAAGCTCCTAGAATACAACACACCCTGTTCTAAGGACATACTCAAATCTTCTTATTTAATCCTTGTCAAACGCTATTGACTAGCTAATATTCTTGTTCCTATTTTATAAATAAGAAAATCCTATGACATGGGGAAATTAAATAATTTGCTCAATATCACCAGCCTGATAAGTATGACATGTATTGCTTCCTACTGAAATGTTAGCTACATATTTTACCTGGACCATCATTTCCTCTGTAAGTATTCTAAGGGAAACAGGAAACTGTGTTAGCTTTCAAAATGCTTTCATTATTTCTTATAGACCTTCTTGATTGGTGTTTGTACCTTTGCTCCATTATCATCTTTTTTCTTTTCTCATGTGCTTTAAAAAGCATTTTATTTTGATTAAAACATGGTGAGGCAGGGATTGGAGAAGGAGATTTTGTTATGTTGGGTCCATGTATGTCTCTGAGGTATGAAGAGCAAGGAAAGGTGAGCTGTAGTTTCTGCTCAAGCCTGCAAAGAAGGCCATGGGAAGTAAGAGTGCCTGATTCCCATTTGGTCCTGTGAACTGTTAAAACAATATCCAGAAGAATCAGCTGGATGCCATGGTACCCAGAAGATAGGACAAAAGTCATAGGTCTGTGACTAGGCTTCCATGCCCTACTTCTTTCTATTCTCTTTTTCGTTATTTTAAGAAAGTCATTTTAATTAAGAGAATTAGATTTTCCTGGCTTTAGGATGCTCTTTTATGGTTTATGGTGATGGCACACAATTGTAACAGTCAAATTTTCTCAATTTGTTCCCTTTAAGTGAAAACCTATTCCTCTAACTGAAACATATATCACATTAGGTAGAAAGTAGACAATTTTAATTTCATAATTGGAGACACTCAAGGAAGCGTTCACTAATGTTGAATGATTCCTTAGAATTATGTGTCTGGGAGTGTGGTAGTTTAAATGTAATTGACCTGCATGAGCTCACAGGGAGAGCTACTATTGGAGTGTGGCCTTGTTGAAGTAGGTGTGACATTGAAGTAGTTGTGACTTTGTAGATGGAAGTGTGTCACAGTCTCTTTTGCTCAAGCTTTGCTCATCACATTTGACTTCCTATTGTATGTAAGACGTAAGACTCTTAGCTACTTCTCTAGTACCATGTCTGCCTGCACACCACTGTGCTCCACCTTGATGCTAATGGACTGAACCTCTGAACTATAAGTGAGCCACCTGCATTAAATGTTTTTCTTTATAAGAGTTGCCATGGTCATGGTGTCTCTTCACTGAAATAGAAACCTAACAAAGACATACTAAACTAGGGACTAGCTGTATGGGTATTTAGAAATATAGGAGTGAATCATAAATGACTGTGACTAACACAGAGGCATTCACTGCCGTTTTGGGTACTTTGGGGATTCTTTCCATGACTCTTTGTAGATAATAAAATTTCCCAGACATTCTTATCTCTTATGAATGATGTGGTATTAAAAAAAAAAAAACAAAGAACCATAACCCCCAAACCTGCAGACATGTTTCCTTCAGATTGGCTTATGAACATGGCTGTTAGTCAATTTATTGATTTCTAGTTAATTTAGGAGTGTCCAACCCACTGTGAGTGGTGGTGTTCCCTAGACATGTCGTGCTGAGCCCTGTAAGGTAGGTAGCTGAACATGAGCCTGGAGCAAGCTAATGGGCAGCGTTCCTTGGAGATTTCTATTTTAAGGTATGTTAATTGTGTAAGGGGCATGAAGAACTACATTCAGTGAAAAGATTAGAACGATCTTTTTCTGGCACCTTTGTTCTTCATGTGAATGAATCATAGTAGACCCAAAGGCCTAGATTTTTCCTCTTTCATTTCTAGAAGGAAGATGAGGTACACAGGTATGGTGGCAAACATACTGAGCAAGCTTACTTTCCTGCACATGACTATCTTGTTCTCCACAAATAAAATAAAGTTTTCTAAATTCCCTGAAGTCAGAGAAATCATTGTATCCTAAACGATCAGCATTCTGCTGGGTTTCCAAAAAATAAAAAAAAAAGCCCTGCATAAAAGAATAAGAGGATGAAAAATAAAAAGATGGTGGAGATGGTAGATAATTTCAGGAAATGACGATATAGAACAAAGAAGAAAACAAAGGCTTCAGCTAGAATCGGCACAACTTAGCATTCACTGACACCATTCCTGTCCCTCTCGCAAGATTCCTCCCCTCCCCCGCCCCCCTTTTTATATACTTTCATGTCTCCCACAAAGGTTTATATTTCCCACAACTCTTTATTTATGTTACTTACAATTTTGGGTCTACTATAAGGAGAGCCGTCACCTGGGGGAAGGACATTATTCTATTCACGATTCTTTCTGAAATTATTGTGGAATTCAAGCTGTGTTCATGCTTTCTACGCTCGGCTACACTCCTAGTGCTGGAGTTTAAAAAAATGTTGTCTAACCTCGGCAGACAATGTGGTAAATAAGGTTCAATCAGCAAGTGGTATTTATTGTCTGGGTGGCAGCATTCACCAAGCAGAGGAGCTTGGTTTCCTTTGACAGCACCTAGCCACCCACCTCCTATTTATTCTCAATGCCTGGCCACCAATTTAAAATCCCTTCCTTTCCTCTTTATATTGCTGAACTCCTTAAATTCCTTGGCCTTTCCCTGGTTCTTTGTCCATAAATGTGTATATTTTTCTCAAGAGCCTCCAATGGGGAAGGGCCCCATAACCTCCCCCCCCCCACCTGCTTTGGAAGTCTCTAATTGAACGGGACTCTGCTGCCCTCTAGGGGGCCTGTTCATAACATACTTGTCAACACCAGCCTATGTACTCAGGGTAGTGTAGTCCTGGTGTAGGAGAGTCTATGTCCATGGGAAGGCTGCATGCTCTAAGATTTCACCCTATTTCTCTACTCAGCAGTTTAGAGATACGCACTGTGATCTGGGTAGGGATATGAGACCTACATAAACAAGCAAGTGAGTTTGCTTATGAAACCCATAAATCATACAGCCTTGGAAGAGACTTAGATGCTCACAGTGATGTTGATACCAATGTAATTTTTGGCTATGAGAACCTCATCAACATTTGAGTTTGAAGATTCTATTAAAGTTTATGTTATGGAATCTAAGATCTGACAATGAAAGATGATTGAACGAATGTCACTTTTACTTCTGCCTGGACTTTGAGAAAGACCTTCCTTGAAGAAATGGGAGTAACACTGTGTTTTCTTATTCTCTTTACCAACCTTGTTGCATATTAAATGAAAACTCTCTGCTATTTATCTTGACTTCTCTGTGACTAGGTTTGGTGACCACTATTTCATAGCTGAACCCCCTCTTTTCCTTGCATGATATAACTTATCAATCAAGTCTCCAGCAGCTCAAGTCATACTAACACCCCCACATTATTTCAGTATCTATGGTCTCTATTCTTTATTCCACCAAACTAGAATTCACACCCAAACTCTCAGGTCTTTACCCATTTTTTTCAGGTATTTGAAATTTCCGAACCAATTCCATCTTTTTTCCATACGTGTTTGCCTGTTTACCTTTCTGCTCACAGCCCATCTTCCTTCACTGGCTTACCTCATACAAAAAGCTCACAGCTCTCCTAATACCACTTTTTTTTTTTGCAATCTTCACCATTCACTTCCCATTTGAATTCAGAGAGCACATTATTTATGAATCCAAGTCCAATTCTTGATTTTTCCTTTTCAAATATTTCCTCCCACAAAGCTAAGTGACATTGCTTTAGTCCTCTTATTTACAGGGAAAACCTTGACTCTCCATTTCCTCCTTTATATAACACATCCAATCGGTTGTAAAGTTCTGTGACTGCACTACCTAGGGGAAAGCAGCTAATATTCCACTAATTATTATTATATTCACCCAGCATCCACTTCTCTCGTTTCTATTTTATGTCAGTTCCATCTACAAACACCAGCCGCTTTCTAATATATTCAACCTTTCATGTGACATCTAAACCTCTCTGCAACTTCCTGTTACAGACAGGAGAAAATATAAAATTTGGACCTCACCCAGTTGGCCACCCAGATACCATACTTGGTTACCACCATTTGCTTTTCCTGCTTTTACTTCACCCACAATGGACAGTTTGCTCATGTCTTAAGATTTCAGTCTTGCCAGGTGGTGGTGGCGCACGCCTTTAATCCCAGCACTTGGGAGGCAGAGGCAGGCGGATCTCTGTGAGTTCGAGACCAGCTTGGTCTACAAGAGCTAGTTCCAGGACAGGCTCCAAAACCACAGAGAAACCCTGTCTCAAAAAACCATAAAAAAAAAAAAGATTTCAGTTTTGTTCCTGCTTTAGGATCATTTCGAGTTTCCTTCCTTGTTGTCAGGACACCTACTCTCTGTCTCTGAGAACTCCTCATGTTCTGTTTCTTCCTTCACACCTCTGCTCTTTCAGCTTACCCACTGAGGAATTCACGAATCCTTCCGGGAAAGTAGACAAAGTAATTCCCAATCTACCTCACTCTACTATCTCACAGGAGTTTCTTTTCTTTAGAGATTAATGTTTTGTATTTTATTTGTTTTACTGTCTTTATTGCTGATAGTAGGTGAGAGCTGTGATTTTATTTGATTCATGACTTCATCCTTTATGCTAAGAGCATTTCCAGGTACACAGTACATTCCCACTATATAGTTTTCGGATGTACTAGCGAATAAACATAAAAGTCAGAGTACTAAAATTTAGTTAAAGTTCACCAAAATTATCCTATATTCAGTTACACTGATATTTGCTGTATCTTCAAAAAAGAATTTGATGTGCTAATATTTTTGCTGTAATTTGACTGGAGTTTGGATAAACAGATCTTCATTACTGTTAAGAAAATAATCCAATAAAAGCCTACAGCATTCAAAAGTTTGAAAGAGTGAAGGGTGTACTAGTGTACGCTTTTAATCTGAGTACTTGGGAGGCAGAAGCAGGAGGATCTCTGGGTTCAAGGTAGGCTTGGTCTACATAGTGAATTCCAGGACAGATAAACTAGAGAAACCCTGTCTCAACAAACCAAAACCAAAACAAAAAGCAATAAATTGGAAAAGACTATTACTACATAATGTACAGAGCTTAAAAATTAAACATAAAATTTAAAATGTAAATAAAATATGACATATTATGTATACATAATAGCTTAAAGACTCTAATCTCTCACAGTATGTATACATGCAAGAATATACATGGACAGCACCATCTAAATCAGTGGTAGTCATTAATGTAGGCAGCATGTTTAGGCTTCTGTGTACTTCACAGTGAAGAATGGCTTTTTCAAAGACGTAAGGTAGAACAGGTGACATACATGAGGATGATTTCCATGGTCAATAAATGCTTTGTAGAAATAGCCGAGCATGAAAACTGTTTGAGGTCTATATCAGCACTCTACTTTATGAAAAAGTTTTATACTTAGGAGTGGTACAACATGCAGTTATAAAAGATAGGAAGATTAGGAGGGATGACATTGTTGAAAGAGGAAGGGTGTCACTGAGGTCGGCCTTGAGGTTTCTCTTGCCAGTGATTGCTGTTTCTTTTTCTTCCGTGTGTGTGTTTCTCTGTTGCTTGGTGGGTTTTGTCTTAATATGGAAGCTCTTACCTACTGCTACAGCACCGTTTGTCTGCCTGCTGTGATGTGCCCCGCCATGGAGCTTATGGGCTCAGTCTCTGAACTTTAAGAAAATCCTCAAACAAATGCTTTCTTTTACTGGTTGCATTGGTGTGTCTTTCACAGGAATAGAAAAGTAACCACTACAATGTACCACACCCTATTAAATACACACAAGAAAGAGAGAGAAATAAAAGAAAATGGGGTAAAATGGTTAAGAATATAATACTATTAATCTTTATAATCTGGATAAATATTGGTTAAATTGAAGATAAAGAAAGCTTAAACATGGTGATGTTTTTAAAAGGAAAAGTAGAAAAATTTGTTATATTTGTCATAAACATAGAAAAAAGTCATTATAAAATTGGGCAGTGGTTGCACACACCTTTAATCCTGTACTTGGAAGATAGAGGCAGGTGGATGTCTGTGAGTTAAAAGTTAGCCTGGATTACAAAGCTACACAGAGAAATCCTGTCTTTCTTTCTTTCTTTCTTTCTTTCTTTCTTTCTTTCTTTCTTTCTTTCTTTCTTTCTTTCTATTCTTCTTTGAGATACAAATTCTCTATGTATCCTTGTATGTCCTGGAACTTCTTTTGTAGACTAGGCTGGCATAGAACTCAGAGATCCACCTACCTTTGACTCTAGAGTGCTCGGATTAATGGCGTAAACCACTCGAACAAATTTTAAATTTATTTTATAAATTATCTGTACATGAGACAAGAGTTATTTTTAAAGACACTGAGTGTTTGGAGGGAAAAAACTACTGACAGTTACCTTACCATTCATTTAACTTCCATCAACTGACAAAAAAAATGTTTTAATAAAATTTAGATGGCAATGAATGAGACTAGTAATATCAAATACAAATTAAAATTCACTGTAATCACAGTATTCAGAAACACTGATTCATTTTATAAAGGGAGTGTTTTATATGCAATCCATCAAGATCAGCCAGACATTATATCTCCACAAAGATAGTTCAATTATCACAAAGCCAAACCTTTTAGTTAATCATTTCCAAGCCTTTCTCCTTCCAAAATTAAACACCTTAAGAATATTATCTGTAAGCTATAACCTGTAAGATCTAAGTCTTTACATGTCCTGTCACAGTTCCAGAGGCAGGTGGAAATATATTTGAACGTTGTATTGGGAGGTGGTGGTAAGCAAGAATCAGGGGACGGGGATAGAAAATAGGAATGTAACAAAAATAAATTGTATATGTGTATGAAATTATGAAAGAGTATTATCCACTAATTAATTTTATAGAGGAAGAATGACTTATTCTTTTGGAAAATGAGATACAAATGAGTACAGATTCACCATCAGGAGTTATTGCCAAGGTACAAGGGAAGCGAATCGCTGCTGGTCACTGTACACATATTGATGAAAGAAATTACTAGAAGCAGATACTTTCTAGTTGCTGGTGATAGAGAGCAAGAAGAGTATGCTTATAACCAGCTCACAATTTAATACAGTAGAAAAATACATAATCCAATGCAAGACACCTCAAACATAGCATTTTCTATGTGTTGTGTTGTTATAATCTACTCAGTGAATGGGCAAAAATTATGTGCATTCTTTAAGTACAGGATCTCACTACATTGTCTAAGCATGTTTTGTCAAGAAATCTTCTTGCTTTACAGTCCATGTAGCTGACACTAGTATGCTTTCACTGTGCCCAACAACAACGAAATAAAGTTAAACTAACAATACATTAAAATCTGATGAGTTCTACCTAAAGAGGTTTGGATAGTCTTACGTACAGATAATTTATAAAATAATTTTAGTATTTGGACTAGAAAATGGAGGGTGAGAGTGTGTTTTATAGATTGAAAACCAAAAAGATAAAAAGCAAGCATTATTGATGGGACAGGCCTGTATGTGTATGTGCTTAAGGGATGATCGCTTGGGATTGGGTAACCTATCAGGAGCTGGTCCCTACACAAGACTCATTCTCCTTCTCTCAGCAACCATTAACTGCAAAATAAAGCAGAGGTAATGAACTTAGTGGTAGGGGCGGTCAGAAGGACATGGAGTTGGAGAAGTGGGGAGGGACGGATAGAAATGATACTTTACTAACAAATAAAAAATTTAAAAACATTTAAATAGAATTGTTTTATTTTAATTGTGTTTATTATGTATGTGTGTGTCTGTATAGGGGTATACTCATGTAAGTGCAGGTGCCTTCAGAAGTCAGAGGCTTTGGAACTCCTGGAACTGAAGCTATAGGATGTGGTGAGCTGCCTTGTGTAAGGGCTGGGAACTGAACTTGGTTCCCCTGGGAGACACCAGTGTGTATTCTCAACCACTGAGCCATATCTCTACTTCCTGGAGTCTTACACATTTTAAGGAACAATGTTAAAAATAGTCTCTATTGAAAAAAAGTAAATACAAGTAAATTATAAGAGATGGGAGTAAAACCCATGCTTAATTGTTTGTCCTCAGGAAACATGGCCTGTCATTGCTTCTAGTAGTTTTCAAGATGGCGTTGTCTGCCTCAAATCTAACATGTCCCCTTGCTCTATATTTGCTTTCATGAACAATTTAGGTTGTTTTGAGGCATTAGCTGGATTAGGATTAGCAATAATTGTAAGAACTGTCCAACACTATTCATCTCTCCTTTCCTTTAGTAACCACTAGCTGATTCTAGACCTTTCTTTCTTGTATTAAGCATTTAAATATACAATGTTGCATATCATTTTCTTCGATTAGTAATGGCTGTCTTCTCTTCTCTTTTCATCATACTTTTTTCCCCTTGGGAAGTTAGGCGATGGAAACCATGACCCAACAGATTCGCATCTTACTCTTCATTGCTAGCCTCAGAGAGAGCCTTGGCTTTTCCTGAAGATTTAAAGGTAAAACTCTTAACTTTATCACCAGAGTTCAGTCCCTAGTTTAGTCATCTACCACTCTGAGTGAGTTTCTCACCTCTCTGAAGCAGTCACCAGCAAAATGCACGGAAGCCGTCTGTATATGTGATATTCAAGATACCAGATGCACTATCACCAGTAATTAAGAGATATTAAATAACAGCTTGATTCTGGGGAACAAACCCTTGAAGTATGACCTATTGAGTTGGAGAGAACTTTCTAACATGAAAAAGGAGAATTTTGAGGCTATTTAGGCCAGACTATCCACTGTTTAAGATTAAGATGAATATTTTTAAATACAGTATTTCATGGAAATATTGTTGACTTTTTCCACCTATATTATGTCATGTTGTTTCTACAGGTGTGGAAATGTCATGTCCATGATGATGGCAAGACCAAGAGATAAAATTCTGGTTTGTCTATTAGAAAACTTCTTTTCCAGCTATAATATGTTATGCTTTTTCCACAGGTGTGGAAATGTCATGTTATGTCTACATTGATGGCAAAATCAAGAGGTAAAATTTTGGTGTGTCCATTAGGAACCTTCTTCAGTTGGTGTATATCTGGGAACTAACATGTTGACTATTATCATTGCTTGTGAGAAAAATTGGCTCAATTAATATAAAATTCTGTAGAAGTTCACACTGGCAGTCTTTCACCAGGGCCACTTATAGCTGTGCACATAGCGTGAGCACAAATACACTCTCAAGGAAGATGTGCAGAGAATCTGCTTGCCCCCTAGTAGCCAGGAAAGGAGCAGGTGGCTTAAGGGCTGGGAGGTTGAGTTGGGAGGCAGGGAGGGAGGAGAGGAGGAGAGAGAGTCTACAGACAGTTGACACATAGGGTCTGTTGCTCCGCTAGAATCACGAAGGATGGTCAGAAATGCCCTGGAGTTTAAAGGCTGTCTGCTCCTTTCAGCCCGCAACTCCCTTTATGTCTGGCACTATTCTCCCCGGAGATGCAGTCGCAAAGCAGTGTCTGCGCGGTGAACACAATTAAATGAAAGCCTCTGGAAATGTCCAAGGGGAAATTAGATAACATGTGCTTTGATGCAGGGATTTGGAGTTTGAAGGTGAAAAAAAAACCAGGGAAGATATCAGAAGCCTGCATGTGCTTTGCTCTGGTTTGCGTTAGCATTCTGCAAATGTACCTTTTCAAGTTCTTCACTGAAGTCAGTTAGCTCAAGTACCATCAGATATTTCACATACTTATAGATTCACGCAAATCCTAAAGTTAGATTTCTCTTGTAAGAGAATGTTGAATCATCTCATTCTTTTACATTTCATAATTCAGTGAAAGGAAAACAACTACTTTCTTGTCTTTTGGGGTAGAACAATTGGCTCTTTTTAATGTCCTGGAAAATGCAGTCTCTGTGTACTGAGCAGTACAGTTTACTTTTGACCTGATCCATTCCAACCCATGGCCTTGTACTCAGTGGACAGAGATACCCTAGCATAGGTGACTAAATCAACAAATGTCATGATTGATTTTTCTCTAGTAGAATGCACTGACTGGTGTGACTGATTCCCATCAATAGAGCAAGTTGATCCTGAACTTCACAATCTCTTTCCAAGACCCTGCAGGGCTCCAGAGTAAAAATGGTAGGATACAGCAAAGAGAAAAGTTCAGATGTGGAGTGTGGAATTGTTTCTATAAGTTAGATCCATGATCGCATATCTATGTGACATCTTCTTGATTAATAATAGATGTGGGAAGAGCCAACCCACTGAGAGTAGTACCACCTCTGGGCAGGTGACCCTGTGTTGTATAAGGAAGCAAGTTGAATAAGTCATAGGAAGCAAGCCAGCAAGAAGCATCCTTCCATGGTCTCTGTATGAGCTTCTGCCTTCAGGTCCCTTCCCTGCTTGACTTCCTAGACTCATTGCTTTGGAAGGTGAACTGTTTGTTATATGAAACTATGAGTGAAATAAACCCTTTCCTCCCCAAATTGCCTATGGTCATGGCGTTTCATCACAGCAGTAATAACCCTAACTCTGATGCAGTGTGAGCAGCCAGCCTCCTGATCGCTACCATGCTTCCCTTATCTGAGATGTGTCTTCTCAACAAAGATGGATTGCATCTCCTGATCTAGAAACCAAAATAGACCTTTCCTTCCTGGTGATGCTTCTTCTCAGAAACTCTGTCAAATCAAGAAAAATACAGCTTGCTTCAGGTTTAGCTTTTATGGATATATATATATATATATATATATATATATGCTAATATATGATAATAAATATATGCTAAGTCGTTTCCTCATGCCTTTTAACACCCCCTGCTAGCTAACCATGCACTTTTATATAAAACTGATACAGTGCCTTATTTGGACCTCAGTACAGAATCACAACTAGTCTCTTATACTGAAGATAAGCTCTAGTGAAGCAAAAGGCTATGCCCCTAAGTCAGAAAGTAGAGAGAAACAGTTTTTATTCATCTCCGAGACACACTGAAACTTCTCTTAAAGGCAGAGTGGAAAATACACGGAAAAATTCAACCAACATCAAGCCTTCCAAAATAAGTGTTACTATGTTATTCTCAGGTGGACTTGAACTTGACATCCTAATAGAGAACAAAGGGGAGGAACAATTGCCCACTTGAGAGTTCTTGATGGCTTATCTGTCATGCCACTGTAGAAAGAACACAGCATTCGATTCAGTTGTCCTTGAGCTTGAGTCCCATCCGTGCTCCTGGCAAGCTGTGTGATGTTTGAAGATGACCCAACCTTCTTCATGTCACTTCCCTCACTCTTAGTGCAGCTGACAATAACAACGTCTGCTTTTGTTCCTGGCTGTGAAAGGATGGCTAGAAAATGATTCTTTTTGTTTATTTTGTGCTTGGGTTTGGTTTATTTGAAACAGGGTCTCTTTATGTAGCTCTGGCTGTCTTGCAACTCACTATGTAGATCAGGCTAGCCTTAAAATCACAGAACTCTGCCTGCCTCTGCCTCCCTAGTGCTGGAGTTTAAAGGCATGTGCCACCATGCCCGCCTACAAAATTATTCTTAAACCAGAATTCTCAGCAAGCTTGGGAGTTCATTCGATATACAGACTTTCTGGTCCTAACTTGTCCTACTTAGATTTCAATTGCTGTGATAGACATTATGATCAGGGCAGCTTGGGAAGGAAAGAGTTTATTTGACTTGTAGGGCATAGCCTAGTAGTCAAGGCAGGAACTCAAGGCAGGAACCTAAAGGCAGGAACTGAAACAGACACGGTGGAGGAGCACTGGCTGCTGAATTGCTTCCTATAACTTGAGAAGCTTTTCTTTTCTGCAGTTTAGGCTCTCCTGCCCAGAACAGCCCTGCCCACAGTGGACTAAGTCCTTTTACATCAAGCACTAATGAGGAAAATGCTCCACAGACTTTCCCACAGGCCAATGTGATGGGACTATTTTGTGAGCTGAGGTTCCTGCTTACCAAATAATGTCAAGAGACAAGAGGGACCTGTTTAAGAAATGCTGCTTTTAATGAATTTTTAAATTGGGAGCTTCATTATATTCATTGCGCTTTAGTTTTGAGTTCTTATTTGTTTTGGAAGAACAAGGTCAGTGATGGATTCAGTGTTTGTCGGCAGCCATGGCTTTCTCTTTCTAAGGCTTGCACTAAGAAAGGCACATGGATAAATAAAAGAAAATGGCCTCACTAACTTTCACTTTTCTCTGCGCCACTTTAACTAAGCAGCAGGGAATCATGTTTTCTGGCAACAGTTACAAACTGACATGGCCCATTGTGACAGAAGGGGCACCAGAAAATCTGTGTAGAAGAGAGAAATTGTGACTGTATTCCTCAGTCTCTTTTTTGTTTACTCTGACTAGGCCAAGGTGAACAATGTGAGCATATACTTGTCTCACCAGGGAGCTTCATGTTTTGAGAGCAAAGGGGTTTCTCTATCAAGTCATTATTTAATCCCTACACACTTAACTCACAATAATCCCACAGGCTAAAATCATACTTATTACAAAGAAATACAAGTACACCCACAGAACCCCAACACAAAATTGAAAATTAGCCAAAACCCCCAAAGCACATTAAACTCTGAGGAAAGTTCACCTGCATAAAAGAAAGCAAAAAGCAAACAATAAACAAAGAAACAAACAAAAATAAATACCCAGATAACACTTCTTAAACCTACCACTAAAGTATGTAAAGAAGATTTGGAGAATCATGCATCCCTAGAATTGAGCAAGGATTCACCAAGTAATTGAGACCCCTTTTAACTTAAATGTTCTTGTGGAATTGACTTCTTGAAGAATGAAGCTTGAGAACTTTCTTTTCCACCAGGTGACCTGAATTGTGTAGTGTGTGGACCTGAGCTGGGATAACCCTATGACTAAGAGGAGGAAGCTGACTGTTTGTGAATATGGAATTTGGCACATAATCATTACCACCGTACCCTGTGATGTAGATACTTCTGTTCTCATGTTGTAGAGTCTCAAACAGTTCAGATGTTCACTCTATGGCTCCAGATTTTAACAGCTGGAACTGGGTTAGAATATACTCTTTAAGGCAGGACTGACTTCACCACAAAACACCAATTCCAACTTAAAGCCTGAGAGATATGTACAGGCTGAGTTGTTCTATGACATCATCTTGACTGTCCATACAGTAGTGATCTTTATTCATTTCAGAGACCATAAGCCAGTATCTCTAAGGCAGAAATACATTCACCATGATCATATTGAATAATAATTACAGAAAAATGGGATATGTAGTTGAGAAAATGGCTATCATGAAGGCTGTATTTGAACAGTAAAGGTCTTTGAATGCTTGTGTTCCTGAGTGAATCAAAATTTTTGTTCCACTACCTATAAATTCAACAGCTAAAGCTTTCCTTTGCTTCTATTCACCTTTTTGTGATTATTCTCTTATCTATGAACTGAGAATATTCATTTCTACTACTAAATATTATGCAAATTTTCTGAATGTTAATAAAAATTTAAAATCCTGTGAATATATCATGAGATTTATAATAAATAATTTAGCATAGTAATCGTCATAAAATAATTGCTCAATCTGTGCTAGTGTACAAAAGGTGAAACAATCTATTGTAAGCACACAATAATTTCTCTGTTTTCCGGGAGAGAGAAGAGGTAGAAGACACCTATGTATTGATTGGGAATGAAAATGGGCGACATGATTTTTTTTTTTCTGAAAGTAGTCATGAGAGACTCTTTTAATAAGTAAAGTTATTGAGTGTTTGATGAATGAAGCTATAGATAGGACAGTGTGGGAATTTGAGAATTGAAGACTTTCTGAGGCTCAGCTCTTGAGAACACAGAAGAGCTACTTCCTTTCCTGCTCATCTCACTAGAGGTCTGAAACAAAGGCATTAGAAAGAGGTCAGGCAGAGAGTGGTCATAAGCAAAGCCATCTGAGGAGGGAAAGAGCAGCTTCTGGAGCATATCAGGACAGCCAAAAGTCCTTAGAGATGGTCTTACAGCACCAGGGGAAGAGTCCTGTTTCTAACGTGCAGAACCTCCCTGCGTCAAACGCACAGTCTCTTATTTGAACTTTTCACTTGGAGACCCAATTTCTCACAAAGTTTACTCTTGCTCACTGCTGTTTAACATAGACTTCTATCCCAGCACTCCATCAAGTCACACATTTGTTTCCAGTCTGTGTCCTTCAAGAGATTAAGACAAACCCAAAGATGCCTTTCTTGTTTCTCTGTTTGCTTTGTTTAGTTTGCTTTGATCTCTGAATCCTCAGGATGTGAAAGGATTATGGCCGCAGAGTAGGTACTCAATTGAAGTGTGATTTTTGAGATGCTTCTTACCTTTTTTAAGGACTAAGTGTTGTTAGATAAAATCTGGGCAGTGAGGCCAACAGAGTGAATAGATTTTCTTTTCTGTGCTGGAAATAAAGCTTTACTTTAAAAAATTTTCCCAACTGGAGAAGTTTGGAAATTGGGCATATTTGGTTCAGCTGCTGTCCTTCTCGTGCATTAAATCACTTCCTCTGTATGTGTCCATAAAGGCTGCACAGATGCGCTGTCTGGGTTTTTTCAAATCATCCTTTTGCTTTGTTTTGCGCTGTTTTAAACAGCAGGTCTCATTATAAATCCTCCCATGTGAATGCTGTGTGCTGTATGAGCCCCGAAATCTGCTACCTAACAGATTCATGATCAACCCATCCTATATGCATACTCTTTTGAGTATTGCTATGGGTCAGGCACTGAGGAAAATATAAATGTATTCAAGACAGCATTGAATAGACGTGAAAAGATTGTGTGTATGTACTAAGCAACTTGTTTATGCCTATAGAACCTAGCTCAGATCCTGGCAATGTTTAGGTCTTAGTAAATACATGAATAAGTAAGACAAACAGATGCTAAGAACGTGTGCAAAATACATAAATATTCTAAGACTCCAAATGGGGAAAACTATGTGACATGATTTAATCTGATCGAGTTTTGTAAAGGAATCTTTACCTAGGAAAATAAAAGGATCCAGAGAGACAGAATAGCCAAAGACTCTAAAGATAGAATAGCACACATATCTTTCCACACAGAGTAAGAACCCCTTAGTAGACAATTGGAACCATTTATGCTCTGATAATGTCTGGAGTGTAATGGAATCCCAGGCATGTTTTAATTTGGTCAATGGATAAGCATGAGATAGTAATTGGCTTAGAAGATAGCCTAAGTAAGCTCTCATAACAATGTTAATCAAAGCAAATTTAATTAGTTAATTAAAACAGAAGTGGAAAGTGATAGTTTCTAAAATTAAGTTAGCAGCAACAATGCTAATGATACTACAACTTGACCAAAATCCCTAGGGAGGGTTTTTCCCTTCTACTAATTAAGCCATGAAAGACTCACTGAATCTTAGAACCTCAACCCTATGTCCCTGGAATTTCTGAGTCTCATAGACCTAGAACTTCAGACTTAACAGCTTTCCTGATTTATTTGGATCAGGACTGGTTTTGCGTTTGTTTGTCAATTTGCAGCTGAAGTGAAGGACTTAAATGGAAGCCTGGCATTATCCCCTTGACAAGGATTTGATGCTGTACCATGTCACATAAGAAATTAGTGTCTAGAAACAGAATGTTAATCACAGGGACCTCTATACATTGATGGCATAAATAGCATGTTTCTATTAAAAAAATAACAACAAAAAAACCTATAATGACTCATCCCCATTTAAATAAGACTCTCTCTGTGCTATTTTGGTGAGTTGAATGACTGACTGAGGGCCTTTCCCTTTGTGCTCTAGGAAAAGCCAGCTTTACTTCTCAGAAAGTGCTCTGCCAGTTAGAATGAGCTTTGCTCCTTCCTAGGTGTTCAGAGCTGCAAGGAATTCCCACTCTACAACCAAAGGTGCCAGCTGGTTCCCCTTGACTCCTTGTCACTGAAATAATTTACTCATAACATTAAAGGACATTTAAAGAAGTAAAACTGTAGTATGTCATTTGTCTTACTTTTAAACTATTTCCCAAGTGAGAAAAAATTGGGGAATTGGACAAGTTTGGTTCAGTTGCTGTTTTTTGCATGCACTAAATCACTTTGTGTGCATGTATACTTACAAGGTTGTTTAGATGTGCTACTAGGTTTTGTGAAATTATCCTTGAAGAAAAAACAAGAGGTTTCATTATGAATGAACTCACTGTAAATTCACTTGTGAATGCTGTGTGCTTCGCTTATATCTATTCCTTCAATTCCTTCTCTAGATCCTCCTTCCGCTTTCATTGGTTCACCCTGACATCCTTCACGTTCCATGTTTCATGTTATACAGATATGGAAATGTTGTAAATTCTGAGCATGAACAAGAATGTGCATCTGAGTAAAAAACATGGCACTGCTTTACTGAGTTTGTTAAATTATCTCTCCTTAAAAAAGTCAGTTTCATTATGACATCTTCAGGTATGAAGACCATATACTTTACTCCTATTCAGACCATCCATTTCCCCCTTCTGTTCGGCATTTCTCCTCTTAATAAGCATCTTCCTCCGCTAAGTGGTACTCTTCCTAATTTACCTGCACACACACTCCCCCCTTCTCTGTTGATGTTTTGGTTAATAGTCAATGTTTTGACATAAACCACAGATAATTTGTAACCATATTCAGACATATGTGTGTGCATATGCTTATACATGTATTGTATGTTTCTTATGACTTCTTCATATGAGTGAAAATGTGATATTTGTCCCTTTGAATTTATCAAATTATCTCTTACAAGTCAGTTTTCTTTTTGACCTTCCTAGGAGAGGCTAGCAGATTTCATGTAGAATACATTACTGCAGGTGTTTTTCTCTGTGATATTTCTAAAATATATTCATATATAGAAATGTTACTTCTCTCATCAAATGTGTTCTTGACACATGTTGTCTGAAAGGCCCCCATTTTCTGTATTTTTACTAATGTGTACCAGTTAATTTTAAGTTTACTCATCAAGATTCAAGAGCTCTCATGCATTAAAAGCAAAAAATCCCAGTGTAGGGACAAAGCATCATCTTAGATGACTTTGCCTGTGTCTTCAGCATCTGCCAGTATTTTGCAGACAGCTGTTCCATCTTAGAACACAATGAAGATCAAACTGATTCTGTCTTGTATGCATAGGCCTTTAGAAATGAGGTTACCTCAGAGTAAATCTATAAAATCCTTTCCTTTCTCCTATCAGTTTCTTTCAAAGTTAATTTTTATCACTCTTTCTTCTAAGAAAATAGATCTTTTCTTGATATAAAACAGTGTCCAAAAACTCACCCTTTTACCAAAAGTTTAACCATTTGCTATATCGGTCTCAGATATCACAGATACTGAGGTTTCTCTTACATGACCAGCTTCGTCTATCATGTCTTCCTTATCATTCAACACTTTGACATATCAATTACAGATGCTCTGCAACAATATACTGGAGAGATTTGTAAATCAAATCAAATGCCTTTAAGTGTATAAGGGTTGCTTCCATAAACAGGCTTTACAGCTCAAGTAGGAAATGGTTGGGAAGAGTTAATTAATGAACAATTGGATTTTATAGTACACTATTTGACAGCATTTGTCTCTAACCAAAGAATAGAGTTTTTTTCAAGCATTGTTTGATAGGCTAATAATTTGTTTTCCAAAGAAAATTTCATGATATATTTTACAAAGACGTCACTGGGAAATGTTCAACTCTTGTGAACACAAGCTGAGACCCAAATTAAATACTTCTTCATTATATCCAAGCTTAGGGGTGAAGGAGGAGCCTTTAAATGATGCTCAGCCTCAAGTTCCTTAATTCAAAAATTAGGAAAGATGAGTGTTGATATTTGCCCCATTTCAGGAAAACTATCGATGTTAGATGAATAATATAAAAATAATTATGTAAAGTAGACAAAACATAGCAAATGGGTTATACCTGAAGACTTTACTGATTTATACATCAAATTGTCCATGTATTTCTTCACCACTCCTATCTTATCGTTTTCTGTTACTCCAACCATTATCACTACTGTATAGTAACACTTTCTGTCTCAGACAAAATTCATCAGCCTACGCAGTGAAAACTGCTACACACTTTTCCCATCCAATTCCCATGCAGACAAGAAGCTATATTATCACTTTATGGTAGATATTTAGGTCCATTTTGTTTAATGAGACATAAAGACCGTTTTATAAAGGATTCTGGCAAATTTGATTTCTAACAAGTAGAACTAGTTTATGGGTACCTGAAAGTGGGTTCTTGTAATCAAACCCAATTCTAAACTGCTTTTGTATTTATTGACTGCCTTCTATGTGTTGTTACTAAACATTAAAGTAGAACCTCATTCTTTAAAATCAGGATTATGTTATGTACTATTTCCTAGTTCATGAAATAGACTAAAATAGATCATTCAAGTCAATGCTGCTAAATTTAAACTGAGGCATGCTGCTGAACATGTATGGTCTCTGTCTCTGCTCCTTCCCCAAGTGGGTATATCAATGGTTGGAAACAGTCATTGAAACCTTCGAACTGTTACAACATTCTTTGCTCTATGGTATGCAATTATCATGCTCTTTAAAATGGAGAGGCATTCATTGCCATTCTTATTGGATGATGAGTGATAAAAGATAAATAAAGAGATCACATAGAGAAACATTACTCAGACCGCAGTCCTGGCTAATAACAATTGATGTCTCCAGAACCAGGTGGAATGGTGCAGAGTGAGGCGGGGCCAAGATAGGAGCTGCTTATTCCTAAAGACCTGATTTTTTTGGATTTTAGTAACCTACTGGAGACCTTTCTAAACCCCAACATATGCACTCAATAGCAAAGGCAGAACTCAGTCTCTGAAAAGTAGAAATAATAGAAATAATTTGAAAGAAAACATGAAAACGTTAGAGGCACCTTCTTCCTTTGTTCTCATCTGAACTCTAGTGTGACAGTGTGATACACACTGACCTTTTCAAAATGGGGATTTGAAGAAGAGGTAAATTCATAGAGTTGTGTCTTACGATGTGAAAAATAGTACGTTAGTGCTTTGAGCATTTGATTCGGTATCAAAGAGGAGCAATATTTTAGTTTAGGATCAGGTGGGAAGAAAAGAGGAAAAGAATTTTAGGTCCCATCCCTCGCTGAGGATTACAGTTTGAAAAGAGCAGCAGGATTGGATGCATTGGAAGAGGATGACAGCTTCTCTCACTTCATTTACCCCTCCACATCCACAGCATATGCCAGCTCACATATCCTACTTGGTGACAGCAGGAAAATCGTTCTATGATCAGCTCGTAGCCTATCTCAGCTATAATCACATGGACCAGGTTTTCTTTAAGGTTGCATACAATCGCTACCAAAGTCTTTTTTATCTTTTTTGACATTGTAGCACACCTAATTGTACTGATATCTAGATTCACTTCAATGAACAAACGTAATTCAAGTTAACATATTGCCACAAAATCCTATCTCCAATCACTTACAAAATGAAAGTTGAAATAGGATAGTTAAAAATATTAGCAAAATATCATAGAGAAACAGTGTCACTCTATCAAGATCTATGATAAATAATCCATCCACTTCTTGATTTGAGACTGATGGTGACAGACTGTGACATTTGTAACACAGAACTGTGCACGATTAATCTCATGATCACTGCAAAATACCATGCACATTGTAAGACAAACAGAAATAAGCCCCAGCACCTTACTACCTTCTAAATTTATTAATTTAGAATTAATTAATTTAACACCAACACACCACTAATGATCTGTTCCTATGTGTGACACACCACTGTGAGTCCAGCCAGGCACTAAGGACAGAAGGATCTACAGAGAGGTAGATGAGGTTTCCACTTGCAGGAAGTTTTTTCTAACTAAAGTATGAAACAAGATGTGCTAATACAATCTGGCATGATGTCAAGAGGGAAACCTGGAAAGAGCAGACTGTGTGAGCAGTGTCCTCCTAAACGTGCATTGCACTTTGGATGCTCTCTTAACTGCTCACCTTCCTGGACGTAGATAGAAGACCTTCGTCTTCCCGCAGGGCAGAGAATTTGGACTGCTCTTCAGTATCGAGAGGGAGGGGGAATGGTGTGGGGGGAGGAGAAGAGGAGTGGGGATAGGGGGAGGGGAGTGGGGGGAGGGAGCAATATTTGGGAGGAGGGGAGGGAAATGGGAAACGGGGAGCAGGTGGAAATTTTAATTAAAAAAGAATAAAAAATAAATAAAAAGGAAAAAAAAAACAAAAAAAACTGTTGATAACATTCTATTTGTGTGTATACCTGATTGTCAGGTATTGAGGAATCCGGGCAATTGAGAACCTCGTTCATTAAAATAATGGTTCTTAAGAAGCGCTTATTGTGTGACATACACTATGTGCGTATGTTATGTGGTCCTCAAACTGAGTAAGCAGCTGTACTTCACAATCTCCATTCATGGGGGGTGGGGAATGAGCCCCAGAGAGGCTAAGAAAACCTGGCACAGGTTATACAGCTGAGCAATTTCTGCTGCTAGCATGTAGTTCCAGGGCTGTATAATATATAATAACAATATGTTTCTTCGACTAAAGCTCCTACTATGTGTTTCCATTTCCTACAGTCAATGCTGTAAGTGAAATGATCCCAATTAGTCACTTGAAATTAATAAGGTACAGAGAGGAGATGCCAATGTTAGCACTGAAACGGAGAAAGAGCTGGTTGCATAGCATTCTTTGCCATCACTAGATGATTTCTTTCTAAGGAGCCTTCCCTGTTGCATTCTTGGTACTCAGACCTAGGCGAACAGTTGCTTTCCCATGCCAGCTTGTCTGACTTATAAATCAATTTTTCCCTGGAAAGTTTTTATTTGTAAAAAAAAGGCTGATGAAAGAAATGTCTGAAAAAATAAATGTCGTAGGCAATCTGAAAAGCTGATTTTGCAGAAGTTTCAGGAGTGTTTTAATAGAGGTGTCAGGGAGGCATGGAGGAAAAATGTGAGCAGTTTAGATATATGGAAGGCCTTCTAGATAGAAACCAAGACTCTCCGGCATTTGTTGAAGAAAAAAAAAATGATACAACTTAGTTTGTCAAGTGTCTTGCACAACCTACATGGGAAGAGATGAGAAATGGAAAGTAATGAGAAAATAATTTAGTGAGGTCGGGGTACAAGTTAATAACTCCAACAGATTAGACTTTAGGTCTAAATTTCTCCAAGGATCTTATCGGTCCACTCCAAACTTCAGCAGACATTCCATATTCGTCATCATTAGTGCTTTAAATAAGGAGGGATGACAGGAGAGGCTTCCAGCCGAGCTAGGCGACAGTATATGAGAATGATTCAAGCAATATCATTTAGATATTTGACTTCATTTTGAAAGACACTTTTCAATTGAAAGTTATTCAGCTTACATTTACTTAAACAGTTTTAAGGAAGACTATCAGAATTCAGCAGAGATGCTTTGATCAGCTTTTTGATAGGCACTTCCTAAATAGAATAAATCTTTATTTATAATCCATAGATCTGGAACGGTACCTCCTTATTTCCAACCATCATCAATCTGTGAAGCACTTCAATATCTTAAAATTTGTTCTCAAGATTCATGATCTCTATTTTGAATCTATGGCAACAGTGATAAGGGTAACACTCAACTTCACTCATGCACTGGCTGTTGCAGCAGATCATTTGAAGACTGAAAGTACTTATTAACTGCTGCTTACGATATTAAATATGGGGCGGAATGGGACGCTAGGCAATAAAGAACTGGGAAAGAAAGAATTTAGTAGAGTTGTATGCAGAGGCACTGGGTTGTTTTGTCCGTTTAGATTATTAAAACATCTCCATACAGAGTTTAACTAAAATATAGCTTTCCTCTGTTCTCTTTGCCCTTCTGAACTAACGTGCCTTATGATGTAACTCTTTTATTAGTCATCTTGGTGTCTGTGCTTCTAGCCTCAGCTTATATAATTTGACAATACTCAATCAGTCCTACAATAAACACTCAGAAAAGGCTCACACTCTAAAGCCCTCTGGCTGCTGTAGCTTGAGTCATGCAGATATCCTCTGTTGAAAGACCACAAAGCAAACAACACAGCTGTTTCCCTAGCAGCCAAGCCCTGCTACCCCCTCACAACTGTTACCTTAGGGTTTCCCCAGAGGAGCCCCTCCTCTTCCACAGGTTGACCAGGCTGCTGGATCTGCTGGCGGCGGAGGACGACTTGCCATCCCCTACGTGCATGCGCACCACCGTAGATGTTGTAAAGGCGCTGCGCACGTTTCTCTCCGGTTTGGCGAGGATGATGTACACCTTCGGCACAAACATGCAGCCCAGAGCCACCGTGGCACTGAGGCTGACAGAGAAACACATGGTGATGATTTTGTAGTTGCTGCCAAAGTAGATAGGCACGAAGGCCAGCCATATGATGCAGGTTGTATACATGGTGAAGGCAATATACTTGGCCTCATTAAAGTTGGCTGGGACATTTCTGGTCTTGAAAGCATAGAACGTGCAGCTCAAAATCAATAATCCATTGTATCCAAGAGGAGTGACCACCCCAAGATTGGTGGTGTTACAAATCAAGTAGACCTCTCGAATGCTTGGGTAGTCGTGCATTATATCCGGAGGCTCCATGATAAACAGGGCCACAATAATGCCCAGCTGGATACAGATGAGAATGAAGGCAATTACTAACTGAGCACAGGCACTCATGAATCTGGGTTTCTTGGTACAGATCTTCTTCTTGCTGCCTGCTAGGATCCTTGCAATACGGTTGGTCTTGGTTACGAGTGCTGAGTAGCTCATGGCCGGAGAGAGACCGATGCCAATTCTCTGGAGATAGCAGTAAATCTGCTTGGGCTTCGCAATGAGGCAGAAAGTACATAAGTAGCCCAGGCAGATGCCCGCAAGGATAATGTAGCAGAGTTCCCGACTGGAGGACTTGACCACCGGAGTATCCCGATAAATGACGAAGACCACAGTAACGAACAGGGTGGCCAGCAGGCCGAGACAGGCGAACACCACAGCTGCGATGGGCTCAGGGTCACCCCAGCGAAGATACTGTACTGGGATCAAATCACAACCTGCAGACACACAGACACATATCGAAAAAGAAGGAGAGAAATTGATTTGGCTTACAAGTTCCCAGTTTATTAGCAACTGCTTTCGATTGCTTCAATCTGTTTCTCATTTCCCTTTCTAATTTCAGTCTCTCATACAACTAATTCCTTCAGCGATTTATTCAGAAAAATTAATATTGTTAAATGTTTGCTGTTTGATATAAACTCTCTTGCATTCTGAAATGAAGTGATGATATTCACTTTTCCTATTATTAAAAAAATTGTTTGGCCTCTTTAAGATAATTGCTAACACCTGGGATAAATCTATGGAGAAGTGCCATGGCTTTATTCTTAGCCAGGAGCAACCAAAGATTCCTACAGGAACTAGCAAGTGCTATGTGACAGAACATGAAACAGGGTATATTTGGGGAGCACAGGTTATCTGTGAGAAAAGGGGAAAAGAGAGGATACTACAGTGCAATAGAGTGATGCACAGCCTTGGATGAGGCTGCACAGCAGGCAGGTGGGCTAACCTGCGGGTCAGAGAGTCTTAAATTGACCGGAAGTTATTATTGTAAATGGTGTGGAGGAATGGCATGGACTGATTTCAGTGAGTACATTTCAAGTATGCTTTGATTGATGTAATCGATAAACTCAGGCTGTAGACAAAGCTGCAAACTATTTTGGAGTTATCTAAGGTGTTTTGAGGCATGCGGAAGTGCATGAAAACAAAGGAAGATTTTAAAACTATTTTTTAAATAAAATAAACAAACACAAAATCAATTGAAAAATAGAAAGGAATGATTCTTCTTTCTTGTACATCTACCCTTTTTGCCTCATGTATCAGTATTTCAGGTTTCAGATAGTTAACCCTTAGTACTATAGGCTCTACAGAGTTGTATGCCCGAAGTCATCTGCACACTTTGCGAAACTGCTTCTACTGGAAAACATATTTGTATTATCAATAGTCATTAACAGATCCTTTAACATAATTTATGAGAGTATCCCAAAGTAAATATAAGTTATTATATAAATCTTTAACTGTAAACAAATACATATCTCACTGCTAATGCATAGATCTCAACAGAACACTATTAAGACAGGCACTAAGATAAACAACTAATAAATGGGACCTCATGAAACTGAAACGTTTTGGCAAGGCAAAGGACACCGTCCTTTGGGCAAAGCTGCAGCCTACAGAATGGGAAATGATTTTTATGAGCTCCACATCTGATAGAGGGCCAAGATCTAAAATATATAAAGAGCTCAAGAAACTAGGCATCAAAACCCAACTAACCCAATTGGAAAATGGAGTATCATCTGAACAGAGAATTCTCAATAGAGGAATCTCAAATGGCGGAGGAACATTTAAAGAAATGTTTAACATGCTTAGTCATCAGGGAAATGCAAATCGGAACTACTTTTATCTTACACTTGTCAGAATGTCTAAAGTCAATAACACGAGTGATAGCTTGTGCTGGTCAGTAGGTACAGAAAGGAAAGACTCCACTGCTGATGGGAGTCAAACTTGTACAACCACTATGGTAATCAGCATGGCGGTTCCTTAGAAAGATAGGAATTGATCGACCTCAATATCCAACTATACCACTCTTGGGCATGTACTCAAAGGATGTTTCATCCCACCACAGGGAAACTTGCTCAACCATGTTTATAGCTCTCTATTCATAATATCCAGAAATTGGAAACAACCTAGATGTCACTAAACAGAAGAATGGATAAAGAAAATGTTGTATATTTATACAATGGATTATTATTCAGCTATTAAAACATGGCATCATGAAACTTTCAGGTGAATGGATGGAACTAGAAAATAAAATATCTTTTAACCTAACAATTTGTGAGTAGTCCAAAGTGAATATGCTATTATGTACATCTTTAATTATAAACAAATATATATCATACTCTGTATATTTTACTACTAATACATAAACTTGTATGCATGTTTTTAGTCACCCACACACACATCCAATACTTATATATTAAAATAAAACCAGGCTGAGGTTCCAGATCTGTGAGGAGAGTGCTTTCCTAGAATGCACAAAGTCCTAAGCTTGATTTCTCAACACTACATGAGCTGAGGATAGTGGGACATGCGTGTATTCCCACCAGTGGGGAATGTCGAGATTATCATTGACGACGTAGCCAGCTGAAGGGCAGGCCTTGGGAGACATAAAACCCTGTCTCAACAAAATGGTTCAATTAATAAGAGTTTAAGAAAATTCTACCTTTGATACTTTAGTACATCATGAGCTTTCATTTATACTTATAAAACTTCCCTTATAGAAAGTATTTTCAAAAGAAAGAATTAATCACTATTATCTTTATTCTTATGGAACAATGCATTTATGACAGTGATTTGGCAGTGATTTCTTTGTTGATAACAGCTAATCATGTAAAGACTCTTTCCACTGTTAGATCATGTATTTCTACTGTCCACATGTTAGTTCTAACATAGGAGAAAGTCTATGTTGTATATGAAACAGATATTCTTCATCTCATAAGGAAGCAACTGAAAATGTTGAATTTTTTAACTAAAGGACTTTTTAAAACACACAATTTTCTTCTAGTCTGTTCTTAATTGCCTTTTATGTAAATGCAATTAGTATTCCAATTTCTCAATGCTTTGCATAGGATAACATTAATCATTATTCTATGTCAGATAGATTATTGAATTGTCCATGTGCAATCCCTTAGCATCATGTATGAAATTAATGGCAACTCATTAACTTTATATGTGGAGAAACTATGCATAAGGCATGGCTCTCATGTGATATAATTATTTGGAGTTTACTTGAATTCAGATGAGTATTGTATCATTTAACGTGTACCATTCAGGAAGCTTTATGTATAATTCAATGGCAACATCATTTTATGAAACACTTTTGTAATTGTTTTTCCCAAATTTATGACTCATTTTAGTGCTTTGATCAAGAAATGACATCTTGAGCTTCCAGCAGCAGATACTGCACCATAATTATTTAAGGCATATAACAAAATACAGTCCAAGATTGCAAACTTAGGAGATTGTGAATCAATACTCTGTGGCTGGGAAGGAAATCTTTTGCTTTAGAAATATTAGTTTATAAATATTAGGCTTCATTATGGCATTTATTCAAATAAAATTTGTTTTTATTGTTTCTCTTTCCGCATTCATTTCATTAATTTTTCATTAATTATCACAGAGGGAGGGAGAGAGAGAGAGAGAGATTCATAAGCACACAAATACGACCTGCCCAGTTTGTTCAATACTACTTGTATGTTTGCTTTCAGGGCTGACCTCTGTTATTGGATAATCAACTGGCAATTTCTTCCCTGTAAGACTATTTCTCTTGCTCTCAGCATTCCTTATCTATCTACATTTCCTTGTTTAGGGTTGAAGCAGGGTGCGTTTTCACCTGCCCACTTTAGGATATCTATTGTTACCCTTAATTAAATACATATAAACACTGAAGATTTTTTTAATATACATATAATACATAAGGTCTGCATATGGAAGAGAATGTACAGTTTTTCCTTTTTGAGACTGGGTCACTTTGTTTAATATTCATTTACAGTTTTGTCAGTTCTTCTGAAATTTTCATTTTTGTAAAGAGATGAGCAAAGTTCCATTTTTTATATGTGTCACATTTTCATTATTCATTCATTTGTTGATGGACATCTAGTCTGGTTTCATTTTCCAGAAATTGTGAAGAGAATAGTAATAAAAAAGAATGAGCAAGTACCTCCATGGTAGGATAGGGAGTTACTTGGGATTATGTCTGGGAGTAGTATACAAATATTATTTTGAATATGCAACTTTCGTGGCTCCATACAACTGCTTCTTAGTCCTTGGTCAAGAAACATTATCATAATTATGGAATAATGTTCTCAGACTGATTTCTCATTTGCGGTATGAATGAATGTCTCATATGCTAAATCCAAGTTGGGTATATTTTATCCTTGCTTAAGGCTTTCATTAGATAAAGTATCTTCAACATAAGTTGTATAGGGAGGAAGTTAGATGGTAGTTAGAAATGAGATATGAGACATGAAGAAAACAGTATAAGCCCACTAAAGCAGGACTTTTAAAGATGATAAGAACAAAACTCAAGTCACTGTTTTAATATAATAAACTATGAGGACATTTCAGAACTAGTATTGCAAGAGATTTTGAAGTAGTCAGAAAGGGGATTCAATGAATTGGTTCTAATGAATTGATAGCAATATTATTAAAAATGAACAGTTAAAATGGACGTATCACACCTTATGGTGATGCTGTGTATCTCCAGCTTGGATGTGTTGTGTTTTAGGTATGGTTGAGTGATCATATAAAACCCAAAACTCCAAATTATAGCTAATTTAAAATGAATTGTTCCTAGTTCAAAGACTATCGTGAATAAATTGATGAAAAACCCGTGCATGCCTTCTTTTTTTCCATTGTACGGTTTCAGCTTCTTTGCCAAAAATCAGGTGTGTGGGTTAATGTCAGGGTCTTCAGTTCAATTCCATTGGTTCATGTGTCTGTGTTGATGCCAATACCAAGCTGTTTTTATGATTATAACTCTATAGTAGAACTTGAAGTAAGGGATGGTGATGCTTCCAGAAGCCCCTCTATTGTACATGATTGTTTTAGCTATCCTGTTTTTTTTTTTGTTTGTTTGTTTTGTTTTGTTTTTCCTTATGAAGCTGAGTATTGTTCTTTCTAGGTCTGTAAAGAATTGTATTGGGATTTTGATGGGGATTGCATTATATCTGTAGATTGCTTTTGGTAGGATTGCCATTTTTATTATGCTTATCCTACCTATCCAAGAGCATGGGGGATTTTTCCATTTTTTGATCTTTTTTCATTTTCTTTCTTCAGAGGCTTAAAGCTCTTATCCTGCAGGTCTTTCACTTGCTTGGTTAGCCGAACTATGGGAGTCCAATAGAAGAGAGGGAGGAGGGGTTATAGAAGTAAGAGTGGGTGGGGGATCAAGATCATGACAGGGAAAACCTACAGACAGTTGATCAGAACTTGCAGGAGCTCATCGACAGCTGGGGATTCTGCATAGAATCAAACCAGGGCCCCTGCATTTGGGTGATAGTTTTGTAGCATGGTCAGTTTATGGGATCCCTGGCAGTGGGATCAGGATCTATCTCTAGTGGATGAGCTGTGTTTTTTTAAGCCCATTCCATATGGTGGGATGCTTTGCTCAGTCTTGATGTGGGTAGGGGAAGGGTGAAGGTTGAGGAATGTTCCAGGCTTTGTTGACTCCCCATGGGGGAGGCCTTATTCTTTCTGAGGTGCAGAAGGGTTGGTGGGAGGTGGGGAAAGGTGGAGGATGTGAGGGAGTTGGAGCTGTGGTTGGTATGTTCAATGAATAAAACAAAAGAAACCAAAAATATCCACAGAGGCAGATGGGGGCCTTGCATTGAGAAAGGTCGACGGCCGGCGACGTAGGATATATGAGGCCTGGCCTAGGATCCCCTGACCAGAAAGAAAGTGTTTCTGATGCCAAAGGCCTGCCCTAGCTTCCTATAGTAGCACCGCTTCAGTTTCCTTCTCAGTTCTCACCCAAAATAGCTTACTGCAAGTTTCAAATTTTAGGTTCAGAGGTACGTATGCCTCCTAGTAGTAAGTTGTCATACATTTTTACCTTCTTCTGCCATGAGCCTATTATTATGTTTTTAAATGAGACTGTCTTGTTTAATATGGAACATATGCCATCGAATTTCAGAGAATCATAAAATGCAATCTTTACTCTATTGTGAATTTGTTCACAATGATGATGGTCCATAACATTCATATTGTCTACAAATATCTGAAATACTAGTCTTCTTACTTTTTTTTTCTAATTCATGGATTTTTTTAAATTAATGGTTTGCTTTTTATGCTTATTTCATTCTCTGTGTAAGGAAATAAGTGCAGAAATTAACTAAAAATCTGAAGTACATATATTTTAAAGTTTGCTTACTCTTTGCTTATAAGTTTTTTAATTTAGTGTATGTTATTTTATTTTAGGAATATTAATCTTCTTTATCATAGTCATGGAGTTCCCTGTGTTTTGCTCTTTCCTCGAAAAGCGGTGGGGCCTTCGATTAGAAAACAGTGGCCAGGTCCTGACATCAATTATTCAGGTTCCTATTGGCTTCTTCCTGTTTTGTATCTGGCTTACACTTTTTCTCTTTACTCAAATAACACATCTTTTCACACCTTAAGCTGAAGATGCAACAATTTGTTCAAGGAAAGAAACTATCAGAATAGTGTCATCCACGTGGATTGTGTGATCCCACTAATGTGTTTCAATATCTCATAACAGAAGCGATGACTACTGGATGGTCTCCGGAGCCCCTGAAGATGTGACTGCTCACTCATAGCTGGTGTTCCTATTCACATTTAGATAGCACCCTTACACAAACAATGTTCCTATGGCTAGCTGTTCCCTGACAGATGTATCCTTAAGCTCTCTTCTAACTGCCTGTTCAGGCTGGGGGAATGAAAGACAGCTGCCAGTGTTCTTCTCTAAGTCAGATGGAGCAGGGGCACCTTAACAATCTCTGCATCTCTTGTACATTTCTAGTGAAAGAAGTTTGATGCTGAAAATGTCAGAGAATAAGATGCATGTGCCCTTAGCTGATGGCCAGGACGTGTTTGCAATGAGAAAATGAGAAGGGGACATGGAACTCATCTTTTGAAAGACAAGTAATATGTTCTGAACAAGGCTGACGAATGAAATGTCATATTTGCTTTCATTCTTGTCTACCAGCAAGCTATTTTTCTTCTATTTCCCCTTCTTTTTAACCCTCTGAGATGTGATATCTAGGGTGTTGGTCTGAGATCTCAGGAATGATTGGAATTGTTTCTGAAGTCAAGACACATCTTATCTTCTTGTGTCTTTTATTCACTTAGCTTTATATAAAAAAAATTAACTCTTTCATAGTTCAGATGAATTGGAAATAGTATAAATAGTTACTATTGTAAACTATTTATAATAAATAGTTTAATAAAAATTAAGTACCTCATTTTGCCTATAAATACAATGATTTCAATCTATTTTTAAATATACAGGAATGTATTGAATTTGTCTTCTTTACCTGGTTGCCAACACCTGATGTTAATTACAAGGCTTGTCTCCTGTCCATAAATGATGTCTTAGTATAATGTGAATCAGTCCTATGGTTGACATAGCAACTCAGAAATTAATATTTACCTGAAAAGTATGCAATTATCATCTGGATAAGTGAAGCATATAATTTTTCCCTTTGTCGAGAAAACCTAAGTTTCATAGCTATTATTTACTATTTCAAACAGAGGTCTGAATACTGTTTACTGCAGTTGGATTTTAGGTGCAAGATGATCCCAGAAATAGCAAAACTCGACAAGAAGGCCACAGGGTTTGTAAGAAGTGTTTTATATTATAAACAGTCCCATTTTTTATCTACTCATTTTATAGATGTTTTATCATTGATTAATATCACTTGGAAAAATTCACTGGATCCGGATAATTCATTTCTTGTGTTAATAAAGAGGGATGCAGCAAACTGAAATGTTTCTCTTTCTCCCTCTCTCTCCCTTTGTGTGTGTATGTGCATGTATGATGAAGTATATAGTTGTAGTGTATGCATTTGTAAATGCAGAAGTACCCACACTTATGTGTAAGTATATGGAGCCCAGAAGAAGACTTAAAGTGTGTTCTCTCTGCCTTATTCTCATAAGACTAGTTCTCTCACTGAGCTGAACAGCTGAATCTTGCTTGGCCTTTTAATTAGGTTGTTAGGCTGGCTGGTCAGTCATTTTCTAAATTCATTTGCCTTTGACTACATCCTCACTGTGGGAGTAACAAGCATATGAAGTCCTAGTTTCTTAAGTTTGTCCTGGGTATTTTAACTCAGGTTCTCATACTTACATGGCAAGTGTTCCTACCCAATGAGCCACATACTTAGTCTAGAAGTTAATCAATAACAAATACCATCCACTTATGCAATTTGGATCCATTCTTCTCATGAAGTCTGTTAATTGCAATACTTTCAAATATTAAGCAACCTCCAAGACCCCAAATCCTGTTCAGCAATGGCACAATACCTCATAGATTTAAACATTATTTTAGCAGGAAGCAAAACATGCCATAATACTGGCAAAAGACTTAGGGGCTAGGGCAGCTTGACCCAAGTCTGAGGAACTGAGGTCAGTCCTCAGGCCTCATACTACAGAAGGAGAGAATCAATTCCCACAAGCTGTCCTTTAACCTCCACATGACGGCTATTTCCTGCCACAAATAATAATGCATTTATAAATGAATACTACTAAAAAAGAAGGCCCCAAATATAATTGTAATCTCTACCTAAAATGTTGGCATGATTTTATTAATAATTACTCCAATCAGAAGGAGGGTTTATTCTCTTCATGTCTGAATGAAAGCCAGAGAGAACTGACTCTGTTTTTGAGTGTCAGGAAATACCAGATCCTAGTCCAGAAGTTGTATGAGGTTTTCATAATAAATAAGTCAGGTAAGTATCATTGTCTCTAGTTCACAGGAGGTGAGTGGGCATATATAACTGAATAAGATATATTGACATGCTGGAACTGAGAGCATAACTTTGATGTTAGTCATTTATTTACTTATTTACTTGTATTAAATCCATTGAGGAAGGCAACTTTATCATCTAATCCTCAGAAGGATGATCTGAGGCTACTCAGTAAAAATAAATCACAATAAATTGAGAATGTCTGCACTGTAAAAAGCAGGGGTAGTGGTGGCAACATACTTGCTTGATGGCTGTCATTTTGGTATCAACTCATGCCCCTTCTAAGGGCTCTCATTGTTCCAAGCTCTTCAGTAGGGTTTCACTATGGTGTGTGTATCCTGAGGGTGTCTGGCCAGAGATGTGGGGTAGTTAATCTTTCTTCTTTTCTCCCTAAAATTTTCTAGCATAGGACACCTACAACACACTAATGACACATTCCCCATGTTGCGACAGTAGCTTCATGGTCATTCATCACTGAAGAATTTTGATGTGGGATTCCCCTCTGTATGCTGTGAATACCATTGGTTAATAAAGAAACTGTTTTGGGCCTGTGATAGGGTAGAGCAGAGAGGGGTGGGGAAGACTAAATTGAACGCTGGGAGAAAAAAGGTGAGACAGAGAGAAACCTGTAGCCCTGCCGGAGACAGACACTGGAACTTTACCTAGTAAGCCACAGCCATGTGCCCATATACAGATTAGTGGAGATGGGTTAAATTAAGATATGAGTTAGCCAGAAATATGCTTAAGCTATTGGCCAAACAGTATTGTAAATACTATAGTTTCTTTGTGGTTATTTTGTGAGCTGATCAGCTGCGAACAAACAAGCGGCCTCCTACAACAGAATTTCATACCCATCATAGTTTATTGCATACCTTTTATTTTAGATTCCTTTAATAAAATTCTTTTGAATATCTGACAATTCAAAGATAGTTTTGTTGATGTTTTTATTGCTGTATTTTATAGGGAGATATGAACTGTTACACTAAGATTTATTTTATAGTTAAAACCTAAGTAATAATGTAACAGTGCTGCAGAATACTGATGGGAAGGCTTATCCCAAATCACTATTTCAGGGAGCAGCTTTAAGAACTGTGACTTCGGTCGCACTGCTGTAGAAGTGTGGAAAAACACAGCTCGTGGATGGAAATAATAAGTGCAGCTAAGATACCACTCTCCCTCTCCACTTTCCCCTTAATTCTCATCACATTGTTCTTCCATTTTGTAGATCCTCTCATAGTCTCATAGAATGACTTTTCCCTGAGCCTGAGTGTCACGTTCCTTCCATGAGATCATAGCTCTCTCCGGCCTGTGTCAATGTTTGCTGAACTGTGTCATAGGTAGGCTGAGCAATATAAGGACAGAAACAATTTCTTTGTAATTGCGTTATGGGTAGTGCCAAGGACAGTGCCTTGCATAAAACTGACAACTGAATAGGTAGATGGTTGACCTATCAGAGAAGGGATCAAGTTAGAAATAAAAGATGTGCTTTACATTTTCAGCTTGAGTTACAGGAGCATTTTACTCTACTTGTTTGTGCCTCCACACAGAAAGTGCATAAAATAAGGCATTTCCTTAGCTATCATGAGCATTTGAAGCTGTGGAAACCATTACAGAAATACTCACGGATAAATACGATGACCCAGAAAAGACAAGGGAAACAACTTCACAGACCTGAATCTATACAATGCTTTGAGCTATTTTAATATTTCATTAAAAACGCACATCAAAGACTTCACTTTAAAGCAGTCCCTGAATTTGACACATATCATAGCTGTAAGAAGGCTTTACTGCTAATTTTTATTTATGTTTTCTAAATAAAAAAACTTGGTGATGATCAAGTTACTTTTCCTGTGTTTGCAGAAATTCTTGAGAAGCAGTTTTGTCCAGCTGGTTTTCCTTACTGGTGTTCAAAGGCTTTCTGACTTGCTTTCTAAGCCACTGTCTTCCTTGTACCCACATACCCTAGATTTTCTTTCAGTTTGAGACATGCTGGGATTTTCTGGAGCCTCAGCTCATGCAACTTTTCTTAAGGCTGTTTGTAAAATCATACGCATATTCTTACACAAATGTTTCCTCCTGCTTTTCTCCCCAAGACTACTGACTTCTAATTTTTAAGTAATACAATCTTGTAAGAACTTCCCAAGTGAGCTACTGTATGATTTAACTAATTAATATGTTTGGATTTTTTTACAGAAAGAAAATATGGGACCAACGCCCCAATACACATAAGAAAGATGCACGAGGGGAAAGATGAATTCTTTTTCCTAACCACTAAATGATGGAAAATCATTCATGCAGTGCAATTGGAGCCTTCCACTTGGTTCTGAATTCAACACGCATTACTGAGCATGAACTCCACTTACAATAGTGGGTCCACATTATGGGTTTATAAAGGAAGTCATTTGTTCCTTTAGAGGATTCTCCAAATACTCAGCTTTGTTATTACAGTGCCAGGCACTGGGCTGAGTGTTTTATGGGTATTATTATGTTTGACAAAACATTATTATGAGGTATGGGACATTGGGTTTTTTTTTTTAAATCAATTTTTAGTTAAGGAGACAAAGATAGGATAAGAAATGCAGAGTGTTTGAAAGGAACTCCATGGGAAGAGTAGAAGGGATGTCAACCAAACAGGCAGACTGTGGAGACAGGCAGAGGGTTCCCACTACAGCACAGACACAGTCACCAGAGAATTAAACTGTCTCAGGGAATCACTGCCAAGAGGCTCAATGAGGGCTTTTCAGAGGAAAGATGCTAATACCTGCTTGCCTGCCTGCAGTCCACGGGCTGCTGTGGGAGCTGTGCAGAACAATATGTGGCTTCAGCAATGGCAGAATAATTATGTAACAAGGAAAAGGGAGAAAGGAGAAGTGTGCACGTAAAACAAAAGTGACTCGGTGTCTGCTAAATGGCCTGTGTTTTATTACACTGTCCTATGCTCTACCTGGGGAAAGACAGGCTATTATATCTTCCTGGCCTCTTCACATAGAATTATCTTCAAGAAAATGGTATTATATTATCTTCAGTTGTCAGTACAAGGAAGCATAATATTCTGTTCATTTTTTACACCATTACTGTAGTCCTTAAGAGGTGTGAAGATAGAAAGATAAATGCTCTTACCCCTTCCGTATCACTCATATAATACGCTAATAATTGATGAAGCCTTCCCCAAGTAGGTTAAATAATGTAGGATTAAGAATTCCCTTACAACATCTTATGTTCTTTGGGGGAATTGTGATAATTTACTTTGGCTAAGCTAGGAAATTACGATCGGTGAAATCACGTTGTTTTCTCTAGTTGGAACACATCAGAGCTGCTTGACCACAGTGCCATTGTTCTGTAGAAACCACAGATTGATCACCACGAAGAACATTTCTCATTGCTGGGCTTCTGACAAGATGCAAATTTATGATATTTTCCTCTAGGATCAGTTCCAGGAAGTTCCACAGAGAGTGGGGCTTTCGCCACATTTTCCCCCTCGAGTAACTGATATTTTACAGGTGTACATGGACCTTAGTTTATCAATTCCTACTTTCTTTTAGGAAGCTCTTTATAAATTGATAAATGTTGAGACGTTGCAAGAGTCAGAAAGCGTTTTACACCTTTTATCCAAGAGAGTTGTGGCCTCTCATTAAAGCAAAACAACATGGTTTCTTATCAACATTAAGGGGAACAATCTCATCGAGCTAATTGTTGGGAAAGAGGCAGGGTCTCCCGCACTCCTAAATCATCCACCTACCTCCAGTTATTGTTTTCAAAACTTTAGTAGAAGAATAATGACACTTAGTATGAAATATTAATATCAAAACAGGTTTTAAGCTATCTGTATTATATTTCATACCTCCTCTCATCTAGTAACTACTATTTTCACCTAGCGGAAAGGCAAGCTGATAATCAAAGATGAAGGACATGGATATTTATTTGTTTGATGTTACATTTGTGGAGTGGATTGAAATATGGCTGTCACTGACTCCAAAAGTCCATTGATTTAAATTCTTTGCTCTTGGGACTTAATAAAGATGAATTATTGGAGGCATACCTTGAATGTTGTTGAAACCTGTTGATAAAAGTTTTATTCTGTGTTTGACATAAATTTGAATTCCTTAGATTGTTTTGGTGGGTGTGTATGTATCAAACTTTTAAAGGGAGTCCTACATAGTGCTAGGGGCCTGGGGAATTCTATTGTTAAATAATATCTTTTACAGATATTTAGTGCTATGGTGCTTGTTTTATTTAGGAAAAGGTGACGTCTATCATGAAAACTTTTATTAAAATGTGACTGCAAACTTGTGATGCTCTTGATTCTAAAGAATTATGTTGAGTTTTAAAATATATGTTCAGGTGTATACATATTTTTTAGATATGACATGGTCTTTGTGCCTGAAATTGTTTTTGAAGGAACACTGGCCCCCTGGAGCTTGTGTTTCTGGCAGGCCTTGTCCTTCTCTCTAATTCCCTCTGTCTTGCTAAAAACAGATTACCTTCCTAAAGCTAGTCGCTAAGGACTATTCCCTTATTTGGTCACTTCCTCTTCCTGAGGCTGAGTACCAAAGTCCTAGAATCAAAAACCCTCTTTGTTTCACCTAATGAACATGCCCAATTAAAATTAAACACCTCATCCTAAGACAGGTTTTCCTCCTTTATCTCTCTAAATCACTATTTGCCTGTGTGTCTGTCTCCTCTCTGTCCAGAAGCAGTCCTTTTGTCCTTCTAGGAAAAATATCTCTGAACCCTTTCTCTTGTCTTTATTCCCTTCTCCCTGGGCCCCTATCCTTTTTACTACCACATCGTAGCCTATTTCAACACAGACCTCCCCTTTTTCTCCTCTGTAGAATAACCCCTGCAAGGTCATTTGCTACTGTTTTCTGCCTGAGTCAGAAAGCAGCTGCTTTAACTTGTCTTCCCTGCTTAATACAGACTCTCTCTGTAAAATAGATGTTTGGGTGTGGTTTGGGCCCCCAGAGTCCCCTCTCTGCAGGAGGCCCCTTCAGCTTTTTCAGCTTAATTTCCCCTTGGTCAAGAACTCATCCCCTCTGCCTGGTGGTGGTGGTGGTGCACACCTTTATTCCCAGCACTTGGGAGGCAGAGACAGGTGGATCTTTGTGAGCTAGTTGCAGGGCAGGCTCCAAAGCTGCAGAGAAACCCTGTCTCGAAAACCAAGGGGGAAAAAAAAAAAAGAAGATCCTTCAAACTTTCAAGACTTGATCAGATATCTCTTATTGATAGTCCTTGGTGATCAATGGTTCCTCGAGTGCTATTCCCCTTCTACTGTCGCTCCTTCCTTTCACGTTATATCCTCTTCTCTCTTCTTTTATTTGACAGTAGCTAAATCAATTTTTATTGTAGAGGAGGAAAACTTGATATATTCAACGCCTCCTTATTTGCAAGAATATCTAGCCAGACTCTTTACATGTCTGTCTGGCCAGATTCTGGAATATTCAAGAGTAGGAAATTTGCATCCATCACCACGTGTGACAAGTACTGATTCTGACAACTCAATATATATATATTTGCTAATGGATAATTTTGTCTTCCGTGCCACTATTGCACCTGCTATGCGGCTCAATTATTGTATACATCACGTCTATAATCCCAATGTGAATACTGAAGTCAGACTTCTTCTGTGGACTTGTGAGTCTTCAACAAGGGAAGGTTAGTCACCTTTCATTTTAAGGTCACAGAATTGAGCACTGCATGAAAAACATTAGTTTGTAAACTGAATGAATAACAGCATAGCCAGCTCTTGGTCCTGGTTAGACTCCCACAGAAACTAGAAGTCAGCAGCTGGACAGCACCGTTCTAAAATACTGTTCAATTGTTAATGCAAATGTTGCTATAGATAGACAAAGATAATCATTCCCGTCTAAATTCACACAAAATTCTCAGAAACACAGGATATTTATAAATTGCAAGAATTCCCCATTTCTGCGTCTAAATTTAATTATGAAAACCAAATAGCCTGCTTTAATCACATTTAGAGTGAAAAATACCAGAATATCCTAGATATAATTAATATTGTGACAAATTTGAATCTAAATTCTTTTTTCGTTATGATTTCCTGGAAATATGGGACTGAAAAAAAGATGTTGCAGCAGAAAGAGAGTAGCATAGCATAGCCCCCTGGGCTTGACTTTCCTTGAGGTTTGTAGTACTAAATAATGTATACGATTTTCCTGAATCTTAGATATCTCAGTTGTAAAAATGGTATCTATGTCATAGGACTGAAACAGAAAATACTTAAGATACAGCTGTTAGCAATGCCAGACAATCTCACATGCTTTTATTAAGCGAGTTTACACTTTCAAAGGCATAAAAAGTCCCTTAAAGTAGACTGAAGGAGAAACATGTATTAAACAAAGTGTAACTCTGGTTCTGGAGTTCAGAGACCCGCCTCTGCTCACAGCCCTGGGAGCCCCTCCTCCTCCTCCTCCAGATCCCTTCTGAACTCTTTGTTTCCTCCACTAACTTTTACTCCTTAGCTGAAAATTCTGTTTCCAAACTCTCAGGCAATTCAATCACTCAAGGAACCAGAAGACCTGTTAGCAAATGTCCCTCTTGATACACGCACCTTCCTTCCATTTCCACTGCTCTGCAGGCACCTGAAGGGCTGTTCTTTGTGAGTGAGAAGCAGGAAGCCATTCTGGCCTCCTGTCACAGGCTTTCCACTGCTTTCTGCATAAAAGCCTGGTTGATTTTACCTTGGACTTTCAATGGGTTTATTGGAGGGTGCCAGCCTCTGACACATTCAACAGGAAACAAGTTTGCAGCCTTGGAAGGGAAATTGAAGATGAGACTCTTGCTACTTGCAAGTCAACTTAAATTCTTTAGCAGAATACACACACACACACACACACACACACGGAAGCTTTTACAGTGGCAAGAAATAGTGAAGCAGGACGCAGTTTCTGGCAAAGAGAAGCTGTAGAAAATTCTTACTGCAGCACCCAGATTGTCACCTTTTGCCGCTTTTCCTTCCCATCTCAAAGTAGACCATTATTGCACTGACTTTTTTCTTATTAGAGAACAATTACCCAATTTTAACAATGTTAATTCTCAATCAAATTTCTTCATTGATTTTTATACCTGCTACATTATTTTAGCCCATAGACCAATAGATTAACATTGATTGCTGTAAAACCTGTTACTGCATTTTTCTTAGCATTTATATTTCAGTCATTTATTTTTAAATTTATTTTTCAACATTATGTAAGAAAACGTTGTGGAATGTTTTCAAATAAAAAACTTAAATGTGTAGAGTATGAATACAAAAAAATCTAGATTTGAAAAATATTAACGTCTTGCCATGTTAATTTCAAGTGATATCCAGTCCCATGGAGGCAAGTTACAATTGCTATTGAACCTTTTCTATAATTCCTATGTTACTCTTTCTAGATGATATCATCATATTATCTTTCCATTTCGTGCTTAAAATTAATATCCATTATCCATTATCACATTGTCACTGTGTAAATAATATTTATAATGTGGTCCTCCAGGATTGTATTTCTTTTCTTATTTGATTTTTGGATATTCCTAGAGATAATGGCCTTGTTAAAAAACAATTTTCTAGGAGAGAAGGGCAGAGTGTTTTGCCTAGTGAGTTTACAGAAATGTTTTATCACTTAGAATATTGCCTGGGATAGGGTTCATGACATAATATACCCCAATACAGTACCTTGGCATACTGAATTTGAGAAATAGCATGGACAATAAAGGACTTCTTGCCCTTTTCTTATCATCTCTGCTGAAGCAGGTGATATAAGATGTTTTAGTGGAAGGACCTTTCCCACGGTCATACTTGTAGGACTAGAACATTCTCCTCTGCCTTGAAAAGGGGTACAGAGAGGAAGTGAACAAGCAAGCCTTGCTACACTTGGCCCATGACTTCCCTACCATAGTTTACCGTAATTCTTCTTTATTTGTATTTATTTATTTTAAACCCAGGTACATAACCACTCAGCTTCAACTATTCTGTCAGGACTAAATTGCTTTGTGGAGAGTTTTATGTCACTTCAAAGTTAGTATTAGACTGATATGGTAGCATAGACCTGTACTGTCTTGATGTCCAGCTCTTCATGAAACCTAAGCAAGGGAATTAGGTGAGACCAGGACTTCGAGACCAATCTGGGTAGCATAGAGAGTTCTATCTTAAAGAGAATAAAAAACAAGCAAAACTAAGGCTCAAAAGTTACATCTTATGTTGAATAACTATAATGCTTTCTCTTTTTAATCTTTCTTTTGACACAGAGGTTTCACCCAATGTCCATGGTCGACAGAAGGGAAAGACATTTTCCTTCCCTTTATCTAGGTCAGAGATGGCACTAGATATGCTCTTATTGCGTGGATTACTAGATGACTGAATAAGTAAATGGTTTTAATCTTACTTACCATGATTTAGAGAACACTAAAAGCCTTGGTATTTGCTTAGTTGTCCTGGCTTTCCACACTGTTTCTTCTTGGTCCTGGCATTATAGCATCACAAATACACTTTTCTATTTTTCATGTAGGAAGCTACTCTTTTTGCTTGGATTCATATATACACACACTTTATTGAAGAAGGGATTTTCAGCTGCAGCTGTTAGCTATTATATTGATCTGGATTTCCACATTGCTCTGCTCATCTCTGATATTAACATCTAATCATTTATTATATCTGTCAACATTTAGAATGTCAATATTTGTAGAGCAGGGGTATTTTTATACTTCTCACTGCTGGTACTATTAGGTAAAAAATAACTATTTCTTGTCCTCAATGAGAATACACACACACACACATTTTAGCATTTATAAGCCCATGTGAGGATTTGGGTGGATTTGTCAATGCCTGGCTTTCCTGTCTTCAGATTGAAGAAGAAGAAAGTACACTTGTATTCCCACATCTGAATTTCAGGAAAAGAATGAGGTCTGTAGTCCAATGGCATTGGCAGACATTTGAAGATCCAAGTAGATCACATTATCAGGGAAAATTTGTAACAGGAAACCCACAGGGAGCAAACATCTAAACTGGGGAAACCTCCATGTTTAATGGCCTAGATTATATGGAACAGGCAACAACAGCCCACATCTCCTGCCCCAAACAGGCAAAATAAAATAAAGCAAAATCAGAAATGACATTTACGTAGGACAGAGAAACCTGGGTTGTAACATGTTCAAAAATGTTCAGCATCAAGCCCACTTCCTTGAACGGAAACATTTGCAAAAATAAGGAATGATAAATAACCTTGTGGTTCCAAAACACGGTAGACCTAGGTCTTTGCCGGGATCTTTCAGCAGGGAGAGTGGGAGAAAGTGTGTAAATGTGAGTGCATACTACTTATCCAAGAAGTTACCTGAGCAAGAAGAAAGAGGAATTAACAGTGGAGGATTTGTCTTTGCACAAGGACATTTTTTGAAATAAAAGAGAATAATACTCACATGTGCCTATTATATTAGACAAAGAAGCAGTGCATTAGCCATTCCTGCATCATTTCTAGGTGATGATCTTAATGATGCTGGAAGGACCACTTAGTTCCAGAATCATCATTGTCACCCTTCTTGTCAATGGCGACTTATATTTCAAGCTTAAACTTTCTCCAGTTGCTCATAATACTGTTTATTCTGCACCTATAATACGAACTGAACAGTGGTGTTACCTTTTTTTTAAAACAAACTTTTCTCTAGCCAATATTTTATGTTACCTGGAAACTTAATTTTATCTTTTATGTCCAGCTCATGGTACATATCCTTGCACATATTAAAGCAACAACCTTTTAATGACTTCTTATTTAATAATCTGAAAAGGTGCATCAAATTGCTCTGATCTAACACTAAAGCCTAGATATTTATGAACAAATGCCTTTATTCCTTTAGGGTTTAAGGGAGGAAATTTAAGTCTTCCTTAATAACTTCTGTGTCAATTTCTTTGTGTGTATTGTTGATTTTATACCAAATCATACCTCAGATATTCCAATGCATTGTTTAGTTAAAGAAAACCAATTATCTTGTCTGCTGCAGCAATGATCGTCCAATGTGCCTACTTGATTTTTACCCATCGTCTCTCCCCAAACTGTCTGCTTGATTTTTACCTTCCATTTATCCCGAATTACTCAACCTCACAGCAACAAGAATGCTGTATAAGAACACAACATTTACCATTCTGCTGCATCTACTGAAATTCTTGCAATGATTGCTCTCTCTTCTGACAATTCAACACTGAAATCGTAAGCATATCCTCCTACGGGACGTTGGATCTTGTTCCATACTTTCCTGAAATCTGACAATATCCTGACCTCTTTTACCTTCCTATGTGCGCTGCCTTCCAGGTCAGGAATGGCATTCTTCCTGCCGCTTGTAGCAACTACTATTTATCACATAAGTAATTTTTCTAGAGAAATATCTGTGATCACAACTTTAAGTTACTTGTTCTCTATTATTTTCATTTTATCTGCTAATCTTTTGCCTATTTTGCATGATTTGTCAGTGTGTGTGTGCGATGGAGAACTGTATTCACGGACAAGGGACTAACCATGCAAGATTATTGAGTTACAAGAATTTTATGATTCAGCAGTAATATAATTTGAAATTAAAAAAAATAATGAATCAATGGAAAGGAAACATCACCAAATACTGTGCCATACCAAACTAACAGAAAGGTAATTATAATATGTTTTTCTTGTAGGCAATTTTAATTTTGTGTGCATGTATACACCTACTATAATTCATCTACTCAAAAAAATTCATTTTGATTTAATGCGCAGCACTGAGTCAACTCTGGAATGCCTACAACCATCAGAAAGCTTGCCTAATTATAAAAACAGGACTCAATGCTACCACTAGGCACTTGGATGTTTTATTAAATCTTTTAAGAAAGAGAAATCGTCTGTATAAATATCACTCACTAATAAAGAGTCTTAGTGTGAGCAAGCCTCAAAGGGCTCCAGATCACAGCATTTTTCTAATCAGGGCTTTGATGTAAGCTGGTACAATGGCCATGGGTAATCATTTATTCAATGAGGGAGGAACTTAACACTGATGATCTTATGACCTATCTTGTAGGAATTCTGTGCTAAAACCCCCTCTTAATACTGGAGCCACTACTTTGTGGGAGCTTAGCCTGTTTGGATGCTTACCTTCCTGGACCTAGATAGAAGTGGGAGGACCTTGGTCTTCCCGCAGGGCAGGGAATTTGGACTGCTCTTCAGTTTCGAGAGGGAGGGGGAATGGAGTGGGGGGGAGGAGAAGAGGAGTGGGGATAGGGGGAGGGGAGTGTGGGGAGGGGGCAATATGTGGGAGGAGGGGGAGGGAAATGGGAAACGGGGAGCAGGTGGAAATTTTAATTAAAAAAGAATAAATAAATAAATAAATAAATAAATAAATAAAATAAAGCTTTGGATTTCAATTAAAAAAAAATACTGGAGCCACTAGACATATCCCAGGTGGTTGCTCTTTCAGGAGTACTTTTTTAGGCTTCCTTCAATTATACTAAGATATGGAAGACAATTTTCAAGCATATTCCATCTCTATTCTTATTACCCCCTTTCTTCCTCCTCCCCTTCTCATTGGTCCTATGTCTTTCCCTACACAGTGCTGCTTTTATGTTCATGACTTTTATGCATATATGATTTTATGTGTCTATAAAGTCTAAGACCCACAAATAAGAATGTACATGCAATTTTTGTCTTTATATTTGATTCAGTTTCTTTGACATGGTTATCTTCATTTACATTCATTGTATTAATCATGTTTGCATATTTTTCCTTTAGCACTAAATTATGAACTTCTTTAAGACAGAGAGATAATTTTAATTTCTGTGTCTTTATTTCATTTTTAGGCAAATATGCACATTGATTATATTGACGATAGGTTGGAAATAGGGTTGTGGGGTCTTGGACTTCAGTTTCCTTTTGGAAATATTGAAAATGAATGTTGAGTATGGGATGAACACTACGGCATATAGGAGTAGTTTTTGAAATAAAGATCATAAATTAAACCAAATTCAAATAAATAAACAAAGGCAGGCCTTCGCCTGCATTGCTTAAAAACAACGTTTACTGAGAAACTTAAGGTTTCAAAAAGAAAGAAAAAACAAAGAAAAAGATACAATTTTTAGCTAAAAAATTCTTTTGTTCTTGGGCTTGTGATATATGTCTGTCTCTTAACAGGAAGCTCATGGTCTACTTAGGAATGTGTAAGGTGTTCTGAGAATGGGCTAAGTGTGACCAGTAGACAACCAAGAGTTCTGTTTGGGAGTCAGGAGGAAATCAGGCAGAACTTCCTCTGAAATCTAAAGCTTTCCAGGATGAGCCTTGCTTTGGGAAGGCTTCTGTTTCCAAGGGAAGTCTTTTTTTTTTTTTTTTTTTTTTTTTTTTTTTTGGTTTTTTGAGACAGGGTTTCTCTGTGGTTTTGGAGCCTGTCCTGGAACTAGCTCTTGTAGACCAGGCTGGTCTCGAACTCAAAGAGATCCGCCTGCCTCTGCCTCCCAAGTGCTGGGATTAAAGGCATGCGCCACCACCGCCCGGCCCAAGGGAAGTCTTTGAACCCTAGCCTATGCTCGATGAAAGCTATGTGGAGGCATTCCCCTTTCCTCTTCATGACCACATGACTTCTGGGTTGATTTCGGAGGAATGTGCAGACACTGTGACATAAGTACCTGTCAGGTCGTCGGTGGGCCAGGACCCCAGCTGGCATGCCTTGCAGGTATACTCATCAAACACATACTCATTCTCTTTACAGGGAGTGCACGTCCAACAACAGCTCACTTCTCCCTTCCGGATCACCTGAGGGAAAGATTTGAAATTCTGATTAATGGTGCTGCATAGAAACTAAATCAGATTTTTCTTGTTCAAGCATTTTAAAATGACTAGTGATTCATAAAATGTAAAGTATTAAAATATGACCTATTTTTACTAGTCACAAATAAATGCATATTTTTTTTTAAGAAAGGGGAATTTCGTTTTCAGGGTAATCCAAACTACTCTTAGATAATTGTTAAATTATGTAACATAAGTAGTTTTATCTAAAATAATGAGACATTCTTTTTAGACCTTTACAAGGGTTGGCAAATTTAAGATACTGAGTTTTTCACCCTTGAAATATGCTGACAACCTGTGGCTCATTTTTCATTCATTATGAATGTCAATATTTTGCCCATAAAAATGCATTCATTTTTCCAAGAATAATTCCCATGTAAGTCTCCTTGAATCATGACAACTTGATATATGTTCTTCAATCATTCAAAACCAATTTGGTTTAGGCATTTTGCATGTTCTGTTTTGATTCACATCATCACTTATGACAAGACATTGTGGCAATGTCTTTCCTAGAAGCTCCAGCTGTGAACAGATTGGAAGTAAAGGTGTTTTCACTGGCTCTGAAGGATGCCAAGCCTCCATGGGAAATCAAGTTCATAAATCTCAGGACAATGCCAAGAGATATTACTATGGAGGAAGGTGATCCATTATTGCTTTAAGAGATAGTAAGAAAGTGATATCAGATGTATATTGCATAGAGTGGAAATAAGATCTACAAAGAAAATAATCTGAAAACGAGTAATCAAGCAAATGTAAATATGTAACCAATGTTAAGACTTTGGTGACAGGGAACCCAGTTCTACCATTGTATCAGTAACATGCCATGCAACATGGTAGAGAAGCAGGCCAAGAAATAGCTGTTAAGCTATTTCCTGTTGTGAGGAGTCCACTTGTTGGTTTCTGGCTGCTTAGCCTTAAAATAATCACACAGAAACTTTATTAATTAAATGACTGTTTGGCTCCTTAGATCTAGCTTCTTATTGGTTAACTCTTACATATTAATTTAATCCATCTCCATTAATCTGTGTATTGCCAGGTGACTGTGGTTTACCTGCTAAAGTTCTGGCATCTCTTCCCGGCTGGGTTACATGGCTTCTCCCTGACTCTGCCTTCCTTCTCCCAGAATTCAGTTTAGTTTTCCCTGCCTAGCTAAGTTCTGCCTTGCTATATGTCCAAAGCAGTTTCTTTCTTAACCAATGAAAATCCCACACCAATTTCCATGTGTTAAAATTGTATTTATTTTGTTGGTCTTGTTTATCGTATGTCTAGCCTTAGTTTCCAAAATCCTTAGTGCCCCTGCCGAGTACCTTAGGATCAATGTTAAAATATTTCTGTTTTCATGTAATATCTCAAAAATATTATAAGTTTGAGTGAATGTAGGGTTGACTGAAAAGATTCAAGGAAATTTAAGTGTTCTGCATGCCTGAGATGGCAATGCTTACTTGATAAGCAGTTAAACTATTTCATTATCATTTTTCTTTCCCCAATATATTATGTTTCACTAACTAACTTTCCCTGTTTTCTTAATTATGTTTTTATTTCATCTTTGTTGATGTTTTTTATTTCTTGGATTGAAAACTAGTATCCTCACAGCAAATTGTTTCTTACCTGCTCCCCCCCACATACTTTATCACTGTATTTTGTCCATTTGGTTGCCTTTTCTCCCAGAAGATCCAGAGGAAATGATAATTTTGAGTCTTCATCTCTGTTCCTCTTTCATCCTCTTCCCTCGCCTGTCTTGTGCTGTCCACCATGTTGGCTGACAGCATTTCTCCACTGTCTCCCTCTCTCTCAGAATTGGCTCTCCCCAACCACTTTCCCTTTATATTCAAAGCATATGTTTTTGACGTCTTATTTTTGGTGTCCACTATTATTACTTTTTTGAACTTTCAGGTTGAACATTTTGAATCTACTCAAACAGTGTCAGTTTAAGCTCTAATTAGTTTATTCTTAAATCCAGATCATTGGCCTTATATGTATGATTTCTTTTTTCTTCTTTTCTAGATCAATTTTCATTTCCTTGTTATATCAAAAATCAACAGATCTTGAAACCAACCCATCTACTTTTCTTTCAAACCACTTTTCTTTTTGGTGTGTGTGTTTGTGTGTGTGTTCATAAACATACCAAAAATTACAAGAGTCTGTTCTTACTTCCATAATGCATGTCCTGTAATTAGGAGTTCTGCTAAGTAGCTTATTTGATAAACAATATCTCAGTTATTCATTTTTCTTTCATTTATGACAATGGTACTTTTTGTTGCTAGGACTTGAAATTGCATTTAATTTTCTCATATTTTGCTTTTCTTTCCTGACCCAATTTTTAATCAGCATCTGGTATTGAGTGGTTGTAGCTCTGCAAAGCTTTTATCCAATGTCATTTCTACTTCTATATTGGCACTTATTGTTCATTTCCCCGCCACCATAGTCATCATCCTATATTTTAACTCTTATTTCTTGTTTCATCTTCCATAAATCTACTTACTGGGGCCAATACGTGTCAACATTTTAGTCAGTATTAACTATTATTTTTGCCATAAAATATAGGTTATTTAGTATAATATTGAAGACTGTTCATAAAAATTGGCCTTCATCTGCTATTTTAATGTTTTCTTTCCTAATAACTACTTACAGCAACCATTTATGTACTCTCAGTTACTCATGGCATTCTAGTATCCTATCTGTTATCTTGTCTATTGCTGGTTTCTTTATATCTGCGATCTTTCCTTGAAATCATACCCAGTTTTATAGTCTGATGCTTGAAATTATATTCAGAAAAGCCTATATTCCTATGATTTTTTCTTTTAATGAAGTCATCACATTATCATAATATTGCTTACCTTTCATGTATTTTTCCTCATTCATATTAAATCTACTGATGAAGACATTACATTTTCTCCCATGGATATTAATGAACTATTACATTGAGATTTTTGATAGCTATTTGTTAAATATGTTTACCAGCTCTAAACTACTTATTCTTAGGAATAATTATCTTTAGAAACATTCATATGCAGAAAGAGTAAGTAGATCAAATATGACTTCTCAGTTGAATTAATGAGCTCAGATTAGCTACCTAGACTATTATGAGTTGAATGCTAGGCTTCCTAAAGAATTGATCAGAATAAAGTAAAAAATAAACTCATTTTCTGATATTATGAGCTTGCAATATAAAATATAAAGCAAGTGACAAATAAACAAAGAAATCTACAATGAGAGTAAATACTGTTAAATTTGAAGCAATTAAAGGAATGTAGGTTGTATATTACCTTTATCTGGCCTTTCTCACATGGTTCGCTGCACACGGATCTAATGATATTATTTTTCTTGGACCATACTTCATCATCATCCATTTTTAATTCTCCATTGTCCCAACTTCCAACGTTGATGTAATCAAAATAATCTTTTCCCATTTCCTTGAAATTCATTATTTCATACCTTAGAAACAAGAATATAATAATTATTTAGCTAAGGTCATAAATCCTCATATATGCAAAGGCAATAGTTTCATTCCCACAATACATTTATTGTTGTGCAAATCACACTGAAATTTTCAGTAACAGTATGTTTAGAGTAACAAAATTTTTTCTACTTCATTTTCATCTTGGAGACTTATTTTTAAAGTCATGCTTACACCTGAAAAAGAAAATCCTATGTGAGAAAGTTACTGGAACTCAGGAAGGATGAAAGACAGTTTTGAAAGAACTTCAGGAATTTTAAACATGAACTTTTGTTGGTTTACAAGGAAAAAATCAGGGAGTTGTTTAACTTTGTTCAAGTGATCTGCTGAAAAGTTTCCTTATTCACTGTGAAATTTATTTAATCTTTGAACTCATTTTTGGATGTTAGAAATTCAATAGTAATTTAAGAAGAATCCTTCAGTGATATAAAATGTTTGTTTTATGAAACATTGTAGTTCCCATTCATTTTTTTTTTATTCTTCCAATTGGTGCACAAACTAAAGACCTCTTACTTTGGAAGGCTGGAAGAGCTGGACTTTGAGAAGTGTCTTAGTTTCACTGTATTTAGTTGTTATTTTAGTTTTTAACTAAAGTTATGCAAAGTTTGTGGATTAAACAGATTAAATTTCTTTAAAAAATGAACAGGTCTGATTTTGCCTTTATTTTAGGTAAATTTATTGTGTAGAGATAATTTAAGGGGTATTTAAAAAACAAACTAAAAATAATTTCAAAAGTACCTTAGCTGAAAAATACTGCCAAGTAGACAAGTTCTCAGGTTTTCTTAGCTATTGTTCTCATTTTGAGTCTAGGGACAAAAATATAAGGCGAGGAAAGCAATTTTCAAGCCTTTTCTTCTGTTTGCAGGAGAGTATTTATGAAACAGTTTTCCAAACAGAAATCTTTCAATGAACCACTCAACAGCCTTGCATATTCCTACAGGTGGTCCTTACTATGGGTTGTCCTCACATAATACACTATACTTCATACTTTCCAATACTTTCAGTACAGGCAGATAGGGTCGTGAATGTTTCCTCTAACTTCCCATACTCAGCATGTTTAGCTATTTGAAAATGGGTACAGATTTATAGGTATGCCTACTAAGCTGACATACTCAATCCGATGATCTTATAAAAATACAAAGAACGAACTTGATTAACCTACTTAAATAGTGTTGCAAATGATTCCATTCTCTATTTGTTGCTGAATAAAATTCATACTTGCAATTTTATTTTCAGGGTTAACCTAGTCGAATACTCTGTTGGCCATTCAGTAACTGTGGGATTCTTTTGCATTGCTTTTTATTCACCATCTTTACTTTGAGCATTTCTCTAAATCAAAATTCCAAGGCTACTTCTTCCATGCTGTCAGAGTTGGCCAGTGGTTAAAGTTACCAAATATGCAGTGGCTCCAGGAGATAGAACAGAGAACAGTGATGGAAAAAGAATTCATGTATTATGTCACTGGCTACTTCAAATACACAGGCTTCTCACTCTTGAAACATGACTTTTTGCAACAAAAAAACTTTGAACGACCTAGTCTGAAAGAAATGTCAGTATCTGGAGACTTCTTGACTACTGATGATTTGAAAAGATGTAAGAACTCAATTGTTCACAAAAATGAGCCAAAACACCATTTCTTCCAATTCTCAGTCTTAGAACTGTCTAGACTTAGCTATTAATTTTATAGATAATGGAACTGAAGCTCACTGAGATTAATTGTTATGACCAGTTTGCATAGAACACAGATGTCAGAGCCAGGACCCTAAGCAAGCATTTATATTTTAAATCTACTGTTTCTTCTCGTTAGATTGGTCATGATCTATGCCCAATTACCTTAGTTTTTGTGAAAGAGAGCCTAAAAGGTAAGGAGATACAGGGTTTGAAAACTGAAAAACTCTGTGGAATGACAAATATCACATTGACAGGGAGTCACTCGAAGAAATATTTATTTATTCTTAATTTTCTTTTAATTCATCAAACTGTTAGAATTGACCCAGAGACTGAGTCTTCCCTTTGGAAAAAAAACGAGCCTTTTTGTTTGTTTTTATACAAGATAACAATAATAACAACAAAGATCCTAGCAGCAAATGCTTATCTGTAAACATGTGCTATCACCATAGGCATTCTTCATTAGCTGTGCACCAAACAAAAGTTGAAAGAGACAGGAATAATTCTCCATGCAAAGATTCTCCAATAAGCAGTCTCTATTTCTGAATAGAAATGAGACTTTTAAACAACACTCACAGGGGGATGTAGATTTCATTCTTCCTCAAAAGTGAAAAAGAATTGAGTATCTTTAATATATCCTTATTGAAATTATAGGTGATAATTGAAAAGTTAGTGATTTCTCATTTCCCATATCTAGAAAGAATACAAATATTGCTTACTTCATATAATTAAAAAATTTAGCATTTAGTTTAGTGTGTGTTCTGAATCATACACACTTGGTAAATGTTAGTTATATTTATATTTTTGCAGATTTGTGTCTCATTGTGTTGCCCAATTTGGTTGCATGCACATTTTATGTGCATATTTATATATTATTATTATTAGTCAAAGAGTTCAATATAAACAATGCATATATGAACTAGGTGCATGACAAAACAAAAAGTTGCAAAGTAATTCTGCTAATTATTGTTTAATTTAATACCAAAATTTAGCAATGCATGGCTAGACTCCAAGTGAACACTAATTCGTAAAATTTGTTTGCAATAGTATGCATTTTATTATTGAAGAAATATCTAGAATTTTATCAGTCTTGGAGAGATTTGAAAAGGGGTGAAGAAGCAGTGTTCCCAAGATAACTCTTAGGAGAACTGTCAATCAGGCAATGATGGTTTGCCTAATTCATTAAGGTTTCTCACAGGGTTTGAGCAGAGCCACCTGAGACAATTCCTTCTCATTTGGTTTGTGGATCGGGCCCGGACACATGGCAAGGAAGCTCTTGAGATGGTGATTCTGCCATCACCAATCTATTAACAGGGCCCGGGGTAACATCAGTGCTGTGGTTTACAGAAGAACATTAAATCCGTGCCCAGGAATCAGAGTTTAAGCTTAATACTGAGACGTACAGTACATGTGAAATTTCCTTTGGTACTTAGAAACTATTTCTGTTTCCCCATAGTGAACATGCAGAAGATTCCCAAAGCAGAAAACAGTAAAAAGCCAGTCACTTTTGCAAATATCTGGGCTAGTCTAAAATCCTTTAAGTCTCTAGAATACAGGAAATACCGAGTTTTTCACTTGGCTGTGAGACCTGAATCTAGCTGCCTGTCACTTGGCCGTGAAGCTTGTGCAGTGCTGACAGCTGTGTCCAGGGCCAGCTCCAGCTTACTTCAGGAAGTGGAAATGTGCTAAAGGAAGGCTGCTGGCAGAAGGTGTGGCCACACGGGTTTCAAGTTGCAGGTGGTACTCACGAGTCGTTCTCTTGGCAGGACTGACGGCAGAGAGCACGCAGCTCTTTGAACACAGCTGCTAGCAGAAATGGATGCTGGGGAAAGAATGTGGAACCAAAGGACCCTTTGCGTTTTCATTTATTTATTTATTTGCTTGCTTGGTTTTTGTAAAGCACAGTAGTTACTTAGCTCTGCTGAAAGTCATTATAAAGTCAATTAATTATCTCCGTGTGTTTAAAATACAGTACTAAACAAAACAAATCTGTAAAGTAGGAGATAGAGGTGAATTCTGGTAAGTTTTCAATGCCTAGTGATTTCTCTAAAGGTTGGCTTATAATGATGAAGTTCCATAATTTTCAGTCACCTCCCACATAAATAATAGGGAAGTCAGAGTGAAAGGCAGTTTGCTAACTCAACAAGGAGAAAACCCTTGTGTTACAGATTATAAAGTAAGATGGGACTCACCAGCAGGCAGAGTAAATAGAAGAGCAAGATCTTAACCCTAATCCTGGACTACCAGAAATGGAATTGTTCCTGTCTGAGAACAGTGTCGCCATAAGAAGTAAGCAAAGAACAACAATAATCTGACTGGGAGATGCTCAGGGTGGATTTTCTTCATCTATAATAAGCTGAGGGTTCTGCCTCTTAAGTTTATGCCTCTGAAATGGTGATGAATTCACAAGTGCACCGTGAGTATTAAAGTCAATGCTTTACCTTGGCCACACTGGACATGAGGCTGTTCCTGTCTGCCTTGGCTCATTTTGGAATATGAGCCTTAGCCAAACCTGTCCAAGAAGCCTAAGTAACCAAAACAGAAAGACCCCAAAGTAGAAAGTGATTATTACTCAGGCGTTTTTTGTTAACAAAAATTGTAACAGTACCTTCCTGGAGAGTCTCCATTTTCATCAAACAGGATCATGTCGCCAGAAACACCAGTAAAATTGGTTTTCATCAGGGAGTCCAAAAGTTTCCGCCCATCAATTGGCTTCATGGCATCACAGAGCCCTGCATAGCCTGGGCACAAAGACATCTGCATGTTGTGAAGCCCATAAGCCATAGAATAGATAGCATTGATCACAAATCCCATTTTGGAATCTTGAACGTGATGTGTTCTTAGAGTCAGAGAACCTGTTGAGAAACAAAGAAAGAGTTGACTTTGAAATACTGCCCAGCTCTGCTCCACAGCCACATCCATAGATCTCAAATATTTAGAACGAACTTGCTGCATTCACAACTGAGGACCACACTAGGAATCGGTGCTAACATGGTGTTCCTAACTGTTCTTGATCACTTGTGGTTTTTGTTTCAAAACTGTGAAGAAAGATGAAACTCCTTAAGTAGACATAAAGACTTACCTTCTCCCATGATTTAACTCGGAATAGCACTGTATTTCCGTGTTACCCATTTACTTATATGTCAAATTTATTTCCCTAGTCATCTATAATACTGTACCTTCCTGACTCAAAAGTCTTTAAACAATCTTTATTTCCCCAGCTGGTAAGTCTTCCAACTGAGAATACTAGATTCTGTCATATTTGGTCTCCACTATACTTACTTGATAATTTATAACTCAGCTTCTCCAGTCTCAAAACTATGAATTCATTAATTCAATCAAAGTTTATGATATCAAATCATACATGAAGTTGAGTTATTAGTGAGTAGTGGGGACATGGCAGTGAATTAAGTATAGATTTGAAGCCAATAAAACTTGTCCTATTGCTAATGGCCTGATTTATGTTTTCATATACAAAATATAATGAAAGGATACATTTTTCTTTTTTATTATATTTTATTGAGCTATATATTTTTCTTCATTCCTCTTCCTTCTTCTCCCCTCCCCTTCTACCCTCTCACATGATCCCCACACTCCCAATTTACTCAGGAAGTCTTGTCTTTTTTTACATTCCATGTAGATTAGTTCCATGTATGTCTCTCTTGGGGTTCTTTTTGTTGTCTTGGTTCTTAGGAATTGTGAATTGTAGGCTGTTTTTTTCTTTGCTTTATTTCTAAAAGCCACTTATGTGTGAGTATATATTATATTTGTCTTTCTGTGTCTGGGTTATCTCACTCAGAATGATGTTTTCTAGATCTTGTTTTTGATGAATGCTATAGATTGTACCCATGTATCTATGTCTAGTGCATTTTTTAAGGATTATAAATAAGTGGAAGAAGAATATGTCAGTCATGAGAAACAAACAATGGCAAAAATATATGGTTTAGGAGTGTTTCCTGATTTTCATTAAGAACTTTACCTTTCTATATGAAAAACAGAACAAAAGTGAAAGAAGTGGTCCAATTTAATGAATTCTGTTACAGGGTACTGAGAGCTATATTCATTCTAGTTATGTTCTCTCTATATATATATATATCAAAAGTAAAAAGTCAGGATGGCTAACAGATTGGAAGCTTCATGTGCTCCCAAGTATTTTAGAAGAAGAACAAAAAATTAGTCTTGCGTTAAACATGGATAGATTAAAAAATCATTAACTGACAAGTGAGAAATGAGTTGGGTTTTGTGGAGATTAAAAGCATAAGGCTTGAGTTATTAAGCAGGAAGAGGGAGCTTTGTTTAGGATGATAGCACTTGAAAAGAGGAGGCGTGTTCAGATTCCAACACATTTTGAAATTAGAACAACCAAAATTAATAGATTGATTCTATCTTCATCAGATATCAGTCTCCTGGTTAAGTTCCGGATTCATTTCCAATACGTCAAGTGTCATATAAGTGAGGACTCTTTAAAGTCAGTACAGTATTTTTTTCGGTATTCTACAGATATGGACTCCATTCATCCCAATTACTATGTTCTATGTTTTGACAGAACAATGAATTAGTTTCTCTTCTGTTTCACGGCAACTAAGCAGTAGAAACAGGGTTTGTATCTGGACAGTCTATCTGGATTTTATCCCAGTGAGATAAATGTTCTATGGCTTTTGAAACTTAAATCCTATGGAATATTCAGAGACTTCCTGGAGCATGTCAATCTTAAAGATAAAATTTAATACCATTCTGAATTCCATTCAACATGTCACATCCTTCTCTGTTCCTTTAATGCATTTATTTTCTCCTATTCTGACTCCTATCACAGGATTTCGGTGCTTTGAAATGTCTTAATTATTTGAATGCATTTAGATTTCTCAATTCAAAATCGTAGTGAAACTTAAAAGACAATAACATGAAAACAACCTTCTTGCCCCTAGATAGTCAGTATTTCATTCAGGCAGAATTTTCTGTACTTAAAAGGGATTAAAAATATTCTTGTTTGTTGTTTCTCTAAGATTTATTAGTTTCATACATAAATTAGCATATAGGTAACATTCCATAAATGGTAGTGTGCACATATACTTCTCTATACCATGTTTGTATACTGTACTGTGGATGTTGATATCCTTTCCCTGTGAATATGTATGTGGTTGTTACATTATCTGACTGGCTAAAAAAAATATCCTGCTATGGTTATATAATGCTGAATGGAAAACTTTATATTTTTCTCCTCATGTCACTAAAACTAATTTTTATTGATTAAATTTTTCCTCTGACAATTTCATATACATAAATAATTCATGCTTATTACTGTCACACCCACCTTCCTTATTGTCCTCCTTCATCTGTCAACCCTGTCCTTTCCCTCAGAAAACACTATTTAGCACATTCCTGTTTTTTTAAGTAGGTTAAGTCTGTTCTTTTACAATGCCACTGTATTTGCTATCACTCTGTACCATCTTTGATCCCCACATCACTCTCCCTCATCAATACAGGTCCCTTTTCCACATATAAGATTTGTGTCATCACACTAAACATCATAAACTAAATTGCCTGTTCGCAGTTTACCTCTACCTTGGCTTTAAGGCTAAGCTTTTTTTTTTTTTTTTTTTTTTTTTAAATAGCTGTGCTGATAGCCTTTATTTGAATATCCTGACAGTTTCGATTTCCCAAGCTTCTACATTTGTCACAGATGCTGTCGTTGTAACCTATCATAGAACCTGACACGTGACTGGCACTACTAACTAAAGATGAGTGTGTGAATTAGACCAGATGAATGACAGGACGCCTCCACAAGTGTCACTGTGTACCAGGTCCAGTCTTCAGTTTGTCAGGTCAAATTGTCCGTGAACTCATTTTTTTTGTAGGATAGAGCTCATTTAAGAAAAGCTAAACACAGAAATTTATAACAAGATCCTTTCATGTAGAAGAGTTCATCTATTTTTGCTGTGTTTTTCAAGATACAGTTTCTCTGTGTGGTCCTGTATGTCCAGGAACTTGCTCTGTACACCAGGCTGGCCTTGAACTCACAGAGATCCACCTGCCTCTGCCTCCTGAGTACTGGGATTAAAGGTGTGCACCACCACTTCCTGATAACTACATTATCATTTTAGTCAATGCATTTTCACTGTCTAACAACTACCTGGGAAAAATGTATGGTTCAGCTAATATAGGCTAACCTGTACCTCATTTCTTTCATGGAATGCTGTGAAAATCATTACTTAAAACCAAGACCAACCCCTTGATGGGACCCACATGTGATAAATACACATAACTGTAGAAGCCTTGAAAATGGAATTAGTAATAGAACCACAAGCCAGAGAAATCAGAGAACCTTATAGATTGGAAGCTAACCAGGTTAGCTGCTTTCTTCTTCTTCCTCCCCTGCACCTTTCTCTCCTTCTTACCTTCTTTCTCTGTTTCTAACCTCCCCTTCTTTCTTTATCAGGCTATAAAGTCCAGGCTGGACTCAAAGCCAGGATCTTTATACCTCAACTTTTTGACTTCTGGGATTACAGGTATGTATCACTATATTTCCACATTTTTAAAGTAAATATTGTACATGAAATTAAAACATCATCAACATTATATAATATCAAATTTGAAATGTCCAGAATGTGGGCTGTTATTAAGTGGGAGAACACTAAACCTTATAATCATATAGTTGTGATATAAAAGTCTCACCAGTATTTCATGATCTTCTGTATATATTTCTAAACAATGTATTTCTGTTTGGTCTAATAGTCATTCTTCAGCTGTTTTAGTAAAACTTGCAGAGTTATAGTTAATTCTTTTGATGTTGCTGCCTTGGATCTAGGGAGAATTTCTTCCTTATTAGTTCTTTAATTTATTGTCTCATTCAAAGATGATTAAATTGTTTATTATAAACTCATGTATTGAAGTCTACATTGCATGCCAGAGTATTGCATGCTGGTAATACAAAAATGAAAAAAATAAAATCTTTGTCCTCAAAAACAAAAAGAAACTCAACATCTGAGCTATAGACATAGTGATAGAACCTTGCTAGGAGTCAAATATTCCAATTTTATTAAGCTAATTTCAATGGCCTGAATGCATATAATAAAAGGATTCATTTTATTCAAATTTCTTTTCTCATTCAGTATGCTGTAAGAGGAAAAGGGCATATTAATTACCTCACATAATGGTACGCCAAAGAATTGGACTCCTTCAGCAATGTTGACTTAGCTCAAGGCCAGACCCAGCTTAGCATAAGATTCTAAAATCGTCAACTATTTACAGACATCTTTGAAGTTGTTATAAAAGAAAAAAGGGCTAAACTTTTTTTCTAATCTCTTTATTCCACACTGGATCTTAATATACAAGCTTTAGTATTTAGGGCCAATTTTATCAGTATAGAATCAGGTCAGAAGTTGCCAGAAGGATTATCAAATACACAAAACCTTCAAACGGTGATCACAAATTTAATTTTGCAGTTCATAGAATGTGGTTTTGAATTCATCTGGGCAGCTTAACTTTGAAGTTTAGTGTGTTTTCAGCAAAGAAAAATAAAACTATGATAGGAAGGCAGAATCTGAGAATGTGTTCGCTATCAGGGACTTGAGAGAGCACCTATCTAGTCCAGAGGCCACAGAAAGGAAGTCTCCAGCTGAAATTGTGTTTAGATACAGACTGAGTGGCCCAAGCGCTAGTTTATAGACATCGCATGGCACCAGCTTTGTATACTCCTAAAAACAAAGTTATAATCACACTTTCCTCATTCTCACCCAATGAACACCAACTCTCTCCTTTTTTATGATGTCTCCTTAGACCCTGAACTCATTTGAGATTATATCATCTTAGTTTGGGTCAATACAGTTTAAGAATGAGGAAAATAAGACCAAAGGACAAGGGAGAATGTCCCCAAGAATCTTTGCCTCCTAATTCTTTAAATTAATGAAATGATATTTTCATTATGAGAGGCAAATTAATTATAATTTTATAATATTTTTTAGCAAATTAGCTTATAATTCTGTGGTGAAGAAATGAGCAAAATATACTTTAAAATGGCATGCTAATTATTTATATCTGCTCTTTTTCTAAATATGTAAACACTTTCATATTGTTCCTATGACTTTCTGTCTACGGACAAGTAAGGAGAAATAAAAAGAATAACATAGGGGAAGACAATAAAGCATGTTCAAGAAGGTAATTGAAAGTCTTGAGGGTGCTGCTGGATAACCTTATAATAACAACATTGCATAGAAGCAAGCTCACCCAACTCTCATTCATTCTTAAAATATATCTAGTTATTACTGATGCACACAGCAACGAATTCCTGCTATACACGGTGGGGGGAACAGCTGTTTATTTCCTGTTGTGGCCGAAAGGCAAAGCATATCCCAAAGCAAGTTAATCATTGACCTTTGGGTTTCCATGGAAATGTACCTATACTTCCATTACAACATATAACAGTCTCTCTCTTCCCACTCCTCTCTCTTTGTGTTTGTGGATATGTGAGAAAACTAGAGGCATCATTCCTTAAAAGCTGTTTTCCTAATTTTAAAATTTTTATTGTTGAGATTATAATACAATTGCAACATTTCTTTTTTTCTCTTTCTTTCTTTCTGTCCCATGTGTCTCTCCCTGTTCTCCTTCAATTTATGGCCTTTTATTTGTATTAACTGTTAGTACATGCATGTATGTACATACATATTCCTAAATATAACCATGTGAGTCCATTTCATGTTATTTGCATGCATATATATTTTCAGGGTTGATTATTTGGCATTGCACAACCAATTAATTTTTTTTCCCTAGGGAAGACCACCTCTCAACCTTCCTCAGTTGCCTGTAGCTCTTTGAGTAGGGCTGAGGCCTCATAGACTTTTCCTCATTTGGGCATATCCATTGGTGTTGTCCTTGTTCATCTCACATTTTGACAGTCCTGTTGGTGAGACTTTATTGGTGTAGCTTCTGACAAGCTTTCATGTTCCCAGGAAAATTCCCGAGGGAGGAAGGAACAATCAACAGTCCTACCCAGCTATGTTGCTTATGAACCACATCAACAACCAAGGTAAGATAATTCTAAGGGTTCAGCAGTAGTAGCACATGTACTTTGGTGGTGACCATCAGCTCTCTAGTTGGATTTAAGATCAACTCAACAAAAAGGAAACCACGCCTGACATGGGAAGCCTACCTAATTACTCAGTGCCAGTGAATGCATGGTTAGTCTAGAAGAATCAATATCCTCCAGTTTACTAGATCAGCATAAACTTTAACAACAGTCTATACTCATTTGTCTCATACCCACGGATTAGTGTAGTCTTTCTCCTCTAAGTTTCCTTGAGGAACAGATGGAGTGTGGTACAGAACATTATCTCAGTTTCTTGACGCAAAGTCTCTCATGGCCCTAGAGTCAGATGGCTGTTTGGTCAATAAGACATGGGGATCTGCACATTCCTGCCTCCTTAGTCCTGATATTACAAGTGTACACCAGCGCAATTGCTTTAGTTTTATTCTGTACTTATGTGGGTTCTGAGGACTGGATTCAGATCCTCATTTTTGCAAGAAAATACCTTAGGAGCTGATTCGTCTTCCCACACACAACATATAATACTTTATAACATGTATTAGAATTATCCATGAACTTTACTGCTCTCCACATAGAGTGTGATTTTTCTGAAGCCAAAGACAATGTTGCTTCTCTTGTATTTTTACCAAGCTCTAATACTGTGGATTAAAGTGAACATATCACTCAATCCTTTAATATTTGTTGAACATTCATTTTTTTTTTGGTTTGCAAAGCCTCTAACCCTACCAAGAGATTTGAGATTAGTTCAGAATGGACAACTGGTTCTCTGTGTACTAAGTGCACTTTGGTTTTATTTAGCATTATATTCTGCATATATTATAGTGCTTGGCATTGCCAATTTTATTGGTGGGTCATGAGAGGTGAATGAATGTAGAGTTGTCCAATAGATTAACTGTATGAAACCTAAGATACAGTGAGCCAGGCAGAGAAATGATGTTACAATGGAGATACAGATGAGTGGGGTGGTCATTGTACCAATAGTGGGGATTATTTATTGTATAAACTACTCTAACTAATCACGTTGCCACTTTTAGCCATAGTGATAATGATTTCACAGAAACCATTTGATCACAAAATGTTTCAAAGACACTTAGTTATTGAAGTCAAAGATAATGAGAGAATTTCTCACAATTACTGTTATTGAGTTACTACACCCATCCCCTCAACTCTCATAGAAAATGTACATGAGCATTATATTTTGCCCTTGTTTATATGAGAAACAGTAAGCTCACAGACAATAGCAGAATAGCTAATGATACAAAACTAATACATAGTGAATTAGAATTTCAAAATGTAGTTCAAAGTATCCTGCAGGCTGGCATTACTACAACACACTTCTATTCTCTCTTAATTCTCAATAAACACCCAATAGTTACACTTATAAATGCATTTCCTGTGTATGAGAATGGAAATGATAATCCTGATTAACTTCTGATAACATCTGAAGAGCAAGTGAGAGGGCATATGTAACATATTTTGACAAATAAGAAAGGGAAAGTTTATTAAGAAAATATTACTATAGTTGTAACTTATTATCAGTTACTAAGTTTTTTATAAATAAGAAAACTGAGATAAGTATGTCCTGCCACTTTTCTAAATAATAGAAAACTTTTCGGTTGGTAAAACTTTGCCACCATCCAGAGTTAAAACCTTCCAGATAGGTTAGGCCCGTGTTAAAGGAATGTGGGAGTGTATAAGAAACAGTTTCTGTAAAGATTATCTTTGAAACTTAGCCCTAGCTTAACGGTCACATGCATGTCATCAGGGCTCCAAACAAAGTGACATGCCCTGTGTCCTTTCCAATGGACTTCATTTGTCATCTTACATGGAAGACAAGATCTAGTAGCATAAAAACCATTAAACTGAATCTCCTTAAGTCCCCTTGGTGGTGTGGAAATGGGGCGTGGTAGTGACAGACTCATTTTTTTTTTTTTGTCTGTTTCACATAATTCTGCAAAGGTCAAAACCGGTTTTAGTCATGAACATTCTTTCAAACAAATGTTTTCTGTTTATAGCAGGCAATATCTCATAAAATGTCATTTTAGAAGCTTGGTTAAGTTACAATACTTAGTTGATCAGTTATTTGTCTTTGTTTGACCAGCCAATTAACCTCTTTGTGCCCTATTTTGCACAAACACAACATGACAATAGTAAATCTTGGGGATTAAGAGACAATAGGTGAATAAAATAATAGAATGAACCCATAAACTATTTTATAATTTTAATGCTGGTAGTTTATAATATAGTGAATTGAAGGTTATGCTTGCAGGTTCTTCAATTAACTGCAAGCCGTCTCGTTCTCACCTAACACTTATTTTTGTGAAGCAATTAAAAATATATTCATTGCTGCCTAAGAAAAGAATTTCTGTTTTGGGGAGCAAATTCTCATTGGGGATCAGGGTGGGAATGCATCCTTATGTGGAAGCCTGACTTAAACTCTTCAAATGTGTTTACACTCTGTCTATAATGTTACTGTTGTATAGCTACTTTCTCCAAGCTAAAACATTTCTCTGTGGATAGAGTACGGAGCTTTTTAGGACGCAGGAAGCTAACAGATCTTACAAGGCACAAGAAGTTTATGAAACACACAGAGTCCCTCCTTGGCTTCAAGTAAGTAGTAGGCAATTCTTAATGAAGTGGTAGGCATCTGGGGAAGGTGCTATTCTTTGGTGGGTACTATGGTAGAACTACCTTCAAGTTTGGCAGAGAGCACAAAGAATCAAGGACAAGCCTTCTAAGAATGGAGAATATTTGCTGCGGGGAGGAATCTCAGGTTGGTCATGTTCAATGTGATATGGGGAAACCCACATTTTTAAAGGGTAAGATCTCAACGTTAGTGTGAGAATGTCCCCCCAATAGCTGATAAGCTAGAAAATGTATTGCAGTCCTTGAAAGCAGCACAGATTTGATGGGATCATAAGAGTGTTGTGGTAATGTTTGTGTGTAGTTTGCTGTCGTTAATAGAACGTACAGCTAAGGTTCATCTGTCTGCCCGGAAAGAACTTGTTTACATAAGGGAGGATCTACATTAGAGAGTGACATCCTGATTCTTGCATCTGTATTAATATCTGAGTTTGGCAGGAAAAGTGATGAGGAGGATGAGATAGAACTGTGGGCTTGCCATTTCTTACATCTGGCAGAATATAAAGGAAAGAGAACACAAATTAGATTTGTGCTAAAATGCCCTTCCTGGCACTCAAAAGGTTTGCATTCCATGGATAGACTCATGCCTTGAGCCAGGAGAAAGCCAGGTTAAAGTGAAGAGCTTACCTCTCAAGTCTGAACATTAATACAGAAGAAGGGAAATCACATGGTTCACCATACAGGTTTTGGCCTCAATGATTCTACAAAGTGAACTGTGATAATTAGAGAGTACTTTGTGTCTGAATTAGAAAAAAAAAAAAACCTTTTTAAAAATGTCTATTTAAGTAGTGAAGATGGGACTTTATTTTTAGGAGAGTTAAAAAACAAAAAGAAGCCAAATCAAGTACATGAGGATGACATGAACCTTTGGGGGCTTTGTTGAGCCCCAGGGTGGGAGGTGATCTTTAAGGTATAGGAAAGGTTATGATAATTCTGAATTATTTAGACCAGCATGTAAGTAAGGATTATAAGATGCTAAAATATTCAGAAGGGGATGAGAAAGAGGGAAAGCAATCAATGAAGTGTGTCCAGTTGACTTGAAGCTATGCTATACATACATACATACATACATACATACATACATACATACATACAAGGTTCATGGACGAACAGGAGCCCACCAACTCCAGTGTGATAGTGAGGGAACCAGTGTAGGACCAAACTAGGCCCTCTGAATGTGGTGAAACTTGTATGGCTGGGGCAGTCTATGGGGTCACTGCCAGTGGGACCAGGATTTATTCCTACTACTTGTTCTGGATTTTTAAAACCCATTCTCTTAAGAGGGGTACCTTGCTCAGCATAGATATAGTGGGGAGGACCTTGGTCTTGCCTCAAGGCAATGTGCTAGACTTTGTGGACTCCCCATGGGAAGCTTTCCCCTCTCTGAGGAGTGGATGGCAGTGGGGTGGGTGGGGGAGGTGGAGGGAGCAGGAGGAGGGGAAGGAGTGGGAACTGGGAACTGGATTTGGCATGTAAAATGAAAACTTATAGTTTTGTTTGAAATGAATTTTTTAAAGTTTTAAAAAAGAAAAGGAAACAAATTTGTACTTGGCAAGAGGGCTTGATTTATGTCTTTAAATAAAATATTGATTTTTATAGTGATAATTTTATTCTCATGTCAGTAATACGCAAGAGGAAAATAACTAATTTTTATATGTTGTTGAAATATAGAAGCCTAGAAATGTTTAAAAGAGAAAGTAAAAATTACCCAGAACCAACTTAGACTCAAATTTATATCTATTTTTACTTTTAGATACTTAATAATTGGAATGTAAGTTTCACAGAAAATGTAATTAAAGAATTATTTACTGAATTATATCATGAACCTGTCAGACTAGTACCTAGTACATACTGGCAATAAATAAGTTGTTGTATTAATAATGCAATAATAAAAATTATACTTTTTAGAAAGCAGTTTTAATCAATAGAGTTCTCTGATAAATGCTATACATACACTATATTATGTAATAAATAAAAATATCTGATAGTGACAGGCAGATAAATCTCCAGTGTGACAGTGAGGGAACCAGCACAAAGTTTAATTTATTCTGAATTACATAGCCTTAGATTCAATGTTATTAGGTCATTTATTAGTTATGTAATCTCGAAGAAGCCATTGACACCCTCTAAGCTTTTCTTTTTCTACCAGTAAAGGCACATTGGCACATGCAAGGTAACTACCTCCTAAGATTGAATGGAATACAAAATATGATTGTGTAGAACCTAGCAAGCAATGGCTTAAAATTGTTAATTATGATAATGAGTATGGTAATGAGACCACTTAAGTTTTCCAAATCATTAAATTAAGACAGTGTAATATTTATAAACATGCTTCATAGAATGCCAACCCCATTGCTAGTTTAGATGTATTCTTCACTTAGATTATGTAAGACTGTCCAATCCTATCAAACAGGGAGTTGAAGCAGACTCAGCTTGCCGTGCTATGCATTTCCTGACTCATAGGCAATGAAAATTTAGCAAATGTCGCTTATATTGGAGCATCTTTTCAGAAAGCTAAAGAAAGTTAAATAATATAAAGGCAGGGACAGTATTTACTTCAATGAAGACTGAGAAAAGCTGTATCTAAGTTGTTAAGAGTGGATCCCTCTCTTTCCATGAAAGCACAGAGATCCAGTACAGGCTTGATATAGATATGAATAATTTACATAGGTATAAATTTTGCCTTATTGATAGAAATTTAAGGTCAATTTTGTTATATGTATATGTATTTCTGATCTTGATTAAGGTATTGTGATTGTGTAGTTCATTTAAAAATGTAATGTATAATTAGAAAATATAGGTTGCTAATGGATATAGTTAAGCTTGTAGTCATGTTAGTTAGATTTTCTAGATATATAGAGACATATATCAGTTGGATAGACATTCTTCATATCTTTCAAAGACTACAAAATATGGCATTTTAAATGTTTTAATAACTTAGGGTTTTTCATAACAATGAGACATGTCTACTCCTACCAGCACCAGCTACTTCAAGAGGAAGATGGGCATCAAAGAGGCTCCTTATAGAGTTTGATAGCCATTTGGGCAAGAAACTGCTTTTGCCTGGACTGTTGCATAGACTGGACACAGAGAACCCTCAGAGAGAGGACTGCTAAACTTGCCTAAAGGTGAGATGGTCTTTCGGGGTTCCTGACTCATGAAAGAGTCTGCAAGACATTCTACAGGACACAACAGACAGTGACTAAACTATCTTTAAAATTTCCTGCTTCATGGCAATGTCTGCTGAACACTATTGGCCTGAAGGCCAAAGACGGATGCCCTAACGGTACAAAAGAACTTTGGGTGACTATACAGGCAGCGAGATGTCTCTATCATTTCTAGAGTTTTGGATTTCTTGTTTGCTTAGGTAATATTATATCCTTCTGGAGTCTTTGATAGAGTTAAAGAATGGTTAGTTATAGTTATAGTTTTCCTTAGTCATGATAAAGGATAAAATAGATATAAATATTACAACTGTAATTCTTGCTTGATAACTGTTTTGTTATATGTAATCTTACTATGTTAAAGTGAAAGCCTTTCTTTTTTGTTTAGACAGAAAAAGGGGAAATGATGGAGGTGGGTCTTGTATTTATCTGTTGCTTTCATTAGTTAATTAATAAAGAAAACTGCTTGCCCTTGATAGGACAAAAAATTAGGTAGGCGGAGTAGACTGAACAGAATGCTGGGAGAAAGAAGCCGAGTCAGTGAGTTGCCATGATTCTCTCACTCCAGACAGACACAGGTTAAGATCTTTCTTGGTAAGCCAGCTCATGGTGCTACACAAAATATTAGAAATGGGTTAGATCAATATGTAAGAACTAGCCAATAAGAGGCTAAATCTAATGGGCCAAGCAGTGTTCAAAAGAATACAGTTTCCATGTAATTATTTTGGGTAAAGCTAGCAGGGTGGCGGGAAGCGGCCCTCTGGCCACTCCTCACAACACAGGCTTCTTCCTTTGATCCTTTACTCACGAGAATACTCTTGGTAGATTCACTGTTTTTCCAAGTAGTAATTTAAAAGATAGGCTTAATTCAATTTACTTAATATAATAGTTATCATTAATTCATTGTGATTACAAAAATAGTTATGATATGATGTGGGATTCCCCTCTGTGAATATGTTTTATTACCATTGGTTAATAAAGAATTTGTTTTGGGCCTATTGTAGTGCAGAGTAGGGCAAGATGGGAATGCCAAGCAGATAGAGGAGGAGAGAGTAGACAGAGTCAGGGAGAAGCATGTAGCCACCAGGAGACAGGCATAGATGCCGGAAGGAATCTTACTTGTAGGCCACAACCATGTGGTGATATACGGATTACTAGAAATAGGTTAATTTAAGATACAAGAGCTAGTGAAAAAGAAGCATTAGCTAATAGGCCAAACAGTATTGTAATAATACAGTTTCTGTGTGATTATTTCACATCTGGGCAGTTGGGAAACAAACAAGCAACGTCAGACTACAATGATATGAGTTAAATTGTTATTTAGAATATGATCTGCCATCACAGATAAACTATTTACTGATTAGAGAAGTTTTAATTCAGTGATTACTATTTATTCCCAGTACTTAGTACCTTTAATCTATTTGATTGATATACTGTCTTGTTTAAGTGTGTGATGATAGTCCAATAGAGTAATGCTTAAGTTTTACAAAAGTAAAATCCTGGAATTGGCATATAGGAAACAACCTTTAGTGTAGTAAATAATTTGGCCTTGTCTAAGATGTCTATTCTCGGTCTTCAACTTTTGGGAGGTCATTGATATCATAACTGATAGAATTGCCTTTTATTAGGGTTAGATAAGCCAAACAATCTAGGGTGAGGGCTGGCTATGCCAGAAAGGAAACGATGTTAACAGCAATGTTTTGTAGGTAAGGGGTTTGGTTACTCAGAAGCAGCTGTTGTGGAGACTGGATTTTTGCCAGAAGGACATCAACCAGTCATGTCTACAAAATGTAGCCCTGATATAAACTTTGGACATTGGCACATGGAGAAGTTTCCTGGTTGGCAGCATTCCAAATGCACTATCCCACTCTGATGGTAAGAGTAACACATTCTACTAACAAGATAGAGTTCGCAGTTAGAACTGCAGAACCATTGTTTAAAGTATCTGGGTGACTTTAATATGTAAAATTTTCTTTTAATGAACAGTAGTCACAAATTAAAAAAAAAGCTAAAAATCTTGAAGAAAACATTTTTTTCTGATGCATACTGTTTGAGAAGGAAAATACAGATGTCAAATTCAGTTCACTGACTTAGCTTCTCCCCTTCCTGGAGGTAGATGCCTTGCATCCTGAAGACTTATTAGCACCTTTCAATTGCCTGTGGCTGAGTCTGCAACTCAGTTTAGAGACCGAATCTGTAGGTGAATTTTCCTTTCCCTTTGGTCTGCTGAATTAATTTTTTCCCAAGAGTACCAAAGCCAGCCCTTGTTCATATCTGCTGTTCTGCATTCTCTAATAACACTGAGAAAGTTAGCAGGGCGGTAGATGATAACATTGGAGCATGTTTGACTAGCAAACATACCACGTGCTGCTGAGAGGGTTAGTTAGAGCATGACTTGTAAGAACACAACCCTAACCACAGCTGGTGGTTTATAATTTTAAACTATCCCATGTTGTCTGAGTTTGAAATAGCACACTTCATGCCATTCCTATGCTTTTTCCTTTGTTTTAGAAACAGAATTGGGTTCTGATGGCACTAATTAAAGAGTATCTAGTACTTGACCTAGCTAACTCCAGTGTTTTTTTCTGACTCTATCTTGTTTCTTCATATTACTTCTGCATTGCTCTGAGTATTTCTCTCCTACAGCTACCTTGGGTACCAAGAACAAAAGGTCCAACGTGTGAATAGCTTAAGACAAAGAACAGACACACAGTAAGCAACAGACATATTTTTGATACAAACCAAGCCATAAATGGCCTGTTTTGAAATAATTACCTAAGATAATAATAATACTATGGTCAGACCATGATGATTTGGAATAAGTTCTTTCTTTCTTTTCTTTCTTTTCTTTCTTTTCTTTCTTTCTTCTTTCTCTCTCTCTCTTTCTTTCTTTTTTCTTTATTAAATAACAGTGAGATCTTAGGTCACTAGACCTTAAATCTCTGAAATACAGTTCTGCTGAGAACAAACCTCATCTCCTTTCTTGATCACTGCTCCTTTATTTGTTTTCAAGGACTGGCTGGTATGGTGGTTTGAATGAAATGTTCCTCACAATCTTGGCAGGTGGTGTCACTGTTTGGGGAAGCTTAGGAGGTGACCTTCTTGGAGAAAGTGTGCCACTGCATGAAGGGTTTAAGAGCTTTAACACTGCACCATTGCAAATTTGTTATCTCTGATTCCTGCTGGTGGTTTGATATGTGAGCTTTTGACTATTCTTGCCACCATGCCTACCACCTGTTTTCACAATTCCCTGTCATGTTAGATTCTTTCTTATCCCTCCGGAACCATAGCTCAAATAAACTCTTCATTCTATATGCTGCTTCTGGTCATGGTGTTTTATTATAGCAATATAAATGTAATGAAGTGGTCAAGTGTATCTATTCTGTTAGGACTCCTGGAATTAGCCATGCCCATCATCCCACTTTGTATAGTAACATTAAGAAGATATTACTGATGGGGAATCAAAATATAAATCACTATTTCTCAATGTTCATTAATAAGGTAGAGTTTTATAAAATAATGCCTGTATTTCAAATAAGAAATTGCTTTGTTATTCAAACTATAATCAATGAAATTAATAAACAAATTCCCTTCTTCCCGGATTAAAATATTACACCAGTAATATCTGGCAGGTCTCCCAGAAGCAGATTAAGTAGCTCAAATGCCCAAGGTCCAGAAAGTCACATTTTCTAATGTCCAGGCAAGTTAGTTTATTATCTTGATTTTGCTGAGAAAAGAAGGAACTAAACAGCCAAACTTGGTCTCAGATGAGAATGTGCCCTACTTTCGCACTTTTCTACAGAGAAATGCAGGGAAATAAAAGAAATGCCTCTCCCTGTGTCCTCCTGTTTGAATATCCAGTATCTTTGCATTCTATTCAAGGTGTACCACATACCCTCTTTGAGTCTAGTTAAAGTATCATTACAAAAGAATATCTAGTGGGCTAGTGTGTCCCTTCTACTAAGATCATTATTTTAGATTACTATTAAAATTATTAAGTACTCACACGTATCTGTATTAACTTATATTGCATTAAATATGCCATGCACTTTATGCCTTATAATCTATAAGGGATGTTCTACAAGAGGTTTTATGAAAAAGAATGGTTACAAAACAAAATACTATCCTGGAAAAGAAGGGATGACTTTTAGCTTCGGGAAAAGAGGGCTGTAATAACTCCCCAATGCCATAGCCCAAACCAATAGAGAAAAGCCAGGTGGAATTCAGAGGCCGTGGAAGAGCGCACCAAGAGATGTCACAAAAATAGAGCAGGTGAGGAGCAGATGGCTCCTTTCTAACCAGGTGTCTGCACATCAAACGTTCAGGCACACATTCCTTAGCTAGTACTGCCAACAACTCTATAAATTGAAAGCAAATTTTACAGGTTAGAACAGAAGTGGAAATAGTTGGTGGCCAAGACTACACTGCTACAAAAGGACACAGAAACACACCACTAAAGTCAGTTTTTATATGCTATGAGTTACTTTGCCATAACTTGGATGTTGTACTAGGCCATTAAATAGCTTGACTGCTGCTTTCTTTCTTCACTTGTATTCCTTGGGAACAACATTTACCAATTGTCTTAGGGTTTCTATTGCTGCAATAAAACACCATGACCAAAAAGCAAGTTGAGGAGAAAAGGGTTTTGTGGACATGCAAGGGACTTTGCATCCCATCACTGAAAGAAGCCAGAACAGCAACTCAGACAGGGCATGAGCCTAGAGGCAGGAAATGATGCACAGGCCATGGGGGGGGGGGTGTTTCTTACATGGCTTATTCAGCTTACCTTCTTATAGAATTCGGGACCATCAGCCCAGAGATGGCACCACCTTCAATTCACTGAGTCTTCCTTATCAGTCACTAATTAAACAAAATACTCCACAGGTTTAACCACAGCCTGATCTTATGGAGGCATTTTCTCAATCAGTGTTTCCTCCTGTAAGATGACTGTAGTCTATGACAAGTTGACATAAACCTAGCAAGCACCTCAATTAAAGTAAAATATGCATAATCTCCTAACATGAAACATTTGTTGTAGCAAGTTTGCAGATAATCTGTAAGTGCAAAACATTTTTAGAATGTTTCTTCTTTGATGGAGACTTTATAATTTCTATTTATTTCTCTTTCTTTATAGAATAAAATTCTTAACTTATTTTCTTTTCAGAATTACAGCTTTTGAATATGTTCTTAAGTTTGAGAATGCTTAGTGTTATGAATTTTTTTTTTTGAGAAATGGATGAGGCTAAGGAGTATTCCTAATGGTGACAATTTATTGAATTGTATTAAGTATTTAAGAGGGCATGGTATGGAGTCCTCTCACAAATTCGAGAAGGTAGTTAAGTTTGGGTAAAGCCATGAGGACAGGGCCTTCACAAGAGGGTTAGTTATTTTAGAAGAGACATGTGGTCCTTTTCTCCTTCTCTTCTGACAAGTGAGAACTCTGAAAAACACGTCCACATGCCAGGAGATAGAACTGAGCTCTCGCTGAAACCCAGCCACACTTTATCACGGACCTCCTCTGTTCAGTACTGTGGCCAGACGTTTCTTTCCTAAGCCATCTGCTAAGATCCTATGGTAAATGCTCATGGCATGTTCTCAGGGGCTTTTTATGATGTAGAGATTTAGTGTCATCCCAAATTTTCAGCTGAAGAATTTAAGGGATGAAACTTCAAATAACTTGTCTCATATCACAAAGGTATTAATTTGAAGACCTATATAATAAATCTAGCTTTTCAAATACCAAAGTTTGTCAGAAAACACTTTGCCACCACGCTTCAGTCAATTTAACAGTATTAGTCACATTTAGTAATATGTGAGTTTACCTTATATTGGCAGAATTTTGGGGTCCAATGGACTCAGTTGTTCCTGAAGTGATATCGGAAGACATACATTAGGGTTGGCTCCATTAACCACTCTCTTTGGCTTCTCATTGCTTCTATACAGGTTTCTAGTCTTCTACTTGCTGTCAGTAATTTCACACAGGTATTTTTTTTTAATCACTGTACCACACTACAATCTTTCTCTGATATCTCCTAGTTATCTGAAAACATGCACCTTTGTAACATCAAACTTGAAATATTTTAGCAGACCTTATCTTCCTTGTAAAAATCCTTCCAATTAATTCATTTCCCTATTTTCACCTTTTCTATTAAAATGTTGTCTGTTAACTAATTTTGAAATCACCAAAGTAACCTCTGCCCACTTCATTCTGTCAACCCTGCTGTATACTTGGATGCTAGAGACCAAATTCATGCCTTCAGGCTTATTTGGTGATCATTTCCTGATTGAGTTACATTACTCACCCCAATATTTCAATCACTCTCTACTTCCTATGAATTCTGTATTTAAAATATGATGAATTAGAAACGTCAGAAGGAAGAGACCAACTAGCAAATGAATTTTGTCCCATTATTCTCAAAATTAGCTCATGATCTTCTTTAATGGACTTTTGAAAAAAGGATAACTTGATAAAGAAAAAGTTAATTTTTTTCTTTATCAAATTTAAATTTAATAAACACTCTGGATTCATTTCAATAATGCATTAAATGAAAATAAATCATATGCCATTCAGGGACTGTTTAGTATCTGTTCTGATAATCATGAAGCCTCTAACTAAACTGTACAATATTTTGGAAGAAACAGCTTAAATATCATGGATATATTCCGAAAGGAAGTAAATTGTGACTCACTGGGGAGTTGCTATGGTAACAGATGGATCCTATAATTGTAGTAGTCACTTTGTTCATTGACTGGCATTTACACATCTTGACAAAAGCATGGTAATTATTATCCACTGGGAAAGGCAGAAAGGTAGCAAGTCCTGGTCATTAAAAGTTGTTATGACAACCATCAAACATCTTGCATCTTAACCCAATACAAGTGTATCTCTTGCTCACATAACAGTTTAAGGCCAACTGTGAAGCTCTTGAGTCTTCCAAGTGACACTTCTATCATATGACTTTGGCTCTCCTGAATGCTTATTTTCAGTCATCTGGATGTGGGCAGGCGTGTGAGTCTAGAATCTCTAGTGAGTTTTTAGGTATCATGTCTATAAATGGTGCACATCACTTCACAGCCCATTCTGTTGGCCAACACTAGTTAGTTACTGCAAGGTAGGCTCGAAAATGAGGCTTTCCCATGAAATCAGAAGGAAAGGAATGAATTTATGGAGTATCTATTCTATCTTGGCCTCACCATTGCTATAATGCATGAAAGATCGGGGAGCTTTTCTTCACAAAAAAAGACATTTCCATTAGTTTTAATGGTTAAAGAAAAATTCTTGAAAGATGAAATTCCTTCAAATAATGACCAGATCATCATTAATGGCATTCCAAAATGGCATGCTTAAAAATATTCAACATCTTTGCATTGCAATTCATTCTCAAACTCAGACATTTCAGCTATGCATCAAACATCCATAAGGTTTCCATTTTGTCTCTGTTTCTTTGTCTTCTCTCCCACGTCAATCAATCTAATTCCTAAGCCATTTCTGAACATGACAGATACACTTCCAAACCCAATGAAACGTGAGGTGGCTTGTGGACTAGAATTTCATTGTTACTAACCATGTTCAAACACAAATTCTTTTATAACGGATGCTTCAATTCTAACGTCATTTTCTTTCTCTCATATTGTTGTCTATCCTTTGCTCTTCCCTGAGTCTTTCCCACCCACAGTCCCTTTCCATTGTTCTTAGATACTCTGAAAGGCAGTGATTACTCCTAAGCAGATATGTCCAGAATTCTTCCCATATAAGCTAGACACTGAAGTAAACGCTTTACCACCTGACAGTCTGTGAGAAAGTGAAGCATAATCAAGGTGATATCAAAATAGAATGCAAACAATAACAACAACATCAACCCTGAAACAAATGACAAGAGGTGCCTTCCTTTGCTCAAATCCTGGCTTCTTGGTTCTCTGGAGCTTTATAGCAGATTCGCTATATAGCGCCCGCAAAGCGCTAGGAGAACTCAACTTCGGTTGTCACTTTTTTCTCTTTTCACAGTCCAACTCTATTCCTTCCACTGGCCTCCAACTGTTGCCTAAAGTATGATGACTGCACACCTCTTTAGACTGTGTTTTCTTTTTTCTGGTGGATGCCAGCATCATCCACTCATCTTCTGGACTTCATGCAAATCTGCTCTCTCAGTAAAGTCCCAGTTGACTTACTCTACTAAAACTGTATCCTCTCAACAGTATAAATCCTATTTCTGGGATTTATGTTTGTCGTATGATAATCTAATGTAAAATGAATGAATTGCTCATTGGTTTCGTCTTGTTCTCTTCTCCCTTCACAAGAATAAATGTTTTGTGATTGCAACTGTATTAATCTATTTTGTTTGGTGCTATGTGGCTCTGGCATCTAGGAAAAATGAGTGGCAAATAACAGTAACTCTATGTATTTTCTGAGGCCATATAGGACTCTGCTTGCTTTAATACTGCATACTTAGTTCTTGAGTAGAACTTAAATGCTTTGATGTTAAATGCCAGATCATACATTCTCTTTGGATTCCACCTTTGATTTGCATGATGTTGCAAGTACTTAATTACAATTTATTAATGCAAATTATCTTTTGAACAAGTCAAGCTTTTTCCTATGATCTTCTCAGTGACCCTGCCTTTGATAGACAGTTGTCCTGTTATTTTAGTGTCATGTCACAGCTGTAGGGGACAGCAGTTTCTTTATTTAGAACCCATCTGGTCTGGGAGTCATTCTCTACAATGTTTTAAAGGTTGTGGCACTGGCAATTACTAAGATGCTCAAACCGTAGGCCATTCGTGGAGGCTGCGGAAAGGAGAAACCTGTGTAGTTGCCCCTGTTTTGAGGCTATACACATTTGTAGCAACTAGTACAAGCAAAAAGTATATTAAAATCGAGTCTGGCTCCCTCTCTGTGCTCCATGAGTGGCACTGGTTACAAGCAGTGCCCGTTACTGTATAACCTATATCACTATGAAGAACAAGTCCTTGGAAAGGCTAAGGTGTGTGTGTGTGTGTGTGTGTTTTATTCTCAGTGGTTATAGGTTGAATTTCTTTTAGGCGTCCTGAGTCTAAATCTGCTGTTTAATACAATACACCTTCTGCATCCAGCAACTGACTCAAGTCTCTGCACCCTCTGTTTCAAATGCATATTGGACTCAAGTTTCAGTCCTTAGACACTTCTTTACTTGGGGGATAGCGTCTGTGTCCTCATATATGGCATTCACTTGGCATTTCTGTGAATAATTTTTGATGATGGGTATTTATCAAGGAAAACCACATGTACCAAGCACCGGGATAGATAATTGGATACACTTTTAAAATAAGAATTCTCCCAGTTTATTTTTCTTTAAATATTAGTATCTGGGGCCTTAATGAGAAATCTATTACCTGGTATTAAGTTTGGTACTTGTTTCATTTTATTTGGCTTTTATAATTCTGTTCTTAAATTCTAGCAGCTCTTACTCTCAGATAATCACTTCCTCTCAAAAATCTAGTTTTTATTTTCTGTCAAGTTTTCAGCTTGTGAGATACTCAAATATTTCTGAACAATAGCTAAATCACTAATGAAGACTTTGAAAAGTAAATTAAAGATGGAATCGTGACTTAAACCTAGGTCATTCTTCATTGCATGCCCCTAAGTGGAAGGTGGTCAGGAAATGAGACGAAAAGGCCAGAACACATGGGATTGGTTGGTCTTACATAAAATCATGGCTTATGCCAAGCAAGCTTGTTAAGAAGTACAGCACCTTATATACTATTTTCAGGAGAGAAATGAGATAAAGTTAGTAGAAAATATCATACAAGGGGACAAAGTCAGCATACAGGAGGACAAAGTCAGACAGAAGCTAAATCAATATTGCCCAAGGGGAACATAAGGTTTCTCAAGAACATTGAAGACCAGGCACACAGTGACTTTGGGACTAAAAACCATAGTCCTGTCGGGTGGTACAAGCTGTGTTCTCAGAATCTGAAGTCCCAGTTTCCCTAAGGCTCAGACCATCACTATGAACTCCATCACTTCATGAAAAGAATAAAATGATATCAAAACTCAGGATGGATGTTCTCTAAATGAGAGGCTGCTTAATGAGCTCGCCATTTTCCTTATTTTGATACGGGGATATGGCAACCTGTCTGTGGGGTGGAACTGTCTTGAGTTCCAGTGGCAAAGGCTGACACAAACTACGGTTCTCACAAGATGGACAAAACTAGCCCAGCAACTGAGACATTCACTCTCTTTGCAAATTTATGTCTGGTTCTTATTGCAACATGTGGGATAAGTCACTCTCCACAAATTCATTATCAGTTTTAACAAAGCTTTGGTAAAGTTGACTTACATATTAATTTCAGCTCTGCCTGGCTATCGTAGGATGTACTACATATAATCAATTCCTTTGCCTAAACCATATGTCACTCACCACACTGGCAGCATGGAATTGCAGTTTTTCTCAGCAGTGTTCCCTCGCTTATAATATGCTAAACTTTGAAGACAGGAACAAGCCTTCCATATCTTATTACCCTTTTAACTAAAGTAATGGTTTGTCACATTGTTGAGCTATTGTAAATACTTGCTTAATGACTGAATAATGGCTTTGGTGGGGTTATGGTTCTTAAAACATTATAATTACACACTGCAAACTTCCTGTTACTATTTCTGGTCTAGTTTTAGAAGTAGGAAGTAGTCCTTCTCTTTGACCTTATTCTTTACGATTATGTGCCATAACCTTGCTAACTGTTCAAGGTGACAAAATGCATAGAACAGCTTCCCTGCCTTCAGAGATGTCGACTCACTTCACTTTGCGGCTAATTTATGTGATGCTTCCAGCACAATGCTGTACAGAAACACATTCAATTTTTGAATGCTATAAATAGCGGTAATTTAATTATTTTAAATCTCAACAGAGTAAACACTTGTTCAGATATGTTTTTGTTAGTGAGAATAAAACCTGTTTATCGCTATTAAGTGGCAATACCCACTCTATTTATGGTAGAGTTCTCCTCACTAACAAATGATAGTCAGTATCCCCATGACACAATTCACACAAATTGGAGCCTTAGCCTTTTCCACTTTAAATGAAACAATAAATCGGCTTACTGTTGCAAGTCTTGTTGTACTTGCTGTTTTCTTGTGCAAACCCTTCCAGCCGGCACTGAAAACGATGCTGCCAGAATTCTTGAAACCAAGGGTTTCTGAGGTTTGTTTCTGGCCGGAGTTTCAGATAATAGTCATCAAACCACTTGACATCGGGGGATTGGAGCTTGATTGTAATTCCTCCAACAGCTTCTCGCTGGTACCCATCTGTCACGTCATACCTATCAGCCCAGCCGTCACTGGGGAAACACACAAACACAAACAAGTCTGTCAGCTTAGAGCAAAATTATCCCAGGGAAACAAATCTTTCTGGTTTGAGGTACCACTTTGTAAAGTGGCTACTGCAGGACTCACGAAGACCCTGTACTCTCTGCCAGCGGTGACTGCCACCTACCATCCTGTTAGAAGTAGAAAGCAAGGCAATAAAATGATGGAAAATCTAGAATTCAGATGCCAGAAGGCAATAATCTTACCTTGAATTATAGATTAAAAAGCTAACATTTTAATGGAATTTTACATATTTCAAAAATACACTGTAAGTTTTACAATTTTATCATACGTAATTTTCCTGTAATTTTAACAACTAATCAAATCAACCTTAAATATACTTTTCATTTACATTACAACAATCATTAAAAGAAAAATAAAATAAGATTGAGAAATATTTCCAAAACATACATAATATTCATTAAAACACATTATGGTATGATATTATTGCTATTTACATACAAAAATAATAAGGGTTAAAATATCTTGCAGTGGATTACAGAGGTTACCCATGATGACGTGAGTGGCAAAAGAACAGAAAGGGAGAAAAAGAAATAAGAAAAAAAAGAGCCAACTCTTCTCCTAAGGCTCCTTAGACAAGATATCTTATTAAAGTTATCTACGGACTAATTTTAAGAAACTTTTGTAGCAGATTAGGGAATGCGAAGGAAAACAGTGAATCTGCCCCAGTGTTGAATTGAATACTTCACACAATTATCTTCTCGCAAGTCTCTCATTTTCAGTTCCAGAAGATTTTATTTAAAGCTGACAAGTTGAAGTGAAGGGGGCTTGTTTACCTCAATTCCTCCCTCTGTTGTTGCTGAGCAGAGAGTGTGGGGCTCTCTGGCACCCAGGAGATGCATGGGCGAGCTGCAGACAGGACAGGAAGCTCGTCTGTCAAACAGGGTCCCCTTCTCCATGGATATGTGAATTCAAATTGTTCTTTGGTTAATGTTAGCTCGCTCTTATGTAACACTGTGATTATGAATGTTATGTAAAAATGTGAGATGACAATGGGCTCAATTTGCGCTTCACAATTCATTCATTGAATTTAATGGAGTTTGCAAAAAGCGCAAAAAGCTGGTCTTGATAAACTCTATTGTGGATAGTGTTTCCATAGATGAAAAGTATCTGGAATCAAGAATGTTAATTTGCTCATCTCTAACTTTGTTCTTTCATTCTTTGTTTGTCTAGGATATAAATTACTTTTTAACAATTTAGAAGATGGTGCTTTGTTATTGGCCTTGTTAACTCCTGTTGGAAGTTTAAAATCATTATGATCCAGATATTTCCAATGTATAGTAAAAACACAAATCAACAAGGAGCTAGTGAAGAAACAGAAAATTCTCAATAACCACAAGCCCAAATAGGTTCGTTCATTTTGAACTTATCAAGAATGTCTAGCAGGTAAGTTTCAAGAATATTTTACGGTAGAAAGGTGTCTCATATACTTTACACTACTATGCTTCTAATATATTGAGTGTGGAATTCCCACCGCGTGAAGTGCCATTCACTCAATTCCTCACATATTTCTTGATTGAATAAACCCAGTTTATCCATCAAAGAGATAGACTTGGCTTGAATTCAATTTACTAAAAATTTGCTCAATTTCTCCTGAAGTTATCAGTTACTTCCTTCCCATTTCCAAAGTACTACATTCACTTCTTTCCCAAACAATTATTATGCAAATAATATATGAAATCTGGAGATGGAATGGAGAGTCAGGAAGGCAGACTTCTCTTCCACACTGGCGACATTACCATTCTATTAGTGTTGAAATTATCACATTAGATATACCTATACTTATGTATAATTTTTCAAAGCACCTACGTATTTTTGGGAATTTTTGTATAGATTTTAATGATTGATGCATATAAACATTCAATAAATGTTTATCTGTAACTTATCATTGGGTTGGGAGATAGGTTATAAACCACATACTAGTACTTGCTATGCTCTGGGTTCAAATTTTAGAGCCCTCCTCCCCTCCCCCTGTAAGATTAATGTAACTCATTAGGAATAAAGCTTTAAATGATAAATGTCTAGCATGTAGATTTCATTTCAGGTGTCAGATCCAATTACTATTCAGATGATAAGACAATAACACCGTATATGTCTTATGGTATGATTGAAAGAGTGATACCCATCCACCTGGCCCACTCCTTTCTTTCCCTGATGCTATTAAGGTTAATGAATACATTCATTAGGCAGCAACTCAACTTTAGTTCTCAGAATCTTTCACAGCCCACATAATTACCATAGAAGTTGGTATGCTACCCACATGTAATAATCATCCTGCCAAATCTTTTGCAAATAGCCTTCAAAAAGATATTTTGGAGATTTTATTCTAATAGTGGGAGTCTACTGGCGGTTGGGTATTCTTCTCACAATATTCCTTTTTGCCCCCACTTGCAGGGTTAAGAAAGTTTAAAACTTCTAAACAAAAGGAGAAAACAAGGAATGGTATAGAAATTTTAAATAAAAGTCTTAGAAATACACACTAAATAGTAATGAATCCTTTATTTGTAACAAGAAGCTAAGTGTTGGACTGTTGAGAAAAAGGTGAAGTTATCTACCAAAAGTCAAGTCATCTCTGGGTTTTGGGAGTCTCAGACACTCCCATTCCATAGGATATATAATAGATGGGAGAAGAGGATTTTAACATCTATAGCACAACAATCACGACAAAGAAGTAAAGTGGTGAAACTTGCCAAGTCTCTCAAGTTAGACGACTTCTATGGCAACTTTGTCCATTTCTCTGTGGGATCTACAGACAATATGCACTAACTTCTCCTTATAGCTGAAACAACTGAGGGTCTGAAGCACTGAGTTATCCTAATTTTATCTACTTTTCTCACAGCTGTGAGAAAATATCTGGATATATTTGCTCCAGCAGTTAAGGAAGGAAAATTGACTTTGGTTTATAGTTTGAAGGTGTCAAGGCAGGGCATGAGGTATCTGGTCACATTGAGGCTACTATCAGTAGGCAGCAAGAAATGAATTCTGATGCTCAGTTCATATTCTCTCTTTTGTTCAGTCTGAGATTCTTGCTCAGGGAATGCTACTACCACATAGGATTTCCTCCCTCCCCCGTGTTCAACCCAATCTGGAAGCTTTATGAAGAATCTGCTAGAGAACATTCTAGATTGGCCTGAACTCACTTCCTTTTGGATGAGAGCTGGAATTTATGCTTCTTTTCTGGTTATTAGCCAGAGATGTTCTCAAATCTTGAAAACCATTGGTATTTCCTTGCATGAAGGTCTCTTTATCATCAAAACTTCCAGTAGGAATGCAACTTGTCTATCATTTTATTTCTGTAGATGGAGAAATTTTTTCCCAGCCACCCAGACCCAAATAATCACACAGAAACTATATTAATTACAAGACTGTTTCTCCAATAGCTTAGGTGTACTCTTATCTATCTCTTACATTTTGAATTAACCCATTTCTATTAATCTGTGTGTCATCACAAGGCTGTAAAGTTCTGGCCATACCTGGTTCCAGGAAATACCACAAACTGAGACCTCCCAGATACCATCCAGGAATAGACTCCAAGGAAAAATGCCTAACATTCCAAAGGAAAGTCCCAAAGTTCCAACCACTCTAAATATGATCACCTGATGTCCCATAGCCCAGCACTCATCCATACCCTTTCACCAAGACACCTGTAGACAAATGTCAGCCAACCATGTGTCCTGAACCTTAGAAATCTCTCATCCCAATCTCTGTTATGATAAAAATATTGCCTCAACTAGGGTCGAAGACTTCTGATAATGCCAATGTGTTGGACAAATGGAAAGTCCTAGGTTGAATTTGAATAAAGGTTCTTTGCTTTAACTTACAGGATTTGGTATCTGTGGTGGTCTTTTGGTGGTCCCTGAGATCTAGGCATAACAATACTTATACAATAAGTCTTGTAAACTTGTTGTACTGACAATTTACTCCTCATATTTAAAAAGATATAATACATTTTTTCAGATAAATAAAAAGGAGCAATATTTTATTTTATTCATAAAAGGTTAGAATGAGGCCTTTGGCGATTGTCTCTTTGCTGAGTAGCACACTCCTATTTTTGAGAGTGCTTTCCCTTAATAAATCTAGTCCTATTTAAAAAAAATACAGTCACTAAAATATGAAAAGAATTTAACAAATGTAAAATTAGAAAAAAGTTAGCTGCTATGACTGTATCATAAGAACAGAACCATAAGTTCTGAACACTGATTTAATATAAAATCAACTTGTATAACTATCTCATTAAGGCAATAGATAATTAATAAACTAAAGAAGATGTGACAAAATTCAACAACAGTCTGTTAAACAACCTCCTGGAATATGTTAGGGTATTTACACTGAGGACCATACTCATTCTTCACATCTTATTTCTAATGCTGTACATAGTTTAAAAATTAATGTAAATAAAATAATTTGTTATTTTATATCTTATGTAGAGTATATTATGGTATTAATTTTTGTTTTTATTAGCAATGATATGGCTACTTTGATTACTTTCCAGCAGTATATTCCATAAACAAACCACAACTGTTTCTTCTTCCTATTGCTGGCAAGCTTTTTTGTTGTCTTTATTGTGGGGTTAGTGGAAATGGTTCAGTAGAATATTCTGTATAAAATTCAGTTAATACTCTGAATGTAGACAGAGAATTTCAGCAATTCTGCTTTGAACTAGTTATTAAATTCAGCCGAGAGGCACCTGGAGAGTTAAAGATAATTTATTTCTAAGAAAGTGACTCTTATTTTTCCTCCTTTCATCACATCCATTTCATTATAGATTTTTTTTTTATTCTGAAAAATCCCATTAGTGATTTTTTCATTCTCTCTAACTGGTTCAATGTGCTAGCTGTTCATGCCCAGGTGTCCACTTAAAGCAAAAGTCTTGTTTCAGAGGCAGAAAGGGAATCAGAGGTGATTATAGAGATGTATTTTGCTCTTCATAGAAAACATAAAACCAGAGTACGAGACAATAGAGAAGAAGGGCACTGTCAAATTGTTTATAGTTTACTATCAATCTGTTTTTAGACCAGCGGATGCCATAGAATTTTGGAAAAGAAGTAGGGTGGAATTATCAAGCACTTTTGTTTTGTAGGTTGTGGGGTTGTTTGGAACATGCAGACTTAACTTCAAGGGTATGGCTTACAGAATGATAGAAGCATTAGGAACACTCCGAGCAACACAAGAGGAGAACCAGTACATCATACTCACGGGCTGCCCCTAAAGAATGTCTGCAAGGCAGATGGATTCACTTATGTCTCTTTGGATACCAGAAGCAGTGATGAGAGTCCCTGGCCTCTGCTGACCTGTACATGACTGGGCACATCTTTCTTGGATGCCTCTTAGCCCATGACCTTTGAAGAATGAGAATTTCAAAACCCCATCCTTGTAATCAGTTTATGTTTCGTCCTACACAAGGAACTCAAGGAGGAGTGTTTCTATGAGTCTCACCTGTTCCCTAGACAGCCTCTCATTTGGATTTCATCCTATGATTCTAATTACTGTTTTCTTCTAATTGCTGAAAAATCTCTCTTTCTCTTTAGCCTCATTACTCTTCTAGAATTTCAATAGCTGGAAGTCAGCTTTACCAAAGGGCATCTTCATAATAACAGTACTTAGTTAGCCCTTTTCGGAACCACTACCCATCTGCTGACTACATCTTCAGAAGGAGGGACCTTTATTCCCCTCCGTGATCAGCTAGAATTGTGTTGTCGTTGGGGAGAGCAAGGGTGGTAGGGTAATGTCACTCTCCATTTCAGAGTCAGACCACAGTGTTTCCATTGACTTCCTATCTAAGGAGCACGTTTCTTCTTGTGTGACCAACTCAGCAATGACTGAGTTCTTCCTTGTTCACTTTAACCAGGTGCTTCTAGACTCCTTTTGCATTGTCAGTGAGAGCTGTTCAAACCGATCTCACAATTTTACATTTTGGCTGAAGAAGGACTTTTTGGCTGTGTTATCCTCTAAGTAAAGTATGTACCTTTTTTTGTATGTGTATGTGGAGGGTATGTGAATATATGTAGAGGTCAAAGGTTGACACTGGCTGCCTTTCTTATTTGCTTTTTATATTTTATTTTTGATAATTAAGTTCATTCTTTAGCAATTTTATACATATATAATACATTCTGATTGTTTTTAACCTCTTATCTTGTTACTCTTTAAATTTAGTCAAGTCTCCTCCTCCCTACTAGCCCCATTCCTAGGTTCTTGCCATTTTGCTCTGTTTTGTAACCCACAGCATTTAGCTG